>NC_133454.1:95928530-96528530 GCF_048565385.1 Saimiri boliviensis
TGAGCCACAGAGCCTGGTTTACATGCAAATCTTGATTAAAAATGCAGAATGATTTAGTAGGCCTAAGGGGCCCAACCAGCATTATTGTTGCACAGCAAGTGAAAGTGACACAGGTGATTCATGAACCACACTTGGAGAACTTTATTCTTTGTTTACAAAGAATAAAATGTTATGGCTGAAAACTTAGGTGAAAGGAGAGATTCAGATTTTGGAGAAAGGAGAGATGCAGATTTTGCTAAAGAATAAATTGCTATTGTGTATTAGATGACAAATGTAAGAAAGGAAGATTCAAATTTGCAGCTTAGCCAAGAAATAAAAGATCAGGAAAAAAAGACCTGGATAGGGAAGAGAAAAGATAAGATATATTAAAGTGTTTGTAGGGCCGGACGCGGTGGCTCAAGCCTGTAATCCCAGCACTTTGGGAGGCCGAGGTGGGTGGATCACGAGGTCAAGAGATCGAGACCATCCTGGTCAACATGGTGAAACCCCACCTCTACTAAAAATACAAAAAATTTAGCTGGGCATGGTGGCACGTGCCTGTAATCCCAGCTACTCTGGAGGCTGAGGCAGGAGAATTGCCTGAACCCAGGAGGCGGAGGTTGCGGTGAGCCGAGATCGTGCCATTACACTCCAGCCTGGGTAACAAGAGCAAAACTCCGTCTCAAAAAAAAAAAACAAACAAACAAACAAACAAACAAACAAAAAACAATAAAGTGTTTGTATTTCTTATTTGCTACATTATGTGTGCTTTGCATTAAAGATCGATTGGCCAGTTAGTCTCCATCTCTTGGATAAGATGTCCCAAGAGAGTATAAAGACAAAAAATGAAAAAGCAATGATTAAGACACTAGCTCAGATAACTAGAGAAAAATGATCAGCTCTTAAGTAAACCATAAGGGCTAGAGATATTGGCCCAAACCAAATAAAAATTGATGGCAAGCAAAAAATAAACTTAATAGAGTGTCTACAGACTGGTTCCTCTTCAAGTTTTCCATGGTTGTGAATAAGTAGATTTGCAGCATCCACAGGCTAGATTAAAAGTGGAACCGGCTGCAGCCCCTCTGCATACATGGCATGGTGCTTTTGGGCCATGAAGAAAGTACCCTGTTGTGGTGATGTTTGCCTTGGTGTCTTTGTGCAGAGGACACAGGGCTTGTTGTCTGGTGGATAAGCTGGACTTCAGTTCTATCACCCCCTAACCCAAGAACTCTTGTAAACATAGAACCTGAACAAGTAGATGCAGAGGGTGAAAGGTTCAAGGTGCTCTGCTATGGCAACAACAGCTCAAAGACAGTGGGGGCTCTCCGGAAGTGCTATAATGATTGACTGGATCAAAGTCCTCAAACATGTAGAATTTCACTTTGTATGAAATGTTTTTACTTAGAAAAAGACTCAACAGCAATCAGCTTGAGAAATAATGTTGCAAATGTAGTTGAAGCTCCTTTTGTACCATTCCCCAATCATACTCCTTTTCTTCTTCCTCTCCCTGAGAAGTAAGCACTTTCCTAAACTTTGTAATTAATTTCCATGCATATTTTCATGCATTTCATATGCACATATCCCTAAACAATAAACAATATTGTTTTGCATATATAAATCAATATAATTGTATACTGCTCTGTAACTTGCTTTTTTACTCAACCTATGAGCATAATTGATGTTCATGAACTAGAAGGCTATTGTAACTTCATTTTCATTACTATATAACATTCCACTTAACAAATATGCCCAGTGTGTTAGGATTCTCCACAGAACAGAACCAATAGGATATATATAGACATATAGAAAGAGATTTATTGTGAGGCATTGACCCACACAATTATGGAGACTAAATGACAATCTTCCATCTACATGCTGAAGGCCCAAAAACGCTGGTGAATTTGTTCTAGTACAAACTCGAAGGCCTGAGACCCAAGTGAGTCAATGGTGTTTCAGTCCAAGTCTAAAGGCCTGAGAACCAGAAGCAGTGAAGTCTGAGAGGATGAGAAGAGAGATGTCACAGCTCAAGCAAAAAGGAAAATTCACCTTTTCACCTTTCCGCTGTTTTTTTTGTTCGTTTTTGTTTTTGTTTTGAGATGGAACCTCTCTCTGTAGTCCAGGAGGGAGCGAGGTGGTGTGATCGCAGCTCACTGCAGCCTCTGCCTTCTGGGTTCAAGTGATTCTCCTGCCTCAGCCTCACAAGTAGCTGGAGCTACAGGCTTGCACCACCATGCCCAGCTAATTTTTGTATTTTTAGTAGACAAGGGGTTTCTCCATGTTGGCAAGGCTGGTCTTGAACTCCTAGCCTCAAGTGATCCACCCACTTCAGCCTCCCAAACTGCTGGTAATACAGGTGTGAGCCACTGCGCCCAGCCTTCCGCTGTCTTTTTTTTCTATTCAGGCACTCAATAAGTTGCACAAGGGCATCTTCTTATTCAGTCTACTGAATCTCTTCCAGAAATACCCTCATAGACACACCAGGATGTAATGTTTTACCAGCTATCCGGCCATCCTTTGCCCAGTCAAGTTGACACATACAATTCATCATACTCAGTATTTATTTATCCATTCTCTTGGTTAATATTGTTTATTTTTATTTTTTCTAATAGCAATTCAACTATATTTTTTATATATTTGCTTGTTCATACATGCAGAAGTTTCTCTAAAATGTGTATATTTTCTTTAAATACTCATGTGTATATGTGTGTGTGTGTGTGTAGAAGTGAAATTGCTACTGGGCATGGTGATTCATGCATGTATTCCCAACACTTTGGAAGGCCAAGGTGCGATCATTTGAGCCCAGGAATTTGAGACCAGCCTGGGCAACATAGCAAGACCCCGTCTCAAAAAATTTAAAAAATTGGCCATGTTGGTGGTACACATTTAGAGTCCCAGCTACTTAAAAGACTGAGGTGGAAGGATTGCTTGAGCCTAGGAGGTCAAGGTTTTACCACTGCACTCTAGCTTGGGAGTGCATGATGGAACCATTGCCCTCCAGCCTGGGACAAGAGCAGGCCTCTGTATCAAAAAAAAAAAAAAAGGCTGAATTGTTAGGTTGTAGGTTATGTGCATTTACCATTATTAGATGTTGCTAAATTGCTCTCAAAAGTGACTGCACTTAGTTGTGCTTCCCTCAGAAGACAATAAGAACCCCCATTCCTCAACATCTTACCAATACCTGATATTGCAAGTCTTCAATGTTTACGAATCTAATGCATAGGAAACGAAATCTGTGTGGTTTAAGTTTGAATTTCCCTGATCCCAACTACGTATTTTTATGTATTTATTGGACATTCTTGTGTGCTGTTCTATGCATTGCCCATTCACTTCCTTTGCCTGTTTGTTTTCCATTGGGTTGTTCATGTTTGCTTTTATTGTTTTATAGTAAGGAACAGCAAAGGTTTTCTCTTAAGGGCCAAGTAGTAAATATTTTGGACTTTGTGGGCAATATGGTCTCTGCCACAACTATTCAACTCTGCCATGCAGCACAAAAGCAACCATAATACAAAATAGACGTCATTGTATTCCAATAAGACTTTTGACAAAAACAGGGGTTGTCCGGGCATGGTGGCATGTGCCTGTAGTCCCAGCTACTTGGGAGGCTGAGGTGGGAGGATCGCTTGAGTTCAGGAGTTCTGGGCTATAGTGTGCTATGCCAATTGGGTGTCCAGCATCAGTCTGGTGACCTCCTGGGAGCGGGGGACCACCAGGTTGCCTAAGGAGGGGTGAACTAGCCCAGGTTGGAAATGGAGCAGGTCAAAACTCCCATGCTGATCAGTAGTGGGATTGTACCTGTGAATGGCCACTGCACTCCAGCCTGGGCAACATAGCAAGACCCTGTCTCTTAACACACACACACACACACACACACACAACTGTTGGACTAGTTCTGGCCCATGGGCCATAGTTTGCTAACTTTGTTTTATAGGATGTTAATCCTTTGTTGAAATATACTCATTATTTCTGTTTTTGTTTGCTGCTTGTTTTTAAAGACAGGCTCTTCATGTGTCATCCAGTTGCATGCAGTGATCTTAGCTCATTGCAGCCTCAAACTCCTGGACTCAAGGGATCCATTCTCCTCAGCCTTCAGAGAAGCCAGGACTGTAGGCTCGCACCACTATGCCAGATAATTATTTTATTTTATTTTATTTGTAGAGACGAGTCTTGCTATGTTGCTCAGACTAGCCTCAAATTCCTGGCCTCAGGGAGTTTCCCACCTCAGCCTCCCAAAGTGCTAGGATTATAGGTATGAGCCACCATGCCTAGCCTAGTAAGTGTTTTGAAGACCATTTACATGATTATGTAAAATTCAGAGGGACATACCTCAAAAGTAACCATCTTTTCTTGCAGGTTAAGATCAAGTGCTTTCAAAATTCTGGTCTCCATGGTGAGCTCATGCTGAAGATTACACTGCAGAATGAGCCAAGAAGAGCGCAAGCTTAAAAATGCCCTGCTTTCTAGAATGAAGGATGCAGAGGGAGTCCTGGCCACTTAGCGTTTACCTTACCCTTTGTGCAAAAGGCACCCTAAATATTTTTGACCTGAATAATCAAATAAATTGTAAGAAATAGTTATCGAGCATAAATAAAAGCATAGGTGCCAAAAAGCTACCTGAAGTGAGAAGCTGGCTATACATTTAAAATATATATATTTTAATTATTAGATATTAAATAATTAAATAGGCTGGGAGTAGTAGCTCATGTCTGTAATCTCAGCACCTTGGGAGGCCCAGGCTGGTGGATCAGTTGAGGTTACAAATTCGAGTCCAGCCTGTTCAACATGGTGAAACCCCATCTCTACTAAAAATATAACATTGACAGGTACTTGTAATCCCAGCTACTGGGGAGGCTGAGGCAGCAGAATCACTTAAACCCAGGAGGCGGAGGTTGCAGTGAGCTGAGATCACACCACTGCACTTTAGCCTGGGCAATAGAGTAAGATTCTGTCTCAAAAAATAAAACAAAACAAAACAAAAACTATATTATATATATACATACACATGCATAAAGGTTTGTGTACATAAATACAGTACATAAATGAACATTTAAAGACATGATAGGGTTAGGGAATAAAGAAAAAGATTTCAAGTCTAATCCCTACTGATCAGATATCTGATAGGCACCTACTCTAATGAATGAATCTTCAAGGTAGTGGGTAGTTTCTAGGCTCTGATGCCTCCATATTTGCATGGGGAGCTTTGGGATGGAGAAGCTTTCACGTTAGTCTCCAGAGGCTTGCAGTTATTCTATCATGGTCTCAAATAAGGTACTTTTACACACCTATCAACATCCTTAGCCGGGCGCGGTGGCTCAAGCCTGTAATCCCAGCACTTTGGGAGGCCGAGGTGGGCGGATCACAAGGTCAAGAGATCGAGACCATCCTGGTCAACATGGTGAAACCCCGTCTCTACTAAAAAAAAAATACAAAAAATTAGCTGGGCATGGTGGTGCGTGCCTGTAATCCCAGCTGCTCAGGAGGCTGAGGCAGGAGAATTGCCTGAACCCAGGAGGCGGAGGTTGCGGTGAGCCGAGGTCGCGCCATTGCACTCCAGCCTGGGTAACAAGAGCGAAACTCCATCTCAAAAAAAAAAAAAAAACAAAAAAAAAACAAAAAAAAACCAAAAACATCCTTACAGTGGTCCTACTGTGCACAGGAGTCAGCATCTAATTTTTTAGGGCTAATTGAAAATAATGATTTTTTGAACAAAAATAAACAACATTGATAAATTTTAAACATCGTTTTAAGTTACACAAGTGACTAAATTTGGGCTTCTGGGTCCTCTTTACTGTACCTAGAACTCAAGCAAGGGTAAAGTATGGCTGGGAACAGCACATGCCATTTGTGCAGAATTGATGGGACCTTTGGGATGTGAGGGCTGGTAGTGAGGCTCTGGCAGGACTGGCTGAAGGCCATTCTTGAAGCAGCCTTTTTCAAAACATCACCAAAAAGCATCTTACTCTCAAGCTGGTTGGATAGTACAGAGTCGGATGCCTTGCAATACTTCTGAAGACTCATATTGACCCAAAATTTCAAAACATTTGGATAAATATCAGAAATACTTTCCTATTCATGCCTAATCTTTTCTAAATCTGATTTTCTTTTCCTGATCTTTCCCTTTCAATTCTAACCCAAAAGGAAAATGAGACTCAAGGGAACAACTTCTGGATTACAGAGCCGCATGTGTGTTCCAAAGTCTGAGTGCATAAACTACTGGTGAGAAATAGAAGTGGGTAAAAATTCAATCATTGTCCAAGAAACCAGATGTTATAAGAAATAGAAAAATAAAGGTAGAAAAATCAGAATGGAAAAGCAGGAAGATTACCACCTGATCAAACTGATAATTTGTTAAGACCAAAATACCAGCACTAAGTTTAGCAATGGAATTGATTACTTTTCACTCCCCCAGAATTACAAATAGAACTTTGAACATTTTAGAAAGATCTTAGCATGACACAATTATTTCAAGGAACTGCAGGCAAAATCTGCACATACTATGGTGATGTGTATTCAGAAAACCAGCACTTGGGGTGGAGTGGGGGCGGTGGTGGTAGTGCTGAAATGTTCAGAAAAGCTCTTCTTCGTCTACATGAACATGTTTTGAAAGAAATCTAGAAAAGAAAGAGGAAAGTAAACGTTAGACCCAAGGAGAAACGTTGGGTAGGATGTGGAGGGAAGACTCCATGTTCTGTAGATTGTCATTTTCCTAACCTGAACATTGAATACTGTCTCAAAATAAATAAATAAATAAATAAAAAGACACTCTTAAATACCTCTGGTAATTCCCAAGCTGTTAAGTTATTTTTGTCTAATGACAGCTACCATGGCTGTCCTCAAAGAAGAAAAGGAAGTCAGAATGAAAATTTTAACTATCCAAAAGTTTTTGAAAATGACTTTTAATTTTCAAAATAAAAAACCCTGAGGCAGTGCTTTTAAAAACACAAGCAAACTGCCAGCCATTTGTAATTTCCAAGATTACTTTGGAAAGGGGCAAAACAAAGAAAGCTTCAAGACTGAGTCAGTGGTGCTGGATGTCAGGATGATGCTGAAGATGCTATTTTCTAGGCCTGGTTGGCAAAATCTGGTACTTTCTGCTAATCTCTCTCTTGTTCTCTCTGCCTCAGGCTAATGTTAAAACATATACTTCTCCATCTGTAGAACACAAGATAAAATTTAGAAAATGTTTGATATGAAAGAGAAAATGAAGTATGTTGAGGTAATAGGGGAAAACATAGTCACTCTGCCAATTTGCCTCATTTATTCTAAAATAACACAAAATCGTCAAGCTTTTCAACATTTTTTTGATTTTCTTTTTCTTTTTTGAGACAGAGTCTTGCTTTGCTGCTGAGGCTGAAGTACAGTGACATGATCTCAGCTCACTGCAACCTCTGCCTCCTGGGTTCAAGCAATTCTCCCGTCTCAGCCTCCTGAGTAGCTTGGATTACAAGTGTGCACCACTATGCCTGGCTAATTTTCATATTTTTAGTGGAGATGGGGTTTCGCTACATTGGCCAGGCTGGTCTTGAACTCCTGACCTCAGGTGATCCCCCAGCCTTGGCCTCCCAAAGTGCTAGGATTACAAGTGTGAGCCACTGCGCCCGGCTGGATTTTGTTTTATAAGGACTATTTACCATACACCTACTTTTCAGAATTTACTCTGCTAGGGACTGAAGAGTTTTGCCTGATTCAGGGCTGCCTGCATGTAAATCACATGGGGAAGATTTGCAATACAGAAATTCCAAGATTCCATCTCCATTGATTGTATTATAGTAGGTCTCTGTGGGTCCCTGAATTCTCAGTGTTTAAAACGTTCCTGATTCTGAAATAGGCATCCACCCTCAACCAAAATGTATGACTTTTTGCCACAAGATAATGCATGTGTGGGTCCACTGAGAAGCAGACATCAGTATGGGATTACTTGTGCAAGAGATGTATTAGGGGAAATGATTGTGAGGGAAAATGGGGAAGGAGCTAAGGGTGTCTCAAGAGCCATCAGACTGAGATGTAGGTCTGGCCCCAGGTGAGGAGGTGAAGCAAGGAAAAGAGTCAGATTGCAGTGCAGTTCTCTAACATTTCAGCAAGGCCACAGAAATCATCTGTCAGAGTCCACATCTGCCAGGAAGAGGCCTGCTTTAGTATCTCAGCCATGCTCAGTCATTGGCTGAGACCCAGCCCATAGGAAGTGTGGCCTTGGGACAAACAGGGTGAAGGATTTACCTTAGGACTGTTAGTCAGTTAGTCTCCCCACAATCAGAGCTCTGACAGGTGCCTTTCATGGCAGCCCCAGGATATAAGGTATGACATGGAGCTCTCCTCCAAGCAGTTTACAATTCAACTTTCAGAATTTAGAAATGCAGGGTTAGAAAAGACTAACACTAGTTTGGTTACCTTCCTAAGGCTTAAGAAGGCTGAATAGCATCCCTACTATTCTTGGACATCTCAGGATTGGCATATTCATACCTCCATGGGGAGTAGTCCATCTTTGGGCAGTTCTGGCTGTTAGACAGTTCTATTATGTTGTGACAAACTGTTTCTTCTGAATGCTTTAAAAATTAGAAATAAGGCTGGGCATGGTGGCTCACGCTTGTAATCCCAGCACTTTGGGAAGCTGAGGCAGGAGGATTACTTGGGCTCAGGAATTCAAGACCAGCTGGGCAACAGCAAGACCTCATCTCTACTTAAAACAAAAACAAAAACAAAAACAAAAAACGTAGCTCTCTGGGCTGGGACCTAGTTCCCAGTGACACTGCCAAATGCACCAAGAAAGTCAGAATCATCGGTAAATACGGTACCTGTTATGGGGCCTCCCTCTGAAAAATGGTGAAGAAAATTGAAATCAGCCGGCACGCCAAGTACATTAGCTCTGTAGCAAAACCAGGATGAAGAGACAAGCTGTGGGGTTCTGGCACTGTGGTTCCTGCAGGAAGACAGTGGCTGGTGATGCCTGGGTCTGCATACCACTTCCGCTGTCACGGTAAGGTCAACATCAGAAGACTGAAGGAATTGAAAGCCCAGTAGGTGCCCCTCTACTCCTTGAGACATCACTGGCCTATAATAATGGGTTAATTTATGCCCATTTATTATAGGCCTTGTCTTGTTAACTTTATTAGACATTCTGATGCTTGCATTGTGTTAATACTATTGTATTGGAAAAGCATGCTGAGATGGATTATTTTAATTCAGTTTCTTTTTTTAGTAATCAAATGATAAAATATGGCATAAGAATATGAGTCTTCCAGGTTAGGTATATTAATCTGTTCCTGCCAGTTTGACTCTGAGATACATTGGAGTGAATTTTAGTCTTAAAATTACAGTTAATATTTTTAAAAAATGTTTTAGTCTGGGCATGGTGACTCAGGCCTGTAATCCCAGCACTTTGGGGGGCTGAGGCAGGTGGATTACTTGAGGCCAGGAGTTTGAGACCAGGCCAGGCGACCAACATAGCAATACTTTGTTGCTACTAAAAACACAAAAAATAGCCAGGTGTGGTGATACACGCCTGTAATCCTAGCTCAGGGGAGGCTTAGGCCCCAGGATCACTTGAACCCAGGAGGCAGAGGTTTCAGTGAACCACGATCATGCCACTGCATTCCAGCCTGGGTGACCGAGGGAGACTTATCTCCAAAGAAATGTTTCTAAAGGTATAGGATATACTAAAGAGTATATGTATACTGCCTCTTCTATTATACTTTTGGTGTTTTGTTTGACCTACACTGTATCAGCATTTTCAGGAAACAATTATGATTTCCCATTAAATGTCCATATATATATATATAAAAAATGATAATTAGCCAGGTGTGGTGGCCTGCACCTATAGTCCCCGTTACTCTGGAGGCTGAGGTGGCAGGATCACTTAAGCTCAGGAGGTTGAGGCTGCAGTGAGCCATGATTACACCATTGCACTCCAGTCTGGGTGATAAAAAAAAGACACTGTTTCAAAAAAATATCCTCAAAAATAGAAGAAAGTTTGGTGATATGTGCTAAATCCCCTCATTTAATAGTGTGAAATCAGACCCACAGAGGATAACTAAATTACCCAAGGCAACAAAGTACCTAGTTACAGATAGAACTGGAGCTAATATCTAGGTCAATTGCTCTTTCTATTCTGTACTTGAATTTTTATTTTAAATTTTCATGGAAAAGAACATTTTTGACAAGTTTATTGTCACACAAAACAAGTTAATCACAATGATTCAGATGGTCTCCAGTTTATTTAAAAGAAGTTGCCATATCTCCTCTGTAATTACTGTTCTCAAACATCCTATGAAGGGTGAAGACACCTAAGAAATACAAAGATAAAGATAATTTCCATTTCATCTAAAGTTGTTCATATTTAGTAGAAAGACCAAAAAAGCAGTATTAAATACACCATCATACCGCCTCCCCAAACCTTTATACTAAATGGTACATGACTATTCATGTAGTTTGGTATTTTACATAAGTTTGTTTTCTTTAGGGTTTATTTGGGAAGAGTTGTTTCTCCACATTTACAAAGATTTGAATTTTATAAAATATACTTCAATTTTAATTTTGAATGAAAAAGAAAAGATGGAGTACATTTGAAAGCTTAGGTCTGATTTTCAGTTAGCAAGAACTGCTAGAAAATTCTAAAATAGAAACAACAGCACTTTAACGCCACCTTGTGGTCAAATGTGAAAAGGTAGGAGAAAAAGGTTAGGTATACGGTGTAATTAATCTGTGAGAAGTTACATGTATTTACAGAAGGCAGTGGGGGAAAACGTGTGTGTGTGTGTGTGAGTAAGACCTTCCCTCCTTAGCTTTATTTTTTTGTGACTGTGTCCTACTCTGTTGCCTGGGCTGGAGTGCCTCAGCCTCCCTATTAGCTGGGACTACAGGCTCGTGCCACCACACCCAGCTAATTTTTGTATTTTAGTAGAGACAGGGTTTCACTATTTTGGCCAGGATGGCTTCAACCTCTTGACCTTGTGATCTGCCCCCCTAGGCCTCCCAAAGTGCTGAGATTACAGGCGTGAGCCACCACACCCAGCCTTGGGTTTTTATTCTAACTGGGTTGGGCAGCCAATGGATGTGTTAAGGATAACTGGTAGAAAGGGCTCATCAGCACACAGCAGGTGCTTTCAAGATAATATGAGTGTTTGTCAGGTGCAGTGGCTCAGCCTGTAATCCCAGCACTTTGGGAGGCTAAGGCAGACATATCACCTGAGGTCAGGAGTTCAAGATCAGCCTGGCCAACATGGCGAAACTCTGTCTCTACTAAAAATACAAAAATTAGCTGGTCTTGGTGGCGAGTGCCTGTAATCCCAGCTACTTGGGAGGCCAAGGCAGGGAGAATTGCTTGAACCTGGGAGGTGGAGATTGCACTGAGCCAAGATCGCACCATTGTACCCCAGCCGGGGCAACAGAGCAAGGCTTTGGCTCAGAATTAAAAAAGAGAATATGACTGCTTAGTAATTGCAAGCATGATGGGAAGTGCAGTTGGTGCTGTATGTAGGTTCTGACAAAAGCCACAAACTGCTTAAATATGTTGAGCCCACTCCAGACACAGCCCAGTACAAGGAGAAGGGACTGTGAGATTTAGCTGGGACCTTGATAAGTGACTGAATGTCCATGAGTCTTATGCTTTTTGTTGCTCTCTAGCCCTCCAAGCCTGCTGGACTTCATAATACTTGTCACTACCTAAAATTACATTATTTGTTATCTTGTTCTTCTGCTTCTCCCACTGGAACATGTGATCCTTATTAGCAGGATTTTGTCATATAGACCGCTATATAAGTACACTGTCCAGTACATAATAGATGCTCAATAAATAAATGTTGAATGAATGAACAAATGAATTGTTATAGTATATGCCTGTAAAACAAGACTCAAAATCAAGCTCATTTTACTGAAATGTATAAAACCATAGCTGATCACTTTCTTCTTCCAATTTTTCCCATTGTCATTTGTTCAGTTACTTCCTTCCATCATCATTAAACAGTTAATAAAATGCTATTTCATTATTTTTAAATAAAAAATTTATGTGGAAATGGGGTATGTGTTGCCCAGGCTGGTCTCCAAATCCTGGCCTCAAGCAGTCCTCCCTCCTCAGCCTCTAAAACCATTGGGATTACAGGCGTGAGCCACTACACCCAGCCATTTTTTTTTTTTTTTTTGCTAGAAAATAATTCACTTAAATTGCTATTTTCTGTGGCATTTATCTCTTAAAAATTTTTAATTGCTACAACCTTATTTATAATTTTGTGATACAAAGTAACAATAAGTAGAAAATAATAGGTGGTATTTTCAATGTGAGAATGCTGTTTAATGAAATAATACCTATATTCTGAGGAAGAGATGCCCACTTAAAAATGTCCAAACGTACTAGTTAGAGTCATACTGCTTTGTTGTTGTTGTTCATATAGGGCCCTAGCTAAAAAACAAACAAAAAACGCAACAAGTCAAACAAGGAACCTAAAAAAATAAAATGAATGAGAGACAAAATCTAACTAAAACTGCAATGTGGTCTTGGGGGGGAATTATGGTTTTTGGCAACAAACTCGGTATTAGAATCTGGTCCATGAGTCACTATGAGTGTGTGATTATGAATAAACTATTTGGTGTTCCTGATTCTGTGAAATGGAATTAACACTCTTATTGAGCAGTTACAAGGATTAGATGCAGTGCTTAGTAGGTGCTTTATGAAAGGCAGCCATGCATGATTATCAGTATTTCAACAAATACCCACTTTGTGCATAAACTAGTTTATATGTCATCACATGATACAAAATAATTCACATCAAACCAATTGCATGCTAACATCATTTAACTTTTAGGACAGGAATGGACTTCAGAGTGGTCCCTGACCTTTTTGGCACTAGGGACTGGTTTTGTGGAAGATAATTTTTTCCACAGGGTGGTGGGGAGAGGCGGTGGTTTACAGAGAGATGGAGATGGTTTCAGGATGAAACTGTTCCACCTCAGATCATCAGGCATTAGATTCTCCTAAGGAGCAGGCAGCCTAGATCCCTCACATGCACAGTTCACAATAAGGTTCATGCTCCTATGGAAATCTAACACTGTCATCGCTGATGTGACAGGAGGCAGATCTCAGGCGGTAATGCTCACTCTCCCACCACTCACCTTCTGCTGTGTAGCCTGGTCCCTAACAGATTTACCAGATCCTATCAGATCTTCAGCATGGAGTTGGGGTCTCCTGCTCTAGGACAAACGTTTTCAAACTGTGTTCAGACATACTCCTGGCTGCAGCATGGGAAGAGGGGTGAAGGGGACAGGCTTCTTGAACCAGCGTAGTTAAATACATTAGGCTTTGGTTGAAATGAGGACTTTTCTAAGGAATAAAGAAATGAAACCAGATTGGAAACTACCAACCTCCCTTATTACACAATCAAGAAAATTAGGACTTAAGGATCATATGTTAAGTGGAAGGACTATTTATTTTTTTGAGACAGAGTCTTGCTCTGTCACCAGGCACCAGGCTGGAGTGCAGTGGCGATCTCGGCTCACTGCAACCTCCCCCTCCCAGGTTCAGGCAATTCTCCTGCCTCAGCCTCCAGGGTAGCTGGGACTACAGGCGCACGCCACCATGGCCAGCTAATTTTTTTTTTTGTATTTTTAGTAGAGACCGGATTTCACCATCTTGGCCAGGATGGTCTCGATCTCTTGACCTCGTGATCCACCCACCTCGGCCTCCCAAAGTGCGGGGATTACAGGCTTAAGCCACCACGCCCAGCATAAGTAGAAGGATTAGAACAGAAGTTCAGTGTTTCTTCCATTACGCTATGTCATTGCTGTTATTTTTTGAGACAGGGTCTTGTTCTGTCACCCAGGCTGGAGTGCAGTAACACGATCAGGGCTGACTGCAGCCTTGAACTCCCAGGCTCAACTGATTCTTCTCCTCAGCCTCCCCAGTAGCTGAGACTACAGGTGAGTACCACCATGGCTGGCTAAATTTTGTAGAAACAGGGTTTCACCATGTTGCCCAGGCTGGTCTTGAACTTCTGGGCTCAAACAGTCTGCCCACCTTGGCCTCCCAAAGGGGTGGGATTACAGGTGTGAGTCACTGCATTCAACCCTGTTATTTAAAATTACACAATAGACATTTTAAAAACAAGGTCTTGGTTAGAAGTGCACAATTCTTCATTTAATTCTGGTTGTTGCAATAACTGAAGAAAGAAAATCTTTGTTCTATTTTTAAAAATCAGGTGTTACTGTACAAATTTTAGCTACTATTACTATTAGTTGAAACAGTTTTACATCAAAGATGAAAGTAACCTTCACTGTTGTCCTCCACAAATGATACTTGGCATTTTGATGGAGTGAGGTAATAAAAGATTGCCAAGGGTATTGCCCCTTTATTATTTTGATCCTTTCCAGGACATCTAACACCAAGATCAGTTGATAAAGTCTGTGCCTACTTTCTACATACATCATTTTTATATAGTTTCAATGTAAGTTTTTGATTTACCTGTGGAATTTTGGAAAACCAGTCAATCCAACAAGGTATAATGAGTCATCATTCCATGTTTTAGGCACTGTGTTAAGTAATTGTGGTACAGTTGTGTCCTTCTTCCTGTCATGTAACTTAAATTCTAATGGAAAAGACACAATTAAGCATGTTAATATAAACAAGGTGTTGGCTGGGCACAGTGGCTCACACCTGTAATCTCAGCACTTTGGGAGGCCAAGGAGGATGTATCACCTGAGGTTGGGAATATGAGACCAGCCTGGCCAACATAGTGAAACCCCGTCTCTACTAAAAATACAAAATTAGCTGGGCATGGTGGCACATGCCTGTAATCCCAGCTACTTGAGAGGATGAGGCAGGAAAATCACTTGAACCTAGTAGATGGAGGTTGCAGTGAGCTGTGATTATGCCATTGCACTACAGCCTGGGCAACAAGAGCAAAACTCTGTCTCAAAAAACAAGCAAACAAAAACAAAAACAAGGTGTGGCTATATTAGAGGAGGAATCAGCCTTTAGATGGTGACCTTAACGGGCAAGGCAACTTCAGTTGACACCTGAATGAGGGGCAGCCAGTTAGTGGAAGAAGCAGAGGGAAGCCTTCCAGTAAGGGAATAGGCTGTGGAGCAAAACAAGTAGGGCAGTAGACTGAGATGAGGCCCGAGAGGAAGCAGGGCATGGATTACACAGAACCTTTGAGGTCATGGCAAGGTATTTGGAGTTTATCCTAAGTACAATGCAGAGTTTTAGAAAGGGAGCAACACGATCAGTTCTGGTTGAATTAGTGCTTGGTACCAGGCCCTTGGATCATAAGGAGCCTGTACAAACCTTTAAAGGCTGAAATGCCCCAAGTCAAAGACAAATCCTCATCTCACTCCAGCTGGAGCAGGGTCTGCTGCAGAAACTTCTCAGTGCTGAAGGAGACAATGCCCTGGCAATGCCAACTCCCAGCAAGTCCTGGAGTTGAGAAAGACGCAGCCATGCAGTACCTGACAACTGAAAGTGAAGAAACAGCTACGTGCTTAGTTACTTGAGTCCAGGGGGCTATCATGGAGGCACAAGCTCAGTTACACAGTTACACAGGTGTCCAAGGACGAATTACAACCACCGAGGACAAAGAAATCAGCATTCTCCTCGTCCCCAAGGGCCAGAAATCGCATTTTTTCTTAGTCACTGACACTCCTACTGGAAGATTTTTATCACACATTGGACAACCCACATTTAATTTTGCATTTGTACTCATTTTTGGTAGTGATGCCACTGAAAGGTAGATTCTCTCATGTATTAGGTTTCTAGGGCTGGAGTAAGAAAGTACCACAAACTGGGGAGCTAAAGTGAAAATTATTGTTTCACAGTTCTGGAGGCTGTTAAGTCCGATATCAAGGTGTCAGGAGACTTGGCTCCTTTCGTGTGTGAGGGAGAATTTGGTTCATACCTTTCTTTTTGCTTCTGGTAGTTTGCTGGCAATCTTCAATATTTGATTTGTAGAAGCATCACCCCAATCTTTGCCTTCCACTACCCATGGTGTTCTCCCTGTGTGTGTCCAAATCTCTCCCAGCTTTATAAAAACTATGGACACTAGACATACTGAATTAGAGCCCACCCTATGACCTCATTTTAATTGGATTACCTCTGTAAAGATCTTATCTCCAAATGCGGTCACATTCTGAGGTACTGGGGGTTAGGACTCCAACCTATCTTTTTTAGGGGAAGACAGTTCAACCGCATAACACTGTAAAACACAAAGGTTAGATAGCATTTAAAGTCTGGGCTCAAAATTACATCAAATAAGAGATACCAGTAATAACTTTCCTAGTTCATGGTTTGATTATATTTCTTTGCCAAATAAAAAACACAGTATTAGTTTTGGGTTTTTAATACCCTCTGATAAAATGAATTACTTTCAGTAACTGTCATATACAGGAAACTTACCTGATGCAATGGCTAAAATTTGTATACCTATTGGTTAAAACGAGAACTCATCCACACTTTCTCAGAGACAACTTTAAAAATACCAAATCTTTTTTTGTTTTTTGAGACAGGGTCTCATTCTATTGTCCAGGCTGGAGTGCAGTTGTGCAATCTCTGCTCAGTGCAACCTCTACCTCCTGGGCTCAAGCAATTCTCATGCCTCAGCTTCCCAAGTAGCTGGGATTACAGGAACATGCCACCAAACCCTGGTAATTTTTGTATTATTATTTACTGATTGATTCAGAGTCTCACTGTCACCCAGGCTGGAGTGCAGTGGTGCAATCTTGGCTCACTGCAACCTCCCGGGTTCAAGTGATTCACCTGCCTCAGCCTCCTGAGTAGCTGGGATTACACACACACAGGCCATCATGCATGGCTAATTTTTTCTATTTTTAGTAGAGATGAGGTTCCGCCATGTTGGCCAGGCTAGTCTGGACATCCCGACTTCAAGTGATCCACCCACCTCGGCCTCCCAAAGTGCTGGAATTATAGGTGTGAGCCACCATGCCTGGCCTTAATTTTTGTATTTTCAGTAGAGACAGTTTTGCTATATTAAGATATTTACAGAGGTAATCCAATTAAAATGAGGTCATTAGGCTGGTCTCAAATTCCTGGGCTCAAGCAATCCACCTGCCTTGGCCTCCCAAAGTGCTGGGATTACACGTGTGAGCCACTGCACCTGGTCCCAAAACACCAAATCTGGATGTTTGGTGATTTTAAATATACGTATTTTGGTATCCAAAATACATCTCTGTAGTTCATGAGAATTAAGAGAGGTCTAAGACATACCTTGTTGTTGACGTAACTTGAACCTTTAAAATTTAAAATCCAAAAAATAAAATTGAAAAATGGGTTCTGTATGAATTTACCTTTTGCTATGTAAAGTAAATCTTAAGGTTTTCATCAGGGAGATTATCTGCCACTAGTAAATAAATGTACAAAATATGAATCACCAATTCATTATATTAAAATAAAAATAATTAACAATACTGACTATAACAAAACCTAAATCGAAAAATTTAGAGAATGGATACTCTGGTCTAGTAAAGTTTTGAAAGGAGTCCTAACACTAAACGCTTTTACTGTTCCTTGGCTGCTTGGCACATTGCCACACCTGTTTGAAGTTAATGATGGTGATGCCTTGTACTTTCCAGCATTCCACTGTCTCCAGACCTAGATCATCTTCTCGCAGTGTTTTCAATTTAACAGATCCTTACTTGGACTTACTTTCCAATGATTTTCATTTGAATGTGGCCTCAACCCTCAAAGCTCCAATTTAAAAATTCTGACTCTTTAATCAAAATAGAAATTTGATAATTTCTTATGAATCATATTCTTCTAAAGTTTTCAAACATAAAGGTTATGTTTTCTAAACATCTAAAGTAAAAACTTGCTAATTTTAATTATTTGACCAGAATTATTTCCTGTAGCTCATAAGGTCCGGAAGCTATTTTACATGAACAAAATCAAACACAAATAGTATTTACTATGCCAGGTACCTTTTTAAGGGCCTTACAGAAAATGGTTTGACACTTAAAGGCATTCTTATTACCGATGACAGATGAGGGAACTAAGGCACAAAGAAATTAAGCAACTTGCCTAAGGTGACACACAGTAATGGTGAAACTAGGATTCAAACCAGAGTTGTTGGGCTTCAAAATCTGTGCTCTCAATCACGTCATACTGCCACTCTCGAAGTAACACAAGAAAATGTTTTCTTTAGTTAAATTTTATGAAAGACAAAGGAAGATATAGAAATTCAAAGTTTCATTTCAGGAGCCACCATGAATTACGCTTTTACCTTATGTAAAAGTTATTTTATACATAGCTTTCACAAATATTATCTATTGTGTAGTTACATCAACATTTTTCAAATCCAAAGAATAAGGACATAACTCATACAAATCTATTTTAAATAAGACTTAAAATCAGAATTAAATTGATAAATGAAGTCATCTATTGAAAAAATGTTATTTTACATCCATTCTGGGTATTACCACAATTTCAAAAGTAGAAGCATAGCATTTGCCAGTATTTTTAAAAACCAAGTCAATACAAATTAGTCTGAAAGTTTTTGAAAATTAATAATTGATTTTCCCCACTACTTAACCATAACTGGAATAATCTTTGAAGAAACACTACTAGCAAACTTTAGACAAAAATTATAAAACCAGATTGTTGGCAGAAGACACAACAAAATGTAAGTTAGAAAATTCATAAACATACATTTATTCAGGAAATACAATTACTAGAATGCTTGATATTTCAATGATCATTCCACATTATAAAATATTCACAAACATGTAGTCTTTTAAGTCTACATCAGGTCATGCTGATATTCTTTTCTCATAATCCATAACGATTTCTTCTATTAAATGCTATAATACCCATTTTAATTGTAGACAAAGTACTTGAGCCAAATTACTTAAGTACTTGAGCAAAAGAACTTAAAAATCTTAGGAGGATAATGATATTTTTGAAAAACATATTTGAGGCCGGGTGTGGTGGCTTATGCCTGTTATTCCAGCACCTTGGGAGGCTGAAGTGGGTGGATCACGAGATCAGAAGATCGAGACCATCCTGGCTAACATGGTGAAACCCCGTCTCTACTAAAAATACAAAAAATTAGCTGGGTGTGGTGGCACACGCCTGTAGTCCCAGCTATTCAGTAGGCTGAGACAGGAGAATCGCTTGAACCAGGGAGGTGGAGGTTGCAGTGAGCTGAAATCGCACCACCGCAGTCCAGCCTGGGCGACAGGGCGAGACTCCATCTCAAAAAATAAAACAAAATAAAATCGAATCATCAAATCCTAAAGAACTAGGCTACTATAATCTAATATTATACTAACAAATGAAGTGCGCACATTAAGACAGCACATAATTATTAACGACAATATTTCTCATCTGCAATTTTTAAACATGCTTTCTCAAGTAACAATCACGTATTTTTGTAACTTTTAAAGGCAAAGGGGGCAGAATGATGACAGACATTAAAATATCACTTTTAAACTACTGGTAGATTTTATTTTTTAAAAAGAAAAAAAAAAAGATAAGACTGTAATTACTTCCCAAAGAAAGAAATTACTCAGCCAGGTGCAGTGGCTCACGCCTATAATCCTAATGCTTTGAGAACCGAGGAATTTCAGGCTTCAGTGAGCTATGATCATGCCACTGTGTTCTAGCCTGGGAGACAAGGCAAGACCCTGTCTCTTAAAAAAACAAGCAAACAAACAAAAACAACTAAGAAATATAATTAATTATTCAGTAGCTGCAAATTGAACTGTTCTATTCTGATACGTCCAAAACAGTGTCCAGTGTAATCAGATCATTTTATAATGAGTTCTCAACTCTAGGTGCCCTTTAAAACCACTTGAAAAGCTTTAAAAAAAAAAGTGATTTTCATTTAGTTGTTATGGGATAGAAGAACCCAGGTATCAATTTTTTAAAGCTCTGCCAGGCTTTCTAATATGTAGGTAAGATTGAGAATTAAGTCAATACATTTTGACATATCAAGAAAATAAATGGAAATAGTGGTGATAATTTATATTTGTAATTTACAAATCAAACATCTATATCATACACTTACTGTGTACCTAGTTTTATTCATGAATCAACCACTTCTAAGATAAAAATTCCCTTCATTTCCTCACTGCACTTAACCACCACTGTACATCTTTGCCAATGAATGACTATATTTTTCTATGGTCAAGATTTAAAATTACGGGATACATTATGAAAACTGCATTAATGAAAACAAACCAGTGCTACCCATACTCAAAAGCAGCAAGCTAAACAACTGTATTTGGTTCCTCTGAGCTACCCTTATTTTAAGAATTATAAATAGGTGTCAACCCACACAAAGAACAGATTGTGGATCACTGTAGGAAAAAAAATAGCTTACTCAACTTACTAAAAGTTTCAACACCAAAAGAGATTTAACTTGGCTGAAAGTTCTGAAACAGCTGAGACACCAAACCAGGAAGCTATAATTTATAACGAAATGTTGACACATCCTTAAAAGCTACTGCAGCTGTAGCTATACTAAAATAAGATTTCTTCAGGATTTACTTACCCTGAAATGCAAGAATACAAGCATAACAATAATATTACTGTTTTTATATGCACCAATACCTCTCTTTAATATATAAAGCTCTACAACAAATACCTCTAATAATTTTACAATTAAATTAAGTCCATACTTCTATACTACTTTGGTCTCAACATTTTAAAAACATCAATTAATTTTGAAAATATACAATTTAACAACATGATGCTATCAATAACAAGCACATTTTGTAGTGGATTAAAGACACATTCAACCATGCAATCCAGTGTTCAATACCTAAATGATGAATAACAATGCTGATTGACTTTTATTTTGAAAAATCATTGAAAACTGGAATAATTATCTGAGACTCACAGTGATCACAAACATGCAGATAAAAGCATACATTTCTATTCTTCCTGAAGGAATGTTACAAAATGCCCACTTTTTTAATACAGGGTTAATAATGATGCCAAATTGCTTACATATTTTCAACCCATTATCTTTTAACATTTGTCACTTAAATTTTGTTTAAAGTACAAATAGTCCTGTAAGTTGTGACAGAAAATGAACCTCAACTTTCAGTCTTTAAGACCTCAGCGACAGTCACGCACTAATAGCTGCCTTTTAGTAAAATGGTGACATCCAGTGGACCAATGAAAGAAAATATCTCTCAAATTCCCATATTTGAATAATAAAAGTTGCATCTCTAAATCCAACAATTTTAGGATGAGTTCCTATTTTGATGGAATCTACAAGATTCTCATGAATACATCACATCATAATTTCTATGTATCTTAAATATATTCTCTCTCCTTCCTACTTAAAATCAATTATTTAAACTGAGCTAGTAAGAATGTATACTCTTGAAGCTAGTGAGGTCAAAGGTATTACTTTTTCTTTACTTCAGCTACTTCCCACCACAAAATTACTGGTTCGTCTCTAGGAATGGAAGGACCAAAATATAGGGAAAATACTGTGTATTAAAATAAAAATGAAAAGCATTTAAAAAAAATTGCAAGAGATGAAATCTGAACCTGTTTTGCATTTGTAATTTGATATATTGTTGAATATAAATAGGGATGTAATCAGTAATGCTATTAATTACATCCTTTTGTCCCAGTGCTCAAATATTAAGAATACATATTTTAGCAATGATTGTTTCAATGTTTAAAAACTTACTTTTAAAAATCAGTACAAATGAATATCCATTATATATTATGTTTAAGTAAAAGTAAAAAAACTTGCACTGTGCTGAGTCATGATGTACCACTGGTTATATATATTATGTGTGTGTTCAAAGTACAAAATGCAGCAATGATGTTAACACTGACAGTGTAATGAACTGCTGTAAGTGAGACTGTTAGGTTTAATTTCTTGGAAAACTGTAAAGAAATGTTACAGGTTAAAAAAACAGAGTAAGCAAAAAAAGAATTGGAGAACTGTACTTTTAAATCAGCAGCCAAATGAAGAAAACTTTTCTTTTCTAAAAAAAGATTAAGAATGTAAAAGTACATTTTAATATTAAAAAAGCATTTTAAAAAATCTATAACAACTTTATGACAAAATCTGCATTTGAAAAAGGCCTGTAAAAACAGTAGGACAGAATTGCCCTCATCACCTTTTACTTTTTCTTGTCAGAAAAAAGAGTATGCATCTCTGGAACCATAAATGATGTTAAAATAGGCATTTATAAAATGGCAAGGAGAATTTTCATGATAAATTTGTTTGTTTTTACAATCATTGGCATTGCAGCCATCAGTAAGTCACAAGGAAAACATCTCTAGCTAAAATGCAAAATGAAATATCAAGTTTTGAAATGTATTAGGTCTGTTGCCTGCGTTTTGCTGATCTCATTTTTTCAAAGCGCGACTCCATTTCTTCCAAGACTTTGGGTGTATATCGCACCACTAATTTAACCTTTCCTTGTGCAGCTTTCAGCAGTTCTACGGCTTTTTCATGATGCTCTCCTTCAACACTCTAGGGAAAAAAAAAGACACTAATATCTAGGTTTTGAAATTAACTCAAAATGCAAAAATGTTTAAAATATATATAAGAAAGTTTTAATGTTATATTATTCCAACACTATAAAACTAAAAAATAATCCTGTTTTACCATTTTAAAATATATGAAATCCTCTCTTACATCATATTCTGGCTTTAAGTCTCAAATAATTAGTATATCAACCTATATGCCTTATTATTTCAGTACATCAAGCAATTGCTATTTTATAAAAGTAAAATGAGGGTAGGCTTCTAATTTAATGTTGCCTTTAATGAAGAGCTTATGTCATTAAAAATTACACTGAGCACTGCTAATTCACACTGCAAAATACACTTACAGTGCTTTGAGAAAAAAAAAGGATTACATTCCTCAAGGCATTTCTAAACCACAAGTTTCTTAGGTTTCTCCTATAACTCAAATATGCCCCCAGGTGGTCGTAGCAGATCACTACAAATAGAAATAACTTCATCCTTACCACTCCATTAACAGAGAGGAGTTGATCTCCTCGTTTGAGGCCCCCATGTCTATCAGCAATTCCACCTGGAATTATTCGAGATATATAGATCGGAGAGTTTTGTTCTTTGCCTCCCATAATATTGAATCCAAGGCCCTCTTCTGTTTTTGGTAGCTCTACAACTCGAGGATGAGAATGTCCTTCACTAGCAGCAAATGCAGCAACAGTAGCCTGAAAGGAAGTTTTGTGTATTAAAAATATGACTTTTATTTACCTCGGTCCTTTTACTTTTGAGCACATATTTTTGATGTTTGAATGCTCACAAATTCACTGGTGATTCTGAGAAGGTAAGCTAAACAGATGGCACTTTAGAGATGACAAATGAGTAATTAATTCTGAGTTAACACAGGAAATATTACGATTTTTCAGGTCACTCCTAGCCATGCAGTGCCCAGTCTTTTGCAGAGTCCCATATGCACAGGGCTTGGCAGCAGACTTGCTGGGCAGATGGACATTGTATATGGTGAGGAGGAAAACCCCTCCCCCAGCATGCCAGCAGCCCTGAGCTTTAGGTCTGGATCGCCCAACTCCTTTCGGGAGCCTTTGTGCAGGACACAACCTACCCATATAATCGACATGGAGTTGTCCTTATATGTAATCATTTTGGCTTCTATACTATTTGTACTACATACTAAATAACTAAGATGTCAAGAAATAACTCAATATTGTGAAAAAGAGGGGTACATATAGCCAATCTGAATGTTTTGTTCCTTTTTTAACTAGTCACAACTAAAAATCCCCACAGAGCCATAT
Source organism: Saimiri boliviensis (assembly GCF_048565385.1). Taxonomy (NCBI): domain Eukaryota; kingdom Metazoa; phylum Chordata; class Mammalia; order Primates; family Cebidae; genus Saimiri; species Saimiri boliviensis. The sequence continues at coordinate 95,952,237 of NC_133454.1, forward strand.
CTTTTTTAAGGCTCAAATTTAGACTAATCCAAATTAATTACAAAGTTGAGATTAACGGTAATTATCTCATTTTTTGGTGATGGATCACAAAAATAGAGAAAAGGAAAGAAACCAAGATTTACTGAATACTTGTTATCTTCAAAGCTCTGAAAAAGGTCTCATTTTTCAGATAATGGAACTAAGGCTCAAAAATTCAGCAGGCTGTGAAAGTCACACAACTCAGCGATTAAAACCAAGTTTCTCTGGTCTTTCCTACATCCAAAAGTTTTAAGTATTTGTATTCAACAAAGAATCCAATTATTTCCTTTTGTGAGCCAATAACTATCCATAAAGAATTATCTGCTAATGATTAAGTTACCAACTGCTGATATTACCCTGTTCAAACCAACTGTCATGAATACTGAGGTCAATATCTGAATTATTTGAGGAAAACAATGACACACAAATGCACATAATGTAAAGAAGAAAGCAAAAATCAACCCGGGGAAGTACCCCAGCTCTATCGTATGCTTTTTGTGTGGTTTGGGGCAAATAACCTAATCTTCATGCTTCCTCATTAATAAGATGAGGATAGTAATTCATGTCTTAGAATTTCGAATAGATTCTGATAATATTATATAGTATTGTATATAATATATGCAACACAATTATGTATTACACGATACATATTGTGTGCAAGCATATTTCTTTTTTCCTTTTTTTTTTTTTTTTGAGATGGAGTTTCGCTCTTGTTACCCAGGCTGGAGTGCAATGGTGTGATCTTGGCTCACTGCAACCTCCAACTCCTGGGTTCAGGCAATTCTCCTGCCTCAGCCTCCTGAGTAGTTGGGATTACAGGCACGCACCACCATGCCCAGCTAATTTTTTGTATTTTTAGTAGAGACGGGGTTTCACCATGTTGACCAGGATGGTCTCGATCTCTTAACCTCGTGATCCAACTGCCTCGGCCTCCCAAAGTGCAAGTATATTTCTAATGCATTATCTAAACTACATAAAGTAGCTTATGTAATACCAATAAAAACAAACGTCTTATTTCTTAGTACTTAAGAAATTTGGTGTAGCTTTAAAGATACATGTTACTCTTCAAAATAAGTTTACTATGAATTTAATAATTGCGTATTTTGAACTTCTAATTTATGAAGAATTCTTACTTTTGGTAAACAAAAAAAATTTACCTTTGCAGTAGCATTTGCTCTCACTTCGGGACTGCTACTGATGTCCACAGTCTCATAGACATGTTCATATACCTGTAAAACCCAAAGTTATCACATCTCAGAATACACCACGCTTAAGATCTCTGTGAAGTTAATGAATGAGTTAAAATTTTAGGCAAAGTTATTCATCTTTATGTTTTTTCTATCAGAAATTCAAAAAATGAGAGAGACTGGTTTTAATGTTTTCTAAAGTTTTTAAGAAATTTTGAAGCCAAATTTAGAGTATTATCTGACCTAATTAACTCAAATTTTTAGCAAATTTTAATGAAGTTTGCTCACCTCTCTCACAGCATTGCAGAACTCACTTTGAAGGACTCTTTGTAAAGCCTGAAGTTTCTGTGGTGGTACTTCTCCACTCCTTTGTAGTTTTTCCAATAATTCAATTGCTCTACAAATATCTAGAGTTAAACACACACACAGATAATTTTCTCCAAGGGTTTTCTCAATGCTTATGTAACAGTGTAGCAGTTAGGATTCATTCCTCAAGGGCTAATAATATACAATAGTGGGGAAAAAAAAAGCACTGAATTTGCAGTTTGGTGGGGAGGAGATTATGCGTGTGTACACATGTAGAGGATGAGAATGTAAAATGTAAGAACACTAAATTTTACGAGAGATAAGAAAAACTACTGAAGTTCCAGAAGCATAAAATTTAGAAAATAAGACCTTGGAGAAACAAAGGCAAAATGAATACAAAATATCAAATGTCATCGGAAAGGATGGTGACTCAAATGTGACAGATAGATGAACACTGTACTGCTTCAGAAAAGCTGGTGATATTTTCAGAAACCAGTCAATAAAAATTTATTGACTAATTATCATTATTAGTAACCAAAGCAAGTCACTATAAGCTAGCAAAATCACTCTTCATTTCTCAAAGGAAACATGATAAATAGGTAGATAACCATTCAAGAGCAGATGCAGTTAGTGGCAGGGACACATTGAAAACAACCATAAAAATGCATAAAACTAGCAGTACAAATGAAATAAACTCATTTGTTTTCAACTTAATTAACACTGTTAATTCAAACAAGCTCAAAAACCCATGTTTACGAAAAAGAAAAATAAAAACAATTAGCTTTGTCAATCTGGTCTCAATACTACCTGTGTGACCTTGGGCAAGTTATATGACCTCCTTATGTCTCAGTTTCTTTCACTGTAAAATGGAAATAACAGTATCTTCCATATAGGAGTAATGAAGAAGAGTTATGAGCTCAATTAATGACTGAACCACAGAATACATAAAAAAGGGCTTAGCAAGCAAAAATGTTATGTTACACTGGTACCAATTAATCTTAAGAAATATTGGCCAGGCATGTTGGCTCATGCCTGTAATACGGGCACTTTGGGAGGCTGAGGTGAGCAGATCACCTGAGATCAGTTCAAGACTAGGCTGGCCAACATGGTGAAACCCCATCTCTACTTTAAATAAATAGATAAATAAATTAGCCAGGCATGGTTGTGGGCGCCTGTAATTGCAGCTACTTGGGAGGCCGAGGCAGGAGAATCGCTTGAGCCGGGAGGCAAAGGTTGCAGTGAGCTCAGATTGTGCCACTGCTCTACAGTCTGGTTGACAAGAGTGAAACTCTGTATCCCAAACAAACAAACAAAAAACTAAGATTGCATACATTTATACAAATATATGAAGCATGTTAGGGAATTCTCATTAAGAAGTGTCAGCATACATGTTTTATTAATTGAGACATTTTAGAAGATTCAGGAGGTCAGCTATAACACTGTTAACTATCTCTACTTTGATTTTTTTTTTCCCCCAAAAACTGTTTTTGTACCCCAGGTGCTATAGTGCCCAGTATTTTATTATTGCTTTGCTTCCTTTTGACTTAAATGGAAGAAGTTCCTGATTTCATGTTATATTGAAGAACAGGAATTTTTTTTTTCTTTTTTTAAAAAGAGAGAGTCTCGCTATGTTGCCCAGGCTCGAGTGCAGTGGCTATTCACAGGTGCGATCCCACTACTGATCAGCACGGGAGTTTTGACCTTCTCTGTTTCCAACCTGGGCAAGTTCACCTCTCCTTAGGAAACTTGGTGGTCACCTGCTCCCAGGAGTTCACCATATTGATGCCGAACTTAGTGCAGACACCCGATCGGCATAGCGCACTACAGCCCAGAACTCCTGGACTCAAGCGATCCTCCAGCCTCAGTCTCCCAGGTAGCTGGGGATACAGGCATACGCCACCACGCCTGGCTGAGAAGTTTTCTTTATATAGTGTGGCCATCTTTGTGTTTGCAGACAAAAAACTATGAATACATGCAGTAAAGATACTTATTTATTTGAGACCAGGTCTTCGTCTGTTGCCGAAGCTGGAGTGCAGTGGTACAATCTTGGCTTACTGCAACCTCTGCCTCCAGGGTTCAAATGATTCTCCTGTCTCAGTCTCCTGAGTAGCTGGGATTACAGACACCTGCCACCACGCCCGGTTAATTTTTGTATTTTTAGTAGAGACGGAGTTTCACCATGTTGGTCAGGCTGGTCTTGAACTCCTGACCTCAAGTGATCTGCTCACCTCAGCCTCCCAAAGTGCAGGGATTGTAGGCGTGAACCACCATGGACTGGCCAGAAAACAGATTTTTAAATTTGAGATAAAGCAGGCTTAAACTTAAAAAATTAATCAAATGCAATGGAAACAAACAGACCTTCACCATTCTGATTTCCCATTACCAGAATGACTAATAAATGAAGACTGTTCGTTCATCAATCATTTTGATTTATAAAGTTATAATATGTAAGCCATATAAAAATTTCTAGTTAACAAAAAAATGGAAAAAAGTAAAATGCTTTTGACTAAATCTAAACTGTACCTAACATGTGCTCAAATTTTGTGTTTCATTAAAATCATATTTTGATGATTTAGAATGGATTCTAAATCATCATATGTGATCAGGTACTGAACTGTAACTGTACTGTAGGATTTTCTACTGTAGGACTGTTGGGAGTGTTTGTTAATAGAGTCTGTTAGAATTCTAATTAAGAATTAGACTTCTAGGCCGGGCGCGGTGGCTCAAGCCTGTAATCCCAGCACTTTGGGAGGCCGAGGCGGGTGGATCACAAGGTCGCGAGATCGAGACCAACCTGGTCAACAAGGTGAAACCCCGTCTCTACTAAAAATACAAAAAATCAGCTGGGCATGGTGGCGCGTGCCTGTAATCCCAGCTACTTAGGAGGCTGAGACAGGAGAATTGCTTGAACCCAGGAGGCGGAGGTTGCGGTGAGCCGAGATCGTGCCATTGCACTCCAGCCTGGGTAACAAGAGCGAAACTCCGTCTCAAAAAAAAAAAAAAAGAATTCTAAATATAGTTTAGCTGCTAAATGACAACCACTAGTACAGTTGTCTCGATAACCATGGGGGATGTTAGGCCCTTCTTCGGATACCACAGATATCAACATCTGCAGATGCTCAAGTCTCTGATATAAAATGTAGTATTTGCATATAACCTATGCATATTCATGCTCCATACTTTAAATCATCTCTAGATTACTTACAATATCTGATGCTATGTTAATAGTTGTTATATAACATTATTTTTGTCATTGTTGTCGTTTTGAGATGGAGTCTTGCTCTGTCGCCCAGGCTGGAGTGCAGTAGCACGATCTTGGCTTACTGCAACTTCAGCCTCCTGGGTTCAAGCAATTCTCTGCCTCAGCCTCCCAAGAAGCTGAGATTACAGGCAACCGCTACCACACCCGGCTTTTTGTATTTTTAATTAAGAAGGGGTTTCACCATCTTGACCAGGCTGGTCTTGAACACCTGACCTCGTGATCCACTGACCTTGTGATCCACCCACCTCAGCCTCCCAAATAGCTGGGGTTATAGGTGTGAGCCAGGCCATACCACATTGTTTAGGTAATAAGGACAAGACAAAAATGTACACGTTCTGTACAGACAGGATTTTTTTTCTCTGAGTATTTTCAATCTGTAGTTGGTTGAATTCATGTAGGTGGAACCCATGGATATGGAGGGTTGACTGCAATTCATCCCTCTAAGGGGCTGAGCCTTTACCGAAGAACAGAAAAGGAAAACAAGCCTGTAACAGCACAAAACAAAGCCATGACTATCAAAACTAATTGCCACATGAGTTCCACATTTTGTGCTGCATTTAAAAACACAGAAAACCGGCTGGACGCGGTGGCTCACGCCTGTAATCCTAGCACTTTGGGAGGCCGAGGCGGGTGGATAGCCTGAGCTCAGGAGTTCAAGACCAGCCTGGGCAATATGGTGAAACCCGGTCTCTACTAAAATACAAAAAAATAGCCAGACGTGGCGGAGTGCGACTGTAGTCTCAGCTACTTGGGAGGCTGAGGCCGAATTGCTTGAACCCAGGAGGCGGAGGCAGCAGTGAGTGAGATCGCGCCACTGCATTCCAGCCTCTCTGACAGAGTGAGACTCTGCCTCCGGGGGGAAGACCACCAATATGTTAGAATCTTACAACTAGCTTTCAAAGAAAAACTCCTACTCATATTAACACCAGACAGATTTGCTCCCATCTATAAAACACAATGCCATTGTGCTTAAGAGAAAGATGTCAGTCTGTTCCCAGAGTAGCTAGTCCTGTCTAAAATGACGTTTTAATAGGCTTAAGGGAAAGAATCTCATTTACTATGACGCTTCCAAATGGTGAACACTATAAAGAGCAAATCAGCAATATTAAGTGCACATTTGTTTGTGGGGAGGCATTAGGAAATGAGGTTTTTCTAAGTACAGTAATTCTAAAAATGTGTTTTCTTAGGGAACAATAGTAACGCTCAGACTGTAACTGCAAATGTTAATATGTGCAATATAATTTTAGTCTCTATCCTACACTCTTTTTTTTTTCCACCAGAACTCAAAATATTTACTCTTGCTTCTTAACTCCTATCAATGACTTCTAATGCTGGTGTATGAAAAGCATGCTTGAAATTGTTTGAAACAAAGGATTTAGGGACAGAGTGAAACGCTGGAATGCTGGAAATCTGGTAGGCGCATAGCCAGTTATTTTCAGTCTTCTCTATCTCTAAGTACTCAGCAGAGGAGGCTTTATTTTTCTTGACAGTCTGCTCTAGGAAGAATCAACCAACCAGTTTGCAACTGTGGGTTTGTAAGAAATTGAAAGCCTTGCACCTGCAAGTGTTTTAGCATCTACCACTATTCTGCTTACTTATGTAACCTCCTTCCCAAGACCAAGTCAGTAGGATTGTTTTTAAAGCAACCTCTCCATTTCTGGGAAGGGCACAGAAGCTAGCAAATACCCCAACCCAAATACAAGTGAGGTTGTGGAGAAAGTAATGAAGTCTGTGTGTAAACAAGGGGGAAGGGAGGTTGAATCTGTTGAATTGTACCGTGTGTCCGTTCTCGTGTTGTACAGGCAATGAATGTAGTCTGTGCGAACTGGGTGTGTGACGTTTGCTTTTCAGGGGGACGGGTCTCCGAATGCTGCTTATGCTGTACCCACCAAGGGAGCGCGTGTGCGGCGTGTGTCTGCGAAGCTGGCAGGTTATGTTTAGTTGTGCTGTGCCCCGGGGCAGTGCGTGTTAACAGAGGAAGGCTTTGAGTATCAGTTGAAAGACCGTAAGCGTCCTTCCTAGAGCCAGGCAGAGACATCGGCGGCCTCTGGCGCCAGCGCAAGGGACAGCCTGGCTCCGGATCTCAAAGCCTGGGTCGCCCCTCCTCCCCTCCAGCGACCTAGCACTTCTTCAACCCTACCGCCCACCTCCGCCGAGCTTCGGCTGCACTCACCCCTCTCCAGCCGCACAGGTTCCCCTAGCGCCGCCATCTTCTCCCTTAGCCTACAGACCCACAGGAAATGACGACAGAAAGGCTGAGGTGGAGAGGCGGGGCCTACCGGAAGCCGGAGAAGTGCGCGCCGGTAAGTATCGCGAGATCAGGAGGGTAGCCGGGGCTTTCGTAGCCGCCGTCAGGGTAAGGGTACCAGGGCTTGCAGATTTTGAGGTTGGCCTGGCTCTGCTCTTTCCGCGGCCTCCTAGAGTCGGAAGGAGCTGCTTTCCTGACTCTGTTCCCTGCTTTGGGCTTCCCTTATCCTAACCCCTTCGAACCCTTGGCTCCACGCAGAGGAGTCAAGTAGTGGATTCTAGTCCCACCTTGATCTTGACCCGGGACTGTTCATTTACCCTCTCTCGGCCTCAATTTCCGCATCTGTACAACGAGAACTTAGGTGCTTTCAATTTTTAAACTCTGGGATTCGGTGGCAATTAAGTGTGTAATGACATGTTGTCAATTCTCAATTTGTGACAGTGTTGCTTTAAATTTAAAAATCCACGTGTTGAATCTTCCCTCCAAATCTGTTTAAGGGTGAAAAGTACAAAGAACATGAAACATATCTGGGTGAGGGAGATAACAAGGTGCCTTGGCTGCACCACAAAGTAACAATTTTATAAGCAGATGATTCTTATAAAAGCTTAAGTAAATGAAATATTATGAAGCAAATAATAAATTCTCAGTGCATTACAGATTCTTTGAGCCAATTCTGAAAATTTCGTGAACCAAGAAAAATTTTACTATTTGCATTTGACTAACATTTACCCAAGCCCTTAGTCTGCACTGATACTGTGGTAGGTGTGTTTACATCCAACATTTCAACACTTCATGATAGGACTGTTTTAATAACTAGTTGCCCCTGGTCCTCCCTTTCCATTCACCTTTAGTATTTTTCTTTTCCAAATCCACCATGAATGCCACTACTATGCTCCTTTTTCTCCCATGGAATTCTGATTTCATCATCACAAGTTCGTTCAGAAACTTTCAATTGTTTCTCTCCTATTTTCTATTTCTAAAGCCTTGTATACTCTAACCCTAACTCATCCAAGTAACCTTTCTCATTACCTCTAGGTGCAACCACCACTTCAGTCCAGGTGGTATATTTTCAGTCATGTTTATTCCTGGTTCTGTCTTTTTGCTTGTTTTGGAGACATTGTTTATTTCCGTTTCCCAGACTGGAGTGCAGTGGTGCAATAATAGCTCACTAAACTTGGGCCCAAGAGAGCCTCCTATCTCAGCCTTGCAAGTAGTGGGGACTACAGGCAAGCACCACCATGCCTGGCTAATTTTTAAATTTTTAGTAGAGATAGGGGTCTTGCTGTGTTGCCCAGGCTGGTCTTGAACTTCTGAGCTCAAGCAGTCCTCCTGCCTTGGCTTCCCAAACTGCTGGGATTACAGGTGTGGGCCACTGCACCAGGCCCCAAATCTTCATTTATGTTGTTCTTGTGTGGAATGCCCTTCATCCACTCTTATTCTCCAACCTTTGTGCTCACTCAGTTGAATCCATTTCATGGGTCCCTGCTGAAAACATGCCACTTCTACCAAGCCTTCTCTTCATATTGTTCCTCTTTTTTGTCCTCAGATGGCCTAAATACCCTGCGATAACAGTCAGGTGCTTATTTCTTACTCATTGTTGTCATATCTTCTGGTGCAAATGTGTTTAAGAAATGTTTATTAAACATCTAATATATACCAGGTGCCTTGATAGGAATACCAGGTGGAGCAAGACAAATGCAAACATTGCCCTTATTTCTTCAAATATTTTTTTCTTTCCATTCTTTTGCTCAGCTCCTTTGGTGACTACTGGAGTCATTTGGATGGGCATAGTATACATGTATATTGAGTTACCTGGCATTGTCTCACAGCTCAGTCATGATCTGTTCATTTTGTTTTTCTTTTTTTTTCTCAAGATTTTCTTTGTGTTTCGTTTTGGATAATTGCTATGTTTTCATGTGCATTAATCCTTTTTCAATATCTAATATTGAAATCCTGTCTAGTTTATTCTTCATATAAGACATTGTAGTTGTTGCCTCTGCCAGTTGGATTTGGGTGTGGGTGTGGGTTTTACATCTTTTTTTTTGGAGACAGAGTCACTCTGTCACCCAGGCTGGAGTGCAGTGGCATGATCTCAGCTCACTGCAACCTCTGCCTCCTAAGTTTAAGCAATTTCCTGCCTCAGCCTCCCAAGTAGCTGGGATTACAGGCATCTGCCACCACACCCAGCTAATTTTTCTATTTTTAGTAGTGATGGGGTTTCACCATCTTGGCCAGGCTGGTCTTGAACTCCTGACCTCATGATCCACCCACCTTAGCCTCCCAAAGTGCCGGGATTACTGGCATGAACCACCATATCTGGCTGGGTTTTACATATTTTATGTCTTAACATGCTCAATCTTTTCTGTAGCTTCTTAAATGCATAGAATACAATTATAATGTCAGTATTGATTGATTTTTCTCTTCATTATGGCTCATAATTTCCTGTTTCTTGCATGCCTGGATTTTTTTTTTTTAACAAAATGCTAGACATTGTGAAATTTACTTACTTGAAAAACAATTTTATTCTTTTGGGGTTTGATTTTTTTTTAGGTGGAACCAATTCAGTCTTTTATGTAGGGCTAATTGAATCCCACTGCTAAGGCAATACCCTTCAAAGTTCCTTACCCCATGTGAATTCTGTGGTTTTTCTACTTTGGTAGGAACAAGAACTATTCTTATGAACTCTGGTAGTTTATTTATTCTTTTTCTCTTCCCCCTCCCCCTCCCCTCCCTCTCCTTCTCCTTTCTTCTTCTTCTTTTCTTCCTCCTTCTCCTTCTCCTTCTCCTTCTCCTTCTCCTTCTCCTTCTCCTTCTCCTTCTCTTCTCCTTCTCCTTCTCCTTCTCCTTCTCCTTCTCCTTTTTTGAGATGGAATCTCACTCTGTCACTGAGGCTGGAATGCGGTGATGCATTCTCAGCTTACTGCAGCTTCTGCCTCCTGGCTTCAAGTGATTCTCGTGCCTCACCCAGCCAAGTATATGAGATCATGGCACCTGTCACCACACCCTGCTAATTTTTGTATTTTTAGTAGAGACAGGGATTCACCATGTTGGCCAGGCTAGCCTGAAACTCCTAACCTCAAGTGATTCGCCCACCTTGGTTTCCCAAAGTGTTGGGATTACAGGCATGAGCCACTGCACCCAGCCCATGTAATCATCATAAAATTTCAGAATCCCAGGAATAAGTAGAAGATCCTGGAAGTTTCCAGAGAGGATAAAAAGTCATATTATAAGGATTGGAGATCAGATCAAGATTGTACTTCTCCTCAGCAGCACTGGAAACTAAGACACAGAGAGCAATTAAATTTATGGAAAAAGTTATTTGCAAACTAGAAGTCTACACCCAACTGTATTAGGTTTCCAGGGCTGCCATAACAAGATACAACAAACTGAGTGACTTAAAACAATATTTACTGTCTCACACTTCTGGAGGCTAGAAGTCAGAAATCAAGATGTCATATGCTCTCTGAAAGTGTGGAGGATTCATTCCTTCTCTCTTCCTAGCTTTCTGGTAGTGTGCTGTCAGTCCGGGTGTTCCTTGGGCTGCAGCTGCATTACTTCAATCTCTCTTGTCATTATCACATGGCATCTTCCCCTGTGTATCTGTCGTCAGCTGGTTGTCATCTTATAAGAGCTCCCTACTCCAGTATGTCCTTATCCTAAATAAATTATATCATCAATGATCCCATTTCCACTTGAGGTCACATTTTCAGTTTCTGGGAGTTAGAACTTTTATTTATTTATTTCATTGAGGGGAAGAGATACAGTTCACCCCATAACACCAAGCAGAGTATCAATCAGGTATGAAGGAATAATAAAACATATTTTACACATGTAAGTTCTAAAAAATGTTAATCTTCCATACGTACTTTCTCAAGAGCTTCTAGAAAATGTGCTCCATCAATAGTAGGAAGTTAGCCAAGCCGAGTACAGTAGCTCATACCTGTAGTTCCAACTACTCAGGAGGCTGAGGTGGGAGAATCACTTGAGCCCAGGAATTTGAGGCTGCAGTGAGCTATGATTGTGCCACTGCACTCCAGCATGGCTGACAGAGTGAGACCCCATCTTAAAAAAAAAGTTAGCTGGCCGGGCACAGTGGCTCATGCCTGTAATCCTAGCACTTTGGGAGGCTGAAGCAGGTGGATCACTTAAGGTCAGGAGTTTGAAACCAGCCTGGCCAACATCAGGAAACCCCATCTCTACTAAAAATACAGAAATTAACCAGGAGTGGTCGTGGGCACCTGTAATCCCAGCCCCTCAGGAGGCTGAGGCAGGAGAATCACTCAAACCCAGGAGGTGCAGTGAGCTGAAATTGTGCCACTGCACTCCAGCCTGGGTGACAGAGCAAAATCTGTCTGGGAAAAAAAAAAAAAAAAAAAGTTAGCCAAAAAAGGTATATGTAATCCAAGAAAAAGAGGATCCAATATAGAATAGATTAAGGTGATTTCAGAATGACTGGTGTATTAGGGTGCCTCACAGAAATAGAACCAATAGAATAGACATATAGAAAGGATTTTTTATGAGGAATTGGCTCAGGAGACTACAGAGGCCAAGAAGTCCCATAATTTGCTGTCTTCAAGTGGGGGACCAAGGAAAGATGGCGTTAGTTCCAGTCCAACCCTGAAAAACCAAGGCCTGTAGCCTCTGGTTTAAGTACTAGTCTGAGTCCAAAGACCTGAGAACCGGGATCACTGGAGTCCAAAGCAGAAGAAGGACCTCTGAGCTCAAGTAGAAAGAGCAAATATGCCTTTCATCTGTCTTTTTGTTCGATCTAATCTTCAGTGGATTGGATAATGTCTGTTCACATTCGTGAGAGTGATCTTTACTCAGCTTACGGATTAGAATGCTAATCTGTTCTAGAAACTTCCTGACATACTCAGAAATAATGTTTTACCAGCTATCTGAGCCTACCTCAGCCCAGTCAAATTGACACCTAAAATTAATACACCACAATTGTGAAGGGAAGCCTAGGGTAGCAGACATGCAGCTGGCAGAGAGCAATCCATTCACGTTGGAGCAGGGCAGAAGTGGAGGTGAGGTGTTGCCAAGAAAAAAAAATGCGCAATTCACCAATGTGGGTGAGCATATTCATAACACATTTATGCATTTTAGTGGATAGTTTGGGAATACATTGATAGCAGGCACATGGAAAACTAAGCAAATGGGGGGAAATAAAGCAATTACTAACTCTAAAAAAGCTTCAACAGCATGTAGTAAAGGAAATACGATGAGTATAAGGTGGATCAGCTGCATACAATATATTTAGCAACTTTTAATTTTTTGAGCATAAACCCTGTAATATTGTTTGCATTTTAAAAAGCAATAAAAATGAAAATTAATAAATACCAATCATAATACTAAGGATAATATTTGATATATTTTATTTTGAAATCTTTAATTTGTATTGGCCTCATGTTTTCAATTTGAAACTTTGCTTTTGGCAAGGGGAATAAGAAAACTTAATTATAAGCACAATTTGAATGCTTAAAACGCACAGACTTGTTAGGTTTAAAGTAGTGTTTAATGATTAGACTATTTTCATTTAATAGATTTGTAAATCTGCTGTATTTGGTATTTGAATTTCATGGAGCTGTAGTCTATGGATTTGCCACTTTTGATCAGATACTCACCCCTGGTTCAATCAGCTCTATCTTGTAGGGTAGACATAATGGTTTACCCAGGTCTCTGATAGGTCCAGAGGCAGAATATCTTCCCTTAGAAAGGGATAGAGTACAGCAGGCAATGCATTTGGCCTGTCTAATATAGTACATTACAAATACATTGGGGAAAAATGTTTCAAATTCATTAGAGCAGCAGCCTGACGTTATGGGAAGAGCACAGGACTAAGTGTCAGAAGCTCTGGTTACTAATCATAGCTGAGCCACCTTGTGATAGCATGATCTTGAGAATATCACATTCTCACTCTAGACATGTTTCCTTATTTAGCATGGCCACTGAATAAGGTCTGTTTGAGCTCGGTGCAGTGACATCCACCTGTAGTCCCAGTTCTCAGGAGGCTGAGGCAGGAGGATAGAGGCCAGGAGTTTGAGGCTGTATGATTGTGCCTATAAATAGCCACTGTACTCTAGCCTGAGCATCCTAGCAACACACCAACTCTTTAAAAAAATCTGTCATCACATAAAAATTACCTGACTCTATGTAAATAAACTAATTGATATAAATATGTATTTATTTAAATCCAGAGTCCCTTGAACTTCATGGACTTAACAAATCAGAATCCTTAAGAGAAGGCTCTGGGAATCTATATTTTAAAAAATCGCTAGTGATTCTGACACTGCTAGCCTGACACAGAGACCTGTGTTCAGGATTTAAAAGATTATTTCTAGGGCCTTTTTTTTTTAAACTAAAATTCTGTTTCTTTATAAAACTGCAGAGACAAATCACTGAGAAAATGATTTTCACTATAAAAGAACATACAGCTCTTGCATAAAGGGTAGCATTTCTAGCTGATTTTAAATTTTATTTTATATTAATTATTTTAGGCATAGGTAAGGGAGAAAAAAGTTTTGGAAACTAACTTTAAGAGGGAAAAATATGACTCAACTAACAACGCATTTGTACTTAACATTCAAAATAAGATAATCAACTATTGTGTAAGGAGGGAGCCCCAAAATGTTCCTCCTTTATTGAAAATTCAAGAGTATTAGAGTTTCAGAAGATCTAGAGTCCAACTCCTTCATTTTAAAGAAGAGAAGATGGATTGCTGTCCTGCATTTCAAAGGAGGCCGTTTAGAGTATGAACCAAGGGAAGCTGGTTTTCCTTTTATGCCTCTGGTGGGTTTTTAAATCACCAGGCCTCCTAATCAAGAATTGCTCTTCAATAGTGGAAGAACTCCTCTTCACCTGTTGCTTCCTCATATTACTTCCTGCCTCGGAGATGTAGAGGAACTTTAAAATTAGAATAGGATGTTTGTGTCTAGACAAATCCCAGTGAAAGCTAACTTATGCAAATTTAGTCTTTGTATAACAAATGAAAATCCTAAGTAGGCTGCCAAGGTATGAAAGCTTTCTTAACCCAAGACATTGCAAGTACAATGTACTAAGTGAAAAAAAGGAGTGGGTGGGGAATAGTGGGGGTAGTAGGCTGTCTAAAGGGAAGCTAGGAAAATGGAAAGTAGTATGGAGAAGCAATATGCTCCAAGTGGAGTGTTTTACTATTTCATTGCCTGTTGAACTATACACAAATAGGCCCTACTACATAAAATAGCTATTTGAAACAGTTATGTCTTGTAGGGTAGAACATTACTCTCAAGTAAAGGCTTCTAACAGTACAATTAAAGTCTCAGTCTTCTTTTTTTTTTTTTTTTAAATAAACAATTTATCTGATGTACTCCTCAGCAAAGGAAAATTTTGAATAAATAGATTCTTTTATTTGAGGTGAGCGATACTGTCAAATGTTAAAGATCCTGCATTTTAAAATGATTTAAACAATATGTGAAAACACTTGGCCTAATTAACTAAACATAACAGTATGGGAAAATCTCTTCAAGAGCACCTTTGAAGGGAAATTTTATCACAGATTTCAGATCAGAACATAGAAACCCATCTGGGAGTTCCAGAGATCTAACATAAACCGTACATTTCCTTGTAGGATGAGTTGCAGATTCTATTAAAGTGTAAGGGTTCACTTTTTTAATGTCACTTGTTTCATCTTCACTTTATAGTACATGTAAAAGCACAGATTGATGTATTTTTTTGGCATCTTCCTGACGCACCCTTGCCCTATATAAATCAGTTTGCCAGGATCTTGTCGCTTAAATTAGCCATTGCAAACTCTTGGTCCTGCCAACACAGGCGATTGTGCCAATGTTCTCAGCATCTACTGGCACATGAGCTGTTGCCTTTTCTTTGGCTTTCTGAGTGTACCTGGAGCCATCATCCTTCCTTCACAAGGCAACAGTCTGGCTTCGTTGTCCCTGAGAAAGACTTCAGGATTGGTTGGACTCTTTCTGGCTCTCTCCAGGGCGTGCATCCTGCACAATGTATTTTCAGACACACAATGTATTGTTCAGGATTTGTCATGCACATACTTGCAGATTGGCAGAGCCAACTGCCAGAGATGAGAACCTTTTAAGTTGTTGTCAAACGTCATAAAATGTGTTCCATGATTAATTTTGTGGGCACAGATTGGTTTTTGCACAGAGTCCAAAATTTAGGATATGTCACAGTGACTAAATGGCACCGGCATGCTGAATGAATTTGGAATTTGTTTTGTCAAGTGTGGGAGCAGGCACACAGATGGGCTTTGATCCAGTGGTGCTGCTTGGAATTCTCATTATAGCAATGATGTCACTTGTCACATGGAGTAAGTGATAATGCTGCCAAATTGTGGAAAATGCAAGGCAAATAGGCAAGTACACAGGCCAAAAGAAAGGACTTAGGTAGCACAGTAAGCTTTCACTATCGGATGACTTCTCCCTAATAGACATAAACATTGTTTTAGGACTGCCAAAAATATGCATAGTAAAAATACAGGCAGAAAGGAAAACTTCCAACTGAAAGGGCCCTTCTTTAAGGTCCTGTAATCCAGGAAGTCTTCACTTCTTAGAGAAAATCAAGTAAAACAAACACTTCCCTGATTTTTATATTAGGCTATGAAAGATTTTTGAACTGTAAACAGGAGTCTTTCTGCAATATCTAACCAAACCGAAGCCAAAACAGTTTGCTTTATAATAAAAGCTTTGTCTACTAAGAAAATCAGCAATCATGCTGGGAAATGGAAAAATAAAAATAAAAACCTTATAGTGGCAAAGAAGTACAATATATTCTCACCAATTGTGCACCTCAGAATTCTCTGTAGAGCTTTGTAAATATATTCATGATGCAGCTAAAGCAGTGCTTAGAGGGAAATTTATAGCTATAAGTGCTTATATTTAAAAAAGAAAAATATCAAATTGACAGACAACCTAAAGTTTTATCTTAAGGCACTCAACAAAGAACAAACTAAACTCAAACTAAGTAGCAGAAAGAAAACAACAAAAGTTAGGGCAGAACTAGAATAAAACGAAAACAATATAGAATAGAAAAAAAAACGGTATATAAATAAAAACAAAATTTGGTTCCTTGAAAAGATCAACAAAATTGACAATTCTTTAGCTAGTCTGGCCAGGAAAAAAAAGAGGAATTACTAAATCAGGAATGAAACAGGGGACATTGCTACCAACCTTACAAGGATAAGAAAGAGCCGGGCACAGTGGCTCACGTCTGTAATCCCAGCACTTTGGGAGGCTGAGGTGGGTGGAGCACGACGTCAAGAGATCGAGACCATCCTGGTCAACAAGGTGAAACCCTGTCTCTACTAAAAATACAAAAATTAACTGGGCAAGGTGGTGCGTGCCTGTAGTCCCAGCTACTCGGGAGACTGAGGCAGGATAATTGCTTAAACCCAGGAGGAGGAGGTTGTGGTGAGCCGAGATCACGCCATTGCTCTCCAGCCTGGGTAACAAGAGTGAAACTCTGTCTCAAAAAAAAAAAAAAAAAAAAAAAAAGAATAAGAAAGACTATAAGGGAATACTATGAAAATCTCTCTCTCTTGCCACACACACACAGTATATACTATAAATAACCATATATGTATATCATCTAACATCTAATTTGTTGAAAAATATAATTTACATTTGTCATATAATTCATAACAGAGAGCCACCATGTAAATTTTGATTAAAAAACTCTCGAGTATGGCATGAACATTTGTATTTTCTGAAAATATAAAAGTTTCTGTGATATTGACAAACACGTACTTTTTGTTGAGAACCATTGATCTACCACATAGTAGGCATAAAAATTGTTGAATTACAATTAAATATGCATCAATTAAAATTAGGTATAGCTGCATATAAACACAAAAATCCAGGCTGGGCATGTTGGTTCTTGCCTGTAATCCCAGTACTTTGGCATGATCTCAGCTCACTGCAACCTCTGCCTCCTGGGTTCAAGCAATTGTTCTGCCTCAGCTTCCTCAGTAGCTGGCATTACAGGTACCTGCCATGATGCTCAGCTATTTTTTTGTATTTTTAGTAGAAACTGGGTTTCACCATGTTGGCCAGGCTGGTCTTGAACTCTTGACCTCAAGTGATCCACCCACCTTGGCCTCCCAGAGTACTGAGATTACAAGTGTTAGCCACTGTACCCGGCTATTTCCAGCACTTTGGGAGGCTGAGGCAGGAGGATCACTTGAGGCCAGGACATAGCAAGACCCTGTCTCTATAAAAATAAAAAGTAAAAAAATTAGCTAGTCATAAAAGTGTATGCTTGTAATCCTAGCTACTTGGGAGGCAGGGGCAGGAAGATTGCTCAGGCTTAGAAGTTCAAGGTTGTAGTGAGCTATGCTGTAACACTACACTCCAGCCTGGGTGACAGAGCAAGACCCTGTTTTGGCGGTGGGTGTGGGGGGAAAGAAGACTCTGTTTTGAAAACAAAAAACAAAACCTCACAAGAGTCCAAAATAACAGTGCATTTAAAGTGAGTAAAAGAAATCCAAAGATAGGTAACTTAGTACAAGCATGACATAGGATCCCAGCTTTTTTCATTTTGCAACACCTTCCTAGGACATGGCTTCCATAGTCAAGTTCACCCATAATCTGAGATGGCTCCAGGAGTTTCAGTCGTTAATGTGAGTTGCATGCCAGAAAAAAAGAATAAGGAATTGCAGAAGGATAAAAATCACCCTTCCCAATTGAATAACCATCTTTAAAGCACCCTTTTCAGATGTCCAACATACTATTTTGACCTATATCTTCTTGGCCAGGCTCAGTTATATGTCTTCATCTTACTGCAAAAGAACTAGGAAATAAAATCTTTTGTTTTGAATGACAAAGAGCTCAGCTACAAAATCTCAACTCTGTCCCCAAGGAAGAAAGGCCAAATAAATATGGGGATAAGCCTCCAGCAAGCTTTGCCATACTACATTACAACTTCTGGAAATTACCTCTAAACTTAGTTCCTGAAGCATTCCAGGTCAATAGATTTATTTCCCTTCATTGGAAACTTTTCAACTTGTTAACTCAAAAATATTTACTAGCAGGTCCTACAGGAGAGAGGAGAAATGTCAGATGTTGTCCTTAAGAAACTTTTAGGCAATTTCAGCAAATGGAACCTATACCAATGAGACAATTGGAATGTTATCTACCTGTATGTACTGAAATGCTGTGTTTTTTGGTTTGGGCCTCTACTTTATATTTTAAAGCTAAAAACCCATTGTCTGCAAACGAACTCAAACTAAATTGAAATGAGCCACATTACTGTTTTAACCTAAACTGAATCTGAAAGCTAATATTTACTCAACTACAAACCATTCAGTAGTGTGAAGATTAAACAAACAAACAAACAAAAAACCCTCTCCACATCTGTGTTTCTCTTTTTCTCTTTCTTTTCTTTTCTTTTTTTGGAGTCTCTGTTGCCCAGCCTGGAGTACAGTGGTGCGATCTCGGCTCACTACAACCTCCGCCTCCCAGGTTCAAGTGATTCTCCTGCCTCGGCCTCCCCAGTAGCTAGGATTATAGGCACCTGCCATCATGCTCGGCTAACTTTTTTTTTCTTTTGTATTTTTAGTAGAGATGGGGTTTCACTGTGTTGGCCATGCTGGTCTCAAACTCCTGACCTCAAGTGATCTGCCTGCCTCGGCCCCCCAAAGTGCTGGGATTACAGGCATGAACCACAATGCCCTGTTCTTAGTGTTTCTTATAACTTCCCAAATATGAACAAAACTTTGCAAAAGAGCACTTCAATAATTTTTAGCTTCTCGATCTTCCAACTGATGTGGCCATTGAATCGCTAGTCAGAAGACAAACACATCGAGACAACAGCTTTGTCAAATCAAATTATGACCTACTATATCACTGTGCTGAGGTCTAGAGGTACCAAGACTTCACCTTCCTCTCAAACAGCTCATGAATCCAGTGGAAGTGGTCAGACATATATAAACAACCAACAGAAACAAAAGAGATGGCGTTAAATATTACTCTGCTCTTGTTGTTGCTTTAGTTGTTACTGCTTATTGCTGCTCTTGTTGCTTTAGTTGTAGGGGTTTTAACAGAGTTGCAAAGTGTTGTGGAGTAATGAGTGGGGAGAAATGATTTCTCACTGGAAGTAATCAGAAAACACATTAGAGAGCAGTGGTTCTCAAGCAGGGACAATTTTCAAGCCCATAGGACATTTGGCAATATTTGGAGATATTTTTAATGGTTACGATGATGTATAGCAGGGTGAGGGTGAGGGGCTGGTACTGGCATCTAGTGAGTAGAGGTCAGAGATGCTGCTAAGCATTTTTCAATGCTTAAGACAACTCCCTACAACAATGAATTACCCAGCATAAAATATCGTAGTACCTAAGTTGAGAAACCTTGCTTGAATAAGATGGATACATTGCACAAGGAGGATTAGAATTTTCATAAGTGGATAAATGGGACAAGAATCACAGAGACATTACTATATGAGCAACGCCCTATGGGAAGAAAATATGGGTGTTGTTCAGGAAATAGGAGGGAGGACTTCAGTGGGGTATAATGTACACAACTGAGGCTGGGGAAGCTGTAAAAGGAAAGGGGAGTTAGCATTTAGGTTGAGGCAGAGAGTGCAAGCTGCTAAAGTTTGGATTTTACTCTTTTGGCCAGAGAGAGCCACAGAATGATTTTTAAAATGGAAGCAATAGGATTAAAAGTGTGTTTTAGAAATAAAATCAGAGGGAAAAGCTTTGATTCTCATAGCAGATTGTAAGAAAATTCCTTTAAGGAGTCACCTTTATTTTGGGTGTTGTCTGTTGAGTATTAGCCTCCAGTTGTTGGAAAAATAGCAAAAATACAGAAAAGGGAGAAATTCTGCGTATTTGGGCCTGGGTGGGATGGGCAGTGATGAGGTGAGGAGGGGCAAGGGAATGAGAGAGTGGTGCAATGCTGACGTTTGTGCTGTGAGATACTTCCTCGTGGCTTCCAGAGCTTCGATAATCTTTAAAAAAATCACAACATGCTTGTTGTGCTTAGATTTCTTGGGCAAAATGACTATATTTGGGTTGATTGTGAAGATTGGGATAGGAGGTTGGTGACAATGGTCAATGGTGGCGTAGAAGTGATAATTTGGATGCTTCTGTAATGGACAGTTTCTTCTCCTACTTCTTCCTTTTAGATCCTGTAGTCCTGCCACACACAACTGCTTATGCTTCTCCAATGTGCCAGTCCGTGTCATGCTTACATACTCTTCTCTCTGCTTGGCACATTGTCCTTCTCTGTCTAGTAAGCTTCTGCTCATCCTTCAAGACTTACTGCAGATGTTCCATTCTTTGCTCTGCACTGTATATGAAATATCAATATTGTACTGTGTTTGCTAAAGTGTTTATTTTCCCCAACTAGAGAGTGAGCCCTTTCAGGGATAAGATTGACTAGTAATCATCTTTGACTCTCCAGCAGGTAGCAAAGTGTATTACCCAAGTGATCATTCGCTGAATGAACCATGGGTAATAAGGTCAGTAAGTGGCAGAAAGATTGTGGCTCTGGGCCCACATAGCCTTTGCTTGGCTGCTGTTAGACTACATTTTTTTTTCTCCTTATTAATTTTATATTTCAAACTTTATCCCCTAGATTTAACGTTTCCTTCTGATAGATGATATTCTATCAGGAAGAGAAAAAAAAAAGCCAAAAGTACAACTTTAAGCCTTGAGTGAATGGGCTAAAATCATGTTTCAATGTGCTTTTAAGAATACTTCCATGTAATTAATCTAACATTGACCTGCTTATTAAGAATCCATTATTAAGAAAACAATTGTAATAATTATTAAGAGCATTTCCACAGATTTTAGCTACTGACTCATCTTGCTAGTTCTCAATAAACTTGACCTGAAAATCTCTCACTCACAGTATCAGCTAAAATTTTATTTTTTAACCATTAATGAACATTTACCCTTGGGTTGATTTTTATGTGTTTTTATTGTTGTTGTTAATGTAAAGAAAGTCCTGTACAGGAACAGCTGCACATATGGGAGAATGCCCAGGTATGGTTTAAAGACCCCTTTTCAAAACATCTTTCCCACACTGGTATTATGCAATGCCTCTATCTCAACAATTAATAAGTATTTCCTTTTGAGTTAAACCATGACGTATATAGCCACACTATCTTAGACTCTTCTGGCATCAGAAATCCATATTTGGAATGTGGATATTTTGTCTTTTCTGTTTGTTATTTCATCTCATATTTTCTTTCAGAATTTAGTAAAATCCTTTATGAAAGTATAAGCTGGCTCAGGTTAGGTGTTTTCAGCTCTGCTAGGGGGCAGGGTTTAATGGGGGAGACATCCATCCTGGGTCTGAGGAAGTGATGAAGATGATGCCACAGTTACAAAGGGCCCCAGAGCCCTGGCATGACCCTCATCTCTCCTCCCACAGCACTCACAGCCTCTCATCCACAATCTGCCTAAGAGACAATCCAGGGCAATCTCCCCACTTCCTTTATCCCATATTCTGAACTATGAGTTTATTCCTAATAGTCTAGATCTAATCCTATCTGTTTATTTGTTATTCTGACCCCACTGCCCATTTCCTACTTCCACCCCTTTTTCTGTGCCCTGTGGTCTGTCATCGGCAAAAGCCCTCATGTTCTCAGCCTCTTCTCTTAGTGTCTCCTATACATTATTATTTTCAAAGAAACCCGGACCTCTGAGTCCTGCTTTCTTGTAGCCTATTTGAGTGGTGCTTGTTTTCTGTTCCACACCCCTTTGAGTTAATAGGATAGAGTATGACTCTTGTGAGATCAAAAACATATAGCCTATATTTGGAATGTGAATTTGAATAGAATTCTGGACTTAGAGGTGAAGAGACGTCTCCTTGGTTTTTATTCCTCCTATGTCACTAAGTTCTCTTCTCCCTTGGGATGAAAGTTAGACATTACCAGCTACTCTTTCTTATTGCAGTCATCTGCTGACTTTGGGTTACTCTCTCATCTTCCTTGAAGACGTAAACTCCTAGCTCATCCTCACTTGTTTGTGCCAACAATGTTGGTCACAATTTCTAGTGATTTAATCTCCGTATAGATGACCATTTCCATACTTTCTGGCATCTGAGTTCCTTGACTTCTTCTCCTATAACGATTTCATTCTCTTCCAACCTCAGCCGCTCACTCCCATGGAATGGGCCATTCATAGCCTTGCCTCAACTTTGTCCTTATCAGTAACTGCTCCTCTTCCATAATCTCAGTCTCCCATCTAAGAACTAACCAGATCCAACCCTGCTTGGCTTCTGAGATCAGACAAGGTTGGGTATGTTCAAGGTGGTATAGCCATAGATCAGAATCTCAATCTCAAGTATTCTACCCTAGGCCCACCACCTCATATCTTTCCAGCTCACTGTTTCTCACATCCTGACTTAAAAATCCTTTGACCTAACAATGAATTTGTCCTACCATCTTTTCACTGTCTTTTACATCCCATGTATCCTCAGCTCCTTATCCATCCTAGATCTTATAGTCTATCATAATCATCACTCCATGCACCCTTAACTCCCAGGAGCCTCTTTCATGTCTTTTTCCTTTGGAAAACCACCAGTCCTAGTTATTTGCAGCCCTTTTCCTAATCTGCAGCTGTTTTCTGGTTGCTGAACTTGGCTGGAAGAAAGTACCCAATCTACTGCATTGTCTCACTTTAAACTCATGAGCCCCTAAATTCAAGTGGGCCCAGCAACTCTAATTCATTCAAAGACTTTGTGAACTCTTGCTTCACAAACATGATCTCAAACGGTCTGCTATCTCCTCAAACTTTTGGCACTTCTTCCTTCTTCCTTCTCAGCTGATGGCCTTGATTCGCTTTACAACGGCGAAAATGGAAACAATCAGAAGAGACCTTCCATATGTGGTTCCCATCACTTCTTCCCAGCCTGCTTGCATCTTTGCCTGTGTCCCCTCATCCATTCTGCCACCCTGAGGAACTGCCCATGAGTGTATCCACAGCACAACCCTCCTTTTATACACTCTAGGTCCCAGGACCTCATATCTACTTAAGGAGGTCACTCTAGAAATTTTACTGAAGCCATTTTGGAGAGGCTTCCTTCCTTCCTTTCTTTCTTTCTTTCTTTTTTTTTTTTTTTTTTTTGAGACAGAGTCTCATTCTGTCACCCAGGCTGGAGTGCAGTGGCACGATCTCGGCTCACTGCAACCTCCACCTCCTGGGTTCAAGAGATTCTCCTGCCTCAGCCTCCCAAGTAGCTGGGATTACAGGCGTGCACTATTATGCCTGGCTAACTTTTGTATTTTTAGTAGAGACGGGGTTTCATCATGTTGGCCAGCCTAGTCTTGAACCCCTGACCTCAAATGCAATAGATTGGGCCCAGCTCAGCCTCCCAAAGTGCTGGAATTACAGGCGTAAGCCATGGTGCCCAGCCAAGGCTCTCTCTTCTTCCTGATCAATTTATGTCTATCAGTGTATAAACATGCTTATGATTATTTCTGTATTAAAATACTTTCCCTTGATCTCAAGCTTCCCTGCAGCTACCTTTGCATTTTTCTTATCTTCTTTATAACAAAACTTCTTCAAAGTATTGTCCATACTTGTAGTATCCATTTCTGCTCTCTTACTCTCTCTTCAATCACTCTAAGTAGACTTTTATCTACACCATTCCACCAAAACAGCCCTTGTCAATGTCTCCAGTGACTTCCAGGTTGTCAAAGCGAATTGTCAGTTCTCAGTCCTTATCTCACTTGAAACAATTGATCACTGCTTCCTTGATACATTTTCTTCATTTGATTTCTGGGAATATCATCCTCTCAAGTCTGAGCACTTAAAATGTGGCCAGCTCAAATAGAGATGTCTGAGTCTTCTTTCAAAATCTTCACTGACCTTATTGGATACTTTCTCAGTCTTTTTAATCGTTTCTCTTACTTGGATCCTTAATTTTGAAGGATCCTCAGAATTCTATCCTTAGACCTGTTCTTTGTCTACACTCACTCACTAGATGACTTCATTTGGTCTAATAACTACATACTATCCAATAACTACATGCTATTAGTGCTGTCCCATAAAAATATAATGTAAGCCACATTATAGATAGGTGAGTCATAGATATAATTTTGAATTTTCTCATAGCCACATTAAAAAATGAAAAGGGAACAGGTTAGATTAGTTTAATAACATATTTTATTCAGCCCAACATCTTAGAAAATTCACATTTCAACATATGATCAATGTGAAATGAATAATGTTTTTCATTCCTTTTAAAATATTATTTGAATTTCAGTGTGCATTTGGCATTTACAGCACATCTAAATTTGAACTAGCCACGTGCTAGTTCAAGTGCTCAGTAGCTGCATGTGGCTAGTGGCTACTATATTGAACAGCAGAGATCTCTATACTGGACATTGGCTTTTACTGAGTAAGGTAGCCAATGGAAACTTTGGCTACCTTATGTATAAAAGTTTTAAATCAAAAAACATATGTACAGATGGGGGTCTCACTATGTTGACCAGGCTGGTCTCAAATTCCTGGCCTCAAGTGATCCTCCCATCTCTGCCTCCCAAAGTGCTGGAATTACAGGAATGAGCCACTGCACCCAACCCAAATGGAAAGTATTGAGGAGGGAAATGACACGACTACTCATTTTTAAAATTGAAATGGAGTTTCACTCTTGTTGCCCAGGCTGCAGTGCAATGGCATGATCTTGGCTCACTGCAACCTCTGCTTCCTGGGTTCAAGTGATTCTCCTGTCTCAACCTCCCAAGTAGCTGAGATTACAGGCATGTGCCACCAAGACAGGCTAATTTTTTTTTTAAGTAAATACAGGATTTCACCATGTTGGTCAGGCTGGTTTCGAACTCCTGACCTCAAGTGAGTCACCCGCATCCGCCTCCCAAAGTGTTGGGATTACAGGTGTGAGCCATCACGTCCAGCCAGACTACCCATTTTTAAAAGGCCACCCTGACCACTCTGTTGAAAATAAACAATGTGCGAGTATGGGGACAGCAAAGAGACTAGCTAGAAGGTTAGTACGGTCAAAGATGAAGGAGACAGTGGGGTAGACAGGGAGAAGCAGTGATATGTTGAAGGTACAAAGAGAAAGGAGTCCAGGGTGACTCCTGGGTTTTTTATGTGAACCACTGGAGGAATTGGAAGAATAGAGCTGCCTCTAGGTGAGATGGGGAGGACTGAGATGGAGAAGTTCTGGAGAAGGCAGAGATTGGTAGTTCAAATTTTGGCTTTGTTAAGTTTGAGTTTTCCATTAAACAGACAGAAAAAACCACAAACGGAAAAAAAAAATGAAGCTCACTTCAGATAGCAACATGTCATAAAGAAAAGAAAATAGCCATACAGTGACTGAGGAGGAGTTTCTTAGACAAGCTTGTTAGTGAAAGCATCTCTGAAGAAGGGACATTTGAACTGAGTCCTGAATGATGAAATGAGGCCAGCCAAACAAAAATCTGAAAGAAAATCATTTTAGTCAGAGGGTACTACAAAGATAAAGACTTGGAGGCAGGAATGTCTGAGAGACAGAAAAGCGGCCAGTGTTTCTGAAGTGGGTAAGATGGAGAGGCAGGCAGGGGCCAGTCATACAGCACCTTGTCAGTCACAGTGAAGGAGTTTGGATGCTATTTTATGCACCAAAGGAAGCCTTTGGGAGGTTTTAAGCTAGATGTAGCATGATCTGATTTATGTTTTACTAAGAAAATTCTGGCTCCTGGATGGCGCATGGATTTATATTATATTAATTATTATTGCTATTATTATTACAGGAGACAAAAGTAGAAGCAGGGAGAGCAATTAGAAGCTTTTACACTAACTGGCAAATACATTATGGTTCTTTCCACTACACAGCTCTTCATTTCCTGCCTCTAAGTCTTTTCTTGATTTCAAGGGATTTCTGGAGGGAGAGAATGTGTATTATATTTGTTATGTTTATTTCATTTTTATTTTTTAGAGATGGGGTTTCACCATGTTGGCCAGGATGATCTCAATCTCCTGACCTCATGATCTGCCTGCCTCAGCCTCCCAAAGTCTGGGATTACAGGCGTGAGCCACTGCGCACAGCCTGAGAGTGTGTATTCTTAATATCTGTGCCCTCTGACATGCCCAGCACTATGTCCCGCCCATAGCAGGAGGCTCAGTACTTATTTTTGAGTGAATTATAAGGCTCTTCTCATCAAGGCTGAGGAGCACTGTTTTTAAAAATATATATGTGTATTTCTTGTATATAGCATATTGTCTGTTCCAT
This sequence comes from Saimiri boliviensis, assembly GCF_048565385.1. Taxonomy (NCBI): domain Eukaryota; kingdom Metazoa; phylum Chordata; class Mammalia; order Primates; family Cebidae; genus Saimiri; species Saimiri boliviensis. The sequence continues at coordinate 95,978,454 of NC_133454.1, forward strand.
AGTTAAGACTCAGTGAATGTCTGTTCGAATGGGGCAAGACCTCACTTCAGATAACCAGTTTACCGAGAGAGATCCTTGGATAGGCAGAGGCAGCAAAGAGGGTTTAGGCTTTGCTAGCGTGAAGGGTAGGAAAAAGGCAGAGAAGGTGGAGCATGTTGAGAGAAGAGAGGTGGGTAAAGTCACCCAGCTTTGAGCAGGCCAAGGGTAGGTTTGGCCCACATTTTAATTTAAGGCGGCCTGGTTTCATTGATGGTGATATGATCCCTATGTGTGGGAATAGCTGAAATGGTTTGATCACCATGGGACCATAATCCGTTACCCAAAGCCTTCATTAAGTAGATAATTCTGTTCAGCCTCACACATAGCCAGGCCTACAGGAATTTGCCATCCAGCACTGATACTGATGCTGCAAGTCCCAGCAAACACAGGATGGCAGGCTGAATTCAAGCTTTCTGGCACTCATTCTCTTCTGGCTGGGACAGATGTCCTCAGGCCCAATCTCGGGCTGGCAGAGAGTTAAGTGCTGGGCTGGGTCTGTGCTTTGCGGTGTGTGCTAGGGTTGCATTTGATTCTGTCTAAAAGAGGTCTGTGGGCCACAGGGATGACATTTGGCACCAATAAAGTAACCCAGGTATCTGGCTCTTTTTCAGTCCCAAAGCCTTTTTCTTTTCCCTCAAGTCTCTGCAATCATTTGGAATCCATGACTCATCATCCAGAGGGTTCAGTGCCTTTATATTAGGGATCTACACCCATAGCTGATGATCCACTGGACTACTGCACTTGGCGTCTAAACAGAGCCAACAGGGTTGCTTACAAATTCTCTCTTAATTACTGTGTGTAATTACACTAGACCCAAGGTTGGAGGGAGACACCCTACTCTGTTGTTATTTTATATATGGATTGTGTAAAAATTTTTAAAAGCATATCATTTTAACTTTCTAATTAGGATACAGGGACTTGGGGGCGGCAACTGTTGTTATTTAATCATGCTTTTTCTGGGGAGGGAAGGAGAGGAAAAAATTTTCCTTTTTCTGTCAACAATTGCTCTCATTTCTGCATTAAGAGGGTGGAAACTTGGTTCCTCCCTCATCCCCTTTGGCTGTTGTTGATTTTGAGTTTGGGTTGCCCTGCTCTGTTTTTCCCCTCCTTTCATGCTACCTAACACAATACATAAGTCTTCCTAGCCAGCACTCCCTAAGGGTGGGGTAAGAAATACATCCCATTAAAAAAATATTTTTTTTAAGCTTTGGGTAATCTTCTTTTTGTATTCACCCAAATAAACCAGGTTGGTGGCATATTCTCTTTTGTTTTTGCATCTGAGATAAAGTTTAAATGGTGCCAGAATGAATCACATTGCTTGTGTTCTTGTACCCAGCTGCAAAACATGCCAGGCTCAAGCCCAGGAACACAAGTAAGATTGCATGCAGGCAGAAAGCATCACCACTGTCTTATCTCCTCCTGTTCTGCTAAAAACACTGCATTTATTTATTTACTTTATTTTATTTTTTTGAGATGGAGTCTTGCTCTGTTGCCCAGGCTGGAGTGCAGTGGCACGATCTCAGCTCATTCCAATTTCTGCCTCTCAGGTTCAAGCAATTCTCTCTCCTCAGCCTCCTGAGTAGCTGGGGCTATAGGCGCCCACCACCACAGGTGTTCATCTTTAGTAGAGATGGGGTTTCACCGTGTTGGCCAGGCTGGTCTTGAACTCCTGACCTCAAGTGATCCACCTGCCTTGGCCTCCCGAAGTGCTGGGATTACAGGTGTGAGCCACCACTCCTGGCCAAAAAATTGCTTTTATTATATACTGCCCCATCCCTATGGAGAGCTCTTCACATTCTAATATCATTGTTGCCCATCCTTTCCTTCCCTTTGAGAGAGACTCAGCATTTCCCCTTTCCCATCCTATTCTCATTTCTACTTCTTAGCCTTACTGTCTACTGTATAACCTGCTGAGCTTCAGTTTCCACTTGAGTAAAATGGAGATAATAAGAAACGCCTGCTTTGCCAATGTCACACAGCTATTGAGGATCAAATGAGTTAATGGGTAGGAACGTGCTTTATTTCTACAAATGTAGGCTATCATCAGTATTATTTACCTACTGTTCTTCGTTAGCTAGCTACGTAGTCTAGCTTACCTCGTGGTGTTTCGAACGTGGAAGGCTAGCTGTTTCTGGTAAGTTTCAAAGCCCCAAGAAAATGATTGGAAATGAATCAATATAAGAACATTTTCTTGTTGGGTAGTTCGTCCAATTATTATGTATGTTGTTTGTCTTCTTTTCATTTGGATATAGGTTGCCTTCAGCTGCCGGTACTGTGAAATAAAAGACAATATTATAAACCCTTTGGAGATTAAGCATTTCCATCCTAATAGCTGCTGTTCAAAATTTGATTTCCCCTTGATTTTCAATAAAAGGAGGATAACAGAATGTTATTCATTCTAATTATAAAGCAACAGGAATTCTAGGCATTACTTTACAAATAGCTGCTTTCATGTCAGAATAATAAGTGTTGAGAGGAAGAACTCTGAGCCCTTTACTATATTCTTTGTTTTAATTATTTTTGTACCTGTAAGGAAGATGGACAAATTGAGGCACAGAGACTCCACAGAATTGTCTGAGTTGTGACAGCGTCTCATCTTCTTTTTAATTTACACATTTAGCATATTTTTTGCAGGCTTTGTAAAAAAAAAAACAACTTGGTCTATGTTTACAATTTTTGCACTGTTTTTATTTTTGGTTGGTGTTTGCCCTGTGGTTCTGAGGGTTTGAAGCTGTCTGCAAAAAGCTGCTGTCTTTGTCTCCAAAGAATATATAAGCCACTTTTGTGGAATCAGAATGTGTTAGGCGAAGCCCATGTTTACATAGGAAAAAAGCAAAATGAATTCAGTATTAGTTAATTCCATGCTAGGCTCTTTACACATGTCATTTTATATAATCATCATGGCAACTATATATTATATAATATTTACAAGTTTTTTCACAAACTGAAGTGAGCAAGTTGCGTTATCGGAGTTTAAACATACTTGTGCTATATCCCTATGAAAAATCTAATTTACTATGTGTTCTGGTCTACGGCATTTACATTTTTGAAACATTTTGTATTACCAAAATTGTAGTTACTTCCCCCTACCTTGACAGATTCCACTGTTTGTGATTTAAAAAAGAAAGTATCCCCTTCATCTGCAAGTATATTAAGATTTAGTTATATTTGAAAAGTTAAACATAAATCTGCAAAAATGCTAAAATATAATTTATTCATAATTCTTATTCAAATGGAAAGATAAAATATTAGTGCTACTGTGTACATAATTTTATGCTGATTTAACAACTTCCTTAATTACAGTTTACATTGAATACCTCAAATTGCATTCTGTGGGGTTTTTGTTGTTTGCTTTTTTTTTTTTGAACAGTGAAAGTGAGACTTTTAATGACAGTTTTGCAAGATTGGTGTTTGGCATGCAGGCACACCCAGTACAGTTTTAACAAGCAATATATCCCCTTTTTTAATTATCTTGAGACAGAGTCTTGCTCTGTAGCCCAGGCTGGAGTGCAGTGGCATGATCTCAGCTCTCTACAATCTCTGCCTCCTGGGTTCAAGTGATTCTCTTGCCTCAGCCTCCTGAGTAACTGGGACTGCTGGTGTGGGCCACCATGCCTGGCAATTTTTTTTTTTTTTTTTAGTAGAAACAGGATTTCACCATATTGGCCAGGTTGGACTTGAACTCTTGAGCTCAAGTGACCCCCCACTCTTAGGCCTCCCAGAGTGCTGGGATTACAGGCATGAGCCACCAAGCCATGCCTGTATTCTGTGGTTTTAAAAGACAATACAAATAGTACTTATACTTGTCCTGTATGTTAAAGGATTCTCAGGGAAAAAAAAGAGTCTCTGGTGGCTGGGGAACTACAACCATGTACAATGATGAAAGTGTGCTGAGTAAACATAGAGACCATTTTCTGGTCTGCAGCTTTAATCACCAAAGCTCTGTCAGTGCGAATAAATACCTCTTTGCTGCTGGGAAGATTGTATTGCCTTTGCCCAAGGAGAGCCCCAGATGGGATTTGAAGCCTTCTATAGTTAGGGGTTACCCTTTTCAGCCAAATCTAAACCACTTAAAAATAAAATACCACTTTGAGCGCAGTATGATCACCCCCTAAAGGAAACTTGCAAGTAATATCAGCCCCAGCAAACTAAAGGCAGAAAAGCAAATGAAGCCTTTTCACTTGTCTTTTCAAAGGGGGAGAAAACTATCATTCTTTGGACAAATTCTTTATAAATGACATTGTATATTTTATATCCCATAAAAACTCTACAGGGAAGGTATAATTTCCCCAATTGTGTAGATGAAAAGTAGCTAAGTATTGTGTTTAATGTCATGTGGGAGCCCAGATTCAAACTTAAATTGGTCTGGCTTTTTCCATTTCATCAATAATTCCTCCTTGGAGGAATAATTACCTGGATTTTCTTCATTGAAAAGTTATCAAATACAATGGAACAGTATTTTTTTAAAAAATATGAAAACAAAACATTTCTAGTCAATTGTTGGATTTCTTTAAAGAAGTTCTGGGTTAATACAAGGTAGGCCTTTTTCTATGTATTTTATTTCCTTCTGTCTGCCACCAGCTGGAGCTACTGTATAAAAGCCAGTCATTTTGAGTTCAAAGTAAACTGTAGAATATGAAGGTAGAATACTTTTGCCCCTAAACAATATGAGAATAAATTGTGAGGAATTGAAGATTGAGAAATGTAGTGTCATAGATGGTTAAGTAATAGCTATTGATCACTTACTAGTTATGTGATTTGGTCAAGTTGTTTTGACTGTGACTCCCAGTTTAGTTAGTTATGAAACGGTTTTAACTACAAATCTTGTGGGGATCACTGTAGGGAAAATTAAATGTTGAGAAATTAGTATGTAGCCTACCACATAGTATGTACTCCACATGTGGCCATTAATATCATTGGCAGTTATTATTCATTTTGTTATCAGTATCACAGCCCCAGGGATGCTCAATTCATTAACTACAATTCATGTTATTCATTATCGTGTGCCTGGCATATGGCAAGTGCCACTTGACTTCCCATTTCTCAGTATGTGATTTTTGGGTGGATGTACTAGCCTATGAGGGGATGGCTTCAGTGTGGTGGACTGTGGGATGGCACCCACACCTGGAGGCATTCTGCTTGGATGTCACAGGAAAGGAACCTGTGAGAGGCATTTTTGAGGTTGATCAGGTCATTGAGTAAGAGCAGTATTTCTCAATATGTGTTCTGTAGGATTCTTGTTTCACATGGACCAAATAAGAAAGAGAAATATACCATATATATCCCTTTTCCACTTCAGGGAGCCACAATACATGTATGTATATTTAAGGAGGCTCTGAAAAATACTGTGAGAATTAATCCTTCTGTTTATGCCTAATCAAAAGTGATTCCTTCATTTTCCCCATGAAATTAAAGAAAGATAATATTTAATATATAAATTTAGATGAACATGGGTATTCATTATTTCATATTATAGAAAACTATGTTCAGAAATGTTGCTTTTAACTCAAATTTTATATCTTTTTTCCATTCAAATTTTATGAGAAAGACATCCGTGTTTTCCTCCTTATTAGCACCACTTTTGGAGTCATATAATTTTCTGGAGCACTTATTGGCTCACTTAATTTGAGACACAGCAGTTTTTAAATGTGTATGATTTGCCACAGTAGATTTTATTTCTAGTTTTAAGTATCCATTTGTATAATACCTGAATTAAAAAAAATCCTAGTATATTTTTGTAATTATACTAAATGATCTTTAAAATGTGTTTTTTTTTTTAAAGCAAGTAAAATTGTGAGGTTGTAATCTCAGAAATAATTGTGAATTTTGGTTAAATTTACTTGCCTTCCGTTTATTGCTTTTTGTCAGGTAACCTTTAGTAATTTGACACCAAAACTAGCATTTATTTGGTTAATATGTTCACCCTAAATAATACATTGTTGATAAAGCAACTGTAAGAGAGCCCAGTAATACAAGAGCTAGTATAAGAACTGGAATATATGACAATTCTTTTCTTTTGAGGGATCATTTGAGGAAGAACTTTGTCTCATACCTATATTTACATAACGTAGTGTTGTTGGTATGTAAATGTGTATGTATGTGTTGAAATACCTGTTTACATGCTAGAAACACCCTCTTGGCAATGGTGGCAATAGTGAGTAACTGTTTCCATCAGGATTTTTCTTGAGAGTAGTCTGCTAGCAAGTGCTGTATGGGACAGAAACTTTGGCCAAAAATCTGTATTTATAATCATATCAATTTCTTGTATTTTCTTTGTCATTTTTACTTGCTTTTCCCTCAGAATTTAGTCAAGTCTTTAAAAAAAATTAGAGCAGAGTCACTCCCATCCCTGAGACAGTTGGCCAGGTGCTTTACAGAAGGATAGATACTCCATTGAGGCTAGAATGGTGTTGGGTTGGCGATTAGACTACAGAAGAACCCCCAGGGGAAGGTAAGGGCCTGGGGATAAAAACATGGCCCTTCTTATTCTGTCATCCTTCTCACCCTGTAATCTCAGCACTGATGAACCATTGGAATCTCCATGGAAGGTTTTAAAAAACGCATGATGTCACCTGAGAACATTTAAGTCAGAATGTCTGGGGGTGACCCCAAGAATTAGTGTCTCTCAAAGTCTTCTTCAGACTTGAAAGGGTTAAACCTCCTAGCTTATCATCAGTTTTTTTGTGTCTTCCTCCTAAAAATTTGAACAGTAGTGACCTATTAGAAATCAGGAGTTAGATCTAAACTGAGAAAGCATCTGTGCAATGTGCTCTTATTTCTTTGTGTAGCTTCTCCCCACTCCCAAGTCACTCCTAATATTTCCATTATAGATTTAGACACAGAAAACCCGGGTGAAGAAGCTGCATGCTTCCGATGGGATGGGATGATATTGGTAATGGGAAGTCTCATTTCTGAATTGAATTTGAGTGCTGGGAAAGCATATTGGCTAATGTTTCAGTCCTTTGGTTGAATTTGTGTCTTTGACAACAAATGCCTGTGGCTGAGTTTATACAATTCTCATCTCTTTCCATTTCCCCTCACTTGGGCAAGCTTCCTCTGTGTATTTTTTCCTCTGATGGGAAACAGCCTCTGCAGCTATTTTTCTTCTCAGCCAACAGACTACCTTCTTATGAGTTATAAAGAGGATAAAATGTGAATCACAAGACAAGACTAGAACCCTTCTCATATGGGCATTGTCTATTCAGGAGGCAGTCAATTTTAGAGATAAAAGTCAGGAACACCAGTCCAATAATAATAATACCTTACAAGAGTATACCTTACACATTGAAATACCTTTTAAAATGCTCATATTTGTCCCTTTTCTCTTGAACATTCCGAAGAAATTGACAGGACAAATATCAGTCTCATTTTAAGATTAAGAAACACAGATGTTGTGAAGATAAATCAGTTCCCCATGATAACATGGGCAGGGACAGAGGTCTGACTAATAACTGGTTCTTCAGTAATTACTCACCTTGAGCAGATCTGAAGGTTATAGAGCAGACCAGTGGTTCCCAAATTTGGCTGCCTACTAGAATGGCATGGGAGGATTATAAAATAACACAATTACACCAACTTGCCTCTGGGGCACTAATTCAATAAACCTGGATGAAGCTCAGGGAATCTGTAATTTAAAATAATTTCTCCATAGTTGTTCTTAATTCTGACTGAACATTAGAATTACCTGGCAGGGAGGGGCTTTAGAAAATCCCACTGGAGAATCACTTGAACCCAGGAGGCTGAGGCTGCAGTGAACTGTGATTGTGCTGCTGCACTTCAGCCTGGGTGACAGAGTGAGACTCTGTCTCAAAAACAAAAAGCCATTTCCCAGACTCTATTCTAGAGAAATTAAATTAGAATCTCTAGGGCTGGGATCAAGGCATCAGAGGGTTTGTAAGTGTCTCCATGTGATTCCAATGTGCAACTAAGGTTGAGAAACACTGCTATCGACTAGAACTTTACAAACTCTACTTTTCAGAATTTCAGCACAGCAAGTAGGAAAAGACAGGTGTAGAATTGTTACTTGTCTGGAGTAAGAAGACCAGGATTCAAGTCCTGGCTCAACCACTTGGGAATGTCACTTCATCTCTCTGAGCCTCAGTTTTTTATTTTGTAAAATGAGGAAAATGAACAGTATGTACCTCTCAGGGAGGCCATGAGAGTTAGATAGGAAAATGCAGATGAAATAACCAAGCATCATACAGCCACCAGCTATTCCTGCTATTTCTCAAAGAACTGTATTAAAGATTGTGTGCACGTGTGTGTGTGTGTGTCCTCCAGATGTTCCCTTTGTGTTAAAAGTTTCTACCCTCAACCTTATACAGAGTTAAACTTCTAGGATATGAAACAGAGCTCCAAAAGTTTCCACTAATGAAATAAGGTTTGGAAATTAAAGGAATGTCCTCAAGGCTTCTTTTTGCTGTTGCTATTGGCATGTTCAGCCCTCTGAACCTTGGAGTTATGAATCTGCCAGTTTGCTAAATGTATACTCAGAAGGGCAATTTCATTTTCAGAATACAAGGACACTTTAGCTATTACTATTCACCCTCTCCAGTGCTCCTTTCTAGCTCTTTGAGCTCGCCTGAATGTGCCCCCAAGCACCTTTTGCATATTCCCATTCAGCAAATTAAGGAAGGTTCTCGTATGTGTTTCTTATTCAGCAAATGCTGAGTTCAGTGGAACTCAGGCCTGCTGGAGAACAAATAAACCCATACTATAAACACCCACTCTCTTGCCTGACAATTTGTACTGGTTAGAACAGAATCTTCTAATATTAGGAATGGTGGTGTGAGGATCATTTCATAACCACAAACACTGCAAAAGCAATCATGAAATTGTGGATGACTCATTGTCAAAGGAACACTTGAATCATTTTAAGCAACCCCCCCAGGTTGATCAAATGAGGAAACTTTCTGCACCAAACTCACACCGTGCCATTAGTCTTCTCTGTAATTGATTGTTATTGCCAGATTTGTCTTGACCACATCAGACCTATTTTTAAACCTCTCACAATTAATTTCCTTCTCACTAAGTAAAATATTGTTTTTGTGAGCAATTTTCTTTTATTTCTTATGCATCTACTTGTTTCTTTCTTAAACTAGACAGTTCATTGAGGGCAGAGATTACTTCTTGTTTATCCTAAATAAAGTAGTACCTGGTACACAGTAAGCTCTAGTACATACACATTAAATGTACCATAAATTGTACATTCTTTCCCAATGAAAGGGGTTGTTTCTAACAAGCTAAGGAAACTAAGATTTACTTTGTATACCACTTTTTCTAGGGTTCCATGAACAAATAAATTTTGCCATGATATGTATACATATATATTTTAGAGAAGAAAAAGAGAGGAGAGGGAAAGAGTGGGGATGAAGGGAAGGGAGGAGAGAGGAACAAAAGGCAGGTTGAGAGAGAGAGAGAGAGAGATAATACTAAGTGCTTGATACTATTTTAGGTTGCTGGGATACAAAAATGAACAAAACTACCCAAAATACTTGCTCTCAGAGTTTCCACTTGTGTGTGCGTGTGTGCGTGTGCACCCATGGAATGAGGAAACAGACAACAAAAATGTAAATAAGTACAATATAACAGTGTTATATGGTGATCAATGCTATAGAGAAAAGTAAGTTAGGGTAAGGGAATAGAGAGTGCTGGATGCAGTGAGCTATTGAATTTTAAAATGGAGTGGACACGGAAGGCCTTGCTGTGAAGATGAAACATCAGCAAAGACTTAAGGAGGTGAGTTTGAGAGTCTTGAAGCAATTTGGGTGAATATTCCAGGTGGGAGAAATAGGAAGTGTAAAGTCTCTAAGTGAGAGAGAAGTTCAGGAGTTCCCAGGATGGCATGCAGGCAGGAGAGATCGGGGTGGCTGGACAGCTGAGTGGCAGTTTTGGGATAGCTTTGGAGGGACCTGTGAAGTCATTGTAAAGATCAGCTTTTACTCTAAGATGGGAAGCCATGGAAGAATTTGATTTAAGGTTGGAAGGGTCATTTAAAAATGGTGGATGGAAGGGCAAAGAGGGAAACAAGAAAACCAATGAGAATATTATGGTAATAAGACAGGTGTCTCAGATCATGGTGGTAGAAGAGGAAGTAGTAGATGTGAAAGAATCTGAATTGAAGATAGAACTAATGGAATTAATAACTCTCAGATTGATCATGAGTCATGGGAAAGAGTGAAAAATTAACCCAAGTTGTTTGATCTGAATAACTCAGTGGATGGATAGAGTTGCTAGTAATTGAGAAAGAGATTCCCAAAGAAGAGGTTTTGAAGTAAAGGGGAAGGTGATCTACCTGTCTCTCTCCTTCTCTTTCTCTAGCTATCTACCTCTATCTATCTATTTAATCTATCTTATCTTATCTATCTTTGTACCTACTTGTCTGTGTATCTATCTATCTAATCAGCTGCTTATATATGAGGTATTAAAACTGAAGATTTTAGATATCTGGCTGAAGATCTCACAGCTTACATGGGTCATGTTAGGTGTGAGGTGAAATATTACCGTATAGACTTCAAAATCACTGCTTTCCCTATTGTACTAGACCTTTTTCACATATTGTTGCTTTTAATCTTTACAACAGCTTTTATACACATTTTAAAATTAAAAAATCTAAAGTTTAGAGAGTTTATGTAGCTGGCTTAAGTCATGCAGCTAATAAGTCAGAGAGCAGAGATTCAAACTTGGTTTCTGACTCCAAAACTCATATGCTTTTTTTTCACTTTTAGGTTCAGGGATACATGTGCCTATATACAGGTTTGTTATATAGGTAAATTGCATGTCACAGGGTTTAGTATGCAGATTATTTTGTCATCAAGCATAGCACCAAATAGGTAGTTTTTTATTCTTACCTTCTTCCCACTTTCTACCATCAGGTAGGCCCCGGTGTCTGCTGTTCCTGTTTTTGTATCTATATGTACTCAGTGTTTAGCTCCCACTTATAAGTGAGAACATGCTGTATTGGTTTTCTGTTCTGTGTTCATTTGCTTAGAATAAAGGCCTCCAGCTCCATCCATGTTACTATAAAAGACACGATACTGTTCTTTTTATGGTTGAATAATATTCCATGGTATATATGTACCATATTTTCTTTATTCATTCTACTATTGCTGGGCATTTAGGTTGATTCTGTGTCCTTGCTATTGTGAATAGGGCTGCAATGAACATATGCATGCATGTGTCTTTATGGTAGAATATTTACATTCTTTCAGGTATAGAATTAATAATGGGATTTGCTAGGTCAAGTGGTGATTTTGTCTGAAGTTCTTTGAGAAATTGCCAAACTGCTTTCCATATGGCTTAACAAATTTACATTCCACCAGCAGTGTTTAAACATTCCCTTTTCTTTACAACCTCTCCAGCATCTGTTATTTTTTGACTTTTTAATCATAGGCGTTTTGACTAGGTAAGATGGTATCTCACTGTGGTTTTGAATTGAATTTCTCTAGTGATTAGCAATGTTGAGCATTTTTTCACATGCTCGTTGACTGCACTTATGTCTTCTTTTGAAAAGTGTCTATTCATGTACTTTGCCCACTGTGGGCCTTTTGTTTGTGGGGTTACTTGTTTTTTGCTTGTAGATTTGTTTTAGTTCCTTATAGATTCTGGATTTTAGAATGTTGTCAGATGCATAGTTTGCAAATATTTTTTCCCATTCTGCCGGTTGTCTATTCACTCTGTTGATAGTTTCTTTTGCTGTGCAGAAGCTTTTTAGTTCAATTAGGTTCCATTTGTCAATTTTTGTCTCATTGGTGTTGCTTTTGCATATTCATCCTGAAATCTTTGCCTGCTCCTAGTCTAGAATGGTATTGCCTAGGTTGTCTTCCAGGGTTTTTATAGTTTTGGATTTTACATTTAAGTCTTTAATTCATCTTGAGTTGATTTTTGTGTATGGTGTAAGGAAGGGGTCTAATTTCAATCTTCTGCATGTGGCTAGCCAGTTATCCCAGCACCACTTGGTAAATAGGGAGTCCTTTCCTCATTACTTGTTTTTGTTGATTTTGTCAAAGATCAGATAGTTGTAGGTGTGGGGCATAATTTATGGACTCTCTATTCCATTCCATTTGTCTGTATGTTTGTTTTTGTACCAATTCCATGCTTTTTTGGTTACTGTAGGCTTGTAATATAATTTGAAGTTAGGTAGTATGATGCCTCTGGTTTTGTTCTTTTTGCTTAGGATTGCTTTGGTTATTTGGGCTCCTTTTTTGGTTATTTGGGCTCCATGTGAATTTTAGAATAGTTTTTTCTTATTCTGTGAAGAATGAATGTCATTGGTAGTTTATAGGAATAGCATTGAATCTATAAATTGCTTTGAGCAGTATGACCATTTTAATGATATTGATTCTTCTTATCCATAACCATGGAATGTTTTTCCATTTGTTTATGTAATATCTCATTTATTTCTTTTTTTATTATACTTTAAGTTCTATGGTGCATGTACAGAATGTGCAGATTTGTTACATAAGTGTACACGTGCCATGGCGGTTTGCTGCACCCATCAACCCGTCATCTAGATAGGTATTTCTCCTAATGCTATCCCTCCCCTAACAACCGCCCAGCAGGAGGTCCCAGTGTGTGATATTCCCCTCCCTGTGTCCATGTATTCTCACTGTTCAATTCCCACTTATAAGTGAGAACACATGGTGTTTGGTTTTCTGTTCTTGTGTTAGTTTGCTGAGGATGATGGTTTCCAGCTTCAACCATGTCCCTGCAAAGGACGTGAACTCATCCTTTCTTAGAGCTGCATGGTATTCCATGGTGTATATGTGCCACATTTTCTTTATCCGGTCTATCATTGATGGGCATTTGGGTTGGTTCCAAGTCTTTGTTATTGTGAACAGTGCTGTAATAAACATACATTTGCATGTTTCTTTATAGTAGAATGATTTATAATCCTTTGGGTATGTACCCAGTAATGGGATTGGTGGGTCACATGGTATTTCTAGTTTTAGATCCTTGAGGAATTGCCGCACTGTCTTCCACAATGGTTGAACTAGTTTACACTCCCACCAACGGTGTAAAAGTGTTCCTGTTTGTCTACATCCTTTGCAGCATCAGTTGTTTCCTGACTTTTTAATAACTGCTGTTCTAACTGGAGTGACACAGTATCTCATTGTGGTTTTGATTTGCATTTCTCTAATGACCAGTGATGATGAGCTTTTTTTCATATGTTTGTTGGCTACATAAGTGTCATCTTTTTTTTTTTTTTTTTTTTTTTTTTGAGACGGAGTTTTGCTCTTGTTACCCAGGCTGGAGTGCAATGGCACGATCTCAGCTCACTGCAACCTCCGCCCCCTGGGTTCAGGCGATTCTCCTGCCTCAGCCTCCTGAGTAGCTGGGATTACAGGCATGCGCCACCATGCCCAGCTAATTTTTTTTTGTATTTTTAGTAGAGACAGGGTTTCACCGTGTTGACCAGGATGGTCTCGATCTCTTGACCTCGTGATCCACCCGCCTCCACCTCCCAAAGTGCTGGGATTACAGGCTTGAGCCACTGCGCCTGGCAAGTGTCATCTTTTGAGAAGTGTCTGTTCATATCCTTCACCCACTTTTTGATGGGGTTGTTTTTTTCTTGTAAATTTAAGTTCTTTTTAGATTCTAGATATTAGCCCTTTGTCAGATGGGTAGATCTTAAACATTTTCTCCCATTCTGTAGGTTCCCTGTTCACTCTAATGATGTTTCTTTTGCTGTGCAGAAGCTCTGTAGTTTAAATCCCATTTGTCTACTTTGTCTTTTGTTGCCATTGCTTTTGGCATTTTAGTCATGAAGTCTTTTCCCATGTCTATGTCCTGAATGGTATTGCCTGGGTTTTTTCTAGGGTTTTTATGGCTTTAGGTCTTATGTTTAAGATTTTAATCCATTACTTTTTGTATAAGGTGTAAGGAAGGGATCCAGTTTCAGCTTTCTGCATATCACTAGCCAGTTTTCCCAACACCATTTATTGAATAGGGAATCCTTTCCTCATTGCTTGTTTTTGTCAGATTTGTTAAAGATCAGATGGTTGTAGATGTGCGGTGTTATTTCTGAGGCTTCTGTTCTGTTCCATTGGTTATATATCTGTTTTGGCACCAGTACCATGCTGTTTTGATTACTGTAGCCTTGTAGTATAGTTTGAAGTCAGGTAGTGTGATGCCTCCAGCTTTGTTCTGTTTGCTTATGATTGTCTTGGCTATGTGGGCTCTTTTTTGGTTTCATATGAAATTTAAAGTAATTTTTTCCACTTCTGTGAAGAAAGTCAATGGTAGCTTGATGCAGATTGCATTGAATCTATAAATTATTTCGGACATTACGGCCGTTTTCATGATAATGATTCTTCCTATCTATGAGCATGGAATGTTTTTCCATCTGTTTGTGTTCTCTCTTATTTTCTTGAGCAGGGGTTTGCAGTTCTCCTTGAAGAGGTCCTTCACCTCCCTTGTAAGTTGTATTCCTAGGCATTTTATTCTCTTTGTAGCAGTTGTGAATGGGAATTCACTCATGATTTGGCTGTTTGTCTGTTATTGGTGTATAGGAATGCTTATGACTTTTTTCACATTGATTTTGTATCCTTAGATTTTGTTTAAGTTGCTTATCAGCTTAAGCAGATTCTCAGTTGACATGATGGGGTTTTCTAAATATAGAGTCATGTCATCTGCAAACAGAGACAATTTGACTTCCTCTTTTCCTAACTGAATACACTTTATTTCTTTCTCTTGCCTGATTGCCCTGGCCAGAACTTCCAATACTATGTTGAATAGGAGTGGCGAATCTCTCATTTCTTTGAGCAGTGTTTTATAGTTATCTTTGTATAGATCTTTCATCTTCCTGGCTATCTGTATTCCTAGGTGTTTATTCTTTTTGTGCCTGTTGTGAATAGGATTGTGTTCTTCTTTTGGTTCTCAGTTTAGATATTTTTGATGTATAGGAATGGTACTGATTTTTGTACATTGATTTTGTATCCTGAAACTTTGCTGAAGTTGTTTATCAGATTTTGGAGCTTTTGGGCAGAGACTATGAGGTTTTCTAGGTATGGAATCATATTGTCTGCAAACCGGAATGATTTGATTTCCTCTTTTTCTATTTGGATACCATTTATTCATTTATTTATTTAGAGATGGAGTTTCACTCTTGTTGCCCAGGCTGGAGTGCAATGGCATGATCTCAGCTCACTGCAACCCTCGCCTCCCAGCGTCAAGCAATTCTCTTGCCTCTGCCTACCAAATAGCTGAAATTACGAGCCTATACCACCAGGCCCAGCTTATTTTGTATATTTATTATAGATGGGGTTTCACCATGTTAATCAGGCTGATTTTGAGCTCCTGATCTCAGATGATCCATCCACCTCAGCTTTTCAAACTGTTGGGATTACAGGAGTGAGCCATCATGCCTGACCTGTATGCCTTTTATTTCTTTCTGTTGCGTGATTGTTCTGATTAGGACTTTCAGCACTATGTTGAATAGGAGTGGTGAGAGAGGGCATCTTTCTCTTGTTCCAGTTTTCATGGGCTATGCTTCCAGCTTTTGCCTATTCAGTGTGGTGTTGGCTTTCATAGATAACTCTTCTTATTTTGAAATATGTTTCTCCAACGCCTAATTTGTTGAGGGATTTTAACATGAAGAGATGCTGAATTTTTTTGAAAGCCTTTTCTATATTTATTGAGATGATCATGTGGTTTCTGTTTTTAGTTTGGTTTATATAGTGGATCGCAGTTACTGATTTGCATATTTTGAACCAACCTTGATTGTGGTGGATTAGCTTTTTGGTGTATTGCTGGGTTTGCTTTGCCAGTATTTTGTTGATGAATTTTGCATCTACGTCCATTAAGGATATTGGCCTGAAGTTTTCTTTTTTAGTTGTGTCCCTGCCAGGTTTTGGTATTAGGATGATACTGGCCTCACTTGGAGAACCCCTCCTTGTCATTTTTTTTTTGGAATAGTTTCACTAGGAATGTTACCAGCTCTTCTTTATACATCTGGTAGAATTTGGCTGTAAATCTGTCTTGTCCTGGGCTTTTTCTGGTTGGTAAGATTTCTTTCTATGAAACTATCCTCCACATTATTTATACCTTGTAAGAAGGTGGTAAATATTAAATGTATGTAACATACCCAGCACATACAACATCTGGTGTATAGTATATTTAAATTAAATGATAGCTATTACAGATTGATGTAGATCTCATTTGTGTGTATTGTGCTTCTACATCAGGGAACTATAAATTCATTAAAATATGGGACTTAATTATTTTGTGGCCTCAAGGACATCAGAAATATTATTCATTGAGTATATACAACTACCATATTTCCATAATAACTAAAAATAATTAAAAAGATAAAGATGATGGCAACCACAGAAAACATTTATTGAGTGAGTCACACTGGGTACAAATGGGTGTATTGTAAAAAGTATACCATCAACACACCCACAATGTTTATCAGTATTTCATAGTAGAAGAGACATAAAAATAGGAGTAGGTAGGACTAAAGAATGCTAGTATACACAGGGCCATCAGATGCCTTTTCGTAGAAGAGGTGTAGAGCCTTGCAGAAGAGCTTCCCATCCTGTGTAGAGGATGCGTTGCCTGTTCATTGCTTTCTGAAAACTCTTGCCTATTATCACTCTGTGATTAATTCTGCACTAGGCTGTCAAGAACTTTCACATTTGGGATCATTTTGTTTCCCTTTCTCAAATAAGCTGATGGACTCATGATGTCACAAATATCTTATCTTGCATGTAAATGTAAATCTGATGCACCCTTAACTCCCAGGTCTAAGTATTTTTTCTACCACACAAAGTTTTTTGCAAACATTTTTAAAATTGATAGCATTAAATAGTTACCTGAGAAAAGAAGAAAGTCCTCAAATCAATATCCTAATCTTTCACTTTAAACAGCTAGAAAAATAGAACTAAAATAAACCCAAACAAGCAGAAGGAAAAATATAACAAAGACAAGAGCAGAGAGCAATGAAATTTTAAAAAAAAAGCAATAAAAACAAAAGCTGATTTTTTGACATTAGTTACATTGATAAGCCTTTAGCAAAACTGATCAAAAAAAGAGATAAGCCATGAATTACCAAGATCAATAATGGAAGAGGCGGTATCACTACAGATTCCATAAATAATAAACAAATAATGAAGGAATACTAAGAACAACTCCATAGATATAGATTTGAAAACCTAGATGAAATCAAATTAAAATCAAATTAAAGAAACTGAACTTGCAGTTAAAAATTTCCATGAAGGCAACCTTCTAGCACCGATGGTTGCACTGGCAAATTCTACCAATTATTTGAGAAACACTAATACCAATTCCATATAATCTCTTCCAGAAATAAGAAGAGATGAGAACACTCTCAACTCAATTTATAAAGCCAACATTACCCTGATATAAAAGACAGCATAAGAAAAAAATTTTTTAATACAAGCAAATATATCTCATGAGCATAAATGCAAACATCTTCAGTAAAATATTAACAAATAGAAAAACATATAAAAATAATAATACGCCATCACCAAGTAGAGGTTGTGGTGGGAATATAAGACTGGTTCAAGACTGGAAAATTTGTCATTGTAGTCACCATATTAACAGTCTAAGAAGAAAAATCACATGATCAATTGTTGCCAAAAAAGTATTTGACAAAATTCAACATTCGTTCATGATAAAGACTCTGCGCAAACTAGAAATAGAAACTTTCTCAACCTGATAAAAGGCACATACAAAAGCTAATGTTATACTTAATGGTGAAAGACCTTATGCTTTTCCTCTCAATTTAGGAACAAGGCAAGGATATGGATATAATTTGGCTCTGGGTAGCCACCTAAATCTCACCTTGAATTGTAGTTCCCATAATCCCCATGTGTCATGGGAGGGACCCAGTAGGAAGTAATTTAATCATGGAGGTGGTCACTCTCATGTTGTTCTTGTGATAGTGTTTGAGTTCTCATGAAATGTGATGGTTTTATAAGGGGATTTTCCCCCTTTAGCTCAGCACGTCTACTTCCTGCCATCATGTGAAGAAGGATGTGTTTGCTTCCCCTTCTGCCATGATTGTAAGTTTTCTGAGGCCTCTGCAGCCCTGTGGAACTGTGAGTCAATTAAACCTCTTTCCTTTATAAATTATCCAGTCTTGGCTATGTCTTTATTAGCAGCATGAGAATGGACTAATACAGATATCTACTCCCATCATTCATCATTTTACTGGGTGTTCTATCCAGTTAATAAGGTTAGGAAATAAAATAAAAGGCATATAGATTTTCAGATGACATGATTGTTTATGCCAAAAATTTCAAGGGATTCATAAACAAATTCCAAGTACTAAAAAGTGAGTTTAATGAGATTACAGGGTACAAGGTTCAACACATAAGACTCAAATGTATTTCTCTATACTAATAATGAATAATTGGCACCTAAACATTTTAAAAAAATTTACATTAGCTCCAAAAAAATGAAACACATAAGTGTAACAAAGCATGAACAGGGTTAGTATGCTGAAAATTACAAAAACTTAGTGAAATAAAGCAAAGGAGATCTAAATAAATTGAGAGATACACTATTTTATGGATTGAAAGAATTGACATAGAAAAGATGTAACTTGCCCAGGTGCAGTGGCTCATGCTTGTAATCCCAGCACTTTTGGAGGCCAAGGCAGGTGGATCACCTGAGGTTGGGAGTTTCCAGCCTGACCAACATGGAGAAAATCCCGTCTCTACTAAAAATACAAAATTAGCTGGGCCTGGTGGCACATGCCTGTAATCCTAGCTACTAAGGAGGCTGAGGCAGGAGAATCGCTTGAACCCCAGTGGGGTGACAGTTTCAGTGAGCTGAGATAGTGCCATTGCACTCCAGCCTGGGCAATAAGAGCAAAACTCCGCCAAAAAAAAAAAAAAAAAAAAAAGTAAATCTCTCCAAATTGATCTGTAGATTTAATGCAATTCCAAGCAAACCTCAAGAGTATTTTTACAGATCTAGATAAGCTGATTCTAAAATGTATATGGAAAGTCAAGGGAACTATAATAACCAAAACAATGTTGAAACAGAGTAGTAAATTTGGAGAAATCACACTATCAGATTTTAAGATTTAATATAAAGCTGCAGCAATCAATTCAGTGTGATACTGACAAAAGGATAGACACATAGATCAATGGAACAGGGTAGAGAAGCCAGAAATAGACCCACACAAATATATTCTAGTGATTTTTCACAAAGTTGCAAAATCAATTCCATAAAGGAACGATAGCCAGTCAACAAATGGTATTGGAGCAGCTGGACAACCATATGCAAAAAAAAAAAAAAGGAACCTTCATCTTAATTTCAAATCTTAATAAGAATTAACTAAAAGATTTACATGTAAGATACAAAATTATAAACATTTAAAGGAAAAAATCTAGGAGAAAAACTGGCCTGAAGTGAGACAAAGAGTTATTAGACATAATACCAAGAGCACAATCATGAAAGGAAAGATTTATGAATTGGGTTTCAACAAAATTAAAAACTTTTGCTCTATCAAAGACACTGTATAAGCATGAAAACACATGCTACAACTGGGATAAAATATTTGCAAATCACATATCCAATAAAGGACTTGTATCTGGAACACAAAAATCTCTCATAACTCAATCATAAGAAAAGAAACTAGCCACGTTAAAGAAAATACTGTGTTCATCAACTAGAAGTCTCAACATAGTAAAGATTCAGTTCCCCATAAATTGGTTCATAATTCAACTCAATTCAAATCAAAATCCCAACAGGACTTTTTGTAGGTATATAAAAGCTGATTCTAGAATTTATATGAAAAGACTGTATAGCATTGGGACAATGGTTAAAAATACTGTATTGTATACTTGCAATCTGCTAAGACAATAGATCTTAAATCCCCTCACTACATACACACACACACACACACACACACACACACACACACACACACAAATAGTACATGTACAGGTAATAAATGTGTTAATTATGGGGAATGTGGTAATTATTTCACAGTGTATACATGTTTCAAAACATGAAGTTGTATACCTTAAATATATGCCATTTTTAATGTCAATATTTCAATAAAACTGTTAAAAAGTAGACAATAAAAATACGTTATGTGAAAGACAAAGGAACTAAAATATCACCAACAGTTTTGGCAAAAGGAATGCAAATAAGCGAATTAAGAAATGTTCATTTGCTATTCAGAAATGCAAGTTAAAACCACCATGAGATACCATGGCACATCTATTAGAATAGTTTAAAAAAATACTGACAAGTGCTGGTAGGGATGTGGAGCAACTGGAACTCGCATACATTGCTGGTAGCGAAATGAAAAAACAGCCACTCTGGATATCAGTTGGCAGTCTCTTGTAAAATTAAACACTTTTCCAATGACACAGCAATCCCATTTCTAGGTATTTGCCTTAAATAACTGAAAAAAATGTTCACACAAAAATGTTTACATGAATGTTTATAGCAGCTCTGTTTATAATCACCCTAAATGGAAATACCTAAATGTTCTTCAACAAGTGAATATATAAACACAAACTCAGTTGCATTTATTCAATGGAATACTACTTAGTAATAAAAGGAACAAACTATTTGTGCACAAAACAACTTGGATAAATCTGAAAGGCATTATAGTAGCTGGAAGAAGCCAGTTGCATACTGTATAATTAATTCCACTCATATACCATTCTCTAAAAGACAGAACCTGCAGTGACAGGGAAAAGATCAGTCATTGCCAGGGATTAAGAATAGAAAGAGGACATGACTATAAAGAGGATAACAAGAGAATTGTCTTTGGTGATATTGAACTCTCTGTATCATTATTGTGGAGGTAGTTACAGAAACCTATGTATGTGTTAAACTCAAAAATTGGACACACAAAAAAGTCAGTTATGTTGCATGGTAATCTAACAATAAAATCAAATATTTACTTGAATAATTTTTGGTGCTGAAGAACTTGAGTTCTATCTTAAAATCAGACTTTCAAAAATTTGGATGCATTTGTTCCCTTGGTTTTCTGTATTCATCTATCACCTGCAGAGACAGAGAGAGAAAGAGGGAGAAAGAATGTTAATTAGTTTATATACTTATACACCCTAATGAAGTTGGAAAAACTTTTGGGTGAAATATAATGATATCGTGGGATGATTTATGCATTAAGGTATGTGCGGAATATTTTTGGTAGAGATATTTGTTATAGATGTATCTAAAATTCAGGACAGAGGTAAGGATGGGGAATTCTATTTAGAAAATGTAGATGAAAGAGAATACATAGGGTGAGACAAAAACTGAGAATGGAACTCAAGGGTTACTAATATTTGAGGGAAAATGAGAAAAGGAACTCATAAAGGAAACTGAAATGAGTATAGGAGGAGAAACAGGGCATTGAAGAAAAGAAAAAGGCCATGGAGGCTGTATTACTTCATTCTCATGCTGCTATAAAGAACTGCCTGAGACTGGGTAAATTATAAAGGAAAAAGGTTTAATTGACTCACAGTTACACAGGGCTGGGGAAGCCTTAGGAAATTTACAGTCATGGTGGAAAGGAAGCAAATAAATTCTTTGTCATATGGCAGAATGAGAGCCAACCAAAGGGGGAATCCCCTTATAAAACCATCAGCTCTCCTGAGAACTTGCTTTCAGGAGAATACCATAGGGAAACTGTCCTCATGATTCAGGAACCTCCCATGGGGCCCCTCTCACAACATGTGGGGATTATGGGAACTACGATTCAAGATGCGATTTGGATGGGGACATAGTCAAACCATATCAGAGGACAAGAAAGTTGAGAAAGAATAGTTAGCACCCTCCAATGGCATGGAGAAGTTGAATAAGATGAGGTTTGAAAAGTCCTCAGTGTGTTTGTCCAATAGAACAGCAGTCCTAACCTTTTTGGCACCAAGAACCAGTTTTGTGGAAGATAATTTTTCCATGGAGGTGAAGATGAGGGGATGGGATGGTTTCGGGATGAAACTGTTCCACCTCAGATCATCAGGCATTATTTATATTCTCAGGAGGAGTGGATAACCTAGATCTCTCACATGCGCAGTTCACAGTAGAGTTCACACTCCTATGAGAATTTAATGCCCGGCTGATTTGACAGGAGGCAGAGCTCAGGCGGTAATGCTCGCTGGCCCACTGCTCACCTCCTACTGTGCATCTCAATTATTAACAAGCCACGGACCCGTACCTGTCAGTAGCCCAGTAGTTGAGGAACCCCTTCTCTGGAAGGTCATTGGTAATGTTGCAAATGCACTTTTAGGGTTGATGTGGGGGGCAAAAACCATAGGGACATAGCTTTAGGAATACATGAGAGGTAAGGAAGTACCCTCATAAAGCTTTGGCTTATCTGTATTTGGATTCTTGAATGAAGTTTTGGTGGGAAGATTACTCTTATGTCAAATCATTAGGCCAAGCTAAATATGAATTTTAGTGAAAATTTGCACTTCTGGCAAAACTTAAAGTCAAGTAATAGCAGCCTGTACTTAAGCTTTAGACATAATCTTTTTTTTTTTTTTTTGGTAGTATTAGTCAGTTCAACACTGGCTGAGCACCTACAGTGTTGCAGATGATGAAAGGCATACAAACATGTACAAGAAATAATAGCTGAATTCATTTAATCTAACTGCCTCATTTTTTTTTTTTTGGAGACAGAGTCTTGCACTATCACCCAGGCTGTAGTGCAGTAGCGTGATCTCAGCTCACTGCAATCTCCATCTTTTGGGTTCAAGCAATTCTCCTGCCTCAGCCTCCTGAGTAGCTGGGACTACAGGTGTGCACCACCATGCCCAGCTAATTTTTTTGTATATTTAGTAGAGACAGGGTTTCACCATGTTGGCCAGCACAGTCTCGATCTCCTGACCTTGTGATCTGCCCACCTTGGCCTCCCAAAGTGCTGGGATTACAGGCATGAGTCACCGTGCCCACCCCTCCTCATTTTAAAGATGAAGAAGCTGAGACTCAGGAAGGGAATAACTTGGCCAAGGGCATGCTTAATTTGCCTTCCTCCTCTCCCATTGCCATATTTTGCTAGTTTCCCAATTTTTCCCTTTACATAAGCTACTCTCCACCACAAATATAGTACACATACAGAAGATACTCGTAAGTTCATGGCTAGTCCTTTTCTAAATGTATTCATGTAGTTTGTTGAATCAGTTTTTTTTTTTTTTTTTTTTTTGAAACAGAGTCTCACTCTGTCACCCAGGCTGAGTGCAGTGGTGAGATCTCACCTCACTGAAACCTCCACCTCCTGGATTCAAGTGATTCTCGTGCCTCAGCCTCCTGAGTAGTTGGGATTACAGCTGCATACCACCATGCTCAGCTAGCTTTTGTATTTTTAGTAGAGATGGAGTTTTATCATGTTGGCCAGGCTGGTCTTGAACCCCTGACCTCAAGTGATCCACCCACCTCAGCCTCCCAAAGTGTTGGGATTACAGGCATGAGCCACCATGCCTGGCCTTGAATCAGATATTTATTAGAAAAGTGAAAATATCTACCTAGGCAGTAGCCGGCGACAAATTTAGTGCATGGAGGGTATGATTCCAAATAGTTGCATAAACCTGGTATAAACAGGAAGAAGAGGTATTAGGAAACAGATTGCCCTTTGAAAACAGAACAAGACCTCTGGCAGGAAAATATTGGGGGCAGATAGGTGCATATAAACAAGTATTTGACTCTCCCCTTATCTGGGGATTATTATTTTAGGATTCTTGGTTTGCTCTAATGAGACAGGCTGTTGCTTTACCATAATTCCAGTTAATGTTTTGAGAGAACATGGAGTAGGACAATATGGCTGGAGTTTGCCCCCAAGGTAAATTGGAGAGGAAGAGTGGATGGCCTTCAAAGCAAAACTAAGTTTAGAAGCACAGAGAATAAGCATATGCATGTTTAGGTTCAGTGGGTAGATGTCTGCTTGAGTTCATTGAGTTACTTGTGAGGTGTGTAACCTTATAAAAAGTATCTTGACCTCTTTAAGACTCAGTTTCCCCCTCAGAAAAATGGGTTCCTTGTGAGTACTAAAGATATATGATGTACCTAGTGCAGTGCCAGACTTATGAAATGAAATACTTAATATTAGATGTTACTTTTATGATTAATTAGAAGTGTGGTTCTATTCTGTAGGAAATGGCCAAAGACACTGCAAGCCAATATTTTCAGACAGAAATAGTTCCTGTCTTTTGTAAATTGATCTTTATGCGGCTTCAGCTGGCATGACTAGGCCCCTTGATGGGAATTGCAGAGATATTTAAAATTGAATGCAAAGGCCTGAGCTCAAATGGGATAAAGATGAGGCACTACTGAAGATATAAATGGATAGGCACACTACACCAGGGGTTTGGGGGATGGGAGTGGAGGCATTATTTGTCAAGTGGCATCAATGTACACACCTGACTGTGTCTGTGTGAGGAGAGGAGATGGCAGTTACTGCTGCAAAAGGGACCTGGAAACAGAGCATGAGCAAACTGCTGATCGGGTTTCTTTAGGAGGATGAGGGGATTATCATGTTCTGAGAGATTACTGAAGTTTAGAAAGAGGAAGTAGTAGAATCACATCTTCCTGCCCCTAAGAATTTATGCTGTTAGATACCATGTTTCCAGTGCTTCTTATTTCATCCATTCCTTTAAACATTTATTTTAAAACAAAGAAAAAAACATAGGTGAAAAGATGTATGACTTGTTTGTTTGTTGTAGATTTATTTTTGGATTCCAAGGTAAAGAGGCATTGGCATAGGGAGTTCTGTTTATGTTCCTTTCATCAATCACTGCTGTAACTTAGATATTTAGTATGCTTGTGCCTTTACACAGGTACATATGGGCAAAAGATACTCTATAAAATCCATTTATGAGGACTCACAGTTGTACCTCTCAGAAAAATTTCTGCTCCAGTCATTAAAAAATGTTTTTTACAGGATTGTAATTCAGTTACCTCTTCCCTGGAAGTAAAATTCTGGGATAGACCAGGAAACTCACTAACAAGCCCCAGGGGTCTTCAACCTTGGCTGCATGCAAAATCAGATGTAAACTTAAAAAAAAAAAAAAAGTCTGTGCCTGGCTTGTGTCCCACTCTAAAGCATTTAAGTTAAACTCTATAGAAGTAATTATCTTCGATTACTTTATAAAAATTAAAAATGTAAAAAAACCAGTCTGGGTGCGGTGGTTCACTCCTGTAATCCCAGCACTTTGGGAGGCCAAGGTGGGCAGATCACTTGAGGTCAGGAGTTTGAGACCAGCCTGGTCAACAAGGTGAAACACTATCTCTACTAAAAATCAGCTAGGTGTGGTGGTACGTGCCTGTAATCCCAGCTACTTTGGAGACTGAGGCATGAGAATCAGTTGAACCTTGGCAGAGGTTGCAGTGAGCTAAGATCACACTACTGCACTCCAGTCTGGGTGGCAGAGTGAGACTCCATCTCAATATATATATATATATACACATATATATATATACACATATATATATATACACATATATATATATATACATACATATATATATATGAAAAGCCAAGTTGGCACAACATTTTTAGCTCTTATAACGAAATTCTTGATTTAATGAATATACTGTGAATAACTTTGGGAGTATTAAAACTTTGTAAACTCTGACTCAGCATATCCATCCTGAGAAATAGAGCAGAAGGAAATGGTCATAGATGCATGCAAAAATGTATCAGTCTTGAGTCTTTACAACAATACTTTTAATAATAAAAACCAGAAGCATTATAAATGTGCAATAAAAGGAGATTTTTCTTTCAACTATGGTACCATTTAGTGGACTACTTTCCAGCCGTTAAAAATAATGTAAGAACAAATTTAATGCATATATCATGCATGTAATTCATAAAGAGAAAAGAATGATATTATTCAAATATGGTGAGATATACTTCTTTGAAAAAAAATCCATTTGGATAGAAAAGAGACCAAAGGAATATATTCCAAAATAGTAATGTTTATTATAAAGAAATAGCATGATAAATGTGATTATTTTTATACTCTTCCTTTGGCCTCATATTATTTTTCAGATTTTCTATACCAAGCATGAATTATTTTTATAAAGAGAACAATGCTATTAAATTAAAAGCAGTTTGAGAACTGTAAAGATTTATATTAATATATTACTTTGTGGAGCTGCCCACCTTACATGTTTAAAGTAACTGACACCATTTTGTATATGCTACCTGTGTAAATAGATTCCAGAAGTAAAAGAGCCTTATAAAAACGGTCTTCATTTTCGTATGAAAGTAACAATAGGTAAGTCCTTGTTCAATGTATGACTTTGATTTAGAAAGTGGAGTCTGGAACAACTGGCTTAATTTGACAAAGATAGAGGAAGATGGAATTTTATGCTCTGTGATTGGTTTTTGCAGTTGTTCTCAACTAATAGGCTGCTTTCTTCCTTAATGTCTTATAATGAGGAACAGCTGCTATGAGCTGCACAGGAGGTTTTTTTCCTCCTCTCAACTCTCCATCTCCTGAAGTTAAATCAATCACTGTAATTAAAGAACTGGTGAAATAGACAAGGGGGTGGGCTGGCAAATTTATATGTTTCTTCTGCTTTAAAATGTTTAAGTATCATGTGGAAGAAATGGATTGTTGTGACATGGTGGAATAACATTTACATTTTCCTGAAAAAATGTCTTCCAACATTTGTCATTAGACCCAGAGAAAACAATAATAATAATTAATTAGGCATTCAATGTAAACCATAAAAATGAGCAGACTCTCTTCTCCTTCAAGTTGACTGGAGTTCAGATCAGTTCAAGACTATACTGTTTGAAGATGTGAAAGAGTAGATGAGGTGTGGTTGATCCTAGTGATTTCGTGGTATAGACTAAAAGGTAGGAGGGAGAAAATAGTCTCATTCTTTGAGTATATTTCCTAGTTGTTTCGTGTATGTCTTGATGGGTTTGTTCCTGAACTGAACAGAACCGGAATGACCCCCATGACACCTCTCTCCAAGGGAAAGATGCACCTAGAAAGAGCTGGGCCTCTGGTGACAGCCAGAGAAGTCACTCTGAAGCCTGGCCTCCCACATTCACTGTCTTCTCTAATAGTGGAGACTAGCTGAACTATGGAAAGGGAAAAATTGACTGCGGAAGATGAGCACTGGTGATTGTATTAGTCAGGGCTCTCCAGAAAATCGGAACCAGTTGGTCCATGTGATTATGGAAGCCCAGGAGATCCATGATGGTCTCTCTGCAAACTGGAGAACCGAAAAGCCAGTGGTACAATTTGGTCCATGTCCAAAGGTCTAAGAACCAGGGTGAGGTGGCTGATGCTAGTTCTGGAGTCTGAAGGCCTGAGAACCAGAAGCTCTGATGTCAAAGGGCAGGAGAAAATGGATAGCCCAGCTAAAGAAGAGGGCAAATTCATCCTTTCTCCACCTTTTAGTTCTTTTTAGGCCTTCAACAGATTGGGGACCCTAAGGAGGGTGATTATTCTTACCCTGTGAGGTAACAATTAGTGAAGGTGATTATTCCTACCCTATCAATTCACATGCAAATCTCTTCTGGAAACACCCTCACAGACACACCCAGAAATAATGTTTTACCAACTATCTTGGCATCCTTTAGTCCAAAAATTAAT
The DNA here is from genome assembly GCF_048565385.1 of Saimiri boliviensis. Taxonomy (NCBI): domain Eukaryota; kingdom Metazoa; phylum Chordata; class Mammalia; order Primates; family Cebidae; genus Saimiri; species Saimiri boliviensis. The sequence continues at coordinate 96,006,038 of NC_133454.1, forward strand.
CATCACAAGTTCACTCACCCCTTGTCAACTTGGCACTTATGCATATCTCTTTAAACCATACTTAATCTCCAAATAAATACAATATCAAGGTCAAAATCCCATGTAACATCATACATGGGACCAAAAATTCACTAATCCCTTAACCCAAAGAGGAGGTAAAATCCTTGAGTGATGTTTACTCTTCTCCTGGAATCCTTAACTTAAATACTATGATGTAAAATTGGGCCAGGTGTGGTGCCTCACATCTGTAATCCCAGCACTTTGGGAGACTGAAGTGGGTGGATCACAAGGTCAGGAGTTCGAGCCCAGCCTCGCCAACATGGTGAAACTGAGTCTCTACTAAAAATACAAAAATTAGCTGGGTGTGGGGCACGTACCTGTAATCTTACCTGCTTGGGAGGCTGAGACAGGAGAATCACTTGAATCAGGGAGTCGGAGGTTGCAGTGAGCCTAGATCATGCCACTGCACTCCAGTCTGATGAAAGAGTGAGACTCTGTCTAAAAAAAAAAAAAAAAAAAAACAAAAAACAAAAAACAAACCAAAAACTATGATGTAAAATTAATAATGCTTAAATATGGATGTAAAGTCAATACAGCTTATGTTACTATGATAAGGGAATAGGGAAGAATGCAAAGACATTTGCTTTACACACACAAATATATTTATAACAGAAGGAGAATATATGCAGGACAATTACAATTCTCATTTCTGTAACTGGTAACATAGTTGTAGCTGGTATTTATAAGGACCTTCTTCTACTACCCATTCTGTATTCCCATTGCTTTCAGCAAGCACCTTAGCTGGTTGTGGTTCTTTACCACAGGATAAAGGTGACCCATGCCTTTATTTTTGAAGGGTCTGGGACCTTCATAGTTTTGCCTGGACTGGATTGTTGTAGTTTCCTATTAACCTTAATCAGAGGACATGGCAATACTAAGAAACTCCCTAAGAAATTTATATTCCACACATAATCTTCTTTACCTCAATTGTGTAATAGTAGTTCAGTTTCCCCGTAGTAGTTTGGAACAACCACCCAGACAATACTGTAACTCCCTTCTTTACTTGTTGTCATAGAGGCATTAGGACCCCACCATGGTTGGGTGGCAGTCTTAACTTCCAGTTCAATGGAATCATTGCTGTATCTCCTGGTGGAAACATTCCTCCCTCTAGGTTTATGACCTCTAGGCCAATAGAGCATAAAATCATGGAAACAAGAAGCAAAAAATTTGCCAGTTGTCTCTAGGGATAATAGTAAATGTTTCCACAACCATTTTTCACCCCTTGATTCCTGGACTTATGATCCTGGCTATGGGAGAAACAGCAACATATATTAGTTGCTGATTCAAAGTATATATAACCTTATGGAGAACCTTGCCCAAGTGCTGCACCTAGCTGGAGCTATAACTGAGTCTCAAAAGGCCATTCCACCATTCTATCAAGATAGCTGCTTCGGGATGGTAGGGAACAAGGTAAGACCAGTGAATTCCATGAGTATGGGCCCATTGCTGCAGTTCTTTTGCTGTGATCAGAAGTAACGCCGTGCACAATACCATGATGGTGCATAAAGCATTTTGTAAGTACATGGACAGTAGTTTTGTGTTCAGGGAAGGAAAATACATATGCAGAGTTTTCATGCAGGGAAGGAAAGTCCATATACACTGTTGTCTATTCCAGTAAGGACAAAATGCTGCTCCTTCCATGACAGAAGTAATTTAGTGTAATGAATCTGCCATGCGGTAGCTGGCTAATCACCCTGGAGAATGGTGCCATACTGGAGGCTCTGTGTTGGTCCCTGCTGCTGACACATTAGTCACTCAGCCCTGGCCATAACAAGGTGAGCCTAGGTGAGTGGAAGTCTATGTTGCTAGGTTCATTCATGACCTCCATCCCTGCTACCATGGCCACTTTGTTCATGAGCCCGCTGTGTGATGACAGGGTTGGCTAGGGAAAGAGGCTGATTAGTATCCACAGAACAGGTCATCCTAGTCACTTGACTATTAAAATACTTTTTGGCCAAAGTCACCTTTTGGTGAGCATTCTTGTGGGGTACAAATATCTTCATATGTTTTGCTCAAAGAGATCTATCCACATATCTCTTCCTCAAATTTCTTGTCACCTATTTTCTAAGTATGTTCTTCCAAGTTCCTGAACGTCGATCGAGCCAAACCATTGGCTATAGTTTTTGAATCAGTATATAGTCACATATGTGGACATTTTTTGTTTTAAGGGAAGTGCACAACCAGGTGCACTGCCTGAAGTTCTTCCCGCTAGGAGAATATTCCTTCAACACAGCCTTTCAGAGATGTCCCAGAGAGATGTTATAGTGCTACAGCTGTCCACCCTTGGGTACTGCCTGTATGTCACACAGAACCATCTGTAAACCAGTCAAGTCTTCACTCCCTCTGTCAGCTGACTGTAGGAATATCCCCATGGAGCCATGGGTGCAACTGGACGAGAGAAGACAGTAGCAGGAATGAGAACCATGGGTCATTTTATGTAACTTCCTTGTGCCTTCAGGGTTTGCTTGGGCCCAATTATATATATACCACTTCCATTTGTTGATAGACTGTTGCTGTGCATGCCCAGTGTTATGATTTGATGGGTCAGCTAAACACTCAGTTCATGATGGACAGTTCAGATTATATAGTAACTTGGTGATCTGTGGTTAAGCATTTAGTTTCTACTAAGGCCCAGTAGCAGGCCCAGAGCTGTCTGTCAAAAGAAGAATCATTACCTGCAGATGATGGCATAGCTTTGCTCTAAAATTCTGAAGCCTTAAACTGCAATTCACCTGTGGGAGCTTACAAAAAGATATAAACAGCATCCCTATCTGCTGTTGACACCTCAAGAACCATAGGATCTACTGGATCATATGGCCTAAGGGGAAGAGCAGCTTACATAGCCTCCTGGATCTGTTGTAGAACATTTTCCTGTTCTGGGATCCACTCAAAACTAGTAATTTTTTGGTCAGAGGTAAATGGACCAGAATAACATGCTTAAATAAGAAATTCATTGCCTCCAAAATCCACATAGGCCTCTAGCCATTATGCCTTTTTTTTTTTTTTTTTTTTGGTTAGAGGCCAGGGGCAACAACGTAGCCTCCCACTTAGAAGGGCTATCTCAACATGCCCACGCCATAGACCCCTAGAAATTTAACTGAGATAGGTAGATTGCACCTAAATTTTAGTTGGATTTATTTACCACCCTCTAACACATAAATGATTACCAATCATATCTAGGGTAGTTGTACTTTTTGCTCACTAGGTCCAATTAGTATAATGTCATCAATGTAATGAACCAGTATGATGTCTTGTGGAAGGAGAAGGTGATCAAGATCCCTGTGTAGTTGACATTGTCTAAATTGTGACATAGAACTGGAGAGTTAATATAACCCCGAGGTAGGAAAATGAAGGTGTACTGCTGGCCTTGCCAGCTGAAAGAAAACTGTTTCTGGTGGGCCTTGTTGACAGAAATGGAGAAGAGGGCATCTGCCATAGCTACATACCAGGTACCAGGGGATATGTTACTTTGCTCAAGCAATGAAACAAAATCTGGTACAGCAGCTGGAACTGTGGTCACTTGGCTAAGCTTACAATAATCCACTATCATTCTCCCAGCTCCATCTGTCTCTGCATAGACCAAACAGGAGTGTTGAATGGGGATGTGATGAAAATCACCACCTCTGCGTCTTTCAGGACCTTAATGGTAGCACTAATCTCTGCATTCCCTCCATGAATGCAATAATGCTTTTTATTTGCTATTGTTTGAGGTGGAGGCAATTCTAGAACTGCTTCCCCTTGGCCTTCTTCATCATAATAGACCCCAGTCCACAAGTTAAGGAACCAAAGTGAGGATTCTGTCAGTGGCTAAGCATGTCATTCCAATTATGTCTTCTGGAACTGGGAAATAACTACAGATGGCTTCTGAGACCTATTATGAGATGAACTTGAGCTGAAACTTCCATTGACCACCTGAACTCTATAAGCTCCTACTCTGAATGAGGGGCTACAGTGATGTTTTGGGTTTCCTGGAATCAGTGTCAGTTCAGATCCAGTGTTCAGTAGTCCCCCAACAGTCTGATGATATCTTTTCCCCTGGTGCACAGTTATCCTGCTAAAAGTCTGTAGGTTTTTTTGGAGAAGGCTGGGAGAAAGATTCACAGTATAAATTTTCATTTGAGGGCTTCTGGGTCTATAAACTGGCTCAAGTCTGAAAACTGATTGAGGGGCTCTGACTCTCTGATTTTATTATTTGAGTTAAACTTTGTTTCATGTGACCTAGAACTTTTCTGTTTATACAGATCAAGTAAAAATTTAATAGGCTTCCTATCTATTTCACTTCTAGGAACACCATGATTAACTAGCCCACGCCACAGATCTGTGTGAGTCAGAATATTCTAATTGCTGCTTTGACTCTGCCACCCAACACAGTAACTACGCCCACCTTGCCTTTGGCAGTGGAATGCTGCCACTTGGCCTCACCACTCTGGATCCAATTACTCCCATTGCATTTAGGTTTTCCAATTAAGTGGCTGTGGTTCCCACTATAGGATCTGGCCTACAAAGAGTAATCACAGAGTTCAAGAATACTGGGGCTTCCTTTAGTAATTTATTTCTTTAAGTATTCTAAAAGTGTGTCTTCTAGATCTAGTGGTTGGGAATATGTCATAAATTATAAATCCACTCTTTCTAATCTCCCTAAGCCTGTGAATCCCTTCCTCTACACTAAACCTAGGGAGAGCCGACAATTCCAATTTTCTCACAATAGGCCATCTTTTGATTGTGTTTCAGATAACCAATCAAATAAATTGTTAGAGCCTTAACTCCCAAGCTGTAATATTAAATGCAGAATCTCTGCTTAGTGGGCCCATATCAATTAATTCGATCTGATCCAACTTTATGCTCCTTCCTTCATTATCCCACACCCTCAATATCAATTCCCACACATATTCCCTAGATTTCTGCTTCTATAAATTAGAAAGGTTAGGTAGTTCTTTTGGAATATAGCATGCCTCCTCATGGGCCACACTGTACTTCCCCTTTAAGGGCCTGCTGGGACTTGAGTCTAGTTATTTGTCTAGAAGGAAAGAGGGGTATTGGAGGCAGGTCTTGTGAAGAATCAGCAGCATCTTGCATGGCAACTGCCTCAGAGAAGGCCGTTCCTCAGGCGATGCCGGGCTAATCTCTTCAGATGGAGATAAAAGACTCAGACCACTGTGAATAAGATGACTCCCACTTGAGGTGGGGCTGCTGTTGATACTGGGAGTAGTGGGTCATTTCTGCTGATATTGGGGATGCCACTTTTGCTGGGGTTAAGGAGACCAATTCCTCTGGAGGCGGGAGCTAAGCTCTACTGAGGGTGGGGAGACTTCTTTCATTGGCAAATAAGATACTTACAATTAAGGGATTCAGTGTCCCCAGCTTTATTAGAATCTTCCCACATACCCCTATCCCAACTCGAAAGATTCTGTTCTTTCACAGTGTCCTCACTTTAGCAGTATATACCTTGTGAGGCTGAGAGTTTAACTTGTGCTGTAATTCAGCCAATTACAGGATGAAATCCTACATTCGATTTTCAGCAGTTTCAGCCCTGCACTAGAGGAGATAATGCTCTCTCTCAAAGCACACCTATAAATTTATGTAGCACTTAAGGTGGGAATTTGAATCCCTTAGGTCTTTTTTTTTTTGTAAACTATTTTTTTTTCCAGTGATTCAGTGTCATATTCCTTAGTTTTCCAAAAGTGTTCAAAACTAACATGTACAGAGTTACTAAGCTCCTTGCAACTTATAAGTGGTTGATGAGGAATATCCAATGCAGATATTTTGTGTATATCTACAAACAGTTTGTGCCACAGAATATTTGTGTCTCTTTACTACTGGAAAGGGAGTCATTATCATCTTTAAATTGTGTCAGATTAGAAAGCCAATTTCAGAAACCCTAGAACAAATTAGAAGAAGAAACCCTCACTTTTGAAAAGCTGTTTCTCTGGAACCAGTCTCAGTCCCAAAATCTGTATTAGCTAGTGTTCTCCAGAGAAACAGAACCAATATATAATACGTGGGGTGTGTGTGTGTGTGTGTGCGTGCGCGCGTGTGTGCAATCATTCCTTTGCTATCTGTGAGGTTCCAGGATCCCCTAGTGGATACAAAAATCTGAGGATGCTTAAGTCCTTTATATGAAATTATGTAGAATTTGCATATAACCCACACAATCCTCCCATATACTTTAAATCATCTCTAGATTACTGAAAATGCCTAATACAATGCAAATGTTATGTAAATCACTGTAATACTCTATTGCTTATGGAATAATGATGTGACAAAAGTCTGTGTATGTTCAGTACAGATGCAACTATCCATTTTTTCCTGAATATTTTTGGTTTGCAATTGGTTGAATCTACAGATTTGGAACCCACAGATACAGAAGGCTAGCTGGAGAACCAATAAATGCCAGTGGTATAATTCATTTTAAGTCCAGGGCCCTGAGAACAAAAGAACTGATGCTGTAACTCCCAGTCTAAGTCCAAAAGCTTGAGAACTAGGGTGGGTGGTGGGAATGTTGGCTCATGTTAGTCAGTCCTAGAGTCTGAAGGCCTGAGAACAGGGAGCTTCAATATCTGTCCAAGGGCAGGAGAAGATGGATATCCCGACTAAAGAAGGAGATAACTTCTTGTTTCTGTCTTTTTGTTTTATGTGGTCTCTCAATGGAATGGATAATGCTCACCCACATAGGTGAGGGTGGTCTTCTTTACCTAGTCTACCAATTCAGATGCTAATCTCTTATGGAAGCTCCCTCAGAGATGCACCCATAAATAATGTGTTGCCGGTTATCTGAGCATCTCTTACCCCAGTTAAGTTGACATATAGAGTTAAGAGGTCATTTACTTACCCTTGCCATTTTTCAGATGATGAAGCTTGCCACAGTTTATCCAAGAATACACAAAGTGGGAAAGGTTGTATTTAAAGTTTGCCCAACTAATGTTCTCCCAGTGATTTCCCTCTGGGTGCTATCTCTTGTAATGGAACTGGGGAGAACCGTAGGGAGGAAGACAATTTCTGCCTTCCCAGACTCACGGGCTGATGGGAGGAGATCCCATAAAGCATTTACTGTAAAAAGGAGGAAGTGGCAGAGGAAAATGCTGGAGAAAAGAAGACAAACACAGAGATTGCTAAGCTCAGGTATAAGGTGACCAGGTCCGCCTGGGATAGTGGTAGCTTGGATGGAGAGGAAAGACAAAATGTGAGGAAAACATAAAGGGAGATTTGACCATGTTTGTGTAGAGACTACCTTCCTTGGTTCATCCTTAAATGAGATGAAAATCCTGTAGCACCATTTCTAGCATTTGTCAAGTACTCAAGAAACATGAGCTTTAGTGACCATAGACTGGACATATAGCCTACTAATGAGAAAATTCCTATACTTGAATAAGCCTTACTTGCTAGGCTAATTTTATATTTTTGCTGGGTTGCCATAGGGTTAGAATTAAAGGCACATTAAAATATGTGTTAAAAGGCCAGGAGTGGTGGCTTATGTCTGTAGTCCCAGCACTTTAGGAGGCTGAGACAGATGGAACACTTGAGGAGTTTGAGACCAGCCTGAGCAATATGGCAAAACCCTGACTCTACAAAAAATACAAAAAGTTAACCTCTCATAGTGGTACATGCCTACAGTCCCAGCTTCTGGGAGGTGAGACAATTGCTTGAGCCTGGAAGTCGAGGCTGCAGTGAGCTATGATCACGCCACTGCACTCCAGCCTGGGCAACAAAGTGAGACCCTGTCTCAAAAAAATGGATTAAAGATATATTATAATGTTAATGTGTCTGTAGTATACATTAAGTCTTTATGTTTGTAAAGACATGCCACGTTCTTCCCCTTTCTCTCTCAGCATACACACACACACACACACACACACACTCTTAAATCTCGGTGTGTGTATATGTGTGTATACATAAGTATACACATGGCCCATTGGCTTTATCTAGAAACAGATATATACACATTAAGCTACTGTAAAGTTTATGCACACTTAAAGGCACATTCATTCTATATAGGTGTATTTCTCTATAATGTACTGTGTATCTATCTATATGTATATTAATACATTATTCTGTCATCCATCATAAATTTCTGGCCCCCTATGGGAAATGAACTTTGTATTTTGTGACCAATGCAAGGACAAATATTTTGCATCCTTAAATTATATTCAGTATATACTCTGTGAATAAAAATGCCATAACTTAAAATATTGCCATTGGTAGTTGCATAATGCCTTTCATTACTGTTGAACAGAAACTAATCTATACATTCATTCTGTGGAAGAAAGTTGTATAAATGTAATAGATGAGATATTTTCTTCCTTAGTCCTTAAAATGATGATGTAAAAAAATGGAATTCTTTTGCCTGGAGATGAGCCTAACCAAGGGTATGATATTTCCAGAATGGATATTATGAAGTTGTAGGAAGTTGCTGTCTCTCTTTTTTAGTGAGGCCACAAGAGAAAATGATTGTAGCAGGAAGCTGTGGTTTAGGCTTTAAAATGCCTTTGCTGTGAGGTAACATAGAAGGAATGCTCCATTAAAGAAGTTTGTATATCCTTTCTTTTTTTGATATTTCAACAAAACAACCAGTTCTTTGAGGTTAAGTCAGTCTGTTCTATAGCCTATTCTAAGAAGAAATGGTGCCTTCCTACCCCCAGTAATGTGAATCTAGGGAACTAGTTTTATATCACCACAACCCTGATACACCTTTCTTTCCCCCACAACATGTGCTAATTGGACCAGGGATGGGAATTGTAATGAAGGGAAACCAGTTAGAAAACTGATCAGAGACACCATGTAGCCTGGCATTAAAGAATAAATTGGATCTATCTTACTTACTTTTTCAATAACTTACTCTAAAGGAAATGCATTTTAATGATGGGAGCTGAAGTTGAAAGGAAGCTATGAAATACAGGGGAGTTGTCTCTAGCCATTTGCTTAAAAAATTAGCATACATACACACACACACACACACACACACACGAAATAGACGTAAGACCTACTATTTGATAACAGGGTGACTGTAGTTAATAATTGTACATTTATAAATAAGAATATAACTGTAGATTTATAACTAAAAGAGTATACTGGATTGTTTGTAAAACAAAGGATAAATAGTTGAGGGGATGGATACTCCATTTTCCATGATGTAATTATGTATCACATGCCTGTATCAAAGATATCTCATATACCCCATAAATACATGCATTATATACCCCATAAACCAAATATGTACCACAAATATTAAAAATAAAAAATGAGAAAAAGTAGCAGGTAATATGATCAAGCAAAGGAAATTATAACTAGAAAGTGGAGGCTGGATAGATGCAGGAGAGAGAAAATGAACAAGAGTGCTCATGTGATCAACGAGAGCTGCTTTAATTCATGTCTTCCCAGACCTCATACCATGCACCCCACACCCTTTTTCTTAAAGAACTTGAGACTCTGTGTCACTTAGATGATTTAGGCTGCAAGGAATTAAAAAACTCGTCTGAAAGCAGTGTAAACTAGGCACATTTATTATCTCACGTAACATGAAGCGTGGAGCCCAGCACAGTTTTAGGCTGCCTTAGTGATGTCATCAGGGCTACAGATCCGTTCAATCTTTCCTATGTGCTGTAGTCAACATTTTGGCTGTCTTTGGTACACTCTTGTGAAATTGAGTTGCCTCTCAGTTTTCTCCACGGATGGCTTACATTCAGCTCATACAGCTTTCTTGGGTCTGCAAGTCAGTTCCTGCTTGTCTGTATGCTTCCTACTTCGTAAAATTTTGTTGGTCTTCTCTCCCCTGTCATTTTCCCCATTTTTACAAATTTATGCCTTAAAGGAAATAAATTATTTTAGTGGGGTTTTGAGAGGAACCAGTGGTAAATACATGTATTTAATCATTGAATCTGCTAACTTTATTGTGAAGTCCCTTGGGTTTCTGTTTTAGGATGAAAGACATTTACTCTAGAAGTTTTCTCACTAGACTTACCCTCCCATATCATTGGCCAAGTTGAGCTATATGCTATATGCAAAAGACAGAGCTATAACCCTTTTTCTGGCAAGGGGAACAAAGTCGCTTTGACTGGCTTGGACAAATTGCCGTTCACTCTTGGCAACGAGAAGAAGGAACTTCCCTTGAGCACACAGCTGTATGGAGGATGAGCAACTAGAGAGTGATATTCAAAATATTGAACAATGGATAGAGCATGAACACCAACCAGCCAAAATGGGCATGCTACACAAACAGAGCAAAGAAAACCCTATAAATACCCTAATGAAGTCTGATTCTAAGAACAAGGAAGAAGATGGAAAAAGATTTATATAAGCCACCAGTGGTGGCTGCAAAAGTCGTGATTTCTAGCACCTAAATAGCAACTGCAGAAAATAAAGTACACAAATGCTTCAGAGGAAGGACCAAATCACCTCTTAAGGACCATTCCAGACTGTAAATTTTTACCCAGAACAGAATTGTTCCATTTAATGAATATTTTCTGAATATCACTGCAGGGAGCCAGAGTACATATAAATTACAGGGTTGTGGGTACTTTGCATTTCTGGCAAAACCTTTATATAAAAGTTTAGTCTCTTAAGAGTGAACTTTAGGAGAAAGGTTCTACCTCAGTGGTGTTTGCATAATTGGCCTTATCTTACTTGCCAGCTCTTGATTGATGAAGCTGGCTGAAGGGGTGGATTGAACAGAACTCTGTGTAATCAGCTGGAAAGAGCACTGTCTTCATTTAGTGCGCGCTCTCTCTCTCTCTCTCTGTGTGAGTGTGTGTGTGTGTGTCTGTGTGTGTGTGTGTGTGTGTGTGTGTCTGTGTGTGTGTGTGTATTGGCACAGGGAATGGCAGCACTTGGGCCGTGTATGGGCTGAGGGTCCATGGAGTCAACTAAACTGGAGGCTTCCAAATTACAAACTGTACCTAAGATAAGGAGACAACCTTTCTTAGTGGGTGACATTCTTAGTCTAGGAAGAGGAGCATTCTTGTGGAAGAGTTCTCAGGGATTTGGATAACATCAGAGTCAGAAGGAAAAGGACGTTTTGTTGAGTTTCATATTTGAGAAGAAAGCTAGAAGGCAGAAGTCCAAGGGTGTGTCAGTTATTTTGTAAAATAAATCATAAAGAAGAGAGCTATAAACTATTTCCAAAGCTCAAGCTGGGATTAACGACACCAAGTTTGCTTGGTTTTGTTTCCTGGTGGTAATTAGCAGTCAGATAATGTGTGCTTTGGGTCATCAGATATGATCGTGGCAGGGAGAGCAGCCAGTCTTGAGCAACGTGATTTCAAGGGATTGAGTGAGTGATGACAATTACTGCAAGATAGGAAAGCAAGGTCAATTTCTGGTGCCTACAGTAAAGAGGAAATGAGAATGTGAAGAACAGGCTGAGAGGAGGCTCTAGGCTGAGCAACAGAAAGGCCTTTGTGGAGATTTCCAAATATAGTGCCTTATACTAAAAATCCTTCCCATTATCTTGTATACTTCTCTTACTACTCTTTGGATTGGGTACCGTTGTTATTTTTAGCTCTGTTTTTCTGACAAGTTAATTTTCAGAGAAGGTAAACTAACTCAAAGGTACACAGCTAGGTGGAAGCTGATCTAGGAGTAGAAACAAGTTCTTTTAACTTACAGATCAGGCCTTTTCCTACGATCCCACAAGGCCACTGAGATCAAAAAGAAAACTGTCTGATCTACGGGATATCTAGAAATATATTAGGCACAGGTTAGGGTGTATGGGTGGGGAAGATAGTATTCCAAGTAGAGGAAATGCACTTGGAAGACCCTGAGGAATGAGAGAGAATGGTGATTCTCAGGAACCCAAAGCAGACCAGTAGAGCAAAAGCAGGAAAAGCAACATGGACATTGGTGGGAGATGAGGCTAAACACGTAGCAGGGGCCAGATTCTGAAGGCTTTGAGGGCTAGCGTTTTGCTTCTCTAGCTAGAGCTTTTCACGCTCACCAGCAGCTTTCTTCCTAAATAGGATCAACATGCATTTCTTTGGACCTTTGCTAACATCAAATGGTACCAGCCTTTGAGCCCCTCAGGTGAGGTGGGGAGAGGAGGCCATAAAATTACCATACGTACATAAACCTAGTTGCATACCATTCTTGGTATGAATAAATAACATGTTCTGCATTTTCAACTGTTACTATTTTCCAAATGAATATCAATGTTATGATGACTAAAACTCAAATTCATTTCAGTGCACTCTTGAATTCCTGCGAGCTTTTAGCCATTATGCATATAACCCCTCTGCCTCTTGCCTCATCAGTCTGTGACAACAAATAACATTGCAGCCCCTTTTGCCCTATAAGTTGTGGCTTGAACGTCGCCCCACTCAAAGTATCATCCAGCTATTTCTGGGTGTTTCTATGGGAACGGAATAGATCCCTTGGGCTCTTCCTACCTGAGTCTGTCTTCCTCTTTTCCTCTTTTCTGAGTTTCATACCATTGTCCATGCTCTGTTCTCCTTGTGGTTCACTGATCTTCTGTGCCCATCTTTGTTCATTCCCACCTCCACGAACCATCACTACCTCTCTTCATTCCCACCGCTTCTGAACCCTTTGTTACCTTTGTTCATTTCCATTGGTCATGTCAGCACTGCTACTGTTGGGCCCAAAGGCTGAGCTAGTTTGCTTTCTACATGGAGTGGAACTCTGATACAACCTCCTGAAGTTTGAGGGTGACTCTGTCACTTCCCTGAGATTGGCCTCTTCTCCAGCCATCATCTCTGTGCTTCCACATCCACAGCTGCAGCTGATATAAGAGAACCAGCACATATGCTTGTGGAAAGCAAAGACTTGCTCTTACTACACTCTTTTAGCCTCCCCAGTTGTACAAGGGCTGCTTACTCCCAACAGTGGAACTTCTCTGAGGGCCTTGCTACCTAGGATTTCAGTACAAATGGACCAACAGAAATAGAGGAAGTCCTTTGTTCCTCTAGTCCAAGAGTCACCAAACTAACTCGGGGGCCAAATCCACTTGTTTTTATAAGTAAAATTTCACTGAAACCCAGCTACACCTATTTATATATTGTTTATGACTGCTATTATGCTACACTGGCAGAGTTGAGGTTATGACAGAGATGGTATATGGCCTGCGAGGTAAGAAATATTTACTATCTGGACTTTTACAGAAAAAGATTGTCAGTTCTTTATCTAATCCATAAAAATCATTCAAGGAATTGTTTTACAAAGAAATATGGGTGATATGATCAGATTTATACTTTTCAAAGGTCACTCCAGCTGCAGTGACAAGAGTGAACTCAGGGTGTGAAAATAAAACTGGAGACAGACCAGATAAAATGCTGTTCCAGTGATTCAGAGAGGAGGGGATGGTGGCCTGAACCAAAGGAACAACAGTGAAAATGAAGAGAGCTGATGGATTTGGGAACTATTGAGGAGGTAGAAATGATAAAACACGATGGTGGATCAGGTGCTTCATGCCTCTTCTCTGACACTCAGCCTCTGGGTTCTAGGTACTACAGTTCTGATAATGGATTTGCTTCTTTATTTCTGGGTTCTTGCTACTCCTGTCTGGGTCTTCTAACCCCACCAGAGCACTAGAGTTCTATTTTCCTACTTTTGCCTAATTGCTAGGGCTCTGCTGCTGCCTGACTATTCTCTGTGAGGCAATTAGAGGACTTCAGTATTGGAGCCATGTCCCTTGTCTTTGTCCACCAATAGAAGATGCTGCTAACTTGAACTTGGATTGCCTTCTGATATTATAGGCAGGAACCTCTATGAGACTCTATGATTTCTCTGTCAGGCTGAACTTTCTGCTAGTAGTTGTATATTTCAGGAAATGAATATAGCTCTAAATCCAACTTCTCAGTTTGCTTGGGTTCTTGTACAGTACTTGAGATGTGCTGGGCCAATTCCAAGGTACTACAAAGGTAAAGAAGAGTAGGTGGGTATACTGAGGCTTCATTATATTAACATGCTAATTCTTTGATTTTTATTCACTTAGCTGATAAATTTTGATGGAATGAGAAATTCCTTTTTAGTCTTTCCTCTAGGGTTCTGTCTCTGTTTATCCTATATCCTTACATGCCGATAATGTCCTAATTTACAGTTTCTGTCCTAGAATCTAGCATATATCCAACTTCCCACTGAATTCCTCCACCTGGATGTTACCAAAACACTTAAAGTTCAGTCTGCCTAAAACCTGAAAGCTTTATCTTATTGCCTCCTTTCCTTTTCTTCCTCCCATGTCCTTTGTGCTAATAAATGGCCTCACCAATCAATCCTGTCATACAAGCAAAAGATATGGAAGTCATCCTGGAGTTACAAATTCTTCCTATTTCCTTACTCTACAATCTATCAGGATTCTGTCTCTTAAATATATTTTAAAAATCCTTATATCTTCTACATTCTTTCTGCTTTAGTCTTTTTATGTCTCATAATGACTAGTCATTTCCTGGCTTGTCTCTCTGCCTCTTGTCTTGTTCTGATCTAATCCTTCAAGGACAGGAGCCAAATGACCATCATTTTAGTATCCTCAGAACAGAGGATGAGATGGGAACACAGAAGGTCTTTGTTGAATATGCAACAATTTAAATAGGAAACTCATGATCACATGATCATGATTTTCCTTTTGTTACTCCTTCTGATCTAAGATCTCTTGTCAGTATCTTCCTTCTGGTTCCTAGAAAATTCCTCCCATGCTATGGAAGCCCTCAAATGAGGTTTCTACCAAGACTTTGAGGAGATTTGAAGCTTTTTTTTTAAAATAAAAAGTTTAGCTTTTTCACAGGCACTGTTATGGCTCACTGGGGAGGTGGGAAGGCCTTCTGCTGGGGTGAGAATACAAGTCAGGCTCCTAAATTTTCATAACGGAATGTCAGCCTTGCCACCTGACAGTCTAAAACATATGCCCAAAGCATATGGATCTCTTTTCAATCAACACAATGTCTTCACTTCCTCTAAAGAGCTCAGTCTTGGACTGACTGATATTCAGCACTATCCAAGAAGCTCAGCTAAAAAGAGTGATATTTGAGAGATATTTGGAGCTAATCATTCAGTCTCTAAGTTTGGACTACAAGTTAAAAATTTGTTTGGACTACAGCTCTAATTCCATTAGAAATGTCATCACTGAATAACATTTAAGTAATGTGCTTTCTGATTTGGTACAAGATTGATAAAGAGATGCTTACTTCTGAAGAACAACCCCCAAAGTATTATCTTACTCAATTTGTCTTTGAGAAAATAAAAATGTTTCTAAAGAAGTAGCATACTTCTTGTATTGAGTAATGAGAACTATTATAGTACTGTTCAAGACAAACTTTCAACATCTGAGCTACCCCCTTCTTCTTTGGGTAATAGTAACTATAGATAAAATAACAAAAGAGAAAATTTAAAAGATATTAACAGTTTAAGGAACAAAATAAATGTAACTTTGACCGGAAAGGAACAGAAACACAAAGCAGTAGAGCTGGAGATGAGTGTCTGCTGGGCTGTAGCACAGGCAGAGGTGATTAGGAGTTCAGCACTCACAGGGTAACAGGATCTAAAGGTGCCACACAGGTGGGAACCAGACATTGGATCATTGTTTGAAATCAGGGTTGGAGGTGGAGTACCACTCCATAAAAGGAAGCTTAAAAAAAAACACAAAAAAATGCTGTCTAATACTACCAGAATATCAAGAAAGGAAGTAAAGATGAAGCTACAGTTTTGTAGCTTCTGTCAAGCTGCCTTCTGGCTCAGTAATGAGTGATAATGTCACAATTATCCCAATGAGGCAGGAACATTGATATAACAATATAAGATTTATTTCTAATTTGAGATCCTAACAGGGTTGGCTGAAGGCCATTGAAAACCTACCAGAAAGGAAGGAAAGAGATGGAGGAAGAAAAGCCTAAATAATTGACAAAGCTTCCTCTTACCCAAGACAAACCTGAAAAATTAAATTCCATAATTAATGAAGAAAAAATGCTAAAAATAGCCACAAAGATAAATTATTGACATCACTTCTTTCTCAGATGAAATGAAAATAATTATACAATCTGAAAAATGCTTTATAATAAGACATTTATAATCTTTCAGCAATAAGATAAAAAAGAAAAACATTCATAATGAAGACTAAGAAAATATAGAACAAAACCCTGCAAAAGTGATATGATAACAGGAAGATATAAAAATAGCTTATTAAAAATTTGAGAAATAACAAGGCATAAACTTTCAAAAAGGCAAAAGCAAAGAGAGAATTTAAATCACAAAGGAGACCTGAGACATCATGAAAAAGCAGTTCAGAGAAAGGGAAGGAGGATACAGGAGGTGAAAGTTAGGTATAGCAGAAGCTCCAGAAGAGAGAAGAGAGTGAAGTAGCAACAGTTGAACAGACATTGGCTATGCATTTTTCAGCGTTGGAGACACAAGTCCTCAGATGAAAAATGTAATCCAGGTTCTAAGAAGGATCGATGAAAACAAATCATACTTAGATGCATCTTAATAAGCTTGAAGATAATTACATGTTATCAAGTTTTAGTTTTGCAAGAATAAGAAGTTCTAGAGATCAGGTGTACAACATTGTGCCTATAGTTGACAGTACCATAGTTTGCACATAAACATTTGTTGGGAGAGTAGATCTCATGCTGTGTTCTTACTGCAATAAAACACAAAACAAACAAAAAACTATTTGAAGGAAAAATCAGATTCTTAAAGGAATGATCACAAGGCAGACAGTCGACTTCCACTCAGCAACCATCCAATGGAGCAATATCTACACTGAGGGAAAGCCTCTGTCAACCTAGAATCCTATGCCTGGCAAAACCATCTATGAATAAAAGGTTGCATCCGGCCAGATACCGAAGCATAACAAGGCTTTCCTGGAAAGGAGACATCAGTTCTCACAACATATTTCCTTGGATGCTTACAGAGTTAAGATAAATATGGAAGGCAGGATACAGTGGCTCATGCCTGTAATCCCAGCACTTGGGCTGGCCGATGTGGGTGGATCACCTGAGGTCAGGAGTTCCAGACCAGCCTGGCCAACATGACAAAACCCTGTATCTACTAAAAATATAAAAAATAGCTGGACGTGGTGGTGGGCACCTGTAATCCTAGCTACTCAGTAGGCCGAGTCAGGAGAATCCCTTGAACCTGGGAGGCAGAGGTTGCAGTGAGCCAACATTGCACCATTGTACTTCAGCCAGGGCAACAAGAGTGAAACTCCACCTCAGAGGGAAAAAAAAAAAAGATAAATGTGGAATACTGCATGCTAAGAGCTAACTGTCTGTCTTGTTCACTGTGAAATTCCTAATTAGAGAGAGTATATCTGGACTGAAATTATTCTATGTGGGCATACAAATTTTGGGCCTATATGATAGGAACAATATATAAGAGAGGTGGGAAACTAAAGCAGTGGCTTCTCTGTGCTAAGTGAAACCATATATATGTTGAAGTCCTCCCCATTTTCTGTATACATCCTGTGTAGGTAAGGGGAGGTACAAGAACCTGTGAATACATATAGCTTTAGGACTTCCAAGTAGTAATAAGGCTGTTTTGCTTGACTTCTATGCTTCTGTAAATCTGAATAATTTAATGATAGATTAAGTCCTATTGTGTTATGTGAGTTTGATTGCCAATCTTAACTTGGGATCACTGCTAGTAAAACAAAATGCTTTTTCACATACAAAACTCAGGAGATTTTTCCACTCACAAACTATTATTGAATGAACTATAAAGGATGTACTTTAGCAAGAAGAAAATTGAACTCAAGTAGGAAGACTGAGATATAAGAAACAAAACGAAGTAGAGAAACTTAAAAATTAAGTGGATAACTACCGGGTATCTATCCAAAGGAAAAGAAGTCATTATATGAAAAAGATACTTGCACACATGTTCATAGCAGCACAATTTGCATTGCAAAAATGTAAAATCAACCCAAATGTCCATCAATCAACAAATGTACAATAGCAAAGACCTGGAACCAACCCAAATGCCCATCGATAATAGACTGGATAGGGAAAATGTAGTACATATACACCATGGAATATTATGCAGCCATAAAAAACAATGAGTTTGTGTCCTTTGTAGGGACATAGATGAACCTGGAAACCATCATTCTCAGCAAACTGACACAAGAACAGAAAATCAAACACTGCAAGTTCTCACTTACAGGCGGGTGTTGAACAATGAGATCACATGGACACAGGAAGGGGAGCACTACACACTGGGGTCTGTTGGGGGGAAATGGGGGAGGGATGGGGGGTAGGGAGGTGGGGAGAGATAGCATGGGGAGAAATGCCAGATATAGGTGAAGGGGAGGAAGGCAGCAAATCACACTGCCATGTGTGTACCTATGCAACAATCTTGCATGTTCTTCACATGTACCCCAAAATCTAAAATGCAATAAAAAAAATGGATAAACTGTTTTACATATACATGAAGGAACATATATATAATAGAATATATATATGATGAAATCTATGTATGATGGAATCTATATATGATGGAATTATATATATATATGATAGGGTACTACTCAGCTATAAAAAGGAATGAATTAATGGCATTTGCAGCAAGCTGGATGGGATTGGAGACTTATTTTTTTTTTTAATTTATTGATTATACTTGATGTTTTGGGGTACATGTGCAGAGCATGTGCAGATTTGTTATATAGGTATACATGTGCCATGGTAGTTTGCTGCATCCATCACCCCATCATCTACATTAGGTATTTCTCCTAATGCTATCCCCCCACCGAGTCCCCCACTCCTTCATAGGCCCTGGTGTGTGATGTTCCCCTCCCTGTGTCCATGTGTTCTTATTGTTCAACACCCATGTGAGAACATGTGGTGTTTGGTTTTCTGTTCTTGTGTCAGTTTGCTGAGAATTATGGTTTCCAGCTTCATCCCTGTTCCTGCAAAGGGCATGAACTCATCCTTTTTTCTGGCTGCATAGTATTCCATGGTGTAGATGTGCCACGTTTTCTTTATCCAGTCTATCTTTGATGGGCATTTGGGTTGGTTCCAAGTCTTTGCTAGCGGGAACAGTGCCACAGTAAACATAGGTGTGCATGTGTCTTTGTAACAGAATGATTTATAATCCTTTGGATAGATACCCAGTAATGGGATTGCTGGTTCAAATGATATTTCTATTTCTAGACCCTTGGAGAATCACCACACTGTCTTCCACAATGGTTGAACTAATTTACACTCCCACCAACAGTATAAAAGTGTTCCTGTTTCTCTACATCCTCTTCAGCATCTGTTGTCTCCAGGTTTTTTAATGATTGCCATTCTAACTGGTGTGAGATGATATCTGAATGTGGTTTTGATTTGCATTTCTCTAATGACCAGTGATGATGACCTTTTTTTCATGTTTGTTGGGTACATAAATGTCTTCTTTTGAAAAGTGTCCAAATCCCTCACCCACTTTTTGATGGTTTTTTTTTTTTTTTTTTTTTTTAAATTTGTTTAAGTTCTTTGTAGATTCCCATTGTAAGCCCTTTGTCACATGGATAGATTACAAAACTTTTTTTCCATTCTGTTGGTTGCCGGTTCACTCTAATGATAGTTTCTTTTGCTGTGCAGAAGCTCTTTAGTTTAATTAGATCCCATTTGTCTATTTTGGCTTTTGTTGCCATTGCTTTTGGTATTGTACTCATGAAGTCCATGCCTAGCCTATGTTCTGTATAGTATTGCCTAGGTTTTGTTCTAGGGTTTTTATGGTGTTAGGTCTTATGTTTAAATCTTTAATCCATCTGGGGTTAATTTTTGTATAAGGTATAAGGAAGGGATCCAGTTTTAGCTTTCTGCATATGGCTAGGCAGTTTTCCCAGTACCATTTATTAAATAGGGAATCCTTTCCCATTGCTTGTTTTTGTCAGGTTTGTCAAAGATCAGATGGTTGTAGGCGTGTGGCATTATTTCTGAGGACTCTTTTCTGTTCCATTGGTCTATATTTCTGTTTTGGTACCAGTACCATGCTGTTTTGATTACTGCAGACTTGTAGTATAGTTTGAAGTCAGGTAGCATGATGCTTCCAGATTTGTTCTTTTGCTTAGGATTGTCTTGGCTATGCGGGCTCTTTTCTCATTCCATATGAAATTTAAGGTGTTTTTTTTCCAATTCTGTGAAGAAACTCAATGGTAGCTTAATGGGGAATTGCACTGCATCTATAAATTACTTTTGGCAGTATGGCCATTTTCACAATATTGATTCTTCCTAACCATGAGCATGGAATGTTTTTCCATCTGTTTGTGTCCTTTCTTATTTCCTTGAGCAGTGGTTTGTAGTTCTCCCTGAAGAGGTCCTTCACATCCCTTGTTGGTTGTATTCCTAGGTAGTTTATTCTCTTTGTAGCAATTGTGAATGGGAATTCACCCATGATTTGGCTCTCTGTTTGTCTGTTATTGGTGTATAGGAATGCTTGTGATTTTTGCACATTGATTTTGTATCCTGAGACTTTGCTTAAGTTGCTTATCAGCTTAAGGAGATTTTGGGCTGAGATGATGAGGTCTTCTAAATATACAATCATGTCATCTGCATATAGAGACAATTTGACTTCCTCTTTTCCTAATTGAATACTCTGTTTCTTTCTCTTGCTCAATTGCCCTGGCCAGAATTTCCAATACTATGTTGAAAAGGAGTGGTAAGAGAAGGTATCCTTGTTTTGTGCCAGTTTTCTAAGGGAATAAGGGAATGCTTCCAGTTTTAACCCATTTCAGCATGATATTGGCTGTAGGTTTGTCATAAATACCTCTTATTATTTTGAGATACATTCAATCAATACCTAATTTATTGAGAGTTTTTAGCATAAAGGGATGTTGAATTTTGTTGAAGGCCTTCTCTGCTTCTATTGAGATAATCATGTGGTTTTTGTTTTTGGTTCAGTATATGTGATGGATTATGTTTATAGATTTGTGTATGTTGAATCAGCCTTGCATCCCAGGGATGAAGCCAACTTGATCATGATGGACAAACTTCTTGATGGGCTGTTGGATTCAGTTTGTAGTATCCTATTGAGGATTTTTGCATCTATGTTTATTATAGACATTGGCCTGAAATTTTCTTTTTTAGTTCAGTCTCTTCCAGGTTTTGGTATCAGGATGATGTTAGACCCATAAAATGAGTTTTTTTTTTTTTTTGTATTGTTTGAAATAGTTTCAGAAGAAATAGTACTAGCTCCTCTTTGTACCTCTGGTAGAATTTGGCTGGGAACCCATCTGGTCCTAGACTTTATTTGGTTGGTAGGCTATTAATTGCTGTCTCAATTTCAGACTTTGTTATTGGTCTATTCAGGGATTCAACTTCTTCGTGGTTTAGTCTTGGGAGGGTGTAAGTGTCCAGGAATTTATCAATTTCTTCTAGAT
This sequence comes from Saimiri boliviensis, assembly GCF_048565385.1. Taxonomy (NCBI): domain Eukaryota; kingdom Metazoa; phylum Chordata; class Mammalia; order Primates; family Cebidae; genus Saimiri; species Saimiri boliviensis. The sequence continues at coordinate 96,027,381 of NC_133454.1, forward strand.
TTACTAGTTTATTTGCATAGAGGTATTGGTAGTAATCTCTGATTGTAGTTTGTATTTCTGTGGGATCAGTGGTGATGTCCCCTTCATCATTTTTTATTGCATCTATTTGATTCTTCTCTCTTTTCTTCTTTATTAGTCTGGCTAGAGTGGTCTATTTTGTTAATCTTTTCAAAAAACCAGCTCCTGGATTTATTCATTTTTTTGAAGGGCTTTTTGTTTCTGTCTCCTTAAGTTCTGCTCTGATCTTAGTTATTTCTTGTCTTCTGCTAGCTTTTAAATTTGTTTGATCTTGCTCCTGTAGTTCTTTTAATCGTGGCATTAGGGTGTCAATTTTAGATCTTTCCTCGCTTCTCTTGTAGGCATTTATTGCTATAAATTTCCCTCTAGACACTGCTTTAAAAGTGTTCCAGAGATTCTGGTACGTTGTGTCTTCATTCTCATTGGTTTTAAGGAACATCTTTATTTCTGCCTTCATTTCATTATTTATCTAGTAGTCGTTCAGGAGCAGGTTGTTCAGTTTCCATGTAGTTGTGTGGTTTTTAGTGAGTTTCTTAATCCTGAGATCTAATTTGATTGCACTGTGGTCTGAGAGACTGTTGGCTATGATTTCTTTTTTCTTTTTTTTTGCATTTGCTGAGGAGTATTTTACTTCCAATTATGTGGTAAATTTTAGAATAAGTGTGATGTGGTGCTGAGAGGAATGTATATTCTGTGGATTGCAAGTGGAGAGTTCTGTAGATGTCTACTAGGTCCACGTGGTCCAGATCTGAGTTCAAGTCCTGGATATCCTTATTAATTTTCTGTCTTGTTGATCTGTCTAGTATTGACAGTGGGGTGTTAAAGTCTCCCACTATTATTGTGTGTGAATCTAAGTCTTTTTGTATGTCATTAAGAACTTGCTTTATATATCTGGGTGCTCCTGTATTGGGTGTATATATATTTAGGATAGCCCTTCTTGTTGCATTGATCCTTTTACCATTATGTAGTGCCCTTCTTTGTCTCTTTTGATCTTTGTTGGTTTGAAGTCTGTTTTTATCAGAAACTAGGATTGCAACCCCTGCTTTTTTTTTTCTTTTTTTCTTTTTTTTAAATCTCGCTTTTCTTGGTAAATCTTCCTCCATCCCTTTATTTTGAATCTATGTGTGTCTTTCCATGTGAGATGGGTCTCCTGCGTACAGCACACCGATGCATCTTAGGAATGGAAAAGCAGCAATGTATGTTCTCACTCATAAGTGGGAGCTAAGTTTATGAGGATGCAAAGGCATAAGATTGATACAGTAAAATTTAGAGACTCAGGGGAAGTGTGAGACAGGCCTGAGATATAAAAGAATACAAATTGGGTTCAGTGTATATTGCTGGGGTGATGGGTGCACCAAAATCTCACAAATTACCACTGAATAAGTTACTCATGTAACCAAACCCCACATGTTCCCCAATAACCTATGGAAATAAAAAAAATTTTAAAAAAGTTGAATGGTAACTAAAAAAAAAGTGGATATTTTTTCAATTAAAAATGTGAAACAAATTGTCAACCACAATAATAGAAGATAAGGTGAGTCTTCACTGGATACTTAATGTGTTAATATCTTTGTTCTGTTTGAGAGGAAGATAGAAATATTGATGCTGAATGACTTTATACTCTCCTTGAAAAAAAACACTTAAAAAGGATATAGTCTTAAAATTATAAAGTATGTATTTTAAAACTTATTTTAATACATATTTTATAATTTTATTTTATTTTATTTTATTTTATTTTTTTGAGACGGAGTTTTGCTCTTGTTACCCAGGCTGGAGTGCAGTGGCACGATCTCGGCTCACCGCAACCTCCGCCTCCTGGGTTCAGGCAATTCTCCTGCCTCAGCCTCCTAAGTAGCTGAGATTACAGGCATGCACCACCATGCCCAGCTATTTTTTTTGTATTTTTAGTATAGACGGGGTTTCACCATGTTGACCAAGATGGTCTCGATCTCTTGACCTCATGATCCACCCGCCTCGGCCTCCCAAAGTGCTGGGATTACAGGCTTGAGCCACTGTGCCCGGCCCATATTTTATAATTTTAAAACTTAAGAATAACTATTAAAATGAGAGCAATATTCTTCATAGCTTCTGAATTCACAGGGCAAATAAAAAGTATACGAAATTTTATCAGTACACCAGGAGGTAGAAATGGAGGAAAAAAAGAAGCAACAAGAAGGGAGGAGAGTTAGATAACCAATGGGTTTTCCTTTTTCCCATGGCTGGCAGGAAGACCAGATAACAATTATTTTCCATGTATTTCTTCCTGTATTCCTAATATGGTTATTTTCACTTTTTATAAGATAATTTCTCATTTCTTTTGACTTCATTTTGGATATCTATATATTCAAATTAATTTTGTTCTTGTATTAGGATCATACATTTGTAGACCTGGAAAAGTCCTTAGAGATCCCCTAGTATAGAAATAAAAACAAAGCAAGTATGCTACCATAATCTTATCTTATGCACAAGGCAGACATTGCTAATTAAACACAATGTTCCTTCTCATTAAGCCTAATCATGGTCATACAGTATTTCTCAATAAAGCTTTCCTAATGTATTTTGTTGGCCCAAGAGATGAAACCTGTTTACTAATCCAGATCTAGTCCAGTTATCTTTGACAAATGAAGAGACTGAGACGTGGGACAACAAGGTAATTTGCCCAAGGTCACACAAAAACTGAAACAAGAACTCACTCTATCAAATCCAGGGTACCCTCTTCTATATCAGATTGGGTCAATATATATATCCTATGGCCTCTCCCAAAGTAACTTCTAGAAACTTGAAGAATGTTGCTTTCAGTTTTAGGTTGTTTTAACCAGTTGTAGGTTCCAATTCTGTACAAGATGAAGTCAAACCATATCATTTTACTGCTCCCACTAATCACACACACACATACACAAAAACCCCTGGACAAAATGTCTAAGGATGAAAAACAGAGAACAGAATGTAGACGGCTAGGGGCCTTGGAACTTGAGGAATTGCCTGGAGGTGAGTTCCCTGGATTTTTCTCTTGCCTCTTATTTGTCCTGACTGTCACTGGAGAAGCCTACAACTTGAAAACAGGCACAGAAAAAAAAAAAAAAAAAGAAAGAAAAAAAAGAAAAGAAAAAGAAAAAAGAAAATCCTGGGCTCTTTATCCAAGGAACTGTGAAAATTATAACCTAGTAAGTCAGATCCTTTAACCATGCCTGCCTTCTCTCAAGATGAGTACCACAAGCAAGACATGCCCTCTCCTCCCCCTCAATAGGCACTGTAGGGAATACAGTCTGTGGGCAGAACCCTCTTTTCCAGGCTGCTTGCAATAAGGAGGGGGAGCTCTTCTGCTTTGAAGACTATGGGTGGAATTCTGACTTTCAATCCTGCATTAGCCTGCTCTGGTTGCCGTAACAAAAGACTACAGAGTGAGTGGCTTAACAGAAATGTATTTTCTCACAGTTCTGGAGGCTGGAAGTCCAAGATCAAGGTACTGGCAGGGTTGGTTTCTGGTGCTGCCTTCCTTTTCGGCTTCCAGGCAGCTGCCTTCACTCTGTCTTTCCTCTGTTCATGTGAGGACAGAGGAAAGAGAGTCGTCTGATATCCCTTGCTCTTCTTATAAGGACACAAGTGTTATCGAATTAGGGTCCCATCCTTATGACCTCATTTAACCTCAATTACCTACCCAAGACCTTATCTTCAGATAGAATAACAATGGAGGTTAGGACTTCAACATATGAATTTTTGGGGATACAATTCAGTCCATAACAACCCCTGAACCTCTGTACTGCAGTAATACCCTGCCCTCCCTGGTGGAGCCTGTGTGTGAAACCCTGACTTCCATCTCTGCCCTGCATTAATAAGGAAACAAAACTGGTAAATTAAACTTCATCAAAATTACAGTCTACTGCTCTGCAAAATAACCTGCTACAAAGATGAAAAAGCAAGCTGCAGACTGAGGGAAAATACTTGCAAATTACATATCTAATAAAGGACTTATATCCAGAATAAAGAAAGAGCTCTCTGAATTCAGTAGTAAGAAAACAAACAACTGGATTAGAATATGGTCAAAAAACTTGAACATACACTTGTCTAAAGATGATATGCTCGTGGCAAGTCAGTATAACAAAAAATAGTCAATATCACTAGCCTCTAGGACAATACAAATTAAAGCTATATATGCTATGATTACACACCTATTAGAATAACCAAAATAAAAAATACTGATAGTACCAAGTGCTGAGGAGGAATGTTAAATGGCATAGCCAATTTGGAAAATAGTTTGGCAGTTTCCTATAAATATAAAATACACCATAGGACACAGCGATCTCTTTCATCAGTGTTCATTTTGGAGAAATGAAAAATTATGTTCATCTTAGAGAAATGAAAAGTTATGTTCACACAGAAACTTGTACATGAATGTTTATAGCAGCTTTATACTGTTTTGGTCAAAACTGGAAACAACCCAAATATCGTACAACACATGAATAGAAAAACAAACTGTGGGCCATCTATACTATAGAATACTGCTCAACAATTAAATGAAATTAACTACTGGTACATGCAACAACTTGGATGGATCTTAAAAGAACTATGCAGAGTTAAAGAGGCCAGTCTCTAAAGGTTACATATTTTATGATTCCATTTATATAATATTATTGATGTGGCAAAATCATAATGCTGCATAGATCTATGATTGCCAGGAGTTATGATTGGGAGTAGGATATGATCATTAAGGTGTAACTCAAGGAAGTTTCTTGGTGGTTATAAAACAGTTCTGTATCTTGACTGGTGATGGTTACACCAATCATAGAATTATATACATACACATATACCCCCAAAAGAAATCCACACACAATCTGGTGAAATCCAAATAACATATTGTGCTATTGTATTACAGTTATTATTATTGTATGTACCAATGTTAGTTTCTTTTGACAACATTCTATAATTATGCAAGATATTATCATTAGGAAAAACTAGGTAAGGGGTACATGAAAATTCTCTGTGCTATATATGGAATTTCTTGTGAGTCTAAAACTATTTCAAAATAAGAGCTCAGTTGTAACAAATTTTTTAAAATGTTCTAGTCTCAAGCCTGTCTGACTTCAAAGCCAGTGTGATTACACTACACCACATGGTAAGGATCCATTATAAAAATGCCTATATTGGCAGGCACAAATAAGGGACAATCCCAGCTAGTCACAATTACTTTTTGTCTCCTTAAACTTGAAAACAAAAAAGCACGAAACAAGAAATGGCTAACTGAGATAGCTGTAACATTTGCAGTGGGATGGTTTTAATAGAGTTTTTTTTTTTTTTTGTTTAATCATTTTAACTCTTTTAGGTTAAATACCACTTTGTTATCCAGTAATCTCAAAATGTGTTATGAATTCTCTTTACTAGATTTTCACATCAATATTTCAAATCACCTTATTCTTTTTTTTCCCCTTGGGTGTTTTTTGTAATATTTTTACTTCAAAAAGCTCTTTTCTATCACTTTAGTCAGTTAATTGAAAGTAAAGCTTAAAGGAAACCCACATGTTTAAAATAAACTTTTTGGAGTTGGAGACTACATGCTTTTTGTTATTTTTCTTGCTCTGATATCTCATTAATGTTATCACATTCCTGAAATATCTAAAATGGTTAAAAGCGTGAAAAGCACAAGTATTGAAAGACCTTAGGAGAATGCATTTTGAAGCTCTCAAAAATGTGAACCAGAAAATACATAAAACAACTCTATTTGTTGAGGTTAAGGTCGTGGGAAATATATCTGTTTGCATTTGTGGAGTATACTGTCATAGAAAACTACGCCACATGAAGCAATGGAGCAAAAAGCATAGCGGCAATATGTGGTTACATCATCTGCTAAGCATGTATATCACAAATTACTTGAAAGCAGTCATCATGATATTCTGGGTCCCACCAAAATGTTATGATTAAACATCCACAACAAAGGCTGTGCCCAGAAGACTTTGTTCTGAGTAGGGTTTATTTGAAGAAAATGGAATGTGATTGTAATAAGAAGCCTGGGCTGGTTCTGTCTCTCCAACTCATTAGGCTGCCGTAATGTGCAAGAGGCGGTAGGGTGAAGGGAGATGGGCTGGGGAGAGGCTCATAGTTCCACACAACACCGCGGGGCTTGACAAGGGAAGAGGAATGACAGGTGCAGAGGAGATATATGAAGTTCTCCATCCGATAGCTCCTGAGGAGTTGGAGTACTAGCCTTCAGGGCAGAACTCTCAGGAGGTGCATTCCATCATAGTCAAAAATTCCAGTGATACATTGTTCATGAGAAAAATCAGACAAGGCAATTACAGGAAAGAGCAGGAAGCCACCTCCATCTTCCAATCAGATTTTCAATATTTAACCATCACTTCCTAAGTACAGTTGGGCTCTCTGAATTATGCAGCATCCACAAGGCTGTCAGAGAAGATTTGTTCCTAATAATGGATTTTTGCATCACAAATGGATAGGGTTCTTCATCTTTATATTCATTTCTCTTCTCTGTGGTTACTTCTGCCTAATTTGCATTTTGACTTTGCCTATATTATAAGAAATGTGAAAAATATGAAGAATCCTCTTTTATTATCATGGCCTATGAGTGCCCAAACTGCTTGACCCTATATGAATTAAATATACTTTTTTGGGATATTTTGTTCTCCCCTGTATGCAGGGCTTCAAATGGGTACAAATAATATACAGTTAAATCTAAATGTGCTCTTTCCGCCAGAAGAATAAAAACAGGCACTAGCCTGCTAGAAGCTGAAGATAAGAAAGTGGAAATTGGTGTAGCTGAGATAAATTAAATTAAAAACGGGAGCCTTGGGCATTTTTCATAACAGCTCTGGAGTTAGGGGTTGACTGGGAATGGGGATTGTCCTGTGGGTGGCTTTGAAGTTATATGGAAGTCATTCACATTTAGCACATTATTCTCAGGCTGTGGGGGTAAGGGTGATACTCATTTCTCATAGAAAGAGAATGTTCACTTACTGAAAGCCTGCCTGGACTTTGTCCTTTTCCAGGCACCATTTAACAATTAGGATTTCTAGATCATACTTGGCATTAAGGATGTTGTAACAAACTCCACTTTCTAAGGTTTCTGATCCTTAAATATAATCAAGGGAAGTAATGGTTTATTTTCATCTGCAGGTATTCTCATGGCTTTATTGAGACTATGCCAGGCAAATGCAAGAGCATTCATTTAATGGGAAGTGTCATGTCTTCCTCCAACCCACCTTCCCTTCCTTCCTTCCTTAATTCCTTCCCTCAGCAGAGGTTTTCAAGTGCTTGCCATGTGCCAGATAGGCACTGTGCTAGGCTCTGGGGAAATCACAGCTAACAACACTGTAGCCTGTGTTCCAGGAATGATTTTACATTCCAGTATGGAATACAGAAAAGTAAACAGGCAATTGCAACCCAGTGTAATAAGTAGAATACATCTTCTGATGATAATGATAATAATAATAGGAGTATATGTCTTAGGTCATTCTCTCAACTATCCCTTGAGCAAGGTACTAATTTTATTCGTGTTTTACTGAAAAAGGCTTGGTCAATTTTGCAAGTTCATAAACTTAGCAAGTGTAAAGCTGAAATTTGAATCCTGGCCTGTGGAATCTGAATCCTGTTTGTGCAGTCCTAGAACTTGAGCACTTAACTTTGACACTAATTGGTTGCTATGGGAAAACATGGTGGTGGGAATGTACATCTAGCATAGTCTTGGAAGCCCCAGAGGGTGATTACAGAAGGCTTCTTAGAGGAAGCTATAACTAATCTGAGAATTGAAGACAGAATAATAGTGGAAAGAATAAGGTATAAAGAATAAGAAATATTTAGATTGGAAACGGGGCCATTCCTGCTTCTTAGCTTGGGTAAAATGTTTAACTTCTCAGCCTCAATTGCCTTATCTATTAAAAAAAAAAATAAAAACAAAACATGAGGCTAATACTATACTTATTCCAGAGTTGTTAGAATGAAATGAGATAGCATAGCATATGTGAAAGTTCTAGCATAAGGCTTGGCATTAGGAAGACACCCAGTAAATGTTTATTTTCTACACTTTTCCAAGCAATAACAGCATTCTGCATTTTACTTTAAGTATCATGGAATGTGTGATCTGCCTTAACCCAAAAGCCATGGGATAATTCAGATAGTTTAAAATGAGAGTTTAGATTATTTATTCTAATTTATATTAGTACTAACCCTAATATTGGCTTGGTTATTTTGGGTATTTCATTTATCTACTTGCCAAACAACTCATTCAACTATTACTGGGTATATTTTAAAATAAACATTCCTGGAGGAAAATGATGTTTGGCTATTTCTCAGAAATAACAGAGCTTGAAAGGAGCATTTATCAAAACAACTAAGAAAAATCTCTGACTGGTTGCTGGATTAAAGGAAGAAGACGTGAATCTAAAACAGTCTATTGCTAATTGTTTCTCAAGTTCATGGCCATTTGTAACATTTAAAAATAATTATGTACATTATGATAGAATCACTTTCAGATATAAGAAACCCCTCTTCTTCACACCATTTAATTAAACATTAGGTACTGTTGAAACAACAGGATGCAATTGGTTTAGGATAAGTGGTTGTGTCACTGTTACCGCATCATGAATACTCACAAGCAAGATTCATAATCTTTCTCATTAAACCTCTTTTCCTCTTATGTGTCATATCTCAGTTAATATCACCATCCTCTAAATTTCTCAGGCTAAAAACTTATTTTTGTCTTCTCTTTCTATCAAACTAGAATTCTGTGGTATAAACAGAATTCTAAGATGGTCTCCAGTTTCATGAAACCTGGTGTAGCATTTTCTATATAATTCCTTCCTTTTAAGTGTAGGTGAGACCTATGGATGTCACTCTAGTGATTAGGTTACATTATATCGCAAAAGCAAAGGGATTTCACAGATGTAATTAAGGTCCCTAGTTACTTGATTTTGACTTAAAGTGGATTATCCTGGGTGGCCTGACCTAGTCAGACAAGCCCTTTAAAAGAGAGCTTTAGCCTTTCCTGAGCGCAGATATTTGGAGTGGCAGATGTTCTCTTGCTGGTTCTGAAGAAATAAACTGTAATGTTATCAGAAGAAAGAGCATGGAGTAAAAATATGAGAGTGACCTTTAGGAGCTAAGAGGTGTTTCTGGCCAGGAAGTACCAAGAAAAATGGGGAGGCCAGTCATGTAACCACATACACACACACACGCACACACACAGAGAGAGAGAGAGAGAGAGAGAGAGAGAGAGAGAGAGAGAGAGAAATTCTGCCAACCACCCCATTAAGCTTGGGAGCAGATTCTTCCCTAGTCAAAGCTTCAGATAGGAGTGTAACCCAACTGACACCTTTTTTTTTTTTTTTTTTTTTTTGAGACGGAGTTTCGCTCTTGTTGCCCAGGCTGGAGTGCAATGGCGCGATCTCGGCTCACCGCACCCTCCGCCTCCTGGGTTCAGGCAATTCTCCTGCCTCAGCCTCCTGAGTAGCTGGGATTACAGGCACGAACCACCATGCCCAGCTAATTTTTTTGTGTTTTTAGGAGAGACGGGGTTTCACCATGTTGACCAGGATGGTGTCGATCTCTTGACCTCGTGATCCACCCGCTTTGGCCTCCCAAAGTGCTGGGATTACAGGCTTGAGCCACCGCGCCCGGCACCCAACTGACACCTTTATTGAAGCCTTGTGAGACCTGAGCAGAGACCTAGCTAAGACACATCTGGACTCCACCCACAGACTGTGACATAGCAAATGTATGTTGCTCTAAGTGACTACACTTGCATTAATTTGTTATGCAGCATAGAAAACTAACACATTAAGTTCTCTTCATTCTCCCCTTTCAGTGTCTTTAGCCACTTTCTCTATTACTATGGCCCTCATTCATGTCTTCATGTCAGTCACCTGAACTAATAACTTTCTAACTAGTCTTGTCATTTAAAATTTTTCACTTCTCCAGGAAATCAGCTGCCCCTATGTCCACTATGTTCTGTCTTATAGAAATGTAGTTTTGATTATATCTCCGACTTTAAAAACTCTGATTGCTCCCGACTTTATCCACAGTCGGTGTAACTTTGTCGTTTTGGCTGTGAAGGTTTTTGATTTAGAGAGCTATGGATTTGAACTTAAATTCTAACACTTAACCAGCTTTTTGAAAGTGGGCAGTGAATAAACATCTTTAAGCCTCAGTTTGTTAAGCAGAGATTATAATTTTCTCTTCCTCATAGGGTTATTGTGAGAATTAAATGAGATAATGCATGTAAAGTTTAAGTCACATAGAATATGCCCAATAAATCATAGCTATTATCGTGAGTATTATATAATTAAGTTCAAACTCTTATTCTGGTACTCAAAGTTACAAATGATCCTCAAAACCTTTTTCAGCCACATCTCCTACATCTTTATGCAAATCTTATGGATCAGCCATGACAGCCTATCAATAAACTTGAAGTCTTTGGTTATATATTATGCAATACTTGTTTTTTTTCTTCCCTCAAATTACAGTCTCTCCCAACCTGCCACTCTACACTTATGGAAATTTTGTTAATCTTTTGAGGCTTCCCCTCTAACTAGGGCTTCCTTTCAGCTAGCACCTGTAACTATTCCTTTACTGAGTACATAAAACCCAAGTCCGTTCTGATTTGTGGTGCCATGTAACTTGTTATGTTTTTGTATCATCTCTACCTACAACCTTTCTTTTTCTTTGATCTTTTAGCTCAAATTTATCCTTGTGTTCCTGCAGCAGTTTTCTTGCACCTATCCTAATATGTCACACTGTATTTTGAACTCCAACCTGTTCACATAGTTGGGTACTCTCCATATAAAAAAGGGATCATTTTTATATTCCAAGTTCACTTGGCACATAATAAGTACGCAAATCCTTGTTGGATGATTAAGAATTAGTTTCACTGACCTCCTTGTCAATCCTAAGAATGATGGAGCAAATTTTTGTAATGGGTGATGACTACTAATGGTTGACTGACTTTAGAAACATCTTATTTGGCTTAAATAATTAAATATTCTACATAAGAATGCATCAAAGTAAACTATGTGTGCTTTATAAAGCACAATAAAATCCATGACGAATCTAGATGGCCAATTTATTTACATAAACATATCTCTTTCTTTATATATGCTTGTCAGAATAATTTCGGATCTTCATTGTTCCAACACATCTTTTTATTCCAAACAGTTCCATTTATGATCCTGCAAAAAGTCTTGAGATACGACCTAGTCTAGAGATCTGGAGACTTGAATCCATGTAAAGTAGTAATTGTGTCTTCCCTTTCTCTCTTTTAACATACTCATGTTGATACGTACACTCTGCCAGGTTTCTTCTTCCATGTCCAGTTGAGGACCATTCTTGCTACAAAATGTAGACCTCAAATAGAAATTATGCAGCCTCACCTTCTTTTCATCTGATAATTTTGCATAGAAGTTGCCAAGAAGTGCTTGAACGCTGAGGAAATCATTTTGTCTTGAGAAATATAACCTTTTTCTTTTTCTTTCCAAGCCCTCTCTCTCCTTCCTCCTCTCTCTTTCCCTTTCTTCCTTCCTTTTTCTTTTTCTTTCTTTCTTTCTCTCTCTCTCACTCTTTCTTTCTTCTTTCTTTTTTTCTCTCCCTTTGTCTCTTTCTCTTTCTCTCTTTCCTTCTTTCCTTGTGAGACAGGGTCTCACTCTGTCACCCAGGCTGGAGTGCAGTGGTGCGATCTCAGCTCACTGCAGCCTTGACCTCCAGGGCTCAAGCAATCTTTCCACCTCAGCCTCCCTAGTAGCTGGGACTACAGACGTACACCACCAAGTTCAGCTAATGTTTATGTTATTTGTAGAGACAGAGTTTTGCCATGTTACCTAGGCTCGTCTCGAACTCCTGGACTCCAGAAATACACCTGCCTCAGCCTCCCAAAGTGCTGGGATTACAGGTGTAAGCCATTGTGCCTGGCCAACTTCATTTCTTTCTGAGCACTAGCTTTTAAAAACTCTATTCTCAAAAGATAATAATAGCAATGATAGCCTTTGGTGTTATTAGTTGTATCCTCCTTTATTTCACCTTCTATTTATTTTAAATCTGAGCTATCCAGACTAGTTTCTTTTATGAATTTCTTCTTTCAAGAATTTTAGAGTCCATAAAATGTGTGTGTGTGTGTCTTTAAAAATGCTTGCTTTTTGTTAAAGTTGGTGCTAGGTATTTTATGTGCATTTTCTTAGTTAATTCTCCCCAAAACCTATGTGGTATATATTGTTACTTTCTTCATTTTTCCAAGTGAAAACAATAAGCTTAGTGAGGTTAAGTGATTTTCCCAGGCAATTAGTGCTTTTTTTTTTTTCCTGTTCTTGCTTTACAAAGGAGGACTCTGAGATTTAAAGAGGTTAAATATCTTGCTCAATGTCACACAACTAGTAAGGCTTGCATCTAGGATTCCAACCTATATGTTTCTTGAGTCTGTACTCTGAGCTTTTACCCTCTGTGCTGTAACTCCTTCCTTTCCTTTGAAGCTCTTGACATCTGCTTTCTTAACATCTTCAGCACATGCCAGCCTCTGCCCTATATTTTCTTTCTTATTACAAATTCCAAGATGACATGGTAACCATTCAGTTCTTCCTTGTAAGACAGAAGTTGGTCCAAAAATAGCAGTCTCTTTCCTGTATCTGCTATCATTTCAGAGATGATATTGTCAGTAAGGTAAGTAAAACAGTTTTTAACTACTTTACTTTGAGCTGCAAAGGCTTCTAGTAAATGTTGTGAGAGTTTCCCATAAACATACAGCTTACCTCTGTGCCAGTTTTGTCATGGAAACAGTCTATTATATTTAGTACATGAAAGTTCCCAAGACTCTGCAGGAAATCAGATCCACACATATTGAATAGTAGACTTAGACATTGTAATGGAGGACTCTGTTTTCAGAAGAACAAAGAATCTTTACACCACAACTTTTAGAGAAGACAAAAGTTGGCAGGACACAGTGGTTCACACCTGTAATCCAAGCACTTTGGGAGGTTGAGATGGGAGGATTGCTTAAGCCCAGGAGTTTGAGATCAGCCTGCACAACATAGTAAGACCCTATCTCTACAAAAATTAAAGCAACTGGGAATGGAGGTGCATTCCTGTAGTCTCAGCTACTTGGTAGGCTGAGGTGGGAGGACGGCTTGAGCCTGGGAGGTTGAAGCTGCAGTAAGCTATGATTGTACTACTGTACTCCATCCTAGATGACAGAGTGGAGGAAAAGATAAAAGTTGATGAAGTTCTACTTTTTAATACTTTTAAAAAATATTAGTTTGTTTCTTTATAACTAAGCATCAGTTTGGCACCTTGACCCCAATTAATGGCAAAGGCTCTGCTATTTTTGTTTGTTTTCAGACAGGATTTCACTCTGTCATTTATGCTGGAGTACAGTGATATTATCACAGCTCACTGCAGCCTTAACCTCCTGGTTCAAGTGATCCTCCTACCTCAGCTTCCAGAGTAACTGGGACTACAGTCATGTGCCACCACCACAGGCTAATTTTTAATTTTTTTGTAGAAATGGGGTCTCACTGTGTTGTCCAGGCTGGGATGTGCTACTTTTGACACAACTAATTACCTCAATCTTGGTTTTATTGTAATAAGTTTAGAAAAAATATATTCTTTATTATTAGTAGTAATATGTTCACCCTTTTATTCCTCACTCATATTTTAGAAAATCACTACAGAGATATAATAGATACTCATAATTGCAAAAACACTGTACTAAGGGCAATGGTGGCTACATTGTTAAAATTAAGCTGTTTTGGCCAACCAACAGCCAATTTCACCCAGTGATAGCCTGAAACATTTTTCAAAAGTTCATGGATGGCTTAAAACCGAGGTAGTGGGTTCACAGGTGCAGCAAACCACCATGGCACAAGTTTACCTATGTAACAAATCTACACATCCTGCACAGGTATCCCAGAACCTAAATTTTTAAAAAAGTTCATGGATGAATGTCCAAATTCAAGTATTCAAGTAAATTTAGGAGTATAAATATGACATTATGAAAACGGATGCCAGTATATTTTAGAAAGGATCTATTATCTAGAATTTTTATTTGATTGAATAGGCTGTAGCATTCTTCTATAATGATTAACTCGTTTCTCTCTCACTTTGTCTTAACCCAAATAGTCTTCATTATGCTCCTAGTGCCAAGTTTAAGAATTCCCATTAAGATAATATCTTATGTATCATTGGGCTTTCCCCCTTCGTTTTATATTTAATCCATTCCTTTCCAGAAGAAATTCTCTCTAGTTGTCATATTCATCACAGGAATTATATCAAATATTAATAATAAATTATTGCTCTTTTCTTTTCTTTTTGAGAAGGAGTCTTGCTCTGTCGCCAGGCTGGAGTGCAGTGGCGCATTCTTGGCTCACTGCAATCTCTGCCTCCTGGGTTCAAGTGATTCTTCCGCCTCAGCCTCTTGAGTAGCTGGGACCACAGGCACGTGCCACTACGCCCAACTAATTTTTGTGTTTTTGGTAGAGACAGGGTTTCACCATGGCCAGGATGGTTTCGATCTTTTGACCTTGTGATCCGCCCACCTCGACGTCCCAAAATGCTGGGATTACAGGCATGAGCCACTGCACCCAGCCTTATTGTTACTTTCTTATATTAAAATATCAATTTCACTTTTGTTATCTGTGTTAGTTAAGGGTCTTTATTTGCAACAAACATAAATCCACTGTAATTAACTTAAGTAAATGAATAATTTATTGGAAGGGAATAGGGATAGCTCATTAAACCCTAGGATAAGAAATGAAGCTGAGACTTTCGAGGATCTGAACCCAGCACATGGAAAGCCAAGAACTCGACCTGTTGCTCTCTGCCTTTGAGGGGTCATGTATTACTTAGTGATTAAGTCCATGCCTTCTTTAGGAGCCATAAGTAATGAACCATTCTCAGAATGAATAGATCAAGAATGCCATGAGGTGTCTTTTCATTACCATTATATAAATATTTATTGCTGTCATAGTTCATTTATCACATTTTTCACAAATGCCCAAAATTTGCCAGGTAAGCATGCTGCCATGTACATAATAGATGCTGAGCAAACATTTATTGAATGAATAAGTATTATAACTCATTTTTAGAGTGCTGTCACATTCCTTCTTGGATGTGAAGACCTGACAGTGACATCTGTCCTGCCATTGACTGATTATGCACATCAGCATTGCCCTGGGCAGGATTGATGTGACCAATCTGACACTTAATCTTTGTGTTCCCTGCAGACTTTAATTTTCCACCTAACACACAAAAATCTTAAAAGATCAAATAACACTAGTCAAGGATAATTATCTTCAAAAACCATTTGATTAGTTTTCTTTGAAAGTCAGGCTTACTGACTTGAAAAAAATGTTTTTAAAATAATTGAACAGTTTGAATTAATTAAAAGTCTGAATTAAGAAAATCTTTGCCAGAATAAACTTCATTTAAAATTTTTTTGTAGAAATTACCAAAATGCCAGAAATGTAATGCTTTGAGAGACATCCTTATGGTTAGATTAGGTCAATAATAAGCTGGAGAAAACAGCCAGAAGTTTCTTGGCACAGTTGTTCTATACCAGACCCTCCCTGGCTCCTGTCTGGGGCTTTTCCCTCCCCTTGTTGTTCACAATTGGTCACTGGGACCCTGGTCTTTGGATCAGATTTCCTCCCACTTCTTAGCAAGTCCTTTCTGATTCCCACACAAACTCTTCTGGTCCCATTACCAACAATTCCAACTGGCTTTCTAGTATTTGTCTTTAAATATCTCTCGACATCCCTTTGTGAAAACAGTAATTGTTCACTCTACTACATGACTTAGCTCCACCTCCCACACTACAGACTAAGAATGTTTACCAATTAGGCACTGCTGGTAAAGATTCGGTTCCCTCTTGTGAGGATACGTTTTTGTTGTTGTTGCTGTGTTTGAGATGGAGTCTCACTCTTTTGTCCAGTCTGGAGTACAACGACACAATCTCTGCTCACTGCAACCTCTGCCTCCCGGGTTCAAGTGATTCTCCTACCTCAGCCTCCCAAGTAGCTGGAACTGCAGGCACACACCACACCTGGCTAATTTTTGTATACTTAGTAGAGATGGGGTTTTGCCATGTTGGCTGGGCTGGTCTTGAACTCTTAATCTCAGGTGATCCACTTACCTCTGCCTCTCAAAGTGCTGGGATTACAGATGTGAGCCACTACGCCCGGCCTCATTGTTAATCGTGAACATATTTCCAAGCATGGGTCCTTGTATCTCCTTGAATGAAGAAATACAACCCGTTTATTACTGTTAGCATCAACAGTAGAGTTCCCCTATAATTTCTTACCTACATTAGAAAATGTGTGAGAGTGAAAGGAAACACTATTAATAATTACTCTGGAGTAAAAGGTGCACATCAGGATTGCCCTGGGCAAACTGGGACTATTGTCACCCTAATCATCACTGATTATCTGGTTTTCAGGAAAATATTTTGTTTCTGTATTGAGATTCATTTGTTTTTTCTTCATGTGTTGAAATCTCTTTTTGAGTTTGCTAATTTCTGGAAATAAGCAATTCGGAAAGTAGATTAGAGATCAGTCTTATTGAAATGCTCTTTAAAAGCAAACACTATGCCAAAGATTTTAGACTTTCAAAACTAAAGAACATTTGACATTTTACAAATACTTGACATGACACTTTTTTAAAAGTAAGGAATTGATTACCTTGTCTAAAGGAGTTACCTACTTTTTTCTTTATTCACAAATAATTACTAGTTTATGTATATGAGGATGACATTAAGTCTTTAGGTTTTTTTTTTTTTTTTTTTTTTTTTTTTTTTTTTTTTTTTTTTTAGAAACCCCTGTGACGTAGACCAGTATGGACCACAAAGTTCTGTAATAGAAACATGCATCCAAAATTGACTAAGTAGTTTTGCCTCTTTTATGTAGCAATGTCTAAATTTTTAAGTTTTGGATAATTCTTTATATATACATTATATACATATATATTTATAGAATATCTGAATTGATAATTACCTCACAAACCATCTAATTCAGTGATTTTCCCCCTTGGCTGCATATCTGAATATTTGGAGAGCTTTAAAAAAATACTGCCTTTCCTATCTCCAGAAATTCTAATTTAACTGGTCTGGGATGAAACCCAGGAATAGACATTAAAAAAAAAATGCCTCAGGTGATTCTCATGAGCAGTCAGGACTGAGGAATCTCTGATTTAATTCAACCCTGGTGTTTCACATCTGAGAAAACTGAGGCCCCTCTTGCTTAGCTGTCACTGTGGGTTAACAATCTAAATATCCCTGTGAATCTCTAGATGTTTTTAAAAGGGCTCTGCAAATGTGACATCACCTTCTTTATTTAGAACTGATCACAATTTTTATGGCTTCCAACAGATGTCTTGGTTTCTCGAATTATCCTTTCACGTCATGGGGCTTCTAAGGCACTTGCTGCCAAAGGAGCCGGAAGGTATGCCTCTTTTTCTGTTCTCCAGGTAGTACAGCATATTTTAGCTTTTTATTTCTTGCCAGTATTCTGCTTCAGTATATCTTTTGTCCACTAAAGTTTATCATCTAACATTTTGGATTATGTGGATTACATGCCTGAAGATATCACACTTCAAAAATATTTCTCTTTTCACTTTATACTTGAATGATAGTTTAGCTCAGGGGTCAGCAAATTATGTTTCAAAGGCCAAATCCAGTAAGCTGCCTGTTTTTATAAAGTTTTATTAGAATACAACCATGCCCATTGATTTATATGTTGTCCACAGCTGCTTTCAGGCACAACAGCAGAATTGAGTAGCTGTGACAGAGATTGTACAAGCCACAAAGCTGAAAATGTTTACCATCTGGTTCTTTACTTTAAGTTTTCTGACTAGTTAGCTAGTTAAACTACCTGGACTACCACTTGTAGGCATTGCACTTCTGTCTTCTAAAGTTAAATAAAGCTGTGGAGATTCAGAAGTCAACTTGATTCCCACCTACACTTCCATTACTCACATTAATGACTTGGTCTTTTTGCATGATTTTAAGGACTTTTTCCTTCATCTCTGAAATCTCAATTTTTAGGCGATCTCTTAATGTCACTTATTCTCTGTCAGTTTTTCTTATCACACTGTATATTTGATTCTTTTTTTTTGTTATTTTTGAATGTTGTTTTGAATACCTGTAATGCAAAGATGCCAGTTATCCACATTTTCATTTAACTTTGATGGGCTTGTATAGTTCTACGTTTTTTCATATGCATTTCTATTGCTTACTTTTTTAGCCCTGTATTCTGTATATCTTATAGTATTTTCAGTAACGTCTATTCATTCTTTCCCTGGCTCTTGTATCTTTGCTTTAAGATTGTTAAAAATTCTTAAAATATATGACAATATGCTTGATCACAATTTTGTCTGCCTGGTGACAACATTTTTTTTTTTAAATCAAATGTTCCTTCTTCATCTGCCATTTGTTTTTTCTGTTTCCTTCTTCCTTTTTTTCTTATGATATCTTTACATAGTCTGTATACTGGTTTCTTTTTAATCATGACATCTTTGAATGAGATAAGTTCTTTCTGACTATTTGCAGGAGATAGGACAGGGTTATATTCCGAGCTATAAAGAATTTTCTGTGGTTTATGGTTCTGGCATAAACAACTAATTGCATCCTCCAGCACTCATTTCTTCCTTCTAAAATAACAGAAAACAGGTTCTATTCATTGTCAGTGTGCCCAGCTATGGCCCTAAAATGTCTCAATTTTTCTTGCAGGGGATTGTGCCATGTGACTAATCTTTGTCCAAAAATATATAAAGCAAAATTGTTGAGTTGGCTTTTGGGTAACCACCTTAAACGTGGGAAGGGAATGGAGACTTCTTCCTCATCTCTGCAGCCTAGAATATGGATTTAATGACCAGACCTCCAGAAGCCATTTAAAACCATAGGTGTGCTTGAAGATAGAAGCCATGTACAGAGAGCAGCAGAGCAGAAAGTTAGGACCCTGGCTTCCTGATGATACCATGAAGCCACTATACAAATCTTATTCCTGAAATTTTTAAAACAAAAGATAGTATTTTGAGATATAACTTATATATACAGTTCACCCCTTGAAAGTGGACAATCCAATGGTTTTTAGTTTGTTCACAGAGTTGTGCAGATATCATCACAATCAATTTTAGAACATTTGAAATTCTTTTAAATGAGAGAAAAATAATGATGTTAAAGTTTTTTGTTTTTTTTTGTTACATAGCTGAACTTCATCTTAACTGATATGGTAATAAAGCTTTTTATAACACAGAGTTGTGTGAGTGTGAGTATGTGGGTGTGCAAGAGAATCGCTTTGCCTTTATTTTTTCACTGCTTACCTAAAGTGCCAGCTTGGAGTTCAGGATCTTCCTCTATCTGCCTCATCTCTTCAATAACTTGCTTCCTGTTGAAATGTCATGTCTGTGTGATTCTGGTTTCAGTCCCAGTTTCCCTACTTCTCTAAGGTGCCAAACAAGCACCAAAGAAGTTTCTCCTCTAAGCCTGCATATTCCAACACCATTGTTCAGACAAGAATTGGTGGTTGCTGTCCCACTTCTTAGAAGAACACGTGCTCTGCAGGATTGTCTGAGCTCTGCATTTTCTGGTGGGTCCTGGTTTTGTCTTCCCATTGGCCAACTTAATGGGCCCTTCCCACTGGGCTCTTGGCAGAAGACTCTACATTACGCAAGTCCTTCCTTACATAGCATGGTTCAGATTTACGGTCATTTCCTAGTTTTCTCAAGGATAGAACTTTTATTCTGCTTTCCTTCTGGTTGTTGCAGAGTGACTTTGGAGAAGATAGAGAAGACATGTTTTTTACTTCACCATTTTAAAACCAGAAGTTTCCCTGCTTAATTTAAAAATAACGTGGTTTTTTTTTTTGTTTGTTTGTTTGTTTTAATTTAGCA
Organism: Saimiri boliviensis; assembly: GCF_048565385.1. Taxonomy (NCBI): domain Eukaryota; kingdom Metazoa; phylum Chordata; class Mammalia; order Primates; family Cebidae; genus Saimiri; species Saimiri boliviensis. The sequence goes on from NC_133454.1 coordinate 96,047,265, forward strand.
AAGAATATATGTCCACCAATCAGTGGTAACTACTATTAACATTTTGGAGAATATTTTTCCAGATTTTCTCTCCCTCAGTCTCTTTATCTATATTAACCTATTTAATTTATGGAAAACATAATATGGATTATCATTAAATAGTTTACAACTGTATTTTTAGTTGGTCTTTGGCATTTCAGTGTACAAATATACCATAAATTATTAACCATCCCCCCACCCCTGCCCCGCCCAGTTTAGGACACAGGCCATGGGGTTGAAGAGCATTACCTCAACTCCAGCGGCGAGGTTGAAATAATTCCTGAGCTCAGCCGGGTGTGGTGGCTCACGCCTGTAATCCCAGCACTTTGGGAGGCCAAGGTGGGTGGATCATGAGGTCAAGAAATCGGGACCATCCTGGCCAACAGTGAAACCCCGTCCCTACTAAAATATAAAAATTAGCTGGGTATGGTGGCGCACGTCTGTAGTCCCAGCTACTGGGGAGGCTGAGGCAGGAGAATTGCTTGAACTCGGGGAGGCGGAGGTTGCAGTGAACCGAGGTCACACCACTGCACTCCAGCCTGGCGCCTGGCGACAGAGCAAGACTCTGTCTCAATAATAATAATAATAATAATTAATAATTCCTGAGCTCTAGGGCTCTTATATGAACGGCTCAATAGGCCACAGACTTTCAAGGACTGGAATATCTGCTCTGCTGGGGGTTCCCAATGTCATAAGACCCAACGGCCCTGTCTACTTCCCATTGAAGTCTTTTAAAAATACTTTTTAAATTTTAAACCAATTTTAGACTTATGAAATAGTTGCAAAAGTAGTACAGAATTCCTTATAGTCCTTTCCTTATGTTCCTTAAAGTTAGCATCTTACATAAGCATAATAAAATGATCAGGAACAGGATATTAACATTGGTAAAATATTGGCAGCTAAACAACACACCTTATTTGAATTTTATCACTGTTTCCATTAATGCCCGTTTTTTCATAGTAGGATGCTAACAATGATCCCAGATTGCATATATTTGTTTTCTCTCCTTAGTTTCTTTCAGTCTATAATAGTTCCTCAGTCTTTCCTTGTTTTTGTGTTTTGTTTGTTTGTTTGTTTGTTTTTTGGGTGATGTTCACACTTTTAATAAGTACCAGTCAGTTAATTTGTAGAATGTCATTTAATTTGGAATATTTTCTCATGATTAGATTGAGGCCATGCGTTTTTGGCAAGAGCACTACAAAAGTGCTCCTGTATCTTTCTCATGGTATCATTATCCAGCACTAATGGTATTAACATGTCTTACTGCTAGTGATGTTTATCTTGATCAGCTGATTAAGTTGGTGTCTGAACAGTTAGGCAAAAAAAACTTTTTTAGACACACAGTAGTCTATCAAGACACTATCTTCCATACTTAGGTTAATTCTTATTCTTACCCATCCATTTCAGTGTGGTAATGTTATTCATTTGTAATACAATTAGGTTCATTTGTTAGTGTTTCTACTCATTTCTGGGTTCTCCTTTCCTTGTGTCCTGGTTGATTTTACGTTTTTGTTTATTTTGAAGATATGTGAAGGGTTTATGAAACATTGCTGTGGTTCTAAGAGTCAGAGCTATACAAAAATATGTACTTGGGGAAGTGTGACTCCCTCCTCATCCCTGAAACTGTTTCCATCCTCACCTCTTTTCTTCTCTTTTTCGCTTGCTTCCTTAGGTAACCACACTATTTAGCTTCTATTTATCCTTCTTTTTAGATCTTTTGCACAAAAGAGTAGACACCTTTGTATTTCCTATCTTCTTCTTATGTCCTACAGATACTCTTTTGGGCCTTGCTTTTTTCACTTAACAGTATGTCCTGGAAATCATGCCATGCCTATTCACAAAGATCTTCCTCATTCTTTTTTGCTACTACATAGTATTCTATGGTATGACTGTACCATAGTTTATTCAACCACTTTACCATGTATGGGCATTTGGGTCACTTCCAGTATTGTACAGCTACAAACAAAGCTGCAATGACTAACCTTGTATATATGTATTAATGTGTTGTTGAAAGTATATCTTCAGGGTAGATTCCTAGAAGTGGGATTGCTGGGTTGAAAGGTAAAAATGTATGTAGTTTTGTTAGGTATTGCCAAATTTATTTCCAGAAGGGTTGTGCCATTTATATAATTGGTACATAAAACCCATAAAAATGACTTTTTCCTCACACCATCACCAACAGAATATGTTGTCAAGTTTTTAAACTTTTGCTAGTCTGGTGAGAAATGATGCTTAGTGTTGTTTTAATTTGTATTTCTCTAATTATGAAAGAATTTGAGCATTTTCCCATATATCTGAAGGCTATTTTTAATGTCCAGGTTTTGTGACTTGCCTGTTCATATCTTTTCCCATTTATATATATATTTTTTAATTTTAATTTTTTTTTGAGGCAGAGTTTCTCTGTTGCCCAGGCTGGAACGTAATGGTGTGATCATGGCTCATGGCAGCCTCCAACTCCTGGGTTCAAGTAATCCTTTTGCCTTAGCTTCTCGAGTGGCTAAAACTACAGGGACATGCCACCATTCTCTGTTATCATTATTATTTTTTTGGTAGAGGTGGAGGGGGGTCTCACTATTTTGCCCAGTCTGGTCTTGAATTCCTGGGCTCAAGTGATCCTCCTTCCTTGGCTTCCCAAAGTGCTGGGATTACAGGCATGACCCATTACACCTGTCTTCCTATTTTTTAAAATTGAGTTTTCTGTCTTTTGTACCTTAGTTATTAAGAGTTCTTCATGTATTAAAACTATTAGTCCTTCGTCTATAGTATATGTTGTAAATCTTTTCTCTCAGTTTTATCAGTTGCTTTTTGACCCTCTTTGTGGTGCTTTTGTTATGTAAAATATTTTTTATTTTCAAGTAGCAAAGTTTATCAATTTTGTTTTTTATTGCCTCTGATTTTTAAAAATTTTTTATTGCTTTTTATTGTCTTGGAATTTTGAGTCATCCTTAGAAATCTTATCCCTATCCCGAGATTAGAAATGAGTTTACCCATAATTTCTTGTAGAACTTTTACAGTTTTATTTTTAAATATTTAGATCCTTAATTTATTTGAAGTTTATTAATATGGATGATGTGAGAGATGGATCAAATTTTATCTTTCTTCAAATGGCTACCCAGGACCATTTGTTTAAAAGTGTCCATCTTTGCCCTAGTGATTTGAGATGTCTTCTTTTTTATATACAAAGTTCTCATACTTTTTAATTTAGCTCAGGACTTTCTATTAGATTTCACTGCTTTATTTGTCTATTCATGTACCAATACCAAGACATTTTAATTATGAAAGCTTTATACTCATTTTAATATGTAGTAAGGCTAGTTCTTGTAGTTTTTTTCAGTGTTTCTTAGCTATTTTTACATTTATTTCTCTATATAAATTTTGATATACTTGTCTAACCCTACAGCGTAATTTGTTGGTATTTATATGAGGATTATACTAAATTTATAAATTTAACATAGAAAACTGACATCTAAAAAATTAATATCAACTTTTATTTTAGATTTGGGGGTACATGTGCAGCTTGTTAAATGAGTATATTACATGATGTGGAGGTTTAAGATTGGAATGATCCCATTACCCAGATAGTGAGCAGGGTACCAACAGTTAGCTTTTCACCCCCTGCCCCACTTGTTCCCCAGCCCCTCCAGTGTTTATGGTGTCATCTTTATGTCTATGCGTATCCAGTATTTTGCTCCCACTTATAAGTGAGAATGTGGTATTTTGTTTTCTGTTCCTGCATTAATTGTCTGGAAATAATGGCTTCTAGTGTATCCATGTGGCTGCAAAGGACAAGATTTCATTCCGTTTATGACTGTGTAATATTCCATGGTATATATGTACTATATTTTCTTTATCTAATTCAGTGTGGATGGGCACCTAGATTGATTCCATGTCTTTGCTATTATGAATAGTGTTGCAATGAACACACAAGTTCATGTGTCTTTTTGGTAGAACGATTTATTTTCTTTCAGATACATAGCTAGTAATGGCATTGCTGAGTTGATGGGTGGTTCCATTTTAAGTTTTTTGAAAAATCTCGGCTGGGCACAGTGGCTGACACCTACAATTTCAGCACTTTGGGAGGCTGAGGCAGGCAGATCACTTGAGGTCAGGAGTTCCAGACCAGCCTGGCCAACATGGCAAAACCCCCTCTCTACTAAAAATACAAAAAATAGCTGGGTGTGGTGGCACATGCCTGTAATCCCAGCTACTTAGGAGGCTGAGGCAGGAGAATTGCTTGAACCTGGGAGGTTGTAATGAGCCAAGACCATGCTACAGCACTCCACCCTGAGGGAAAGAGTAAGATTCCATATTAAAAAAAGAAAAATCTCCAAACTGCTTTCCACAGTGGCTGAACTAATTTACATTCTCATTAACAGTGTATAAGCATTCCCTTTTCTCCATAGCCCTGCCAGCATCTGTTGTTTTTTTACTTTTCAATGATAGCCATTTTGATTGGTATGACATGGTATCTCATTGTGGTTTTGATTTGCATAAATCTGATGATTACTGATGCAGAGAATTTTCCTATATATTTGTTGGCCACTTGTATGTCTTTTTTTTTTTTTTTTTTGAGTAGTATCCATGTCTTTTGCCCACTTTTTAATGATTTTTTGTTTGTTTGTTTGCTTATTGAGTTTTTAGGTTCCTTATAGATTCTGGATATTAAACATTTGTTGGACACATAGTTTGTGATTATTTTCTCCCATTATATAGGTTGTCTGTTTACTCTGTTGATAGTTTCTTTTGCTGTGCCAAAGCTCTTTAGTTTAATTAGGTCACACTTAACGGTTTTTGTTTTTGTTGTAATTGCTTTTGAAGACTAGGTCATAAATTCTTTCCACAGTGCTGATGTCCAGAATGGTGTTTTCTAGGTTTTCTTCTAGGATTCTTAGAGTTTGAGGTTTTACATTTAAATCTTTAATTCATCTTGAGTTAATTTTTATAAATGGTGAAAGGTAGCAGTCTGGTTTCATTCTTCTGCATATGGCTAGCTAGCTATAGCAGCACATTTTATTGAATAGGAAGTCCTTTCTCCATTGCTTATTTTTGTTGATTTTGTTGAAGATCAGATGGCTGTAGGTGTGCAGCTTTATTTCTGGGTTCTCTGTTCTGTTCCATTGGTCTATGCATCTGTTTTTGTACCAGTACAATGCTGCTTTGGTTACTTACTGTAGCCTTATAGTATAGTTTCAACTCAGGTAATGTGATGCCTCTGGCTTTGTTCTTTTTTGCTCAGGATTGCTTTGGTTATTTGGGCTCTTTCATAATTCCACATGACTTTTAGAATAGTTTTTTCTAATTCTATGAAAAATTACATTAGTAGTTTGATAGGAATAAGTGTTGAATCTGCAGATTGCTTTGAGCTGTAGGGCCATTTTATCAATATTCTTCCAATCCATGAAGTTGGAATGTTTTTCCATTTGTTTGTGTAATCTATGATTTCTTTCAGCAGTGAGAAAACTGGCATCTTTATACTGTTGGCTTACCTAAACCAAGAACAGAGTATTTCTCTTTTATCCTTTCTTCTTCTTTTTTTTTTTTTTTAGTTTTTCTGGAGTAATTTAAATTTTTTTTTGTGTGGAGTCTTTTGGTTGATCTATACCTAGGAAAAGACTACCCTAGACCATAAGTGGTCAAGAAAGAAAATACACTAGAAAATGAATCAAGGATCTGGTAAATCTACTTATATTGTCTCACAGATCTTCACAACCACTCTGCAAAGTAGGCATTGTTAGCTACATTTTACAGTTATAATGAGCAGTATGTATTAAATAAATAGAAAGTGGTCAATAGTGAAGAGAGGATATAAATTCATTTGTCTGGATGTCTCCACTCCACATATTATTTGCAAGAGCATGCCAGGTAATGGAACATCTAGGGAAGGAAGCATTGACAATAAATTTTAAAATCTTCAGAATGAGGCTACAATGATGGTTAGCTTAGATTCAGTATTAGAACTCAGTGTTTGAGCCTGGTATTTAGTCCCACTTTTAGAGGAACATGGCTAAGCTTGGATAGCAAAAAGATTTCACTCTTTTGTTAACACTAATTGATTGACCAGAGCTAGAGAGCTGTGCTGAAATTGATTACAAGACTTCATCTGGGCATAGTAGCAAAGTACATAGGGATCCATATGCAATGTTTTCCATGAGTATGAAAACAATACGCAGTGTTTTCCATTTCCTTTGGGCTATACAAGAAGTCCAAAGGTAAGTGACAAAGATGGGATGGGAACTTATAAGCATGCCATGGAATGGAAGGTTTGAAATCCAGGGTTGGGATGGAAGAAAGTATCGCTAGTTGTTTTTTAACATTTGAAAATAAAGTTATGTCAACTTTTTGTGTGTGATTCTTGTGGTTAGAACAATTATTTTGTGTAGAATGCCAACTCAGGTTCCACAGAAGAACTTTTTAGCAATCTGAGTTGTACTGCATGTTCTCACTCATAGGTGGGAGTTGAACAATGAGAGCACATGGACACAGGGAGAGGAATATCACACACCAGGGCCTGTTGGGGGGTGGGGGTGGAGGGAGAGATAACATTAGGAGAAATACCTAATGTAGATGACGGGTTGATGGGTGCAGCAAACCACCATGGCACATGTATACCTGTGTAACAAACATGTATGTTCTGCACATGTACTCCAGAATTTAAAGTCTAATAAAAACAATCAGAGTTGTCTGAGTATGAAAGAAAACGGCCTGGAGGCGATTATACACTTGCTGACTTTTCAGTGGGACATACACATTCAGAGTTCAAGCTTTGGGATTGTAAGATCATGGGTTACTTGTGTTGAATTTATTACAGAAGTCAAATCACTCCATTATATATACTCTGAACTCTCTAGAGCATCATGTAGGACTTATTTTGCATTTACTTGTATGATCCTTTGCTTAAAACATCTCTTTCCCAGCACATGAGTATTCCAATGATGGCAGTTACTGTTTTGCTCATAGTACCTGGCACAGAATAAATGCTCAATAAATGTGTGCTGAATAAATGAATGAATGAATGTAGGTTTGTCACTCTCAGTTGTTCCCTGCTGGAAGCTACTATCAGTCTTGTGCTTGAGTCACCAATACCACTTGCTCTGAGGTACCAAATTATGTTAACCAATAGGGGCCCCAAGTGACACAGAAGTCACAGAATGGTGACACTCATGCTTTGTGTCCCTGATGCCAGTTTCACTCACGGACCCAGAAAGGGGTGAGGCAGGGAGGGGGGATGTTTAGAAGATAAGTGAGGGAGGGGTGGTAACCTCTTGACTGTTGTTCTTTCAGACTTTGCACTTCCCTTTTATAAACCTCATCATTCTTCTTCTTAGTTGTTGAATATTGTCATTTCTACTAGATCATCTTTGTTCAATTTCTAGTTTTCTGGTTATGGAGTATGCCCCATGAGGGTAGGGACTTTGTTTTCCTTAATTATTTTTGTAACCTGAGCACCTAGAACAGTGCCTGGTATATAGTAAGTACTCAATAAATTTTTGCGAGACGAATAAATAAATGTGGCCTACCATCTGTGTGCCCAATACAGTAGTGTATGAGGTATTAGAACATGCAGTACACAGTCTCTGTGTTCAAGTAGCCTGTAGCCTAGGTAGATACTTAGGAATATGCACACAAAACTCCAATACACAAAGAAAAAGGCACTGACACAGAAATTAAATTAAAATATTTGCCCCCAGTGATTTGGCAGTGAATAGGATTTCAGCAGCCAATTAAAAATTACCCTGCTCCTTTGTGGTGAGTTGTCATAAAGTATATGTGCTCCTACCTTTTCTTGTATCATCTAGTAGCAAAAAAACACAAGGCTGAAACTTATAAGTCCAGCATGTAGTCTCTTCAGATTCCCTCAATTGTGACAGGTGAGTGGGGAGCAATAATTCAGAAGGATCTTTCTAGAGATAATCTTGCAAAATTCTTAGAAAATCTAAATTGCAAAGTGAATATACAAGGTGGTAGTTGTGCAAGCATCTTCTGCCCAAGATGCTTCAAAAGTACTGAGTCATTATCAAGGCCAGAAAAATAGACTTTATCTCATGTAACCACACATTGAACTATACATGAACTTAAAATAAGTAAAGGGAAATTAAAATGGTTTTTTTTGGGGGGGATATTACATAAAACAAGTCCCTGAGAAGCCAGAGAATGATATCTTGGTTAAAGGAGTATTTGATGTTAGTTGAACTGTAAATTTTTAGGAATTTAATATTGATTATAGTTACATACAAAGAGGACATGAGGAATGTCATGGGCTGCCATCAGCCAGGAGAGACTGTTGTACTTGGAACCATAAGAAATATGTGTGAGTGGTCAGGGTGCTGAAGGAATAGGACTGAAATGGGCTGTCAAGAATGTATGAATGATTAATATGTAAGTGCAGTGATGTGGATTGAAATATATTGCAAATTTGATTGAGTGGGAAAAGCAGGAGGGGAGACTCAGTGCCTCTAAATGTATGTGGGATTGTTTTAATATTATACATTAATAGACACTAGCCAGATCCATTAAGAGTTTGTCACCAAGACACATCAATTTTTCTTACCTTATATTTCTTGTATGCACTCTTCCTTTTCATTTCCTCTGCCTTTTCTCTAGTTTGGACCACACATTTCATGTCTTGGTTATTTCAATAGTTTTCCAATTAATCACCATGACTAGTATTCCCCAAATCAAGTTGACAACATCTAAAACATAACTCTTCTATCTTAATCCTTTATTGTCATTCTCCCAACCCCTGCCCCCTAGTATTACTCAAAATAGTGGGTTTCAAACTATGTTCTAGGACCATATATAGTATGCTCCAGAAATAGAGGTTGTTTGTTTTTACTCAACTTTAGCATGCTGTGGAGGCAGAAGAAGTGTTCAATGACTATTTGTTGAATGAATGAATGAGGTTGCTCATTGATTGCTGGGAAATGGAGTTAGATAAAGATAAGAAATTGGATTCTGAGGCTCTCACTTCTCAAATCAGCAGCTTCATTATTGTCTGCCTATTAGGTAGGTGTTTTGAGTAAGTTTTGTCTGAAAAAGAATCTTGTTCCAATATTTGTTTGAAAACCAATTAACTAAAAATATTTTAACTGGCACACCTGACATACAAAATCCTAAATTAATCTTTCAAAGGAAGCTGCTAGTACTTCCCAAAATACAGAGACTGTGTGTGTGTGTGTGTGTGTGTGTGTGTGTGTGTGTGTGTGTCTGTGTGTTTGGCCCAGCAATCCTCTCCAAAATCCCATGGGTGTGTGCGGCTGCCATGTTTGTTACTATATGATCCCATTCCTGAGAAACAGGTTTTGAACCAAGCCTGGCAAATTGTAATGTCTTGACATCCAGGTTTGAGTTTGTTTTTGGGTAGGTACCTGACCCCAGCTGGGCTCTTTATTATCCTTTCCTGGGATTTAAAACAGTTTTTTATCAGAAAGCAAACAATATCAATCTTATCATTTCTGTGGCTAACATTTTTTCCCCTGTGGCTAATGGTAAGATAAACTCTTCATGATCAGATTTCCCAGTGTTTGGAGAAGCAATCTGGAGTGAAAGAATCAGAAGCAAAGATCCAGAAATAATGAGCTATGACAGACAGAAGAGCATCCTGCTGGCATTTGAATTAATTTCTTAGGCTGTTGAAGGTTGGGTTCTACTCAAACAGTCCCTGAGATAGAATTCAGGGTGCAGGATATTTATTAGGGGATGACACTTATGGAAAGGAGGAGGAGAAAGCAAGATTGAGTAGAGGGAGAAACTAAACTCAATGCAAGTCTGACAAGGCCAACTCCACAGAGAATTCTTGAGCATAAATGGCACATTGAAATTGTTCTGCATGGGCTGAGATGTCCCGGCCTTTATTCTTCCACAATGATTAGTAATTGGATATGGGCTACCCAGGAAAGGGCAAGTTCTTGGACAAGACAACTCTTGGCAGCTGAGGAAAACTGAAGTAGATGACAGCTGAAGGCTGTCAGCTGACCACATGGCCAGCATCTGGGAAAACACATTGTTCTGTGAAAGGGGATCTGAGCAGCACATCTCCATGTCCACCATGTTGGCCCACCTTTACCCTGCCTTCAACATATTTGATCTTCAACTTATTCTTTTAATGATGTGAGATACTCCAATATGCTTCCAATACATTTCTGGGTTTTTTGTTTGGTTTTGGCTTTCTGCTTTTAAAAATTATTATACTTAAGTTCTGGGATACATGTGCAGAACATATAGGTTTGTTACATAGGTATACATGTGCCATGATGGTTTGCTGCATCCATCAACCCGTCGTCTACATTAGGTATTTCTTCTAATGCTATTCCTCCCCTAACACCCCCACCCCCTGACAGGCCCCAGTGTGTGACGTTCCCCTCCCTGTGTCCATGTGGTCTCATTGTTCAATTCCCACTTATGAGTGAGAACATGAGATGTTTGGTTTTCTGTTCTTGTGTCAGTTTGCTGAGAATGATGGTTTCCAGCTTCATCCATGTCCCTGCAAAGTACATAAACTCATCTTTTTTTATGGCTACATAGTATTCCATGGTGTAGATGTGCCACATTTTCTTTATCCAGTCTATTATTGATGGGCATTTGGGTTGGTTCCTTCCAAGTCTTTGGTATTGCGAATGGTGCTGCAATAGACATACATGTGCATGTGTCTTTATAGTAGAATGATTTATAATCCTTTGGGTATATACCCAATAATGGGATTGCTGGATCAAATGGAATTTCTGGTTATAGATCCTTGAGGAATCGCCACACTGTCTTCCACAATGGTTGAACTACCATCAACAGTGTAAAAGCACTCCTATTTTTCTACTTCCTCTCCAGCATCCGTTGTTTCTCCTGACTTTTTAATGATTACCATTCTAACTGGGGTGAGATGGTATCTCAATACAGTTTTGATTTGCATTTCTCTAATGACCAGTGATGATGAAGATTTTTTCATGTTTGTTGGCTGCATAGATGTATTCATTTGAGAAGTATCTGTTCATATCCTTTGCCCCCTTTTTTGATGGGGGTTGTTTTTTTCCTTGTAAATTTGTTTAAGTTCTTTGTAGATTCTGGATATATTAGCCCTTTGTCTGATGGATAGATTGCAAAAATTTTTCCCATTCTGTAGGTTGCCTATTCACTCCGATGATAGTTTCTTTTGCTATGCAGAGCTCTTAAGTTTAATTAGATCCCATTTCTTAATTTTGGCTTTTATTGCTATTGCTTTTGCTGTTTTAGTCATGAAGTCTTTGCCCATGCCTATGTCCTGAATGGTATACATTTCCATTTAAAAAAAAATCAAGGTCAAGTTATATTTTTGTCACTTGCTATTAACATCCTGACTGATATCCTTCAGCCAGATTGCCCTCCAAAATACTGTTTTATCCTTTAGGCCTTGAAATACCTGTGGTTTTTTTTTTCTCTACTGCTAAGGTCTTCTTGTTGGTGTCTTCTCTAAATTCATATGTTAGAACTAGAAAACAAATGTGATAGTAATAAGAGGTGGAGTCTTTGGAAAGTTAATAAATCATGCAGGTTCCATGCTCATAGATGAGATTAGTACCCTTATAAAACAGCCTTTAATGGACTCCCTTGTTCCTTCTGCCACATGAGGACACAGGTAGAAAGCATAGTTCATGAAGCAGACACTGAATCTGCTGCACCATGATCTTTGAATTCCCAGGCTCCAGAACTGTGAGAAATAAATTTCTGTTGTTTATAAATTGCCCAGTCTAAGGTGTTTTGTTTTGGGATCCTGAATGGACTGACATCTACACAGTCATTTATACAACAACTACTTCCAGTGTACCCATCATGGATCAGACAAGAATCTAAACCCTCCCTTTCCTAAAGCTTCAGCCCACTGCCTTTCTTTGCAGATGGCCCCTCATGATGTCTGCCCACCTTTGAGTGACAATAGCACTCATGTTCCTCATCATCTCTAACATTTGTCCAGCACTACTTTGTCTCCCACTGGACCACTGGGCTCTGGCAGAACTGTTTTTTTTGTGTGACACTGTTCTATGAAATATTGGGCCTCAAATGAGGGATGGGGGTGAGAAAAAATTCCATGGGACTTTGTCCCATCCTCTAATGATGTTGTTCACTACACTGCAGTGTTCTTTCTATAAGACCCTCAGGAGATACTTCTTTTTTATCTGAGTATCAATAGCACACGTGCTTCTGAATAACTGCTTGGTTTTTATCTTACTACCTTGTGAACTGTGCAACTGGCTAAATTTCTCTTTTTACATTGGCTGCTAGAGAAATCAAGCCAAACTTGCACCCTCTTAGCAAATGTGTAACATACTATGTCAGATGCCAATAACTGTTGCCTCTAGGTCATTGAGACTGAGGCTGTTTGTTTAAGTGGGATGATATGCTTTGGCTGTGTCCTCACTCAAATCTCACCTCGAATTGTAATAATCCCCATGTGTCGAGGGTGGAGCCAGGTGGGGATAGTTAAATCATGGGGGTGCTTTCCCCCATACTGTTCTCGGGGTAGTAACTAAGTCTCAGAAGTTCTGATAGTTTTATAGAGGGGCATTCCCTTGCACAAGCTCTTTTGCCTGCTGCCATGTAAGATGTCCCTTTGCTCTTGGACTTTGTCTTCCACCGTGATTGTCAGGCCTTCCCAGCCATGTGGAACTGTAAGTCCATGAAATCTCTTTCCTTTATAAGTTATCTAGCTAGGTATGTCTTTATTAGCAGCATGAGAACAGACTAATACGTGGGGTTTCTTAAAACTTTAACCCGAATGCATTAGGATTGGGCATAGAGTCTCAGTTGCCTCTAACATACCCCCTGTTGTAACACTGCTTGTCACTTCACATATGTGTGCACATGCTGGCCCCCTTGAAGTTATTTGCTTTTATTATTCTTCCTCTATGGTTTGTTTGCATTAAAAAATTTAAGAATAATATGTTTAATTTAACCCACCACATTAAAATATTATTGTTTCAACTTGCAATCAATGCAGAAAAAAGTATTAATTAGATATTTTTCATTTCTTTGTACTAAACCTTTGCAGTCCAGTGTATTTTTTATTGTTGTAAAATATATATAACATATAATTGACCTTTTAACCATTTTTAGGTATACAGTTTAGTGACATTAAGTACAGTCACATTGTCGTGCAACCATAACCACTATCTACCTGCAGAACTTTTTTATCTGTCCAAGAGAAAACTCCAAAACATTAAATAATAACTCCTCATACTCCTCTTTCCCAAGCCCATGGCAGCCACCATTCCAGTTTCTGTCTCTATGAATTTGACTACGCTAAATACCTCTTTTAAGATAAATTGTACATTATTTGCCCTTTTGTGTCTAGCTTATTTTACTCAGGATAATGTCCTCAATACTCATGCAGCATGTGTCAGAACCTTCTTCCTTTTAAGGCTGAATAATATTTGAGATATATATATATATATATATATATATATATATATATATATATTCCATGTTTTATCTATTCATCTATGGTTTCCATTTTTGTATTAGCCACTTTTATGCCCTTGTTTTCACTGTAAACTGCCTTTAATTATTTTATTAACAGTGTGCAGCTTAAATACATTCATAGTTTTCATCTTCAGTATGACACTAAGCTCCTTAAAGACAGCGTCCAGCACATGTTAGCACAAAGGAGATGTTTGACATGTGCGTTCGGTGGCACAGGTAACACTGTGCTCTGAGCTGTAGGTGAGGTGAATGTGATGGGGAGGTAGGGGATGCCTGCACCTTGGCTGGGGGTGATGTGGAACACAGAACACATTGTGTCTCTGTGTCCATCTTTCTGGTGATCTCATCTGTATATTCTAGGATCCTGCATTGACTCTTCTTTCCCCAGCATCTTTTTAATGATCATTTAAATAACAGTACTTTCAGCATATATTACACTGAAGATGCTGAAAAGAGCCACTTTAGGAGGAGGCACACAGGCTGAAAGATTGCTCTTATTTTTCCCTCCTTCCTAGTCCAGCCTCAACTGCTGTTCTTGGTGGAGACAACCACTGTGGGATCAGAGTAGATTAAAATGTAGGGCTGCCTTAATGCTAAAAAGTTTCCCATATTCAAATCTGCTGAAAAATGCCCTTAAGCTTTAAAATAGGGAGATACAGTTCAGTGATTTTAAGGAAAAACATTTAAACAGCAATATAAAAAGAGAAGTTTTGGAAAGAACCTATAAACAGAGCCTGGAGGTAGGGTTGTATGGGCATAATGGCTTCTTCTGCGGTATAACTAAGGAACATCAAAGTCTTTCTGACCTTATACCCAGCATGCCAGGAGAATTTTCCCTTGTGCAGTGATACTTGATTGGCATTCATGCCAAAAGGCTCTTTTGAAATGGTTGCCTGAGCGGAGTGAGATGGGGCTATAGTAGCACATCAACACAGATTCCCCATGTGCCCCCTGCACTGTCAGCCCCTAATACACAGGCATCAAGACTCTGCTGGAGGCACTGCAGGGATGGGAGCTCAAGACCCACTCATGCCTCCCCTCACTTGAGTAGGCCACTCTGGTTTGGGACAGCCTTGTTATTAGAAAAATCTTTGTTTCATTGAGAGCAAAACTTTCTCTATAATCCTCACTTTTGGCTTGTAATTTGCCTTAACAATCATATCTAATGTTTTTTTTTTTTTTTTTTTTTTTTTTGAGACAGGGTCTTGTTCCATTGCTCAGGCTGGAATGCAGTGATGTAATTATAGCCCACTGCAGCCTCAAACACCTGGGTTCAAGTGATCCTCCCATTTTGCCTCCTGATTAGCTGGAACACAGCCATGGGCCACCACGCGCTACCTAGCTAATTTTATTTTATTTTTGTACAGATGGGGGAGGGGGTCTCACTACATTGCCCAGGCAGGTCTTAAACTCCAGGCCCCAAGCAATCCTCCCACCTCAGCCTCCCAAAATGCTGAGATTACAGGTATGAGCCACCAAGCGCAGCCCACATGTCTAATCTTGAGTGTACATGTTTGGCTAGTGCTCACCTAGGCAAGAATTGGCACTGAGGGACTTGCATACTGGATTGGGTGCTTTTCATGACGTAGGAGTCCTTTCATGACATGGGAGTATGTATTTCTGTTTTCATACTGCTATAAAGATACTACCCAATGCTGGGTAATTTATAAGGAAAGAGTTTTAATTGACTCTCAGCTCCGCATGGCTGGGAGGCCTCAGAAAACCTACAATCATGCTGGGAGGGGAAGCAGGCACCTCCTTCACAAGGTGGCAGGAGAGAAAAGAACAAAGGAGGGACTTTCAAACACTTATAAAACCATCAGATCTCGTGAGAACTCACCCACTATCATGACAACAGCATGGAGGAAACCACTTCCATGATCCAATCACCTCCCTCCCTCAACACGTGGAGATTACAGTTCCCATTACAATTCATGATGAGATGTGGGAGGGGACATAGCCAAACCATATAAAAGTGGTTTATGTTAGTTCCAAATGAAACTCTTGATGGGGGTTGGGTGAGGAGTGGAGGAGGGCAGCAGCTCTGGCAAAGACTTCTGGGCAGCCAAAAACCAAAACCACAAAGAGGGCTTTGAATGACACCTGAAGACAGGAAGACAGGCCAAAGAAGAACCAAATGTGCCTAGACATTGTTGACTTGCATTCATTCCTACTTTCCCTGAGATCGCTCCCACCCTGGAGAATTGGGCATCAGAATTCACTGAGCTCTGGGCTAGCAGTTAGGAAAATTTGTATCTGAGGTTAGCACCCCCCCTTTTTTTTTAACTAGTTTTGTCACCTTGAGAAGATCATTGAAGTTCTTAGAACCTCAGTCCTCTTATCTGTAAAATTGGATCAATAATGTCACACCCAGTCTTCCCAGTTCATAAGCTTGTGTCAAGGATCAAATGGGATAATGCACATGAAGTCTAGAAAGGAGAAAGGGCTTTAAAGCACAGATATCAAGTAACATAACCTCTCGGTGTTTCCACTTTATTTTCCTATTTTCTTTGCATTAGTTCAAAACTTATTTGTAATTGTTTATATACTGCTAAATTGTTTGCATATTTTAAGGTGCCTCATCTCCTTTTTGAAATATGTGTGGAATAAATAAAAATATACACAAAATTAACATTTACTTGATATACTGTTGTCTTAGGGGAACATATTGGGGGAATTATGTATAGAATATATTATTGAGAGAATATGTTATAGAGAGAATGTGTTATAGAGAAAATATATGATATTATTGGTCTAGGCCTTGGCACAGGCATTTTAAAAGTACTAGTTTCTCTACTAAATGGAAAACTCCTTTACCTTGAAATGTGTATTTCAAACCCAGTTTCATGAAAAGGAGAACTCACCAGGAGGCGCTTTAGAGTTCATGTTCACAGGATGCTCGGTCTTTCCTATTCAGCACTAGGAAAGTCATTCACTTTGCCATTGAGGTGAGGCCTGTGAGTTAGGGTACAGCCCAGTATGTGGTTTCCTTTAATTTTCTTAATTTAAAATCGCCATTTGTAGAATCTTCCTTAAGCCACCATTGGTATCCTGTTCTTGACAACAACAATGAAAGGTAGGGTAGGCCTGCTCCGGTTGTGCAGATGGTGAGATGGCACCCTGGGAGATGGTGTTGTACAGTGAGAAATGCAGGCTGAAGCCCAACAGACCTGGGTTGAATGCAAGGTCCACTAGGCATCGGAGTCCACACTCCCTGTGTGGCCTTGGCCTAAGTCACTTAAACTCTCTGAGCCCAGTTTCCTCATCTATTAAGTGGGGAAAATAATAGCAGCTACAGAACAGGGTTGTAATAACAATGAATGCATAAAGTTGTACAGCCGTAAGCTTAAAGCTTGGCTAGTGTTATTGTCGTTAATAAACTATTCTCCACTCACTCCCTTTCATTTGAGTAAATCTACAGCCCAAGCTTTATTCAAAAGAAAATAGTTTGTATTATGAGAAAAGGGGGATTTTAAAATATCTTTTCTCTATGATACCTGGAGTCTGTTTTATGGACCTATAAACTAAATATTCTTATCAACTTGGCAGGTAAATGAAACCACAATTATGTGACACCAAACTGAAAAGGTGAATGCATCTTCTTGCATCTGACCTTAAAAAGCTGTCAGGTCTAAGCCACTTACTTTTTATTCTTATCAAGATTCAGGCCCAGCTTGTGAATCGTGAATCATGTGCAGGCTCTGAACCCAACAGTTGGTAAGCTGAGCTTCAGCAAAGAACTTAATTAAGGAGAACCACCCTCTTCCTGCCCCTGACTTATTACCACCCTCAACCCCCACCCACAAACCACAAAGGTATATGCACCTTGCACTAGGTTTTTGACATTATGCACAGTGTAACATTTATCACTCCACTCAGCACTGCTGGATGAAAGCAGTCTTCTTTCAATTTACAAAAACCCACTTTACAGGAAATGTAGGAGAAAGGCCAGAGTACAGTGTAATGAATGCTATCAAATACATCTACCCAAAATGTCACCAATTTTGCTGTGCCACAGTTCCTGGAATTGCATCAGAGATTTAAACTTTTGGATGCACCAGTATTGTATCCCCAAAGACTTTGAAAGAAGTGCAAATACTAGGTACTGGTTCACAATGCATCATCATGCTTATTTGCATATGTGTCTGGTTTGCTTTATTCCAAGGCCCTCCATGAACTTTGCCCCATCTGCTTCTCCCATCTCTTTCCATCCCTCTCTGCTTCAGCCAACCTGGCCTTCCTGTTCACTGAACCAGCAAAGCTAGTCTTGCCTCAGGATATTTGCACTTGCTGTTACTTCTGCTTAGAACATCCTTTGCTTGGCTTGTCCTTCTACCATACAGCTCGCAGCCAAAATACCATCTCCTTAGAGAAGCATTTTCTTATCACTCCTCTGAAGCAGCAGCTCTCAGCTTTTCTCTGTAACACATTCTCCCCTGCCCCCCACTTTTTTTTTTTTTTTGCCTTCACTGTACAGTTTTTCCTTGGTATCTGTAAGAGATTTGTCCTAAGATCCCTGGAGGATACTAAAACCCCAGGATGCTCAAGTCCTTTATGTAAAATAGCACAGCATTTGCATATAACATATACACATCTTCTGTATACTTTACATCATGTCTAGATTACTTATGATACGTAATACAATGCCTACACATGATGTCATTTGCTTGAATTCAATGTAGTACTTGGCATGTGGCAAATTCAAGTTTTCCTTTTTGGCACTTTGTGGAACTCTTTTGTCCCGAATATTTTTGATGCACAGGTGGTTGAATCCATGCATTTGAAATGCACGGATGTGGAGTGACAATTGTAATTACCACTGTGTCTCAGTGATTTTAGTTAACAGAGGTGACAACACGGAGAGGTCAGTGTCATTGGAAGAAGACTTATTACTTTACATTTCCCAAGAGAAGGGGATATACCATGCTACACAGGGCCACAGAAAAAGCACCAGGTTTTGGTAGGAGGCAGAAGCAGGAAAGGGGAGAGTCTAGGCTACAGTCTTTATCAGGGATCCCATGGGAAAGTTAAGAGAGGGCAGAAGAAACACTTTAGGATTGGCTAGTTTTAATAATTTCAGTGGGCTTTGGGCTGTAGAGGTGGTCTCTAATTGCCTTGTACATGGTTCTGGGATAATTTAGGGCAGGGAAAATATTAGCTTGGTGTGTGAAAGTTAGGTAAAGGGGGTAGTTGGGGATATAGACTCTGGATTGGTTGTTTGGCATATGAAAGGTACAATCCTGAGCTCTTAACTATCTCTAAGAATAGGCTAGTGTTGCAAGGAAAGTCTCTTTCTAGACAACAAGATTTTTCAGATGTCAAAATGTAATAAGATATAGAAAGTAAAAAAGATGATTAAGACATACCATATGAAATAATCTCATTTACTTTTTGTTTATCTACTCTATCAGAAGGTAAGCCCCATGAAGGTAGTGACCATGTCCTTGTAATGCACAACCATATTGCCAGCACATAGTAGATGTTTAACAATATTCGTTGCATGAAGCTCATAAGGAAATATGAGCTTCTAGAGTCTGGGACTGTGTGGTCTGCACAGTTGTATCGCCTTGTTGCAACCCCATCCTTATACTTTCCTTAGCACAGTGCAGAATATATAGTAACTATCATTTAAAAAGGGTTGTTGAATTGATTTGAACTGAGAAGGGTAATATACCATTTTAATTTGTAGTTTAAAATAGTTTTAGCAAATTTATTCATTTGTCACAGATAAAGTGGATGGAACAAAAATCATACATTTTGGTAAGAAGAAATAAGATCAAACAGATTCAAAACATATGCTCCTTTTAATTAGGGATTAGCAATCGCATATTCAAATATCAAGGACAACACAGCATGGGTTATAATGACCCGATCTCTGCATGAAAGTGATATTTAAATTCACCTCTAAAAACAGGAACACAGCCGGTCAGGGTGGTATATGCCTGTAGTCCATGCTTCTTGAGATGCTGAGGTGGGAGGATTGCTTGAGCCTAGGAATTTGAGTCTTGCCTGGGCAACACAGCAAGACTCTGCCTCTAAAATAATAAAAACAAATAAGTAAATAGGAACGTAATACACCAAGATGTTAAAAGCATTAATCTCTAGACAGCAGGGTAAGTATCTTTGTAGTTTCCACATTTTCCTTATTTTTTACAATGAATGTGTATGGCTTTTAAAATAGGAAAAAAATATCATTCAAAAGAAATTAGCATTTTGGTTACATTTTTTTGACTTCCACATTAGAGTATGCCAGCAGATTAATAGAACTAACAAAGGAGCCTAAATTCTGCAGCATTTTTTCTAGCTCCTTTTTTTTTTAATTTATTTATGCCTCAGAAGCAATGTGAATTCTTAAATTATCCTTCATTAAATCTAATCAGTTTCGATTG
This sequence comes from Saimiri boliviensis, assembly GCF_048565385.1. Classification (NCBI taxonomy): domain Eukaryota; kingdom Metazoa; phylum Chordata; class Mammalia; order Primates; family Cebidae; genus Saimiri; species Saimiri boliviensis. Next base: position 96,067,115 of record NC_133454.1, read on the forward strand.
ACTCCAACAAACGAAAGCATAGCACGTTAGTTACCATGTCATGCCAGAACAGAAAATAACCTGGTAGATTCTCCGTGTCCCTTTACCAATGTCAGCCCTGCCAATGTTCCTTACTGACGTTCCCAAAACTGACATTCCCCTTTCATTGATGTCACTGAATCAGGAAGCTGAGAAGCTGTTGCAAAATGACTGTTTCTATTGCAAAGGTTTAAAACTTTAGAGATTGAAAGGTTAAAGTTAAAAATATGTATTTTAATTTGAACAACAGATGGCCTTGGAGTGACTACAAGGCTGAATTAACTCTCGAGTCTCTATGGCTGTTTGTGGAAAGAAAAAATAAAAAAGACAACCAAAACCCTTAAAAAGCCCACACTGGAACACACAGCTCAAGTGCTGGTGACATCAGCAGAATCTCTCTGTTGAATTAGAGTCCCGAATTTGGCTTCAGAGCCATCTGTTAGCCTCCAGATAGAATAATCTTCTATGAAATTATACTGCATAGTTTCACTAATGAACATTTCCAATTGTCAGGGCCTCGGCCTCATAGCTATCCCACCTCTTGGAGCCTCCATGTCTCCCTGAGCCCCTGTCATACACAGAGGGATCCTACTTGCTAAGTTCACAATGGATCTGTCCTTTGAAAAGATGTGTCCTAGCTTAGATCGAGTTCTATGGAAACAGACTTTGAGATGGAGAGCTGCATGCAGAAGGTTTATTAGAAAGTGCTCTTGGGAAATACAGCCATAAGGAAATGGAGAAGGCTGCATTGTGCTAAGAGAGAAGCTGACTTCCAAGGTAGTTCTAGCTCAGGCCTTGTTGTCCTATGGAGAGCTCTGTTGCTGGGAAAGGCCCTCAGAGTTGTCCCAGATTGAATCACAGGATCTTGGTCTTTGCAGCCTCACATCAGCTGCCGTTGGAAAAAGGCTTCTTCCTGAGAAAACATTTACTAAATGATTATTGTATTATTATTTATTGTTGTTTGCTATGGACTGAATGTTTGTGTCCCCTCAAAATTAATATGTTGAAACCTAACCCCGTAGGTGATGGTATTAGGAGGTGGAGCTGTGGGGAACCGGTTAGGTCATGAGCATAGAGCCTTCATGATGAATTAATTAGTGCTCTTATAAGGTGCTAATAACTCTGGTCACCCCTTTGCCATGGGAGAACACAGCAAGGTGGCACCCTTGATGAGCCAGAAGGCAGGCCCTCACCAGATACCAACAAATCTGCCTTGATCTTGGACCACCCAGCCTCCAGAGCTGTATGAAATAAATTTCTGTTGCTTATAAGCTACCCAGTTTATGATACTTTGTTATGAGAGCCAAACAGATTAAGACATTATTAATCCCAAAGTGAATGGATCCTTTTGCTCAGCATCAGGCACCAGTCAGGGAGCTTTGGGGCCATTTATATGGGTGACGAGGAAGGATAAAGGGCTGAGTAGAACACAAGTCAGATGTGCAGTGCTGGAATTAACAGAAAGGCAATGCCATCCTGGCATGCCTATGCATGTGTATGGAATAGCAAAATGTGGGGAGAAGCCAGGTACCCTACCCAGCAGAGATGAAGTCCCAGAGTCTACTGGCTTGGGCATCTTTCTGCTTTAACCGGAAAGCTCCCAGCCTGGGCTGTTGCCAGAGTGGGTATAAGCAGTCCCTTTTTAGGCAGAACATTATCTAGATTGGATTACATGCCTGTAAACTGATCAGTGCATCTTCATATGCTGTCAAGCATCTGAGTGCAAACAATTGGACTATTTTAATAAGATTAGCAACTTGGCCCCTTCCTACAGTTTTCTCTCTGCAGGATTCCATTCAGAATCCTCTGGAGAAGAGTGTCTTAGGGAAGCAGGAGGATTTCAGGATGCCCTGTATCTGCCTTCCTGAGGCAATACAGCTAAAAAAAAAAAAAAAAAAAAAAAAGGCCTCCATGTCCACTAGAACCACCTGTACACCCCAAAATGTGCCAGAGAAATGTGCCCAAAGTCAAGGGAGTAGTGTTGTGGACAGGAGGTTTAATAGGATGAATGCGTATTCTTGGGTGGTAAACCTTGCAATGGGTATGCTTATAATTCACCCATGGATTGAGAGCCAATCTCTGCCTGCATGGGCTAAAGTGTAAAAATGGCCAGATGGCCAATAATGAGGCACAGTTTCATAATTGTATAATGATTAAGTTATAGAATTGTACAGATCTGCTTTTCAAATTTCAGTTCCTCCACTTACTAATTTTGAAAACTTGATGAAGTGATTTAACATCTCTAAATCTTACCTCCTCTTTAAAATTGGATAATAATAATCCTACTTGTGGCAAATGGACCTAAGCCAATTTGCTCATTCACAAATACTAGATCCTTCAAGGATTATGATTGGGTTCTTTTTGGTAGCTGGCAGGTAGATGGTAGATGCTGTAAATCATTGCAGGTAGAAAGCTATCAGTTTCCTCCTCAAAATTTCTCTACCAAATGCTATTTTCCGTGAAAGCAGGACTCAGGCCAGATTGTCAAACTGCCATATAGGTAGACCCCAAAACAGTCTTTTAACCCATTCTGCAAATATGACAAAATCCCAGCTCTCTTTAATTCTCTATTGTTTAATCGGACAATGTTTAGAGGTAGAATTCAGCTTAAATTTCTAGTAGGTTCTAGGTAACACCGTCCTGTCTTCAGAATCCTAAATCTAGGGGTTCTTTTTTGAAGCAACTGTGCTATTTCAGTAAAGTGGGGGGTGTCTGTATGATATTTATAGACAGTGCAGTGCCCGGAACACTGTTTATTTCACCACCAAAAAATGATTTCTAACATTTTTATGCTAATGAATAAACCTTTGGTGTGGACCAGAAACCATGATAGCTAAAGAACTGAAGTAGTTCTGTAGGAACTGTTTCTGAAATACTGTATTCTAATAGGGTCTAGCAAAAGCTAGTCATTTTTGGAGACTGCTTTCTTAATTAGAATTGTTTGATTATTTTTATTTATTTTTTTATAGAGAATTCTTTGATTATTAATTGACCACCCTTCAGGTCGTTTTAATTAAGGCAATTAACTAAGGTAATTAACTACTCTAAGATGTAGATTAAAATACATACACACTGTCACACACAAACGACTGTCTATGCTGATATATTTTAGAGTTAAAGAGCACATAGACTGTCTCATAGAATTAAATGAGATCGATATAATGCTACACAGAAATTTAAATATACTATATTTATAGCAACTCTAATGACAGTATTTTAGATAAGATGGCCTGAGCATAGTAGCATTATAACCGAATTAATGTCCCTACCTGAAGAATACAGGTAAAGAGACTCATATTGACCTGAAGAAAGGGCTCTATGGTAGTCGTTGGAAGGCTCCCTTCTAAGCTCATCATAGTCTCCATGTAGAGATTGCCATTTTTCATGTATTTTTTTATGAACAGCTCTTAATTTTAATTATCAAATCTATCAACCTTTCTTTTTTTGGTTTGCACATTTTATACCTTGTTTAAGAAATTCTCTTCTAGATCAAGGTTAAAAATATATACTTCCTTTTTATTTTTTGCCAAAGTTTTGAAAAGTTTGTCTTTCTCAGAGGTCATCAAACCATCAGGAATTGATATTTTACATATGGTATAAGGTAGGAAAATACAATTTTATTTTTCCTCATATTAGTCATTATTTAAATATAATCTTATTTAGTTCAGTAACTACATTTTATCATTTCCATCTAAATCTTGACTAGAGGCCTTTTTTGGGAGGTGGGAAGTGCAGGTTGTACAAGTCATGTTAATTTTATTCTCCCAACAAGTGTGAATGGGAGCCTATGGTTAGGATTTGGTGAGAGGAGAGATCCTTCCTCCCATACTCCCTCTTTTCCAGCTCCAACTGTCTCAAGTCTGAGCCAGGCCATGACTTTCTTCTCATTGCAAGTTCATTAATTATCTAATGAGGATGTCAACCTTTGGGTTGTGGGAAACTTTATTCTAGAATTTCTGCTTTACCTTCTCATTCTGCTTTATTTTCTCACATTTCATGTCTGCCCCAATGAAACCAAGGCTTTTGCTACCAGGACTAAGGAATTTAATACTAGATTATTTCTCCTTATTGTTGATTCTGGCCTCAAGGGCTTTGGAAATTCTCTTTAATCTCCTTAAAGCTCATTCATGCATTAAACAAATATTTAAATTTTTATTCATACTTATAGATGTTCTAAACCATGAGAAAATCTCCAAAAACCTAGGCTTTCATGAAATAGAAGTGTATGGTTTGTTTTGTTGTTGTTGTTGTTTTGGGGGGCTTGGTTTGTTTTTTTGGTCAGCGCGTTTGGAAACAAATGTTTTTTACATTCCCATCTTTGATCCATACAGACTTAATTTTGATATAGTAAGATGTATGGTAGGGATCCTGCTTTATTTTTTCATAGTCATCCGGTAAACACATAGCAACACTATTTATTAAATAATTTACAGAGTGGAAGTTTTAGAATGTAAGTACTCAATATGTGGTAGGGAAAAGAACACTAATACAAAGTATAAAATCTTCCAAAGCAAGACTGAGCCCTATTATTACTGTCTCACCAGTCTTCACTGGATGTGGTCAGCCTCTTGAATCACCAGGGCTGTCCATGCTAGATATACTTCCATCCCTCTTTAGCTCAAAATATTTACAGAAATATATATACTGTTGGGAATATAATGGAAGATATATTATCAACTTTTTCATGTTCACTGTTTTGTTACTATACATAGTAGATGAGTTTCAGAAAAGTTGTATTAAATTAAAATTATGTTTTTAGTTCCCCTGGCAAGTTTTCTCCTTAAAGGGATTTTACTCTGAATTAATTTTGAAAATCATCTTAAAGGGTAAATACTGACTCCCTAATTTTTCTATGATGCAAATAAGAGTTTTTATTTACTAAGTTTCTCAATGCAAGACACACTTGCATAATGCAGTTTCTTTTCTAATATAGGAGAAAAAAATTAGTAGGCTAAATTTTAAAAGCAAATCAATGTGTATTTTAAAAAATGCAATTGTTGGAATACAGACTTAAAGACATTTCTTAAGGATCATTTACATGAATCCAATTTGCTTGCCTCTATATGAGAGGCAACATTTTGGGTGACTTTTTTTTCCAAAATCTAATTTTTAAGCTTTGTAGGGTAGGTGCCAAATGGTATTTTAAAAACACACATTTAAAAAAGGAAGAACGTGCAGTTTTGCCTGGAGTACAGATGGAGCCTGTGTCAATTGAAGGCATTTTGCCTAAGGACACAGAGAAAATCACTTTTTCATAAAGACCATAAACTCCACTCATGTTTCTGTTCATTTTAATTTGTGGAAAGTGGAAAGAAATCAAATGGGGGCATACGGGTTCATTTGTTTAAATAATCTCATCACTCAAATTTTATATTAATTGTGCTGTAAAAATTATTTGACTCCCAAATTAGTAACATAATTTTTATATGAAAAAATATGGTCATTTATTGTTATTTCTTGTTCTCTTATTGACTTTTTCTGTCATGTACTGTGTATTGTGTAGATAGGCCCCAATTCTATTGTATCTCCATACCTCATACATATCTTCCATGTCTCCTCACTTTGGTCCCCCGTAGAAATATCTTACATTAATAATTTTTAAAATAATGATGGTCACCCTCATTCCCTGTGCCAGGAATTGGCTCAGGACTGTAGAGGTAACTTTTCATTTAAGCTGCAAAACAGAAATGAGGAACCACAGAGTATTTGAGTGGTAAGAGGCAGAGCCAATACCCGAGAATGCACTTTGGCTTTTAAAGCCCCTTCCTTTTACCACTCTGCAGATATTCTTTATAGAGACATAAATGTGAAACTGCTAGTGAGAAGATAAGTCTTCATTGATTGACATGAAAATATGTCTATTATAAATTATTATGAAAAAAACCTCAGATTTTAATACAGGGTAAGCATCAGGATCCCATTCTTTTAAAAATAAATGTGCATATGTACAAAAATGGCTGGAAGGATAGATTCCTAAATGTTAACAGCAATTCCCAGTGGTTTAAAATATTCTTCTTTAAATTTTTGGATTTCGTTTTTCAGGGAGCGTTTTTCAGTCATGGTTCTTTATTGCAAGCAACAACTCTGGTGGGTTGGGGGAGGGCGGGGGGGAAAACAAGTACCACATGGCTAGACATGAGATCTTTGGTTTTAACCATGTGCTGCTTTATCACTTATAGATGATAATATTTTTCATTTGATTTTTTCCTTCTACTTTTGATTATAAAGCCAATTCTCATATTATCAAATAGTTGGGACAAAGTTAATCCTGCCTGGCAAGAATTTCTCATCAGTTTTCTATTTTTAAAGATTAACTCATTTTCATCTGTTCTCTCTGTGTCATTAATATTGTAGTGGTGTCAAGCTACAGAAAACTCTGCACAAAGTGACCTGTATAAAAAAAGGAAATGTATTGAGTTATAAGTGGAGTGCAGAGGTTGAGTCAGAGGTTCTCAGTGTCATCAGAGTACTAAAACAGTCTCTCTGTGATTCCTTTCGCTCTACTCTGCCCCTTTTGATAGGCTCATTTGCATTCTGCTTCCTCATCCTTGTATAAAAGGCTGCAGCTATTGCAGGCTCCACATCCTTACATTCCTCTCTTCAGACTCGCAGAGTCTCCAAACTACGGCCCTCGGGCCACATGCGGCCCCCTGAGGCCATTTATCCGCCCCCCCCGCCCCCCCGCCACACTTCAGGAAGGGGCACCTCTTTCATTGATGGTCAGTGAGAGGAGCACAGTATGTGGCGGCCCTCCAACGGTCTGAGGGACAGTGAACTGGCCTCCTGTGTAAAAAGTCTGGGGACGCCTGCTTCAGAGGGAGAAAGACCATCGCCCCTGATAACTGCTGGGAAAACACTAGGAAACTTCTTTCCCAGAGAAACCTGAGCAAATGCCTGTTTCTTATTTGCCCAAGTAGGTTCACCTGTATATTCCTGAAGCAATTTCTAAATATCTAATTAACTACTAAATACCAAATTTATTACTCAATGCTAATTATCATGAAGCTGAAGTGGGTGGGTAGGTCTCCAAAGGGAAATTTGGCTGCTGTTAGTAGGGGAAGAGGAAAATGAAGGCTGGGAAGCCACTCATTCTCACTGGCTTTTATATCCACCCGCTAGTACCCCCTCCCTCCCAACTGTCACTCTTAACTTTGCCTTACTTCATTGTTGCGACAGTTTTATTCCACCTACCTACTGAATTATTTTCCTCATTAAGGTTTTATGATCACTTTAAGACTCTAATGTAACTTGCTTTTGGCCACAGCATCAAACCCAAACTCTCATATCCATTTAAATGTTTCTCTCCCCAGCCATTCACCACCATGTGATATATTATCCTAAATACAGTTGTCAGTTTGCCGCTTCTCTGCTGAAAGTTGTCTGAGTCCTGGCTGCATAACAGGTGAAATCCATTCACCCTATCCTGTCATTTAAAGATTTCAACAATCTGGCCTCATCCACAATTTAACTTTTTCTCTTGTCCTTCCCCTTACTATTTCTAGAAAACACCATATTCTTTCTTACCTCCACAACTTTGAAAACACTGTCTCTTTCCATCTGGAAATCTTTCTTTTCATAGATCTGGATAACTAAGTAACATTCTATACCATATACTTCTGCATACTTATGTCTTTTTCTGTGAATTATAACTGTTCATAAAAACACAAACTAGCAATATTTATATCAAGGCACGTTCCATTCATTAGTTTATTCACTGATCGTGGTCTCTAAGGTTCTGCATGAGCAGATGTCCACCTGCCTCCCAGTCTTGTGTCACATTCTCCTTTTTCTTGCTTGCTGTGCCCTACCACACAACAAATGCTTAATGCAGTTTCCTGTTTCAGAAATTCCATACACATATCCTCCACCTGAAATGCTCTTTCTCCACCTCTTCACCTAGATAAACACTACTCCTCTTTTAGATATCTCCTTGAATGTCATTTCCTTAGAAAAACCTCTGACTCTCAAAGCTTTGGTCCTCCTGTTATGTGCTTTTATGGGACCCTTTACATTTCCTTTACAGTATTTATTTCAGTTGTAATTAATTATCCATCCTATTATCTCTTGAATGCTTATTTCTCCTAACATATTCTAAGCACCTAACACAATGATTAGTACTGGTGGATGCTCCATTCTTTTTGAATAGATAATGGTGGATACTTTCTCTCCACAATAGTGCTTTTTTTTCCATTAATCTTCACTGGCTAACAGGTGCTGCATAATCTAACATTGGTTTTATTTTTGGGTAAAGCATTAAATTCAAATCATTAGATTTAAAAGTCTTCCTGGAAATAGATGTGAACTATCAACTCTAGAGCTTTGGAAGTTGACTTTACTTCCAGCCCTTCTGCTGTCTTCTCCTCCTGTCCTTGATCATCTCACTTGCCTAACAAGTGAGTCATTCACATAACATTTAAGAAGAGACTCCCATTTGCTACTGTGTCCTGTTCGAGTCTTCTTTTCCTTAAGGACAAAACACAGGATAAAAAATAATAAGTATTACACGAACATGTCTTCAGCATGCCTGGCCTTTTTCAATCAGTATTCCAAACATATACTGCACATAACGCATTCTGTTCATTTCAAATGAGCTCTAATTAAATGCTATTTTATACCAAATATCAACAATCCAATTAGCTATTCAAGTAGACTCCAAAATATTTTCTGTTTGGCCATTCTTACTGAATATTTCAAAATTTATTGAGTCTAAATTTTATACTATTTAAACCGAGGCTTCAGAGTTTCAGAATGAGTTTTAGAGAAACTAATTCGAGTTATATTCTTATTGATCCCATGATATCTTTCTATGGGAGATATAGGACAAATACTGCTCTTCTGACTTCAAAAAATGAAGAAATGGGAACTATGTCAATAGCCCACTTTTCTTTGGAGCAGCGAAAATGCTCTAAATCTTGCTGTTCAATATGGTAGCACTAGCTACATGTGACTACTGAGCACTTGAAATATGATTAGTGCACTGAGAACCTGAATTTTAAATTAAATTTAATTAATTTACGGTTACATAGTCACATGTGGCTAATGATTAGTGTATGTCATAGCATCCTTTATATGCTCAAAGTGATGAATAAATGGGCTTCTGGATATGTAAAAGAAGAGAGAGTCAAGAAGTGACTGTTAGCCAGGTGCAGTGGCTCATGCCTGTAATCCCAGCACATTGGGAGCCTGAGGTGGAAGGACTGCTTGAGGCCAGGAGTTTGAGACCAGCCTGGACAACATAGTGAGACTCCATCACTACAAGAAAAAAAAAAGAGTGTTGGTTAATTCTGATCATCTCCTCACTTCACAGTTAGGTGAGGGGACAACTCACAAGCAGACACTTGTTTCTGAAAGAATGTACTAACTATGTGAGACATTCTATGCCCTTGAAACTACCATCACCTCATTGGAAAAACTGAAAGACAGACTTCTACAAAAATAATTTGCTAAGCTTGTTTAAACAGACATGCTGGGTTTCTTCTCTCTCATAAGACTGAGATGTAGAAATATTTAAAGGATTCCAAATCATACCATTAATATGAGCACGTATTATGGCTGAGTGTTTGTGGAAATATTGCATATCCACCCAATTCATCACCTGTGAAGTCACATCTTTGTTTAATTTTCAAAGATGAAATGATTCATAGTCATTTCATTCATGGGAATTGGTGCCAGTTTATTTCTGGGAGTTCAATTGCCAGCTTCTGGAATTGAGACACAAATATCTTAATATAAACAGGCTATATGCAGGAGCTTTCTATCTTGTTTCCCCTTGGAAAAGTACCAGTAATTTCATATTTGGTTTAATAAATCTGTTTCCGGAAGAATGTTTGCTGACGTCATTTTTTATCCCTCATGGATTTGATATGGAAAAATAGCCTGGCCATGTTCAAAGCAATAGATCAGTACTGGTAGTGTCTTTCAGCCTGTGGGAGCCCTCATTCCTCTGCAGTCACGGTTTAGGAGTGGTTCTATATCCTAGTACAAGAGAAATGCTTTTGTGAAAGGCAGATTTGGAGGTATGGTGGGCAGAGAAGCTGGAAACTGATCTCCTTGAAACATTGATTTCATCATGTCTGTGTTTAAGTTGTGGCTGCAGTTTGCTGTTTTTGGAGACAAAGCCAATGTCAGCCTGTATTCAAAGCTCTCCATAGTAAAGCAAGTTACACTTACTAGGTGAACCACACTGTAAAGGCCCTTCTCCCTCACATTAAAAATTTTATCTATGTGAATTTTGATCAAGATTAACATTAAAGGCAGCCTTGAAGGCAAAGAGAGGAGAAGATTCCACCAAAAAAAAGCAACATGCAGCATAAACATACTTAAAAAGTAGAGGTTTTCTGTCTGGAACTCACACTGCTGTGATTATATGTTTAGGAGAACACGGTGATTTTCATTCATCCTGTAGCTGTTTTCCATGCTCCAATTCTAGTAACTCATAATGCACCTATGAAGTACCTACTATATGCAAAGAACGGGGCTCAGTGGTATAAGAGAATGTGTTTTCAGCCTCATTGGTTTTTTGAAGCCATGAATTTTAAATGGATCTTTATTTAAAACAGTTTCAAACACAGGAAGATTGAGAGACAAATACAGTGATCATCTGTATAGTCATCACCCAGCTTTAACAATTAGCAAGCATTCGCCATGTTTGCATTACTTATTCTTTTCTGTTGTAATTATTGTTGCTAAATATTTTTAAGCAAATCCCAGATTTGATGTCCTTTCCCAACACATTCATACATGTCTGCAAAAAATATTAGCATTTTCTTCCGTAACTACAGTGCCATGATCAAACCTAAATAAACTGAGAATATTTCCTTGGTATTCTCCAATAATCAGTCTATATGCAAATTTTCCTACTTATTAAAAAAAGATCTTTTTAAAAATTAGTTTGTTCAATTCAGGAACTAAACAAGGCCCAACATTACCTTACATTACCATAACCATTACCATAACCATAAACTTTACATTAATACAATCCAAACAAATTTTCAGTTATATACAATATACATTTATATGAAAATATAAAAATATTTTTATTATATTTATAGAATAAACACACAGAAACACACATATCTTTGACATGTTGAAGAAATTATGTCAGTTGTCCTGCAGTCCCTACACTCCAAAATTCTAAATTTTTCTATTTACTTCTTTGTGGCATCATTTATCGACAGAGTTTCACTCTTGTAGCCCAGTGTGGAGTGTAATGGTGCTTTCTCGGCTCACTGCAACCTCTGCCTTCCGGGTTCAAGCAATTCTCCTGCCTTAGCCTCCTGAGTAGCTGAGATAGCAGGCATGCACCACCACATCCAGCTAACTTTTGTATTTTTAGTAGAGACAGGGTTTCACCATGTTGGCCAGGATGATCTCGATCTCTTGACCTTGTGATCTACCTGCCTTGGCCTCCCAAAGTGCTGGGATTACAGCTGTGAGCCACTGCACCTGGCCTATTTTTTTTCTTTTTTGAGATAGATTTTTGCTCTGTTGCCCAGGCTGGAGTGCAATGGTGCGATCTCAGCTTACTGCAGCCTCCACCTCTCCGGCTCAAACAATTCTTGTGTCTCAGCCTCCAGAGTAGCTGGGATTACAGGCATGAGCCACTCATGCCCGGCCAATTTTTGTATTTTTAGTAGAGATGAGGTTTCACCATGTTAGCTAGGCTGTTCTTGAACTCCTGGTCTCGAGTGATCTGCCTGCTTGGCTTCCCAAGGTGCTGAGATTATAGACATGAGTCGCCACTCCTGTCCCCTCCATTTTCAATAAGCTTGGAAGTTTATGTTCAATTTTTCTTTTGGCAAGCATACAGTACTTCAAAAGTGGTGCTATGTGCTATACATTGTATCACATCAGAAGGCACACAGTGTTGATCATCCCACTCCCTTAAGCATCCTCCGTCTTCCCCTATGAAGTTAAAGAGAAGCTTGGGGAAATCATTTAACCTTGCAGAGTGTCAGTTTTCTCATAGAGACATTGGGGATAATAGCAGGATACCCTTGCAAAGCTTGGTGTAAAGATTACACTATGTAATCTTTGTGAAGACCATAGCGTGGTGCCTGGTACATTGAAAAATATGAGGTGTTAATTTATTATGAATAAGACATGCGAAGTACTTAGTACAGTACACTGATCTAGGAGACTCTTAATAATGTCAGCTATTATGGCCTTTATAAATTATTTTGGCTGAACAGGCCACGAAAATTTCATTGAGTAGACAGTATTTGAAGGATGAAATGAAAAGGCCTAGACCCCAACACATTAAGGCTCAGAGAAACCTCTCTGATAAGTTTCTTTTTAGGACTAGATTATAAACTTCAAGATGGCAGGAATTTATTAGTTCTTTATCCATAGTATATAGTTCAGCGCATGGCCCTCAATAATAGATGAGTAAAAAATCCTACACAAACTCAACTTTAGACTGGCTGGTCTCTTATTGTGAAGTCCCCTGCACTCACTCCTATGATACCCATGTAACATCCCTTTACTCCCAGTTCTGTATACTTACCCCTGCCATCTCTGCTGCTTAGAAGACCTAGGCCTGGCCAGGTGCAGTGGCTCATGCCTGTAATCCCAGCACTTTGGGAGGCCGAGGTGGATGGATCACCTGAGGTCAGGACTTCAAGACTAGCCTGGCCAACTGTTGAAACCCATCTCTACTAAAAATACAAAAATTAACCAGGCCTGGTGGTGGGTGCCTGTAATCCCAGCTACTTGGGAGGCTGAGGCAGGAGAATCTCTTGAACCCGGGAGGTGGAGGTTGCAGTGAGCAGAGATTATGCTATTGCACTCCAGCCTGGGAAACAAGAGTAAAAACTCAGTCTCAAAAAAAAAAAAAAAAAAAGACCTAGATCCTCTGCTTCTACCAATGTAAGTTCTACAATATACATCCTTCCATATTTTTTTCTCTTATCTGTATCCTTTGGGAGGACTTTTCCGAGACTGTTCCACCCTATATCACACTTGTCCTTTTCTCAATACCCACATCATACTCTTTGTCCATAAAATTTGATGCTTATACTTTAAAGATGTGTAGATTGTCTTGCTTTCTAATAATTCCCTACACTTACATCTTATTTCCTCTAAGTAAATTGTAAACTCTTTAATGGCTGATACGTTAGTCAGTTTTTGTTTTGCTGCAAAGAAGTATCTGAAGCTGTGTACTTTATAAAGGAAAGAAGTTTAATTGGCTCATGGTTCTGCAGGCTGTACATGAAGCACTGTGCTGGTTTCTGCTTCTCGCGAGGACTTCAGGAAGCTTACAGTCATGGTAGAGGGGAAGAGAAGCCAACATGTTATACACACAATAGAGGGACTAAGAGGGAGAAGAGAGAGTTGCCACACCCTTTTAAGTAACCAGATCTTGTGTAAACTAACAGAGCGAGAACTCACTCATCACCGAGGGGATGGCATGAAGCCATTCATGAGGGATCCACTCCCCTTATCCAATACTTTTCACTAGGCCCTACCTCTAATACTAGGGATTACATTTCAACATGAGATTTGGAGGTGACAAACATCCTAATCGTATCAACTGAGTTGGTGTTTTCTGCCTTTCTAACTTCTATTCTCCTCTTACCCAATACCCATTCCCAACCCAAACACCTGGCACAGGAGTAGACACAGTAGAACTTCAAATAAGTACTATTTGCTAATTTATCATCTCCTTATTACACCTTTTTCAATGTACTTGGGAACTCGAGGACATGGCCATCAATACACTGCCAAGATGAGAGAGGCGTATCCCTACTACCACTGCATTATGGTATGTCTGCTTACATGCCTGTGTCCGTATCATACTGATAGAATCCTGGAAACAGAGATTATGGATTTTCACCTCTGAGCCCTAGGAACTAGTACAGGAGTTGGCACATAACAGATAATCAATCAATGATGAATTTAGGAAATGGTGGGTCAACCAATTTGATGAAATCCACTCTTGCCTAAAAAAATTTGACAATTTGGGCTAGTTCAGCCAACAAATTAAGATGTTTAAACTGTTTACACATATGGGCCAAGTCCTCATGAAAATATAAAACATGTTTTTAGGAGTCAGATAAAATTAGATCTAAAATTGAAATGAAAAAAAAATTAAAGTCATTGACTACTAATGGCTTTATTGTTTGACTCAGGAGCATTATGGAGCTTTCAAGGTTTTAAACCTAAAGAAAAACTCTTAACAGTAGAATTTCAAGCAGGAAAGAGAGCTATTTTGAGGCCTCTTGGTACTGCTAAATTCACACTCAAGAGAGAACTCTCTTCTCTCTTCTGGAAGCTATATTATAGTTCCTTCTTCCCCACCCAGCAACCAAAAAACAAAGCAGCTTCAAGTCCTAGAAAGTACGGAAGAAAAATACTTTCTGCTTATGTTGTAGGTGTGTTTCTTCCACTCTTTGGGGTGGAATTTGTCAGCCAGGTTGGGGCATGTTCAGGCTGTGTTCCGCACATCTTCTCCTGAATCCTCAGTCCAGGCAGAAATCAATCACCTACATGTTGGCCTTTAAGAAAAGAGCTGGCATTTTAGTGTTTTAAACACTGGCATCTTCTGGTTCAGTGCCCCAGCCAGAAGTAAGGAAAGTGTGTTACCCAATTTTTTTTTTTATTCTTTGAACCAAAAAGACATTCTTCCCTATGTTTTACTCCACCTGACCATTGCCTGGCTTGAAGGAAAAAAGAGAACACTTTCAAGAGCTGAGAAAATTGGCATTGATGATTCAACATAATTTAGTTAAAAGTTAATTCTCCCTTCCCATGAGCCACAGCTGATTATTTAGAGAAGTATTACCATTCATTGTTCATTGAGTTTTATCTTTCTAAATTTTCACTGATTAGTGTGATGTGTTACTAGGAAAAATATGATTTTAATTGCATTTTGGCATCTTAAAAGACTGTTTCACACTGCTTAACATCTGCAGTCAACAGATGTTTAAACACAACTTCCTCAATGACTAAAATTTGGCAAAATGTCTAATAGTTGGAACAGTTTAAAATTCTAAATATACTTCTAGGAACATAGAAGGCATACAGGCAGATGAAGTACTGCTTGTGTGTGTTTCATATTAAATATTAAAATATTATATATACCATCCCTTTCAGAGATGACAGGTTTCAGGGAAAAAACAACAACAGCCAAGAGATGTTTCAATCCTACCA
The DNA here is from genome assembly GCF_048565385.1 of Saimiri boliviensis. Lineage (NCBI taxonomy): Eukaryota > Metazoa > Chordata > Mammalia > Primates > Cebidae > Saimiri > Saimiri boliviensis. The sequence continues at coordinate 96,082,283 of NC_133454.1, forward strand.
TTCCAGAGATATTCTATCTATGAGCAGGGTTGTGTCTTGTGGTCACTGTCAACTGCAGTGGGGACCCTTTTTTAAGTGCTATTTATTGTGGTTAACTCTAGAGACTGGTAGAGGCAAAGCTGTGAGACAGACACGTTTGTCCCTTTTGCTTCCTCTTTTGGCATCCTTCATTTCTCTGACTCAGATCCTCAGGAGCTTCCATGAAGGTAGATTCTAAGATTAATACCTTAGACCTGAGTTTAAGTTAATTGGTCAGCCTTCAGTTAATTGTGGCAAAGATTCATTCATATCAGAGTGTGTGTGTGGTGTCTGTCAACTGTCTGTTACTCAAGGCAGGGGTGCAGAGAGGAGAGAGGATGACTCAGTTAGCATTTAGTCAACTATTTGACCAATCATTGGTCAAATTAGCATTGGACCAACCATTTAAGCCATTATGTTTAGCATGGCTTAAATAAATCCAGAAAAGATCATGAATTTCATTTCAGTCACAACTTGTAACAATCAACACCTACGGGCACTTTATGATAGTTGATAACTCAGGCTTAGCAGAGGGCTGCTTCCTGTCCCCTTGTTGAACTCACCCTCAGTAAAAACGCCATTTCTACTCAAGCATCCTAGAGGCTGTAGCAGAAAGAATGAGAAATCCACGTTTTCTATCCCTGGATGGTTAGGTCCGCAGTCACAGGAACTGTGCAGTATATAAAGACTTTCAATTGATACATCTCTGCCTGAGCTCATCATGTCATTCTTTTCTCTGTTACTGATTTAAGTAAGTAAATTTTTGGTATAGCCAATTACTTTATCTACTATGGGTGGGCCTAGTCCAATCAATTGAATGCCTTTGGAGCAAAGAGTAAGGTTTCCTGAAGAAAAAAAGAAATTGGCCTCAAACTGCAGCATAGAAACCCTGTGGAATTTCCAGCTTGGCCTGACCTGCAGATTGTGGACTCAACGCTGACTGGAACATCAACTCATCTGAATTTTCAGACCACCAGCTTGCTCTACAGATTTTGGACAGGCTGTTCCCCATAACTGAACCAATAAGCCAATTCCCTAAAATCTCTCTCTCTCTTATTTTCTCTCTGTCTCTCCTCTCCCTCTTGACTACACATGTGTATATATAACATCTGGATTCAGAGAAGGTGACTATCGCCAGGAGGAAGTAGAATCATGGAGAGATAGATAGGATAGTCTATGAGGAGTACAATGCAGGTGGTCCATCAGGAAGAGGAAGCAGCTTCTACAAAGACCAGGAGACGGGACCTGTGCCTTTGACAGGGGCAATGGAGAGAGAGAACCTCAGAGTCAGGAGACTGTGTGTTAGAGAGCAGTGGGTACTAAGACTGGATGAATTGGTAGGACCCAATAACTGATGTGTAGAAAAGAGCCTCTCCTTCTTTTTATTTTTTCCATGCAGGGGGCTTAGAATTATTGCATTTTTTAAACACTGAGTCATCTTTTCTGTAGTACTCTACAGCAGAGACCACTCCAGACTGTGCAGCTGTCCCAGCTATCATCATACCCTCTATCTTTTGTATTCATCCCAAAAGGGATTTGCTCTTCCTAAAAGGGATGCCCTCCAAAGAAATTTTAAAACAATCTCATCAAGGAGCCCTGGAGAATAAAGGGATGTGAGGGTCAAGTCACAACTTTGAGGGGAAATAGAAAGAGGGCTCCTTTCTGAGAAAGGAGAATTTCAAAAGACTCTCAGAGAACCAGAAATTCAAGACCCAGGAGGGTAAGCATTTCTGTTTATGCAAGCATCACAGACCGTTTAAGTGAGTGGACTTTTTCAGGTGATATATAAATGAATAAACAATATCCATGTCTCAGGGTCAGAAATGGTACTTTTGCAACTGATTCTGTCCCTCTTGAGAGGCTGTCACCAGACTGAGAGGGTGGGATATCTTAATGAACATTACAAACAATGTGATTAGGCTAGGCATGGTGGCACATGCCTGTAACTCTAGCACTTTGGGATACTGAGGTGGGTAGGTCCAGTAGTTTGAGACCAGTCTGGGTATGGTGAGACCCTGCCTTTAATTAAAATACAAAATTTTAGCCAGACATGGTGGCACATGCCTGGAGTTCCAGCTACTTGGGAGGCTGAGGTGGGAAGATCACCTGAGCTCAGGAAGCCAAGGCTACAGTGAGCTGAGATTGCATTACTGCACTCTACCCTCCATGGACAGGAGTGAGACCCTGTTTGAAACACAAAAAATGATTAAACAAAATGCCACATGTTATTTTAAAAAATACTGAGGGGAAAGGAGGTGGGAAAAAACAGAAAACCTGAAACTATGCATAATCCTACCATCAGAAAATCACATTCATGTGATAAGTGACATTCTCCCCTGTGAATCCCAATTCCATTACTTGTAGTAAATATGAATCTTATTCCACAAACTCAGATGTGCCAAAAAAAAAATAGCACTTTTTACATAAAATTAATTCTGAGCCTGTAGCAATTCTCTTTATCCTATTAAGTAATTAGGAATTCAGTCTCACGCTCACGGATAGTCAAAGGTCTCAAGGTTTTACATACCACCAAACTCTAATGAGATCTCTTCAGCCACTGAACTTAGTCTACAATGTTAACTTCAGAGATATCTGTGGTCTCAGACTACATGGTCTCTTCTGGTTCTGGCTCCTTTGCTGCCGCTTTTAAAGTCAGGAGAATCTTCGGTGAGGCTTTGGAATTCCCATCTCCCTAGCCCAGCCTGCCTACAGTCTTCTTCCTCTTCAGAGTGCTCCAGAACTAAGACTAGGATTGCACGTACATTCCAAACACCTTCCCTTCTCTCTCCAGTTCCTCCAGGACACCAAGCATACTCTCCTCAATGGGTTTAGATTTTATAAAATTCAAGACCAGAATCGGAAGTGTCTTGCAGACAACTTTGGCTTCTGGCCCTGTGACAAACATCTCCCTTGTGGCAAGAGGCCACAAAAAGGCCTGACCATCTGCTTATAGGGGAGGAGGAGAAGAAACACTGGGAGGACAAACACAAGTTAATATTCCAAAAATTATACCACAAACTGTTCACAGTTTGGTGAGTCTCTTTCCATAATGTTCTCATGCTTATAAAGCAAAAATCTCTCTACGCATAAGCTTCTTTCTTTCTTTTTTTAAATATATATATTTTATTACACTTTAGGTTCTGGGGTACATGTGCAGAACATGCAGGATTGTTGCATACATATGCTGAGATCTCATACATACATAGCAGTGTGATTTGCTGCCTCCACCCCACAAGCTTTTCTTTTTTAAGCAAAAAGGGGATTGTACTATATGTATATATGCAGTTACAGCTTGCTTTTTTTTCCCACATAGGTTAGTGTGGGTACCTTCCTAGGAAGGCTCTTATTTTATTTGTGACATTGGGTACTGCACTACTGATGGGTACTAAGGTGGTTTCTATTGTTTTGCTATTTTACACAATGGTGTATTGTGCACATACATGTACATCTCTGTTATTTTTCTACCATCACTTTCTGGAAGTAAACTGACTAGGTTGACCAAGTGACTAGTGAATCAATACTCAGGTTTATTTGCAAATCATAGCATAGTTCTCTGTTTCTCTGCACTGCAGGCCCTGGCCAACTCTGCTGGTTTTAGAGAAAGAGCCTGAAAATGCCTTTCTCAACATCTTAGTTTTCATGAGTTTGATAAAGTTGTTGGAGTTGGTGCAAAGATTATTCTAAACATCTCTCTAGTTTGCTTCAGTGAATAGGAATCTCACTATTAGTGTATAGGGAACCACTAATCTGAGCTTTACAACTAACCAGCTTAGGGACCCTGGACACATCATGTCCCACTCGAGGTCTCAGGTAGATCATTTGTAAAGTGGAGATGGGACAGACAGATGATCTGCTAAAGACTCCCTGAAGTGATATCATACATGCATCATATGTCCTCTGTGTTCATAAACATACACAGTCCTGGACAGGTAATGAGTGTCTGTCTGTGCATTGATGGCAGACTTTGGGCTTTACTGACTTTGCTATGCCTCTTCAGTTTCCTACTTTATATTTTAGCAACAGTACAGTACATTTGTATTAGCTTGTGTTCCTCCAAAAGCTGACACAGTGACAAGGGTTCAAGTTTAAGATGTTTATATTTGGAAAGTACAGGAAAGACCAGTAAGGGAGGTGGCTTATTAAGGTATGTTATCAAGCCAGCTGTCAACGGGCTTAATCTCGAAGGGCAATGTTGAGAAACAATGTAAAACCCATGTTTCAGAATTATCTGCCTTTAGAGCAGGGGAGCTGGGGTGTTTATACATCAAATCCCATCAGCACACCCTAATGTGCTAATGTGCTAATTACCAGCACATCTAACCTTCCATGCAAAGGCTGAGCAGCCTGCCTTAGTTTAGAGAAAAGCTTTCAGGTCAAGAGTGCAAGAAGAATTTTCTGGAACCAGCTAAGGGAGGTGGGCATGGCCATAGTGTCTACTGTGTAACTCTCACAGTTCCACTCACATCAGTGTTGCTTTATTCTTCTGTGTCTTTGCTCATGTTGTCTTTACTCCTGTCCCTTTCTGATCAATTTCAAATCCTCAGACTTCCTATGTTTGTGTCCTGCCTCTGCTACTTCCTAGCTGGGTGACTTTGGGCATGTTACTTAAGCTTTCTGTGCCTCAGTTTCCTCATCTGGAAATAGGTATAGTGATAATTCTCATCTCATTAAACAGTTGTTAGGATCAAATGGTAATGGTGGAAAGCACTTATGGCAGTGCCTACCACTTAATAAGTCTTCAGTAAATGTCATCATATTTGTTATCCTTCAATAGCTACTTCAAGTGGTAGTGCCTTGAAGAAAGCATCTCTGAGACTCCAGGCTGGGTCAAGGGCTCAGGCCCCTTCTTAACGCATTATGGTGATATTTTCCATATGTGAGTTTATCTTCTACTATGGACAGTGAGTTCTCCAGGAAGCCATCTCTGTGGCTTTCTCAGGTCTGTGTCCTCTGCAATTCTTGCAGGACCTAACCTGCCATTCCATTAATGAATGATAACAGAGACTTTGCTTTCATTCACTCAGAAATAAACCCTTTCCTTTAAGATTCACCCTGAGTAAAATGTAAACTTCATCAAACTGTAGTAATAATACACTTTCTTTATCCTAACACACATATTGCCAATACTGCTCCTTTAAAACACACACACACACACACACACACACACACACACACACACACACACACAGAGAGAGAGAGAGAGAGAGAGAGAGAGAGAGAGAAAACCACTTCTTTGTATTTCTGAAACCAGGTTGTCTGTCTTAATACTGAGATTTTTTTTCACTTTATCTTCCTTTCTTTCACAAAGCAAGCTATTATTAATTAAATGCTAGACTCTAGTATTAAAATTGACAAACATATGGTTTAGACCTCAAAATGAAGGATAATTTGGAAATAGTTTTCAGTTGCTCTTCAAGAAGAAAGCAGGTTCCTGGGGCGCCCTGCCATGTGGTGGATCTCATACTCCTGTCATTCTGCTAACACAATTCCAGGAGCTGATTCTGTTGCATTTCATAGGATATCAGTCTCATCCTGATCAAGAATGAGCAGGGAAGACTGGTGGGTCTTAGGAATGGGAAAAAAAAGAAGAAATAGTTTTATGCCATGTTGGAAGTTCAAGACAGAGACACTAAAGCAGAAGCCAGGATGGAGGAGCCAACAAAATGGGATATATGTGACACAGTTGAGGAATGGAGTAGCCAGAGAGTGGGAAGTGGGAACCCAGCACAGGGATGCAAACCCAGCCGAGAAGTTATCTTGCATTAGATGACAGTGAACTGGCCTAGAATGGACACCCCAAAGCCAAGATCCATGGCAGAGAGGACACTGGTGGTGCAGGGTCTGGCTCTGGGTATCAGCTGGGTGAAGTTGTTAGGGATGGTGGAGAATAAGGCATTGACAATGAACCACAAAGCTTGGGAGAGTTTAGGCCAGTATTGAACATTGCTCATTTAATTTTGCTTGAAAAGAAAAATAACTCTGGTTAAAATGTTTTAGAACACAGGCTTGCTAGTATCACTAAACTAGGGGAAAAATTGTCAAAAATTAAAAAACAAAGAGCAAATCCAGATTTGAATCTAGGCTCTTTGAGTTAATAGCTAGAAGAATTTGGGCAAGCAATTTGGATAAGTAAGTTCTCTGAATTTAACTTTTCATCATGAAATACACATAATGCCCCTGGGTTGTTGTGAGGAATTATTAAGGTAAGAAGATAATGACAGCAATGGTCTACTGAATACTTAATATTTCCAGGCATGGTACCAAGGGTTTTCCCATGCTTGGTCTTATTTTCTAAAATTAGCCTACAAGGTAAGTACTATAGGTTCTTATTTTTACAGATGCAAATTGAGCTTCAGTGTGAATAAGTAACTTGTGCCATGTCTGATAGCTAAAGAATATATATAAATCATCACACATGGAATACAGTAGGTGTTTAACACGTGTGAGTTTTCTCCTTTCACTTTGCTTGCAATGCTAGCCATAGAAGATTTAAAAACTGTCTGATTTTTGAAGAAGAAATCCTTGGAAGAGCACTCCCTCTCTGCTGGACTAGAGTTTAACTATCATCATGTTCTTTGGGAATTTGATAGCCTTTTAATCCACCGAGGCCATGACTTTCTTAGAATGTGTTGACTTCCTCTGCTGCCAGTGTTTCTCTCGAGGGACCTCCATCTGCATTTGTTTGTGGTTGTCTCTCCCAGTGACATTTCCTCCTTTACCTGATTCTCAAGATAATTTGTTTCTCATATGAGCCTCAGCAGCCTGAAAGATGATATCAAAATCAATCAGTCCTCCAACAAGTTTTGTAAATACAATCCCTTGGCTTTGCATAAAGGGTATTAAAGGGTGTCTCAATCGCCCAATTCTTCCTGGAGCAGTGGGGCCACTCAAAGGAGAATCAGGAGGTTAGAACACATCCTAGAACATGAAATCTCATGTATGGGAGGATGTCAGCCTCATAGCACCTGAGCCCTAGTGTGGGAACATGAGAGCTAGGAAGGTGTTATCCCCTGGGACTTCTGAGAGCTGCAGGTGGGACATGGTAGCCCTTGATCCAATGTGGATAATGAGGAGCCCCCTTAGAGAGCCACAGAAACCATCCCTGAATCATGTCTTCCCTTCTCCTTCAGTATGAGCTTCTCTGTTGAGGGGAGGCAGCAATGCCTTTGAAAGTTTGAGCTGGTTTGTGAGGAGAGGTAGAGGCTGGAATCTCATGGTTATCTCCTTCCTCAAAACAGAGCCAGAAGATGCATGCCAGCTGCCATGGCTTGATTGAAACCTGTTATGGATTTGCCTTTTAATATATTTGTTAAAAATTTGAATCAGATGCAGCATTTATAATAAGACTTCACATGAAATTCCAGATTTCTGGCTTCCCTTGAAAAATCACACCTGATAATCCTGGGCTAGCATTTCTATGGGCAAGAGTAGGCTGGATCTAAGTACACCTCTTCAGGTGGGGCAGGTGTGGTCCTGTGTGCCCCAGTCCCCACCTGGCCCCACACTTCCTTAGGTTTCCTGTCTTGTTCCCTGGGCATTTGAATTTTGAAAGAAGGAACAGGAAAGAAAGTAACAATAGAGTTAAAAGACTTACAACCTAACCCAGTTAGTAACAGGAAAAGTAAAAGTTACTTCAGGTAACTATGTCCCTTACATATCATCCAGTTTTGCAGAAAGAGTAATTGGAGATCAGAGAAGTGAATTAAGCTGCTCAAAGTCACATGGCGTTGGTAAATGGTACAACCAAAATTTGAGGTTTGGCCTCTTTGATTCCAAGTCGTGTGACCACAAAATCCCACTTTGCCACAGTGGCCTCACCAAGAATCTGCTTCCCTTTTATGAAAAGGATACCCTCATACTTCTGCATACCTGGGGTATCTGATGCCCTGTCAGATATCAAAGAGTTAATGCTATACTGGTGACCATTCTTGATACCAATAAAATTCAAGAGGCGTCTTGTTTTTCTTCGATGCTGGCTGGCATCCTCTCTGCTCCCTGAGTCACTAATGAGAATGTGTACGCGATATTCAAATAGGATAGGAGAAACTTCTTTGTATCATCGAGGTTACCATTTGCATTAAGGGAAAAGAGGTTCGATGACTCTCAGTTCGGCAATTCAGCAGCCATCTGTACTTCACATCATTGGCCTGAGTTTTCAGCCTTATTAAATTCTTTCAGGTCATCTGGTCTCAATCTTTGTGGTTGCCCAAGTGCACATTTATGTCCCATGAGTTATTGCCATTTCTAACCTGTGCTTAACTGTTCCCACCTCCCACCACCCTTAATTGATCTTGCAGTACTTCTGGTATTATTTTTAAAGTCTTCAATTTCCCAATTATTTCCAAGAGCCCACAGAGGTTACTGTCTGTGTAACAGACACTGTGTCCTCTGGGTTTCTACATGGCTTTTACCTTGTTCTGTCAAAGCTCCCTGGTGAACTATTTTTGCTGGATACTGCAGTCTCCCACTAGACACCACAGCCAAGAGGTGTTAAGGTCATATGGGTTGCTTGCAGTGGTGGGTAGAATGAATGTTTCTTTCTCATGATCTATGTTTCATATGGCTACCAAACTGCTAGTATTGCCATCTCTTAGAGAGTCTTAGCTTGATTGGTTTTTGTCACAACATCCCTCTGCCTCCATACATACCTTTGTATTGCTCCACGGGATTCAGAGGAGATGCTATGGGGAACTGGGCTGGGAGATACAATACTGAGCTAGGGTTTGTGCCTCCCCTTTGATGACTAAGGCTTTATTTTTGCACCAAGACTATAATACCCTCTTCCCTTAGGCTGAGTTTTCTCCCAGGTGGTTCTTTACTCCCCTGTGCAACCCTTGCTATCTTGCCTGCATTAGTCATGACTGGCTCTAAGTGATGGATATGGCTCAGTGTCTTGGAGTCAAATTGGAATCCCTGAAATCTGTTGTTTTGTTTTTGTTTGTTTGTTTCTTGTTTTTTTTTTAAAGACAAGGTCTCACTCTCTCACCCATGCCAGAGTAAAGTGGCACACTCTTGGCTCACTGCAGCCTCAATCTCCTGGGATTAAGTGATCTTCCCACCTTAGCCTCACGAGTATCTGGGACTACAGTCACATGCCACCATGTGCGGCTCATTTTTTGTATATTTTGTAGAGACAGGGTTTTGACATGTTGCCTAGGCTGGTCTTGAACTCCTGGGCTCAAGCTGTCTGCCTGCCTTGGCTTCCCAATGTCCTGAGGTTACAGACAGGAGCCACTATGCCTGGCTGGAACCCTTGAAATCTTAGGTGGCAGTATTTTATATAATTTTGTTTCCTTAAAGTCCAAATCATCTGAAATAAGTTTATCATTCAGCCTCAATCCAGTCACAGGTTGGCTTAAGTGCTTGGGTACGCAGCTTCATTGTCTTCTTTCCTGAACAAGCAAGCCTATGACTCAAAGAGATTTTGAAATTTGGACTCTTGCATGATGAGAGCTGAGTAAAAAGGTTGTAGGGCCACAGCCACCACGGCAATAGGTGGCACTCCTGGAGCCAGCTAAAACAACAAGCAGGAAATGGAAGTGAAACCCAAGGAAAGGATTATGGCTAGGTCTTGGGAAGAAGGGATTTAGGCAGTGAACTTTCTCTTGTTCCTGCCTTCCTCTATCGACTGCTTTCATCCTCTCTCTCTCTCTATGCAGACTGTCTACCTTTGCCTCCCAGTTAACAAGGTGGCATATGACCATCCCATTGTTTTCGGGTTTACATATAATAGTTCCAGAAATATGCAAGATTTTTCTAGTCCCAAATTTAAATTCTCAGGAGGAAGAACCTGATTGTTTCTGTTTAGATCACTTAGATTTGATCAACTGTGTTCCAACCACCAAGTCTGTGTCCAAGGATCAAAGATAGACCAGAGAGATCAGAATGAGCTGGACAGTCATGTACACATTCATTCTGCCTGAGCATTTTTTACCCCCCATCTTCTCACATTTACTTGTCCTTTCTGGAAAGGCATTGAGGAGTAGAGGAGCGATACTCAAGAGAAGCAGTGCAGTCTAACAATAATGTTTTCTTTTTCTTTTTTGAGACAGGGTCTCACTCTGTCGCCCAGGCTGGAGTGCAGTGGTGTGAGCTCAGCTCACTGCAACCTCTGCCTCCTGGGTTCAAGCGATTCTTGTGCCTCGGCCTCCATATTATCTGGGATCACAGGTGCACACTACCACTCCAACTAATTTTTGTATTTTTAGTACAGGCAGGGTTTCGCCATGTTGGCCAGGCTGGTCTTAAACTCTTGGCCGCAAGTGATCTCCCCTCATCAGCCTCCCAAAGTGTTAGGATTACAGATGTGAGCCACTGCACCTAAACCTAACAATTAATCATAGTAACTAATATTTACTAAGATGTAACAGATACTGTATTGAGTACATCACAGGAATTATCTCACCTATTACATACAAGAAGATCTTACCATTGGTTATTATTGTTAGTGTCATTTCACACGAAGACACCAGGGTTAGTGGGCTGGCTGGACCAAGATCTATGTGAAGAGCAGAGCTCACACCAAAATGCATGCTTTCTATCACTCTATTTAGAGACAGACACACCTGGTTTCACACCTTGAGGCTGCCACTAGCTATGTGATTTTTGAATAATCATTCTGAGTTTTATTTTCTTCATCTGTAAGTAAAGATAAAAATAGCTTTCTAATTAAAAATGCTTTTAAACTAGGCAACTTAGGCATATTATTCTTTTCCTTCATGTATCTGGGCTTTCCTGCCTCATCTAAGCACATTTGTTCTTTCTAATGCTCCCTGAATGTAACCAAAACCTCCAGAGCCCTTCACCCCATCCTCTGATTGCCATGAAATGCCAATCTCAGATAAATAGTTTAAAAAGTGACAAGAAAGTAGGATTTGAAGTCAGAAGACTCGTATTTGAATCTTGCATCAGCTTTGTATTAATTGTCTGACCTAAGGCAAATCTTTTTATCATTCTGAATCATAGTTTCCCTATCTAAAAACTAAGATGTAGAGTTGTTATTATTGGCGGTGGTCTGTCCTAAGCATTAAATTAAGAAATGCAAGTGAAATGTTCTGAAAACTGGAAGAAACCACACACTTGGAAAGGAGTCTTTTACTGTCTCATCAATGCACCACAATGTAGCTGTCTCTCCATGTGAGGTTATCACCTGAGACCAAGAGAATTAAGGAGTATGGACACGAAGGGTGAGGTTGGAGTAAAAGTTTAGTAAGTGAAAGAAGAAAGCTCTCTGCTGCAGAGAGGGGACACAGAAGAGGGTTGCCGTTTTTCACAGTTGTATGTAAAGGCTTTTACAGGAAATTGATGAGGGCTGGCATGTCATTTGCATAAGTCATGTATTTCTGGTAGCTCCACCCCCATCCCCCTAATGCGAATGTGGGCCCTTAGCTTGAGTTACCCTATTGCTTTGTTCCCTTATTACACATGTGTCAGGGGATGAAATTTTCCACTGTGGGCATGTCTGGAAAAGTCATCTGTGTAGCCTTTCTTATCTGTGCAGCTGTGGGCATGTCTTAGGCAAGGCCCCCTGTGCAAGTTTCCTTATCTGTGCTTGCAGGCTGTTCTTTTGTTTGAAAGAATTCAATCCACTACCCATCCTAACTGCCTGCCTGATTGGTTTCTTTCTTTTTCCTCTCTCAATTCTTGTTAAGACAGAAAAATTCTAGAATGACTTTTTGTCTTATAGCCTGGTTCCTAGAATGTTTTGGGAATGTAACCACCCAATGGGTTCACCTTGCCCACTGCCTAGACAGAGCCAATTTATAAAGACAGGGGAATTGCAACAGAGAAAGAGTACCTAATGCAGAGTCGAAGAGAAAAATGATAAGATCTTTTAAATATATATAGCTCGGATATTCATGTTTAATTAAGCAAATTTTAACCATAGAGCTATTTTGTTTAAAAAAAATATCTTTTACATCTCTTATTACCAGACTGTAGTTAAAACAGCCAATATTTCTGGCCTTTGAATTCTACCCCAGGAAACCACTCATATGAAATTAGTAAGTCTTAATTAAGGTTATAACTTAGCCATGGATACATAAGATGTTTTAAAAAATGGTTAGCAGTTTTTGGTTTGTTTTTTTTTTTTTAAACAAGGTTTAGAATATCCCCAAAGGTAGTTCAGTGAAAAAAAAATCAAGACAGGAAATCAGAAGCTATCTATGGGTTGGAAAAAAAAAAAAAAACCTCAATAAATGGCAAAGTTCCACAAATAACAAACCAGAAGGGAATCATTCTGGAAGCCAAGAATTGAACCCAGGCCATCATTGTCAAAAGATAAAGCCTTAGCTACTGAGCTACGCAGCACTGAGCAGTTTCTATTGCTCTTCCCAGAAGTCTAGAGCTGCTGATTTCAAGCTTGTAAAGACTTTGAACTGCTCAAGAGAATTATTAGGGCTGTGACATAAACCCCAAAATTTCTGTCCTCCGGATGGTGGAGACCAAGATAAAGTTTCTTTACATGGTCACAAGGTTAGGCTCTTAAGGACACAAAACAAGACAGAAATTTCATCTGGTATTGGTTTCAGGGACCCACAGCAAATTTTATAATTAACCAGCCTGCTGAGTTGGCTTGAAAAACAGGCTTATAGGGGTCCTAAACTCATGTTCTATCTGGACACCCCTCTCTCCATTACAGAAAGTCAAATTCTTAGCACAAAGTGCACCAGATTTGCTACAGCCAAAGACTAGTCTCACAAATCCTTTTTTTACTATTAAACTCTTGCAGACAAGACACACAGTGACATTTATCATATTGCTTACCACTGCCTCCCCCTACTCCCCCCACCACACACACACACATAGCAGAGAGAGAGAGAGAAAGAGAGAGAGAAAAGACACTTTTCCGGCAAGACTACTTACCCTTTTTGCCATCATATCAGGTTTCTGGGTCCCCTTACTCTGCAGCTTCCAAAAGAGTGGAGCAGCTTTTGATGGCCCTGTTCACTGTGCCACAGCTGTGGGGGGACTAAGCCCCATTACAAAAGAAAATCATCCTTTTCTGTTTTATGGAACCATAGGCAAAAGCTTCTCAATTTTGCAAGATGCTACCTGACAGGCTGCATGGGGAACTAAATTAACATTTTCCATCCCAGTGGAAGCAAAATACACATAATGCAACAGACACTGGTCACCTGGTTTGGTACTCAACATCGACCTGGCAAGGCTCAAACTTTTTCCCGTTGGTTCTTGTTGTCTTTGATCTATGCAAAGTAGGAAATGGTGACCTCCATTCAGGAGTTCAATGGGTGATCTCTGGGCAAGATGAAGAGCAGTCACTCCAATCCAGGGCTGTTAAACTTCTTTCAGGACTCACAGAATGTGACCAGATAGATAAGGAGAGTTCTTTGAGTTAGGCCTGCTGGACTTTAATCAGCAATTCCTTCAGAGATCCATTCCACATCAGGATTCCTAACCAAGAATTCCAGAGTATCTCTTCCAGACTATCCTCCTATTTTCTGTTTGTGAAATCTTCTTGATTGAGGAGAAGTCTCTCAAATCAAGACTCTTTCTACTAGTTAGGGAGAGCCAACTGAGACCGCCCCCAGGAGACAAAGCATGACAGACACCCCATAGTGTAGCTACAGACACCCCACCATGGGGCTACAGAACTAGTTGGGAGAAGGAGGGAGACACTGGCACCACGTAGGATACTCACCAACCCAGACACTCCACAATGGGGCTATAGACAGACACCCTGTGATAGGGCTACAGTTATGGTACATCTCCCCAGGACGATTTCTATATTGCAATTAAGTCCATGCACATTGGGTCAACAGTACCCTATCAGTACAGAGAGTACCAGAGTTAGCCCCCCCTTCGTCTAAGTGAGCTAGGCAGCTGCTTGGGCTGGCCTCTGAAACCATTGCTAGATGGGGCTAGTGAACCACAGGCAGGTAGCCACAAGGGCAATCTTCCCTAAGCCTCCAAATTTATAACCTCCCAATGGGTTCACCTTGCCCACTGCCTAGACAGAGCTGATTTATCAAGACAGGGGAATTGTAATAGAGAAAGAATAATTCACCCAGAGCCAGCTGGGCAGGAGAACAGAATTTAATTATTACTCAAGTCTCCCCAAAAACTCAGGGATCAGAGTTTTTAAGGATAATTTGGTGGGTAGGGGACCAATGAATCAGGAGTGCTGATTGGTCGGCTCAGGGATTAAATCATATGGAGTCAAAGCTGTTCCCTTATGCTGAGTCACCTCCTGGGTGGGGGCCACAGAACTGGTTGGCAGGTCCAGGTGGGGCCATCTAGTGGGTAGAAATCCAAAAACCTGAAAGGACATCTCAAAAGGCCCCTCTTAGGTTCACAACAGTGATGGTACCTTTAAGAGTAATTGGGGAAGTTGCAAGTCTTAGGACCTCTGGAATAATGGCTGGTAATATCTAGAATTCCAGCCCCTCTCGTTCTAACTTGGTGGCTGGTAGCCTTTCATCCATCTTACAAGAACGTTTAGTTTTTGGGAAGGGCTATTATATCAACTATAAATTACTTCCCAAGTAGTTCAGCCTATACGCAGGAATGGAGAAGAACAGCTTAGAGGCCCCATTGTTTGCACAGTACTTTCATACTCTTAATTTGTAGCTGCATATGTTTGCTTGTCTTACTTTTTAAGTGGCAGGAGTTTTGAGTCTAGTTTTGAAAGAAACTTGAGTGTCTTTCAAGTTTCTTATAGAACTTAGAAATAATGGATGTTTAATAAATGCTAGATGTACAGGTAACATTCAGGCTTTCCAGGCATCTGTCTTTCATTTTTTGTTGGGATATTTTTCAACAGTCTGGGGACCTCTTAACAATGTGGGTGAAAGGCTTTGAAAAATCTCTAAAAGCCCTATATAATGCAAAAGTATTTTAAATTTACAGGAGGTGTTATTACCACTAATACTGTGCAAATTAATGCATAGTTGTGAAAATAATAACTCCATAAGCAAAAATGCTTTTATTTGTGTTTTGTTCTTTGCATTGTGCAAATACAGCCTATATAAGTCAAATTTCTACATTTCTATGTCCTGTGTGCCTTAAAGCCTGTCTTGAGATATCAAAAGAATAAAGAAACAAAACAACATGAAATCACAAAAGATTGGAGCTTAAAGATCATTATGGTTAGCCTTGCCATTGTACAGACAAGGAGACTAAGAGACACAAAATAACTTGCCTAAGGTCACACAGCAAAATAGTAATCTTTTTTCTGTCATTATTCATCCTCTGAAATATTTGGATGTGTTTAGTATTATTGACATTTCCTTGAAAAAAGAACAATTTTTAAAATGAAATATTTTGTTTCCAGGGTAGATCAATGCATCACTCCTTAGGCTCACTTAAGGAGGTTGTAGAGATGAGCCCAAAGAAGGAAACCAGAAGAATCTCTGGCTCACCAGTTATTTGTTGGCTCCCTACAAACATGTCATTCAAGTGGCTAATCTTACACCACCACCAGGTGAGTTTCTCTAAATTAAATATCGAGTCACTTCAAATAAGTTTTCCTTGAGCATCTAATTCATTTCAATGGTGTGCTAGGTTCTATGAGAAAATTAAATGTGAATTATTCACAGACGAAAATAAATAACCATCAGGCCAGGTACAGTGGCTCATGCTTGTAATCCCAGCACTTTGGGAGGCCAAGGGGGGTGGATCACTGGGGATCAGGCATTTGAGACCAGCTTGGCCAACATGGTGAAACCCTATCTCTACTGAAAATGCAAAAATTAAGTGGGCATGGTGGTGCCTGCCTGCAATCCCAGCTACTCAGGAAGCAGAGGCATGAGAATTACTTGAATCTGGAAGGCAGAGGTTGCAATGAACCAGGCTCTCACCACTGCACTCCAGCCTGGGTGACAGAGTGAGACTCCATATGTGTGTGTGTGTGTGTGTGTGTGTGTGTGTGTGTGTGTGTGTGTAAAATCAGAGAATAGAATGAATATAGCCCAGTGGACAAGACCATGGACTATGGAGCCAGACCACCTGCTTACCAGCTGGATGATTAATCTTGAGCAAGACCCTTAAGCTCTTTGGGAGTCAAGTTCTTCATATATAAAGTGTGGCTTACTTAATATTAATAGTTTCTGTGAAGTTATGAATTTAACAAATATCAAGCTCTGTGCCAAAGCTAACTAATTTGCTAATCACTGATTTTGCAAAGTGTGTTGTGGAGATGTGGCTGGACAGGTTTGCCATCAGAGTGGATATACTGTTGTATTAAAAACAAGCTGCCAAGCTCTTTAGCCGGTGGTTGGTTGATCTGAAATCCTTGCAAGACGCTGATGCACAAGCTGTTGACACACTCATTGCCTACTTTAACAACTGTCAGAGAAACAAGATATGGGGTAAGCAGGTACTTTTTAAAAATCGTTCATGGACTTCTGTAAAATGCAAGATAAATAAGTTATTATAATAGTGGAAAAAAAATATCAGGTGCTTACAGGGTCCGACATATAGTAAGTGCTGTAGTAACAGTTATTTTACATTTATTATCTCACCGGGTCTCACTCTAAGCCTATGAAGTAGGAACCATCCACCTTTTATGCAGGAGTAAAATGAAGTTCAGAGGTCAAGTAGCCTGCTTACAGTTACCCTGCAACCAGCAACAGAGCCAAGAGTCAAGCCCAGGTCTGTCGGACAGCCAGGCCTGGTCTTGTAAACACTGTTCTGGGTGCTGTCCTCAGATACAAATCTTGCTCTCAAGAAGGTCGTATTCTAGAAGCCTTATTGCAGGACTGAAAACACTAAGTGCCACTAGAGAAATAGAAATAATGTGGATGGGGATTTCACAACAGGGCCTGTGGGAAATTGTTTCCAGCTTAGAAAATCAGAGGAAGCTTTAAGGAAGAAGTGGAATTTGAGGCTTGAAGGATTTATTTTTGCAGAAGCGGGAGTGAGAAAGGACAAACAAAAAACCAGGGAAGAGAGGGGTGAGGTATAGCTGGAAGACAGGAGGTAGTTGGTTCAATCAAAGTGGACCCTGGGGTATGCGCAGGACAACAGGGAAGGCTGAGGCCTGAAACCTTCCTTAGGTGAAACCAGATCACAAGGGGCTTCAAGTAGCAAGCTAAAGAGTGTCTATCTAAAATTGAAGGTCCTTAAATGGCTTCTCAGAGGACCAAAAAAAACCAAAAAACAAAACAAAACAAAAAAAAACAAATGGGGAAAGAACTAAAGGAAAAAGTAAGACCTAAGACTCTGAGACATGATTATTTGTCAGTAAGAATTGGCGGAACGTGGGCTTATTGACCTAGTTAGTTTTCTTCTGAAAAGTCACATAGGTTTACAGAAAAAAAAGGAGTTGATTTTATAAACCTACTTGTTCATTTGAAGGGTTGAAGCATTCTTTCTAAAATGTGATATAATTTTTATATTTAAGTTAAAATGCAATTATAGTATTTTTCCTTTATTGGATAAAACATCTATAATTTAAATTTTATTCATGAATCATTTCCCTCCCTCTCTCCCCCTCTCCCTTCCTTCCTTCTACTTGCATTTGTGTTTGGTTCGCTCCTCTCTCTTAGACGATAGGTATTTTCTCATTTTTTTAAGTTCCAATTTCTCGTCATGTTTTGAATGCTGTTTTATGTTTAAATTTAATATTTATTGTAACGTGAACCCTCAGCCACTAGGACATCCAACATCCCTAGAATGGCAGAGTTGAAAGGAACAGTACAGATGATCTATTCTAACATTCGTCGTACAGCTGAGACAACAAAGGCTCAGAGAAGGAACATGACTTTTCCAAAAACATGATAGCTAGTTCAAGGCAGAAATGGGACTTGGACTTGTTTTCTGGCTCCTTTCTAGTGCTCGTTTAAGTGCATCATCTGAGTATGTGTCGGGGCTCTGGGAACTCTACCTTCTTGAGAATGGTTTTAGGGAGTCTCAGTAGACTTCTCATGTACTATTGCAGGACTTAGACTCTATGAAGTATTTAGAGCTGGAGGGAACCTAAAGATCCTCAAATCCAGCATCTTCCTTGCTATAGTCTAAATGGTCCCTCAAAAATTCATGTGTTGAAAAGAATCCCCAGTGCAACAGTGTTGGGAGGTGGGTCCTTTTTGGGAGATGCTTGGGTGAACAGATTAATACCACTATAAAAGGGCTTGATGGAAAAAGTTTGGCCCCTTTTCCTTCTCCTATCCCTTCTGCCATGTGAGAACACAGTGTCCTCCCACCTGAAAAAATGCAGCATCAAAGTGCCATCTTGTAAACAGAAAGCAGTCCTCACCAGACCACTGAACCTGCTGGTACCTTGATCTTGGACCTCCCAGCCTCCAGAACAGTCAGAAATAAATTTCCATTCTTTATAAATCACCCAGTCTCAGCAATTCTATTAAAACAGTACAAATGGGTGAAGAAACTCCTTTTGCAGAGGAGAAGACCAAAGCTGAAAGAAGTAAAAGGGGACCTGCTTAACTCACATGGCTGGAGATGTGCAGAACAAGGTCAGGGATTTCAATCCGCTGACTCCCAGGCCCATGCTTTCATTCTGTATATGCTCATCCTTAGTTTCAAAGTCTCCAGTTCAAAAATTCATCTCTTTATAGTCACATATACTGAAAGCAAGTCTGCTTCACAATGCCTAGAGGAGCTTCAAGTAGAATGTGTCCAAACCAGGAGGAAATAATTCCTTTGATTTTCCTCTGGATGTCAGTGCAGGTTGGTGCGCCGTGAAGGTAGGGGTGTGGAAAGCTGGCCAATTCCGCTTTACGAGTTCTTTATTCTTTCACACCCAGAAAGTACCACAGCCATTGAATTCTTGGTGAAATCAGACCATAAAATAGTGAAAGTGGGGTTGGGAACCTGGTAAAGCAATACTCAACATAGCCAAAACCAAGATTGCATATTTACTTAGTTTTTCTGTAGCCATTTAGTTCTTCACAATCACAAAGTAAGCACACAACTCAAGGCTGTGTCCAGACTATGTAGCGGGGGTGGTATGTGCCAAGGTGTGCATGCATGTGAAAGAACAGTGTAAACTACGAAACATGTACAACAGGAAAAAGCAAAAAGAAATCCGTTATCTCTCCCTCTGATTATCTTGTTCTCTCTCCTCTGTCATGGATTAGACCCAGAGAAGAATATTAGTCTAAATCTCCTGCAACCGTCCATCATTTTCAACCTTTCCTGCCTGGTAAAATCACTTGGGAGCTTTGAAAATAATATTGATGCCTGAGCTTCACCCCCAGAGATTCTGATTTACCTGATGCAGGATGGGGTTTACAGATCATGATTTTTTTTCAGACTCCCCAGATGCCTAATGTGCAACTAGGATGGAGAATGACTCAATTAGACTATCAAGTAGCTTTCCCTGACTGCTGGGATCCATTCCTTGTGCTGCTATGCCACTTAGGGCTAAATACACTTATAATGTGGTCTTACACTGCATTCATTCAATTTAATAGATACTTGGTGAGTGGTTTCTGGTACATGGCTAGGTGAACTGCAGTGGGTACATAGGTAAATGAAAATGTCCACTGCTCTAGAAGCGTTTATACAAGTAACTGTGGCCTAGTAAGGGAGCAATGATCTTTCCCAAGGAAATGCTAAAGGCTTCATGCATTTGACCTTGAAGATTCTAAACATATAGAAACCCTTTTTATATTCATAGAGATTCATTTGTAAAGAGAAACCTGCCTAATTGAAAATTTGCTTTGATAAGTCTACCATGAAAACAAGGCTTGGACTGGTGCCTGGGTTTGAAAAGTGAAAGTTTCTCTTCATAATAGAGAGTAAGAGCAGGTGATCAGCACTAAATGCTATGCAGGGAGTTGGTCAAAAGGACACTTAGTGACTTTTAGAGATGGTGTCTCAATCTGTCACCCAGGCTGGAATATAATGGCATGATCATAGCTCACTGCAACCTCAAACTCTTGGGCTCAAGTGACCCTCTCACTTCAGCCCCCTGAGTAACTGGGACTACAGGCATGTGCCACCACACCCAGCTATTAAAAAAAATTTTTTTTTTTTTTTTTTTTAGAGACAGGATCTTGCTATGTTGCCCAGGCTGTTCTCAAACTTCAGGTCTCAAGCATTCCTCTTGCCTCAGCCTGCCAAAGTGTTGAGGTTACAGGCCTGAGCCATCATGCCCAGCCTTAAGGCCATTTTTAAAAAGAACTGTTAAAAATGTCAGTTATGGCATGTAAATCTCATTTTCACATTATTAAGAATTATTCCATAAAATACACATTGCTCATTATTTAGTAAGAGTGAATTCTGTATGAAAAATTCAAGAAGTGCTGAATCCCACCTTGAGATGGTCAGAAAAAAACCAGAGGGTGCACATGGGGCAGCTGCCTTCTGTGTGGGTTTGCTAGACTTTACCATTAAAATTGCAGGACACCTAGTGAAATGTAAATGTAAATGAATACAAATCTTTTTTTTAACTATAAATACATTCAATGGAGTATTTGTGCATACCTATGTTTTTTCTAGGAATTTTTCATTTTACTTAAGTTTTAAAAATTTTTGTCACAAAGGTTTTTAGTATTCTCTTTTTATTTTTATTTTTTAAATTTTACTTTAGGTGCATACTATATCTGGCATTTCTCCCCATGTTATCCCTCCCCAACCTCCCCACCTCCCACACTGTCTCTCCCCTCCCCGCCCCCAACTGCCCCCAGTGTGTGATGCTCCTCTCCCTGAGTCCACCTGTTCTCATTGTTCAACACCCACCTATGGGTGGGTGAGAACATGCAGTGTTTGGCTTTCTGGTCTTGTGTCAGTTTGCTGAGACTGATGGTTTCCAGATTCATCCAAGTGCCTACAAAGGACACGAACTCATCATTTTTTATGGCTGCATAGTATCCCATGGTGTATATGTACCACATTTTCTTGTCCAGTCTATCACTGATGGGCATTTGGGTTGGTTCCAGGTCTTTGCTATTGTACTCAGGGCTGCAATGAACATATGTGTGTATGTTTCTTTATAGTAGAACGATTTATAGTTCTTTGTGTATATACCCAGTAATGGGATTGCTGAGTCAAATGGAATTTCTATTTCTAGATCCTTGAGAAATCACCACACTGTCTTCCACAATGGTTGCACTAACTTACACTCCCACCAACTGTGTAAGAGTGTTCCTATTTCTCCACATCCTCTCCAGCATCTGTTGTCTCCAGATTTTTTAACGATTGCCATTCTAACTGGCGTGAGGTGGTATCTCAATGTGGTTTTGATTTGCATTTCCCTAATGACCAGTGATGATGAGCATTTTTTTATATGTTTGTTGGTCTCATATATGTCTTCTTTGGAAAAGTATCTGTTCATATCCTTTGCCCGCTTTTGAATGGGGTTGTTTGTTTTTTTTCCTTGTATATCTGTTTTAGTTCTCTGTAGATTCTGGATATGAGCCGTTTGTCAGATGGGTAGATTGCAAAAATTTTTTCCCATTCTGTTGGTTGCTGGTTCGCTCTAATGATTATTTCTTTTGCTGTACAAAAGCTCTGAATTTTAATTAGATCCCATTTGTCTATCTTGGCTTTTGTTGCCCTTGCTTTTGGTGTTTTAGCCATGAAGTCCTTGCCTATGCCTATGTCCTGGATGGTTTTGCCTGTGTTTTCTTCTAGTGGTTTTATGGTGTTAGGTTTTATGTTTAAATCTTTAATCTATCTGGAGTTAATTTTAGTATAAGGTGACAGGTAGGGGTCCAGTTTCTGCTTTCTGCACATTGCTAGCCAGTTTTCCCAACACCATTTATTAAACAGGGAATCCTTTCCCCATTGCTTGTTTCTGTCAGGTTTGTCAAAGATCAGCTGGTAGCAGATGTGTAGTGTGGCTTCTGGGGCCTCTGTTCTGTTCCATAGGTCTATGTCTCTGTTTTGGTACCAGTACCATGCTGTTTTGATTACTGTAGCCTTGTAGTATAGTTTGAAGTCTGGCAGTGTGATGCCTCCTACTTTGTTCTTTTTGCTTAGGATTGTCTTGGCTAGCACTTACTTATATTAAACAATTTTTAATTTGGTTTGATGTTTTTTCTGGCAGCCCTATTATGGGTTATGGTTGGATAGGGATTTTATAGTCAGAGAGGGAGACAGGAAATGTGCAAAGGTACAGAGGAGGTAGAGTGTAAGTTACATTTAGGGAATAGGGAGAAGTAGGGTGAGGGCATTAAAGCAGGAAAATAAAACTACATCCTATAAGACCATAATGCTAATATTGCTGACTTGTGGTCTGTCAGCAATGGAGAGCCCTTTTACATGTTAGAGGGAGGGAAATCATATGCTCTATTCATCCATCCATCCATCTATCCATCCACATTAAGGTATCTATATCAGTATGGCACTCTTGAAAAGTATATGTTCTTTGAATTTCTCACTGAGTGATCTTCTGCAAATTACTGCGTCTCTCAGTTCCTTGAAAAATGGGCATAATTAGATCTACATCTTACATCTCTTATCAGGTTTATCACAGTGACATACAATTACCAAGCAGAAAAGGCCACCTTGAAAGCCTTTTTGAGGACTTGTTTGAGGGTTCCAATACTGTGTGCCAACTTAGATCATTATTTCCTAAACACATTCCTCTCAGTCTGTCTATTTCATTCCTTGCAACACACTGGCCTTTACACCTGCATAGTCAACAGTGAGTAAAGACTGCATTTCTGTCTCTCCTGCCACATTGGTCCATTTGTTATAGGTGGGTGTTGCTATTTGTGTAATGGATTACAAAGTGTTTTCACATTCCTTATTTTCATTGAACCTTCAGAGAGATCATTCTGCTATCATGGGAGGATAGATTAGAAGTGGGTGGGGGTTACAAATTGGAGATAGAGAGATGGTTTGAAGGCTGCTGTGATAGCCTAGGCGAGATACAATGAAAACCTGAACCAGAGTAGTGGAAAGGTGAGCTGAAAGTGAAAGGAATGGATGAAAACAAACGGCACAGAAATAAAAACAAAGGAAGTTCTGACACCCACGTTTTGGTCTCCTTGACATTGCTTCCATTTCCTCTAGGGACATGTCCTGGATAAGGGTGAAACTGGATGCTCCTTGGCAGTTTCAGATGACACCACCCCTAACTTTCCATTGGATAAAAGGAGGTCTAAAATAGCCTCTGGTCCCATAGGCTAGTGATTACTGGGACTCAGATTCCTGTTCTGAAAACATGGGGAAGAAGCCAGGAATTTGCCTACTTACCCTCTCACCAGCTGACCCGGGGCATTAGCACCCTGGTGCCTGCTGACGCAGAGCATCTGCCAAATTTGATTAGCCCCGTGGCCTGGCTAAGCTGGGCATGTCCTGTATTGCTTCTAAAACAAGCCCTCCAGGAAGGGGCTGTGAGTCTCGGAGATGCTTTTTTTCCTACTGTCAATCAGGACTCACTGCTTGGCAGTTTGAGGTAGGGATGGGGAGGAGATAAAAATATTAGAAGATGCAGATGATAAAGCCAAACATGAATCTAACAGCCACTTCTCAAAACAGGGAAAACACTCCGAACAGTCAACATAGATTGTTTTTCTTCTCTTTGCTTCAATGTAATAAAGCCGTTTGGAGTCCAGCAGAATGAGCCAAGCAGTGTGAAATGTGTGGAAACATGTTGCTGGCTCAGAGCAGGTTGCTTGGAGGTGGGATAGGTGATGACCTGCCTGCGAGAAGCCTACAGAGCTCTGTTTTCCTCACCACCTGGTCAGTTGATCCTCATCTGTAGACTCAGCCTTCCTGCAGCTCTTAGCGCCTTTCCTGTTTTTGATCACAGAGAATCTAAACAAATTTAAGGAGCTTCATTCAGGAACTCGGTGTTAGATTAAGCTTTCTGTTGGGTCCATTCTGACTCTGAATGTTGATTTTACAATCTAAAATCATTTTTCTTGTTTCTGCGGCTAGGATCCTACTTATATTCAATTTCCTATAGAACTAGGGTCCTGTCTGGTTAATTCCCAGTCATTAGAATCCCACATCCAAGTTTGAGACCAGGTTAGAGCTCTGAGTCCCATGGGCAGAAATCTCTGATACCTCTAACTCCTATTTACCTGGAGGAAGAAGAATCTGGGGCAGCATTTCTACCCTGGTTGGTCAAGAAAATCACTGGAAAGATCTTTAAGAAATACAGATACCTGGGCCCCACTCTCAGAGATCCTGATTTAACTTGTCTGGGCATAAATATATATTTAAAATTCCCTATGTGATTAAAATGTACACATCAGGATTGAGAGCCACTGGTCTGGTGGTTAAAATTTGAGGCCTTTGGATTATATAGATGTGGCTTTAAATCTGACTATATCATTTATTGTGACCTTGGGCAAGTTATTTAGGCTACTGTGTTGTCAGTTTCTTTGGCTCTCAAATTACACCTGTCTTATGATTGATGAGTATTTTAGATAGCATGCAAAGCATTTAGCGTGGCATCTGGTACAAAATAGGGACATAATAGTATTGCCTATTGCCACACACTTATCCTTGTGTTCAACCAATTCCTAGGGTAATCTTACCCTTTACTGGGCTTCTTTGCATATGGATCATCTGTCTGAAGCCCATGGATAGAACTCTCTACATTCATTTTATAACATTCATATCACCCTTTCGCATCTAGCTTCTGCTCAACCCGAGAGCACCTCCAGTCCTCAGCACCTTGACTTTACTACCTGATCTACCCCATCACCAATGGAATCTGTTCTTAAGAAACTCAGGAAGCCAAGATAGCAAACTGAGTTCATCTTTCGGTTCAAGTCAATTCAATTGGCAGTGGAGCATGACCTTGAGGTGACTTCTGAGGCTGAGGCACAGCAAGGACTTAGGAGTGATGTCTGTCACACATGGAGGAAATCGGAGAGAGAAGGCTGGTGCCGGTGGCCAGGGCTATTGCAGACCCAGCAGTCCTGAGTCATTGTCCCTTCTCTTCTCCACCAGTCCCAAACACAAAATAACTATAAAGTATTGACCTAGGGAGGATTGAGCATTCCTGAATTTTGCAAGTGGTTCCACAACACTCTATCTGCCCAATCCCAGCAATTTACAGGAAGCTCTTCAGACTGGTCATGAGGTTAAAGGGGTGACAACTACCTCATATCAAAGAATTGGAAACAGCTGGCATGAAGCTGTAGAAACCCTATCTTCAAGTTTTTCAGAGCAGGATTGCATCCACTTTTGCAAAGTCCTCCATGCAATGCGAGCCTATTTGCATGTTAACCCTTAAATGAGCAATCCAGTGCTCTCTTGAAAGCTAAAAATTCTAAGCACCACTAGTGATCTCCCTTTTTGAGGGAAGCCAAATGCCTGGGACATGTAACTAGCTATTTCCCCAACCCACTCCCTCACCTTTTTTTTTTCCTTCTGTATGTTCTCAATTCCTTTTGCACTTTTAAATTTTGCAGTGGTTAAGAGTGGCTCCAGATCCAGGCTGCCCTGCTACTCATGAGTATTGTAGCCTTTGCCAACTTAACGGAATTCTCTGTGCCTTAGTTTCTTCATCTCTAAAATGGGAATACTGAAATATGGATTGTTGTACAGTGAGAAAATCTGCATAAGATGCCTTGAACACTGCCTGTGTCACTATAATTGTGCAATGGGTTAAATGTATGTCAAGGACATGGGGCAGAGGTTGACGTAGGATTTTCCTGATGGGCCCTTGTTTCTTTCAGACTACATGAGTTCATCCATTTCACCTTGGCTTCAGTCATTGCCATTCAGCTGAAAAGACACTTAAAGATAATGGGCTTTGTTTGGAATGTATAGTCTAGAAAAACACCCTTTATTGTAGTATATCTCTTCCATTTGCCTGGGTGTATGCAGTGGCCACAGCTTAACTGCCAAGTAGTATTGCTAGTGGGTAAACAAGAGTTGTCTCTCTGAGTCTTCCAGAAAAGACAAAGTGACCCTGGATGCCAATGGCACAGATGAGATGGGATCTCTTCCAGGAGTCTGAATATGAGAAAAGAGCCTCTGAAGTATGTACTAGATGAGCCCCGCTTATCAACAGTCAGCAGAGTGACTACCAAGAGTTTGTAAACACTTTCTGAGGCTTTCCCATGGGTCCATAACTTTCCTAAGTGCTTTGTATATATTACCTTATTTAATTCTCACAAAATCCCATGAGGAAAATGGAAGTATTTTTACCTGTCCTTTGCAGGTGAGGAAACTGAGACACAGAGCAGTTAAGTGACTTGACTATAGTCACACAACTCTTGTAGCAGAGTTGGGATTCAGTCTCTACTCTTTAGTATATTATGTGCCCTCTGAGAGGTGAGACATTGGATCCCAGAGGAAGCAGAGCTCTGAGGTCATCAGGAAGGGAAGCATGGCATGAAGTGGGAGCAGAGGTGAATTGAACAAAAACAGATTTCTCAGAGATTTAAGCACAAAGGAGTCTGGGCCAGGAATAAACCAAAGTTGAATTGCTAAAATGAGGAATTTCATACCCTGGTATGCCAGTGAGGTTTGTCTCCTAAGCTGGGCAAAATGCCACTCAGAATGACCTCTCTATGATACTGAAGAATCTGCTGTTGCTCTGAAGAAATCCGCTGCTGAATGTGGTGTTGCTGTGATTTGTTATGAGATACTCTTGTCCTCAAGGCCATCCTCTCAAGAGGATGAGCTATTCAGAGTGCTCAAGGGTGGTGGTGAAGCAGGCTGGGAGCTGAACATCCTTGGTGAATTTATAAAGCCCCAAAGAACAGAGGTGCAAACCCATTTCATCCAGAGAGTTCCATAAACAGTGACTCTACAGGATGCTAATCCAGCAGTTTCATGCAGTTTCCTGACTCTGCAACTCAGCAGAGCACACGGAATCTCTCCTTGCCAGGTACCATGTAATACAGTATGAATGAGTGACATAAAACAAAGGTAAATACATTGCCTGGCTTTGAAAGTAAGGTTAGAACCTGGTAGAAAGTTTGCACCTTGAAGAATATTTGGGCACTTTCCCCAAGGTATTTTCTGCCTGCTTGTCAAATAGGTGGTGATATTTTTATAGTTGCATATGAAGTAGAAACCTTCCTTGGGTCACATCCTCCCCAACCCCCATGCTAACCCAAGGTGCCTCCTGCTTTTAATCTTGTTGCAGGTGCCAAGAAATAAGGACACCAACTATGGAGGGAGGCAGGAGATGCACAGTGAATTATCTCAGGCTGCTTCCCAGCCTTTAAGTGCTTCAGAGACCTCTTTAATCTCTTTATAGCAAACAAAGAAGTAGAAAGAATGAACTTGTAGTCTTAAAACTGAAATTTACCTCCAAGACTATCCTCTTGGGAGATGACCCAAGTTCAGCCTCTTCCTCTGACAGATGAGGGCATGTGGATGCTCACATACTGGAAAGGGTTGGCCAAGCTAGTGAGATACCTGGCTACCAAGATACCTGGCTCTCGCGGTAGCTTGTTAGAATTAAGCCTTATGTATTGCCTAATGGATGGGTAATACATTTGGACATCCTCTCCTCCATCCCAGGAACAGAAAAATCTTCTAATGCAGTTTGCAGTGTAAAATATGCAAGAGGGTACACACACACATACACATACACACAGAGATGGGATGAGGATGGGAATAGCTATGTTCAGGTGCTCATTTCCAGAAACCAGTTCTTAAAATGTGAAAAAGCTTTGCCACAAAGTCTGGGGAAGCCCTTTGTATTTATAGTCTGGTCATTCTGGAGGTGTGCACCTAGAATTCTTCAGCTGGGTGCTAATAGCTGATTAATTCAGGATGCTGATTTAATTTGTGACCAATAAAATGCTATTTCACAGAGAATGGGCTATGTTGTCATGTGCAGAGCCCAGCTCCCCAGATGGAATAATCTTTTCCTTATTAATTTGCTGCGTGTTGCTTCTCATTTCTCACAGTCGTTCCAAATGTGTTACAAACGACTACATGCTCTGGGTCCTGAATCCACTACTGCTGTTGCTTTGAAAGGAAAGAAAAAAAAATTATTGACTGTGGATGGCACTGAGCTTTCCTGGCTCACATTTGCATGCTTGCTTTCAAACCATCAATGCTCTCTTCTCTTACAACACTAAGCATTGCTCCACCTGCAAGCACCCTTCACTCTTGTGTTGTTGAGGAAATGCAAACATGGATGGTTTGATGTTTTCAGGGCCAAGGAAAGAGGTAGTGGCATGACTAGGATCAGATTTCACAGTTCCAAATTATTGGGTCGTGCTCTCTTCCTGTTATCTAAAACACGTGAAAGGCTGTTTAATCCCCTTAGTCCAATATTCCTCAAATTTGAGTGGGCACAGAATCACCTAGAGGGGTTGTTAAAACTCAGTGCTGTGCTCTACCCCTAGAGCTGCTTATTTAGTAAGTCTAGGATGGGCACTGAGAGTGTGCATTTGTAACAAGTTCCCAGAGACGCAGATGCTGGTCGCAGACCACACTTTGAGATCATTGCATTAGTCTAACTGGAGGAGAGTATGGGTACTGTTATCTCCAAGTAAGCGCTGCTTGGTATCTGTTGGAGAAGGTCTCTGCTGGATAAGGTTTCTATTGTATGTCTTTCCCCTCTTTCCTTCCTGATATGCACCAAATTCCAGTTTAGCAACTATTTTTTAAATGTTAGGGCTCAATGGAGAATGCGGCTTGACTAAATAAATTTAAATGTGTACTGCAGTCCTAGATATGGATTTTTTTCAAATTGTGAGCACTTAAGCTAGACAAAAACATTTCCCCTGGGTCCAGCCATTCTATGCAGCCAGCCCCTGGTTTCTAAGGAACAATTTGAAATAGAATACAATATCAACGGGCAGAGCTGCAGAAGCATCTTTATGTCCTTTCTAAATGCAGAACATACACCTCAAGTGGATTTCAACTAATACTTTTTCGTCATTTACAGGCTTAAGACAAGTCCTGTCATTAACTACAAAATTGTGTGTGAGGTTTTTTTACAGGACAGATAGGCTGATTTTTCTAAAGGAAAGGACTTTTGTTTCGCCAGATATAAATTAGCAGCTCATACTTAAATATATAATGAATGCAAAGGTCTTGTTTATTGTTTGTGTGGTGAGGTTTAATTGGAAGGACAGCTTTTTACTCCCTGCTACTGACGTTACCAAACACACAGGATTGTTGTTAGAAAAGCAAGTGCCAGGGTGGGGAGCTCCTAATCTGGTGGTCTCTGCCTTGTCAATAATTAGGAGGTGGGAGTGAGGTAAAGGCCTACAGAAATCCTACAGAACGTCACAGAAATGGGTCTTCTCAATGATTATAATGTGTAAGATCACATTATTTTTTCTGTTACTATTTAAACATAGTCTTCAAGTAATTTACTGCATCTATTTACATATTAAAAAGCAAGAAGTTTGGTGGTTTTTTTCCCCTAAAAATAATTCAAATGGTGGCCAGAATTTAGAGAATAGATGATGATACTCACAAGACTGGGGAAGGACATGCAGGCAGGGTGTTTATTAGAAGGAATGTCTATAAACGTGGGCTAAGTTGGAGTGGCCTTACCCACTCTAGTTGCTAAGTTCAGCTCTTAGTTGGGGAGTTCACCAACCACCAGTTAGTTCAATGTAACCAACGAAAGTCAGATTCCCAACCATTACCCCCACTTGTCCCCAAACTAAGCAAGCAAGCAACCAACCTTTAAAGCAAGTTAAAAAACCCACAGCTAAAAGGATGGCCCATGTTCCATCAAACACTCATTTTGCTGGCCAACATTGTGAGGTTGGATCAAATCGGTGATGACTTTTTCTAAGCTAAAGACCTCATCTTCCTAAATTTATGTATACATACGTTGTTTCTTATCCTAGTCTTTACTTAACAATGGCTTATCAAAATATGCAGCCATTTCCACTTTAACTTATAGACCAGGCTTGATCTTAGAACATGGTGGAGACATGTATGTTTTACATTAAGCGTAAACCTTAACACTACTGGGAGTGCTGGCTGAACTGAGGCAATGCCTGAAGCCATTTGTTGCAGTTCAAAAAGTGTTTGACATTTTATCCAGATCTAGAAACCACTTAAATGAATGAGGAACAATTTAACCTAATCCATTCTAAGACTTATTTCAGATTCTCATTCAGAACTATCTTATTATTCACAGAATTAGTACAGCTCATAAGGACTTCATAGACACAGCTAATAACCACAGAGGCTTATCAGTATGGTGAAAAAAAACAACAGATCAAAGTAATGATCTGAGTTATTGCCAGGCATCTTAATAATTAAACAAGTTTAACTGTTTACTCAATGAATACAGTACACATTGGTTACTCCTATTAACTCCAAGTTGGATAATTTAGTAGATATGTCTCTATTTTGTTTTTTCTCCAACCTCATCATCTAATGAAAACTTTCAGTCATGTTTACCAAACCCCTTTAAGTTCAAGTAATTTGGATGTCATGTTTAATTTTTACTTTTTTTACTCAACCATTTAAAAAATATTTTAGTCCTCTGACTATAAAAATTGGTCAAGCCTGAAGTTCATCGAAGTTCTAATCCATGGCTGGGCTGTCATGACTGGCAGGCAAGGGTTTCTCTTAGAGTTTAGAGTACTTTTCAAGTTCACTGGACAGATTAGGATACAGTAATTCATCTCATTCAATCTGTTTTTCCATATACACAGCACAAGTCAATGTTTGTTATGACTTTCCTGATCCTTATTTATAAGACAATACAAGAGGAAACCATGTGTGTATGTTTAGAAATAGAAATGATACATTGCACAGATATAGTTCACCACATTATGGGATGGATTGTCAGTGTTCAAATGGGGAGGCTGAAGAGTAAGAACAGATGCTTTTTTTCCTTAATGGCCCTTTCTCTGATTTAAAATCCTTCCATTTATTTCCCTAAGATTTAGTGATAACTTTAAACACTTTAACTAAATTACCCAGCGGCTTGGCAGCCATCACAGAGGCAAATCCTTTTAGAAATCTTAGCAATCTGTTAGATTGTGGGTACTATGATATAAAATCTGTGTGCTCCACATACAAAAATTAAATCAGTGCTATGGATACAAATACATACTGCAAATGGCACCATTTCCAAACCCAGGGTATGTGACCTGTCTCCAAATATTGAATTTCCTTTTTTTTTTTTTTTTTTTTTTTCAGTAGTTGACTTTCTAAATTTGGGCCAATTTATTCTCATTGTCCCTAGGTAAACCTACTTTGATTTTTTTTTAACAGTTATTTTATAATCAAATAGAGCCAGCCAGCCGTGATTCGTGGATCCTGATGTTGCTAGGTTACATGGTTTGGTATATGATGAAAGTATATCACTTCAAAGGGGTAAAACTTCCAAGTGTCCGAGAAAATGACACTCCCATCTTCCACCATGGAAGACAGACTGAATCCTATAACTCCTCAGAAGTTCACAGACTGCAGGATTGGCCTCCCAGGCTTTCAAATAAGTATCCTCTCTGGAGGGCTGTTTAGTTGCTAAAACTAGTCAGATTAGTCTTAAAGCAAGGAACACACATATTTATAATAAAACATGTTTTCATGTTTGTTTTACAGTAAAGAGAAAAAAACCCAGAACCCCCAGATTTTATGTACTTTGAAAATATATTTAAAAACATTAAAAATTCTATATTTAAAACATATATTATATGTTAATTAGTACACTTAAATAGAACTTGTATTTACAATAGGCTTCTGATGCGGTTAAGTTTTAATGCCAATTTTTTCAATAACATAATTATATAAATATACTAAAATACAATAAATATTTTTTTGTTTTACATGGTGAATAATATCTTTACCATAGAGAGAACAAGGCCACAGACATTTACTTACATTTTCAATGGGAATCACCATAAAAAAGCAACAGGCCTGCTGCCATGCATGAAACACTTCTGCCACAAGAGACCACAGCAAGACTTTAAAACAAAACAAAACAAAACAAGAACAAACAGCAACAGAGAGAGATTTTAACAGAATAAATCTTAGGTCAACATCATAATCCACCAAGCATGTGACTGTGATGTATCTTATTGGGTAAGAGAGCCACTGACCACACAATTGTTGGATGTGTCTCCCATGAAACCACTTAACAGATCTGGCCCTTGCAATTCTTTAAGACTGTGATGAGGACTTTTTGTTTGTTTGTTTTAAATTTGTCCCTCAGAAGGAAGCTACATAAAGTTAACATACAGCAGATATTCCAAGCATTCCTTACATATGAAAAATAATTACAAAGATAATATTTTCAAACAACACAAAACAAACCTATGCTACATAGTCTTTCTTCTTTCAAAGACAGGTATTCAGATGGTACTGTGAAAGACAGGCTAGCTCTAAATGAAAGACTGAACAAATTGAAATTCTTTGCTGATAGTATCTTCATTCCTGGATCGTACTGAACATCCTCTTTTGCTTATCCCTCACCCTACAAAGATGCAGCAATTGCTTGGGGCTTTCTGATACTCAAGGACACTGGTCCAAGTGGTAATCAGTAACATTTTCAGGTGTGAAATGGGTTGAATGGGCTTAGAGCACTAGTTTTCACTGGGGGTCCATTTTTCCAAGAACCACTATTCCAGGCTCCCAACTTGACTTCTAACCCAACATGGCAGAGGTGAGGAAGGGACCCTCTCCATGAACAGACAGGATGGGCAGAAGGGTTGCTGTGGCCTTCACTGGGGAGCAAAATTTTGTCAGCTCTGTCCTGCCCTCTTCCATTGAGCAAGGCACCTTCAAGTCTTGATGTTCTGAATGTCCAGACGCCTTCCCGAAATCTTGTCTCTGGACAAGATTTCCTATGGATCCCCTTGATCATTCAGCCTGAGTTTGGGGTTTCTTTTCCTGTTCCCTTTCCCCTTATCAAAAGTCCTCAAAAGATAAACCCTGGTTTCCTCAAGTCTAATTTCAAAGCAATAAGTGTTCATGTAGCAAACATCTTCTATCTCATTGCATCAGTCATGATCACAAATGCCACATTTGGCTTCCAACCTGTTCCAGGCTAATCCAATTTTATGCAAAATTATCCAGAGGTGGGATGGAGGGCATAAGTCGGTTTGAGTGTGGTCCTCCAGTTGAGAACCTCTTGAGCACAGTTAGATAATGTAGGCACTTAAAGCACGAGGTCCAAGCAGCTTGACAAATGTCATTCCAGAGCCACCTCTGAAGGGTCCTTCAGAGGCCTTCCTTTTGGAATGTCTCAAATACCATGCCCCACCTCCACCTAGGCCTTGGGATGGCCACTCAGAAATTCCTCCTGCACTGCCGGTAAATGCTATGTCAGCTCCACATAGCCTCCATATGGCTGTTCAGTCTCATGTCACTGGCAATGTGGATTCCTGTTCTGATCTAGGTGTTTCTGGGTTCATACAGGGCTCTCCCTTTTGCTTGCAAGGTATTTGCAAGACATTGTTAAGCCTTAACCATGAGTTTTTTTAAGCTTTACCATGATTTGCCCAAATGTTTACCCCTTATAAAAAATAATCTTCATTTTGGGGTTATTTTTTGTTTTCTTTTCTAAAAAAAAAAAATCACTATTCTCCATGCTTATATGAGTGTTATGATGTAACACAATGTGTTCACTTGTTTACAGCAGTGGTAAAATATTTCAGAGCGTGCAACTGATTTTTCTTCTTTAAAACAAAACAAAGAGGAGACCAGAGGGGGAGGGAGGGAAAGAATGTGCTCTGAGCAAACATAGGTCCTTCCATCAAAAGCAGCTTACTCTGACCAACGCCCAAAGAATGAGCGGGGGCCTGGGAGGTGCATCATGGGATGTGGAGTGTGAGCATTGTTTTTGTTCAGTTTCCTTAATTTTTATTCACTTTCCAGTCATCTGATTGATATTGCAAACATCTTCACAACATACAAATGTATATTTTATCAACCAGAATACATATTGAAGGAATTCTTTCCCCATCCCTACTCCCTGTGGGAACTTAAAAACAAAACAAACAAACAAACAAAAAAAAACACAAAACAAACAAAAATATACCCCTCCCATCCCCCATCCCCTAAGCCAGTAAAGCAATGACAACAGCACCTTGACATTGTTTTAATTCCAACGCTATCAGAAGTTAAAAGCAGTAAAACAGATGATATAGTACTAACAAGAACGAAGATACTTACTGTCTAAAATGTAAACGGAATGTTTTGGTTCAATTTTTTGGTGTGTGTATGTGTGTGTGTGTGTGTGTGTGTGTGTGGTGTGTGTTTTGTCTGTTTTCTGAAAGAGGACAGTTTATTATCAATTCACAATTAAAGCAGCATGCAATTTATTATTTTTTTAAACTTTTTATGTTTTCAATTCTTGGCAACGGCAACAAACCACAACATTATCAAGGAATGTAATGCAGACTTTTTTAAAGTTGTGCGCAAATGACTGTTTCCCTTCTGGTCGTGGACATGTCCAATAAATAGATTGTAGAACCACTGTACTGTATAAACTTCATTTATACATGCAGTTCATAAAATTATTTTTTTCTTAACTGAATAATTTACCCTGTTATGTATATATACAAATAGATAATTTTTGTCTCAATATAATCTATACAACATAAATCCACTATCTTCCCCTTTTAATGGTCAATGTACATACACAAGAAGTGTCTATCCTTATGAATCGCCAGCCAATTCTCTTTTTGCTATCCATGGTAAGGGCCCGCACGTACGACTGGGTAGTTCGGCACTGGGAGTTCCAATGCCTTTTGTCTATGCCCCTGCAGCCTTCTTTTGTGTAACCCATGGGATTGCACTTGGTCTCGTAGAAGTATTGCTTCAGTTGGCCTTTCGATACAGGGACCTTTTCAAGGACTGTGACCGTCCCGCCCGACATGTCCACTGCAGTCTTTTTGTCTGCCGCTGTTACCCACTCACTAATACTGTCACACACACTCAGCTCCCCTCGGCGGGCAGGGTCAGAGTGGCGCCGGACCCTCATGGACATGTTTGCAGCATCCAGGTAATTTTTGTATTCCTCCAGCAGAAAGAGAAGAGGAGGCTCCAAAGGCACTTGACTACTGAGCATCACCCTGGACGTGTACAAGTCTGCGTCCTTATTGTTTTCTTCATGGGGCCGAACTTTCTGGTCCTCATCCAACAGCTCTTCTATCACATGTTCGAAAGTGTCGGCCAACGACGACGTCAGGCCTCTTGAACCTGCCTTGGGCCCATTCACGCTCTCCAGAGTCCCGTGGGTCCGCACACCTGGGTAGGCCAAGCCACCTTGTCCTCGGACGTTTGCTTCTTTCATGGGGGCAGCCTTCATGCAACCGAAGTATGAAATAACCATAGTAAGGAAAAGGATGGTCATCACTCTTCTCACCTGGTGGAACTATAGGGAGAAAGCAGAAACAAGACAGAAAACTGGTTAGGGCTTTCTTTCAACAGGATGCCATGTGGCCCATCTGATTGTAATTCCAGGCTATTCTGCAGGGTCAAGGTTTTTTTTTATGTCTTGGTGATAAACTCCAGCTGCACCAGACACAAATCAATGTCAGTAGTGTGCTGTATGTGGTATAATATAAACCAGAGATGTGCAGTGTTTCCCCCAAGATCTAGCATATAAACCTGAGATTAGATGGCTTCTAAGCAAGTGTAAAAATTGTGGCTTCAAGTTCTCCTCCTTCCTCCCACTTCAGCAGCTTTGTAAGCTTAATTTTTAATGATCTCTGCTCATGCTGTCACAAGAAACACAAAATCAGAAACGTTACTAAGCAACAATTGCAAGTGTAATAGTAATTTTTTTTCAAGTTAGCTACATGGTCCTTTGCAGGAATGTGTGACAGGAACAGCAGTGGCCTGAGGGGTCTGATGGCCCTTTCTAGCTATGTGATGTCTAGGCATGAATAGCACAATAAAACAGCAGTTGGGAGCTATAAGGAGCCTTTAAATGGACTTTTTTCCCCTCTTCCCACAGAGATACTCTATTATAGCAAAGAACAAAGATAATTTCATGAGCCATCCTGTTTTACAGATAAGGAAACCCAAGGCTTGCCTTTGGACGACTTGCCTCATGTTATGAAGAAAGTTTATGTTAGAACTCAGGGCTCCCAATTCCACTGTTCTTTCTTCTACACCTGGGTGGTCACAACTGAAAATGTTTTGCTTATTTCTAAACAGAAATCATTTTCAACATGTTCATTTTAATGATGTGCCTTTGCCTGGGGCTGATATCATGAAAACAATGTGTCTGCTAAAGAGAAAACTGAAAAAGTCAGCATTAAGAAGGCATTTAAGTCAATTTCAAATGCCTCCCATATGTAGACTCCACTTTATCTCCTCCTCAAATTCTCTAAAACCCTTCACCCCTTGGCCTTTTCTGGCTAATGCACACATCTAGTTAAGAATGCTCAACTTTTCCTTTTACTGGAGATGTGGTCGTGTGTGTGTGTGTGTGTGTGTGTGTGTGTGTGTGTGCATGCGCGTGTGCGCGAGTTTATCCTAATTTTAAAAAACTGAGTAGTATTTTACACATTTTGGAATAGGCAGCTAGTGCTTCTTTTTCTGCTTTTGAAGTTTCCTGGGAAGTCCCTTAAAAGCATACCACAAAATTAATCTTTTCCTGTTTGCCAGAGGGTTGCTCTACTCTAAATTTGGCTCTACATCTATAAGCATGCTCTAGGAAGCCAATTAAAATGGATGAACAAGCAAAACGAAAACGTACCTATAGACCAACCCAAGGTTACCGTCAGGTGGTTAAGGACTTCAGAACCACTTACCTGAAGCATTGTGTCCCTCCAGCAGCAAAGAGTAGCATCCCCAGCCCTGACACTAATTTTATTCCTCCTCAGTTCTGAGGCATGGACTTACACAAAGACACCACATACATGCAATGGCCATCATGTTATTCAAGTAAATAGGAAAAGGAACTATGTTTCTGCCCATAAAATTTTATTGAATGCAAAGGCAACCTACCTCCAGTCAATAAGTCAGAATGTAGAAATTTCTGAAAACTCTGATATTGAAAAGCAAATGTTCTACACTTTTGTAAGAAAGAACATTTTCAACTACTAAGAGATTTTATTACCATCCTTGTTTAATTTCTTTTAGATTCTCCCTTTGTGTGAATAGCAAACATGCTTAGAACTGCTTAGATTACACAATGGTCTCAGATTAGGAAGTGGAAATTGGTTTGAATAAAATACAGATGTCTATTCTGCTAATAACTAAATCTTTGTGAATGTTGTGAGTCCTGCACCATCAAAGACATAGATCCTCCATGGGGGTTTCTATTTCTGGCAGACAGTACTCACACCAATGAATGAAAAAGCTTTTGCCTAATATTCCCAGTCCAAATAAAAACAACCCAAGAGGTACTTCTTATTTAGGTTAATGAAAGGTTGCAAATTTGGAATACTTTAGCCAACTATGTCACACTGGTAGAGACTTTCTGTGATCAGCTATCTTTTAATACCATATTTAATCAAATCTAAGATACCACCATTGTGAAACATAACATTTTGTATACCACTAAGAAAGCAAAAATGCAGCCTGGGTGACAAGCGTGAAACTCTGTCTCAAAAAAAAAAAAAAAAAGATTAATGAACTATAGTTAATTTAATATCCATTTACTAAGTGCCCACACTAACTAAAAATGGCCCAAAGTACTGAGGCATCTTAAGCTGCTGGAAAATTGTTATCACCACTACAGTAATGAGTCCTTGAATGATACTTGGCTTCTACTTGACTCTGCCTTTCACTGGTCTTATCTTTCTATTAATAACTGTTTTATCAGAAAAATAATGCTTTATATGTTGTTTTCTCAGATCCACAAGCAAATATTTTAGAGGAAATATGGGCATGTGAGGAAACCAAACATGGGCATTCCTCAAGCTGAGCATCTGCATAGAATTAGGAACTAACAAAATGGTGAAAAAGTCCAATCCCTCATTGCAAGCCCTGCTCTCTGACTGGCACTTCTGCAAATCTAACTGCCTACTCACTCATAAGGCCTTGAAGTCAAGTGGATGTAACACCAAACTCAATACTTTTTGTCAGAACAGTGGTATCTTCTATCTTTTCTGTTTCTAACAATGGTTTCCTGGTATTATGGACAACCCAGGCATAGGACAGAAATCCTGGAATCAAGTTTGACAATATATTTCCTGTATAGCCTTCCAATCCAGTCAGTGAAGATATCCTGTTAATTTTTCCTTTAAAATATTTCTCCTGGCCATCCCTTTTTATCTATCCCACTGCCACCATCTTGGCTCAGCCCTCACCACCTCCTTTTGTGACCACAATGTCCCTATGCTGTATCAGACACTCTTTCTGCTCCATTCAACTCTGATGACCTCTTCCTGACTAACCACTCTCATAGTATTATTCTCTGACACAAAAGCTTGCAATGGCTTTTGCGTTCTACCTGCTCAAATCTAATGTCTTCTATCTGATATTCAACACCCTCCAAAATCTGCCCTCACCCTTCCTAACTAACTTTCTCATATTACTCAATGCTTCGTCACTTCTGCTCTGATCAGGTCAGAGTCCTTGGAGCTCCAAACACGTTACTGTCTCCTGACTTGTTCCATTCCTCTGGCAAACTCTTCTCTTTCCCTCTCGCTCACTGCTTAAATCTTGCTTATCCTTCATGATCCAGTTGAAGCATCAAATCACGCATGTCCCCTTCTCTAATTACTCCAGCACACACTGCCTTCCTTCCCTAAAATTCCACATTACATCTTACGTAGTACTTGATTCCCTTCTCACTTGTTTTGTGTTGCCAAAATGGAGTCTTGCTGTGTCACCCAGGTTGGAGTGCAGTGGCACAATCTTGGCTAACTGCAACATCCGCCTCCCAGGTTCAAGCAATTCTCCTGCCTCAACCACCCAAGTAGCTAGGATTACAGGTACCTGCCACCATGTCCGGATAATTTTTGTATTTTTAGTAGAGATGGGTTTTCACCATGTTGGCCAGGCTGGCCTATTCACTTGTTAATTGTTAACCATATTTGCTCATTCTGGTCAGCCTTCATCTGGAAGGTAAGTTCTTTGAGGAAATGGATCATATCTGAGACCCCATAATGCTTAACACAGAAAAATGTAATAGCAGCACTCAGTAAAAACTTACTGATGGGCTTATTAAGCTAAGAGAAAAGACAGTTTGGATATAATTTTCATAAGAAGTCTTTTCATTTGGAAAGATCAGTGAACTCATTGAAATTCTTAGGTAAATACAGGCTGTGCTAGCCCCAAATTATAAACTCTAAGGCAGCGGTCCCAAACTTTTTGGCACCAGGAGCTAGTTTTGTGGAAGACAATGTTTCCATGGTCTGGGAGCAGCAGGGGGGATGGTTTCGGTATAAAACTGTTCCACCATAGATTATCGGTTACATTCTCATAAGGATTTGGACTCTCATAAGGAGCACATAACCTAGATCCCTTGCATGTGCAGTTCACAATAGGGCTCATGCTCCTATGAGAATCGAATGCCGCTGCTGATCTGAAAGGAGACAGCTCAGATAGCAATGCTTGCTCACCCGCCACTCACTTCCTACTGTGCAGCCTGCTTCTTAACAGGCCACTGACTGGTAACAGCCCATGGCCTGGGGGTTAGGGACCCCTGCTCTAAGGAATTTGACAGATGGCAGTTATCAGCCACGAGCAACTTCTTGAGTTCCTCTAATGGGGTAAAACTTTACTTGAATAATTAAAAAGCAAATAATACTACCACACACTAACTGTCCTACTATTTCCTGTGTAGCTCTAACAGATCAATAAGAGACTTGGGAAGTAGTCAGTAATAGTAATAACAACAATAATAGCAAAATTTGTAGTTTTCAGCCTTTTAACTTCCTGTTTCTTATTCTGCTAAGCTTTCAATAAGTAACCTTATATACTGTACTGGGAAATCATAAAAGAGTAAATAAGAGCTTCAAGGACAATTCTTCATTTTCAGCTTTCAGATGAGTCTTTATCACACATAAGAGGCTGTGCAATATTGCTAAGTAGATTATATATTTATTTTACACTTAATAAATTCATTGATGTTGTCTAATTCTGCTTTAAGGCTTACAACCATTAATTCAACCACATCTATAAAATGCTAGGAAGGCCTTCTTAGCCCCACTCTCAGGAAATTCAATACAGTACATAGAACTAAAAAGAAAATGAATGAAGTAGATATCAAGTTTAGCTTTAAGCATGACTCACAAGTCTTAGACATTCCACTGAAAGAATGTCCATGACAACATGCTGTTTTACTCTTGCTGTAGTCATAACTTGGATTTGTCTAAGAGACTACAGAACATTCACAGGCATCATCTAATTTGATTTTTACAAGGAGACAGGATGGGTATTATTATCCCCATTACGTAGATGAGGCAATTATGCTTCAGAGAGGTTAGGTAAACTGTTAAATGCCATAAAGCTAATAGGTTACCTGTCTCCTCAACCAAGATTTTACTATCAGGATGTGCTTCCAGTTTTACAATTTCAACCAAAGAGAAGAGAGTGGCTATGACAATGAAGGAGCTTACAAAATGTGGACACAGTTTCTGCAGCTATGTGTGTCCTGGAGCCCAACTTTCTAAAGTTAGCGCCATTAAGATACTACTTCGTAGGATTGGATTAATCATGACCAAGACGCTTCAGCTTTAAGGCTTGATTACTTCAGTGGATGAAATTTCAGACAAGGTGGTCTTTTTCTAAGAGAAAGCATTGGAAAAATTTTAGCATGTTAAAACTAAATTTCTATGGCCAAAGCTGGGAAAACAAACAACAGTACAGATAATTCAGGCATATGTAATAATAATTAAAAAAAAGCAAAGTCTTGTTTGTCCCCTTTGGGTTTTACCTGTGAGTGTGTAATCACAGAAAACACAGTTTAAAGATATGGCTACTCATTTTAGACAGTCTATAGAGATAATGGTAATGCTGAAGAAGTTATTAATATTTAGTTCCTAACATATATGATGCAAACCTATTAAGAGTTGGCCTTAATGAAATCTTGCAAATCAATATTTTAAAATATTTAATTTGCATCCAGTTCACTACATCCATATGTTAGACTTCCTTTTTGTTCATTCATTCATCACACATGAAGCTACTTTCCAGTCTTATAGTCTAGGAGGGAGGTAGGACATATATAACATGTAACTGAAATATAAAGGTACAAATGACCCAGAAAAGGTACAGATAAAATTCTTTAAAGAGAAAGAAGTTACTTCCAGTTAGGGAATAAAGGAATGCATTGTCAAGAAGTTTGCAAAGGGCCAGGTGCAGTAGCTCACACTTGTAATCCCAATACTTTGGGAGGCCGAGGCAGGAGGATCACTTGAGTCCAGGAATTCAAGATCAGCCTGGGCAACATAGTGAGACCAGGTCTCTACAAAAACTTAAAAGAAGTAGTCAGATGTGGTGGTGCACACATGAGGTCCCAGCTACTAGAGAGGCTGAGGTGGGAGGATCACTTGAGTCCAGGAAGTTGAGGCTACAGTGAGCCATGATCATGTGACTGCACTCCAGCCTTGGGTGACAGAGAGACTCTGTCTCAAAGGAAAAAAAAAAAAAAGATTGCAAAGAGTTTGAATGTACCCTACAGTTGGTGCATGGCAGCTTGATGAATGGCAGGAAGGTGGGAAGGCATAGAGTAAATGTCTAGGGAGAAGAGTGCTGAATGGGAACAGTGAAAAACAGGATTGAATGATTGCCGGATTTTGAAAGCCTCTGGGGGAATGCCAAAGAGTTTAGATGTTGCCATTAAAGGCACCAAAGAGCCAGAAAGAGTTTCTGAGCATGGGAATGCTGCAGGAAGATAAGTTTATCATCATGTGAAGGAAGACCCTGAAAAACACGATAGACTAGAAGAAAGAAAGAAATTGACTGACTCTTAGTGCCTATGGAGTTTTAAAAATAAATATTAAGTAGTTACTTAAATGTGGGATTAAAGGCCTGACTATATTTAATAAATTAATTAATCCATTCATTTATTTACGTATAAGCTGAAGTGAGTTGCAAAAACAAAAGTGGTGGAGTGTTCGGAGCTGAGTAGTTGTCTGGGTTGGCAGAAAGGACAAGATAGAGAAAAACAAAGGAAAGGTGGAACTACAAACTGATTCCAATTATAATTACAATGAATTTTGATTACACTGCTCAGTACTGTTAATTCAAATATCTCCGAACACTTTGCAAATATTAATTAATTAAGACTCAGAGGACTCTAGAGGTACAGGTAACTATAATTATCCCCATTTGGTACAGGAGGAGAGGGGACCAGACTTTTTAATCAACTCATTTGCTCACTGTGGCTCCCCTGATAGAACAGGTTCAGATCCCCAGATTCCAAAGGAAAGTAGGCCTTAAACTACAGGGACTGGTTTGTTCCATTCCTCTTGTATTACTTCCACATTATTTTCCCATCACGTATGTATTGCTTAGCCAAGAAGACTCAGCAAACAAACAAGAAAACACCATCTCAATAAAAACCACGCAGACAGAACTTAAAGAAAATAGCCACTGAAATCCATAAATAAAATGGAAAAAAAGTAATGGTCATTACAGATACTCACCTACTTATCCAGATGGCCATTCAAGTGAAATTAATAAATATTTTAGTAAATGATATCTGAAAATGCAGATATTCCAAAGTTTTGAAGGTACCTTTAAAAATATAGTTTTTAGCCATAATGTAGCTTATGTCCAAGAACATCCAAATACATGTCCTACAAAACACAGTCCTTCATACCACAGTATGCTCTGAGCCCCTGGTATGTCCATGGTGTTGACTGATACTTGCAGACATCAATTAAACTAAGTGTCAGATAAATTGCTGACTCTTAGTTCATACCAGAAGTGATATTTACACATAACTACCATAAGAAAAAACAAGCATGATTTCCAGAATCACTAATTTGACAGATAAGTTTACATGCCTCTTTGTTAGAAAGCACCAAAGCTCTGATCCTCTTTACTTCCCACTACACCCCTGCTCCCCATATCTGAAAAACAAGGATTTTTTTTGTATTGGCAGGTGTTCTACCTTTCTTCAAGAGTAAATTTTAATGCCTATGTTACAAACACATTTGTTTTTGCTTGATAAGGAGCAAAGGATAAGGACTGACATTGGGCATTCTCCTCTGAATTACCACCTAGAACAATTTGCACAGTACCATGCACAAACTAGGTACTCAACTCTCTTTGTGCTAGAAATATTTGTATAGTATTTAGGAAGGTGCAATTAAACGAAGAGCAGTAAGTCTAAAAGTAAATTGAAATTAAGTCATGAATTTTGGAATGAAGGATAAAAAATGCCTGGCACAAAGGCCAGAACTGGGTAGAGAGTGTCCTATCTGGCCTCCTAACCCCAGGCACTTAGTGCTTCTATCAAGAGAAAGAAGTTACTTCCAGTTAGGGAATAAAATAATGCATTGCCAAGAAGTTTACCAAGGGCCAGGTGCAGTGGCTCACACTTGTAACCCCAACACTTTGGGAGGCTGAGGTAGGAGGATCACTAGAGCCCAGGAATTAGAGACCAGCCTGTGCAGCAAAGTGAGACCATGTCTCTGCAAAAACTTAAAAATTAAAAAAGTAGGCATGGTGGTGCACACCTATAGTACCAGCTACTTGAGAGGCTGAGGTGGGAGGATTACTTGACACTAAGAAGTTGAGGCTACAGTAACTGATTGATCATGCCACTGAACTCCAGCCTGGGTGACAGAGACACTATTGCCCTAAGAAAACAACCGTTTTGCTGTAACCAGTGAAGGCTCCCTGAAAGCCAGAGCCACCCAGAACTCACAGTCACATCGAAACTTGCCCTCATATGCTGCTTCCTTGTCACAGAGCAACACTGCCTTCAAAGCACATCTCCAGGCTATAACAAAGAATTCTTAGCATCAAGCACACTCAAGTCACTTGCATAGCAAATGAGGTCATCTGAAAATACTTTTAAAGATTATTTTTTTAAAACAATAGTTTTTCATTTATGGGACCCAAATGGCAGTTGACATTCCATGTAAAAATTTAACCTCTTCAGTAGCCGGTGGGATTGGACCAAAAGCCCGACCAACGGACCGAGGGTTCAAGGGGAGGGACACAGAGCAGGAACCTGAGCTAGGTCAAAGACGCCCCGGCCAGGAGCCCCGTCGCAGGTGCCCCCAGCCAGAGATGCGGTAGGAGGGGCGTGTG
Source organism: Saimiri boliviensis (assembly GCF_048565385.1). Lineage (NCBI taxonomy): Eukaryota > Metazoa > Chordata > Mammalia > Primates > Cebidae > Saimiri > Saimiri boliviensis. The sequence goes on from NC_133454.1 coordinate 96,126,254, forward strand.
CGAGAAGCCCCTTACTCGGTGCTGCCAACCCGCCACCCAGCCCATGGCGAACCCTGGCCTGGGGCTACTTTTGGCGTTGGGCCTGCTGCTCCTGCTGGCCCGCTGGGGCTGAGTGTGGGGCTGAATATCGACCCGTTCTGCAAATGAGAGTAGCACTGTTTTGCCTGCACCCATCAGCCCCAGTTCCAGCTCCAATGGCGCCCTGTCTCAGGTGGCCGTCACTGCTATCATTGTGGTCTTCTCCACCCTGGCCGCCTTGCTCCTGGTGGTGGGGCTGGCACTGCTGGTGTGGAAGCTTTGGGATACCGGCCCAGCAGCGAGGAGCAGGTGGGTGCCCGTGTGCCACCGATCCATCTGAACGCTGGGGCCTGCTGCAGCCACCAACACTGCCCAAGAATGCTGGGTGCTGGCTTGTACACCGCAGCTGCCACGGAGACACCAGTCTCTAATGACTCAGCAGGACTTTGGGGGAGAGGCTGGGGGAACCCACCTGGCGGACTCTCTGTAGCATACTGCCTCTGCTTGGCTGTGCCTGCAGCTCAGGATGCTGGGGCTCGGGACCCACCTCCCTGCTTGCAGAATGAACTTTTCTCTGCATGTCCTGCAGGCCCCACAACCCTCTCTCCTTTCTTTCAGTTCTCTCATGTGGCTAAGGCCCGGGCCCTTCAGGACTCCAAGGAGATGGTGCAGGGCTTCCTGCCCATCTAGGTCCCCTCTCCTGCATCTGTCTCCCTTCATTGCTGCGTGACCCTGGGGGAAAGGCAGTGCCCTCTCTGGGCAGTCAGATGCATCCAGTACTTAAGAATAGAAGGGAAGAAAGTGCTTCAAAGACTCCGCCGCTGAGGTCAAGGGAGGATGGGGCTATTCACTAATATCCATGATCAACATAGATGCAAAAATCTTCAATAAAATAGTGGCAAACTGATTGCAACAGCATATGAAAAACCTTATCCATCACGATCAAGTAGGCTTCATCCCATGGATACAAGGCTGGTTCAACATACGCAAGTCTATAAACATAATTCACCACATTAACAGAACCAAAGACAAAAACCACATGATTTTCTCAATAGATGTAGAGAAGGCCTTTGACAAAATTCAACAGCCCTTTATGCTAAAAACTCCCAATAAACTAGGTATTGACGGAATGTATCTCAAAATAATGAAAGCTATTTAGGACAAACCCACAGCCAATAAATATACTGAATAGGCAAAAACTGGAAGCATTCCCTTTGAAATCTGGCACTAGACAGGGATGCCCTCTCTCACCACTCCTATTCAATACAGTATTGGAAGTTCTAGCCAGAGCAATCAGGCAAGTGAAAGAAATAAAGGGTATTCAATTAGGAAAGGAGGAAGTCAAATTGTCTCTATTTGTAGACGACATGATTGTATATTTAGAAGACCCCACTGTCCTAGCCCTAAATCTCCTGAAATTGATAAGCAACTTCAGCAAAGTCTCAGGATACAAAATCAATGTGCAAAAATCACAAGCATTCCTATATACCAATAACAGACTTAAAGAGAGCCAAATCAAGAACGAACTGCCATTCACAGTTGCTACAAAGAGAATAAAATACCTAGGAATACAACTAACAAAGGAAGTAAAGGACCTTTCCAAGGAGAACTACAAACCACTGCTCAATGAAATAAGAGAAGACACAGAGAAACATTCCATGCTCATGGTTAGGAAGAATCAATATCATGAAAATGGCCACACTGCCCAAAGTAATTTATAGATTCAACACTATCCCCATCAAGCTACCAATGACCTTCTTCACAGAACTGGAAAAAAACACCTTAAACTTCATATGGAACCAAAAGAGAGCCTGCATAGCCAAGTCAATTCTAGGCAAAAAGAACAAAGCTGGAGGCATCACACTACCTGACTTCAAACTATACTACAAGGCTACAATAATCAAAACAGCATGGTACTGGTACCAAAACAGAGATATAGACCAATGGAACAGAACAGAGGCCTCAGAGGCAATGCCACACATCTACAACCATCTGATCTTTGACCAACCTGACAAAAACAAGCTATGGAGAAAGGATTCCCTGTTTAATAAATGGTGTTGGGAAAACTGGCTAGCCATGTGCAGAAAGCAGAAACTGAACCCCTTCCTGACACCTTATACTAAAATCAACTCCAGATGGATTAAAGACTTAAACATAAAACTTAACACCATGAAAACCCTAGAAGAAAACCTAGGTAAAACCATTCAGGACATAGACATAGGCAAGGACTTCATGACTAAAACACCAAAAGCATTGGCAACAAAAGCCAAAATAGGCAAATGGGATCTAATTAAACTCCAGAGCTTCTTTACAGCAAAAGAAACAATCTTTAGAGCAAACCGGCAACCAACAGAATGGGAAAAAAATTTTGCAATCTACCCATCCGACAACGGTCTAATATCCAGAATCTACAAAGAACTAAAACAGATTTACAAGAAAAAAACAAACCCATTCAAAAGTGGGTGAAGGATATGAACACTTTTCAAAAGAAGACATATACGAGGCCAATAAACATATGAAAAATGCTAATCACATTGGTCATTAGAGAAATGCAAATCAAAACTACATTGAGATACCACCTCACGCCAGTTAGAATGATGATGATTAAAAAATCTGGAGACAACAGAAGCTGGAGAGGAGGTGGAGAAATAGGAATATTTTACAGTGTTGGTGGGAGTATAAATTAGTTCAACCATTGTGGAAGACAGTGTGGCCTTTCCTCAAGGACCTAGAAAGTCCATTTGACCCAGCAATCTATTACTGGATATATATCCAAAGGATTATAAATCGATCTATTATAAGGACACATGCACATGAATGTTCATTGCAGTATTGTTTAGCAAAGACTTGGAACCAACCCAAATGCGCATCAATGATAGACTCAACAGGGAAAATGTGGCACATATATAACATAGAATACTAAGCAGCCATAAAAAATGATGAGTTCATGTCCTTGGTAGGGACATAGATGAACCTGAAAACCATCATTCTCAGCAAACTGACACAAGAACAGAAAATCAAACACCACATGTTCTCACTCATAGGCAGCTGTTGAACAATGAGAACACATGGACACAGGGAGGGGAGTATCATACACGGAGGTCTGTGGCAGGGGAACTAGGGGAGGGACAGCGGGGGTGAGGACTTGGAGAGGGATAATATGGGGAGAAATGCCAGATGTAGGTGATGGGGAGGAAGGCAGCAAACCACATTGCCATGTATGTACCTATGCAACAATCCTGCATGTTCTTCACATGTACCCCAAAACCTAAAATGCAATAAAATATATATTTTTAAAAAAGAAATTATAGATGATAATTAACCAAAAAAATGAGATTATAGATGATAATAGGATTCTATTTTCTTTAGAATTTCAGGTGGGATCTGTTACAATTCACTAAAGTTTGTATTTAACAACATTCTATCTACTATGTTATCGAAACCCATATAATATTTACCAAATTCCCATACATGGTAGACAGTAACATTAATTAAGAAGATAATTTCCAGTTTGTTCCATGAAGTTTCAGTGACCCACTCCGTAATAAAGAACCTGGAGACATTACCAAGTAAGCATCATATTTAATGAATTTACCGTGAAATCATGTGAGAAAAATTTTCCTGTATAGGGATGATGACTCTGGATGTGGTGCATAGCTAAAAAAAAAAAATGTCATTGTAACTTAGGCATTTAAATTGTACTTAAATGTATAGACTTTTGAATTTATAGAAAATTTTCAAGTATGAAATTGATTTTATTCAACCTAAAGTCTCAAACTTCAAGTAATTTTTTGTGTTACACTTATAAATTGTATATTAATGCAATTCAAATTTATTCCTAAAAATATTTCAACTAAAGGAGAAACTCATGGGGCCTGAGATTAGAGTTTTAGAAAAGTACATATGGGATAAACTTCCACAGGCTGAAATTAAGTGAAACCTTACTTCTCAGTCTTGAGATGGGTTAGCCATTTTCACATAATGTAGAAGCTTCTAAGAAATGCAGAATCTCAACTTCTCCTCCTTCATTCCACCTACCCCACTCAATCAGATCCTGCATTTCAGTAAGATTTATTTAGTGTAATAACTTCTTTACTTATCAAAGTTTAGAAGCACTAGACTAAATGATAAAGAGAAAAGCTGCTTAGGGTAAGGAAATAACACGTTAAAGCCAACTTAAGTATTATGATACTTTCTTAGCATGTCATGGGGTTACGTGTCATCTTTGCTCTTTGGTTCCATTTGTTTTATGGGGACATTTATGTGGAAAAATGCCTTTGCTTTTGTAATGGTATTAAGTAAAATCTGCACTCTTTTTATGTCAACTAATTTTTCCACTATTGTTATTATGTTAGAAAGTACAAGCTACTTATAAACATGATTGGTTCAATGAGAACTTTTAGAGTATTGATGACCTAAATGTGGACATCTACATAATCATTAATTTTTACCACAATGCTACAAGGCAATATAAGCATAATTAGCCTCTCTGATCCCTGAACATAGCCTAATATCACTCAGTCAGCCTCATAATGAAATGATATGACCAATTATGGCAGGTAGTAGATGTCCAGTCACACTAGTATTACTTTTAGCCAGATATCTCTTGTCCTTGTGAGTTCTTTTGGTCCTAAATGATGAAATAGCAACAGAGCGAACCAACTCACCCACTCAAGGCAGATTTCTTATTTCTAGACTTGTCCTGAAACCAACAGATCCAGATCTCTCCTACCAAATACCATGAAATTTAAAGAAACGAAACTTAGAAAATAAAGCAGCAGCAACAACAATGAAATCTTAAAACAGTAAATTAAGTATCAAGCATCAAAACCCCCCTCTCCAAACAATATCTCTCTTCTTCAATAAGGTTCCCAGAAGGTAATTCAATTTCTTAGCTGGTGTCCAATATTTGGGATCATTTAGTTCAAGACTGAAGTACTTAAAATGGTTTTTTAAAAAAGGAAAAAAAGTTAGAGTTCCAGAGAAAAGTGAAATGTTTTAAGCTGAACATTAGAGAGGGATTTGATGGGGGCAGCTTTGCCAAGTAGAACTGGAGACTGGTCCATTGTTTAGGCTTTTTTCACAAGACTGCAAAGATTGTTTCCGTACAACAAGAAGTCACCAAGTTCACGAGTCCAAATGCAAATGACTCGCACTAGGAACCCTAATAGTGCTGTTAAATCATTTGTAAATGGGTGAGGCTGAGATGACACAGAACCCTGTTTTCCCAGGTAGCATCTCAAGTTTGGTTGATTGCACCTTCAGCCCCACATTGAAAAGTAGAGTGTAAACATAGCTAAGGGACTGCCTCCTTTAAATTACACACAAGGCACACCTACTAACAGGAGATGTTGTGAAAGCCAGGTGGGGCTTTGTCTTTCAAGTCCCTGAATCCAAAAATAAGCATGTTCTGTACCAAAAAAAAAAAAAAAAAAGAAAGAAAAGAAAGAAAAGAAAAGAAAGCAAGTCTGATGCAACTGCATTCATTGTCCCTAAGGGGAAAAGAGGCAATAACTGTCAGACCCAAGGATAAAGGGAATCCCCCTTTAAGAAAAGATGTTGGCATTACGTAAGGATTGGGAACATGCCAGAACAATCACAATTTTTTTACAAAAGAGAGAAAGAGAAAGAAAGTTAAGACCCATTTGTCTTATTTCAATCACTTTCTTCAGAATTAACAACTTTAATCAACAGGTTGCTTTCAGAGTATTGCTGGACATCTTGACTCTCTGACATGAAATGCTATGGGAAGTTTGACAGTTGAGAGCCAACGCCCCAATAGACACCAGTGCTGCATAACCACACTTTTAATAGACCCCAGAGCTGTGGTGACAGCATGCCCTTCCCAGTTTTTCCACAGACGGTGCTCCTGAAATTTTCCACAGTCAGTGTATTCTTGTGGTTAATTAGTTATCGGAGCAATTTCCATTATAGAAAGAGTATCTGTACATAATTAAACCCATCTTAGGATCAAACTGCCAGGCTTCAATGTCATTAATTCAGGGCACCAAAATGAAAATGAGATGAATAATTATCACCTGATGAAGGGACCTCAGTAGGTTAGATCCTATCTTCTGAAATACATAGAACATTACATTTAAAAAAGCAAGAAAGGTGAAAACAGGTGAGGGAAGAAACTGGAAAGGTAAGCTGCCTCTAGAGATCAAAGAATAACACTCCTTTTCAAATTATTATCAAGAAATCTTGGGGGAAAGATAAAATTAGTGAGAGAAGGCTATTAGCTCTGTTACTCACCTTTATGAAACCATTTTCGGGGATCGGTTTGTTAAATTCCACTGAAAGGCAGAGGCACACAGCACAGCCCTTCCTCTGGGATGCACAGTCATGCCATACAGAAGTGTGTGGGTAGACGCTAAAACATGTGTGGACCTGCAACCCTTTCTGTAGAAACTCAGCATTCTGAGCAGTAACAAGGATTAACCTTGTGCGCTCATGGAGAAAACTGGTGTCTCCACACATCCAGTTGTCCTTCGGGTTATTTTTGTATCCAACTCTGTAATTTCTTTTAATTACTTACTGTAAAGCACAGGAAAGTGCTCATTACTTGTAGCTTAATGCAAGTGGAAAAATAATTGAATATGTTCTTCTAGCCACTGCTCTACCCCAGCTCCCAGCTCTTCTGAAGTGTCACTGTTCATCTTAACAGCATGCGTAAGGCAGTTTCCAGGCCCTGTGCATAATGAGCCATGTGGACCCTATTCAAGAAACTGGCTGTCCTCCAGAACTACTATAAAATATAAGGAAAATATTAACATCTTAGATGACAAAAGATCCATATGGCTGGCCAGAAAATATCCTCATCATTTAAGCCATTAGAATGCACCTTTATGGAAACATTCAACTTGGTGGTACTGTGAATAACAGGACTGTGAGAACATCTGTTTGTCTCCACCCCTATTCACTAAACACTGATTCCTACAGAAGACATGCAAACTCAAATGCCAACATATTTCATCTAAGCATAGGACTGGGACTCCATTTATACACAGTTGCTATAATAAATACAATATAGTATTTGTTGGTGATAGGATTTTGGAAGATGCTCTGGGCAGCTGGAAAAATAAAATGTTTCTCTTTGTATTAAACTTCATTAAAAAGTAGCTAACATTTATTAATGGTGAGGTAGATCATTTGATTATCCACCGTTTATAGCTGAGGAAGCTGAGAGTTTCCGAGTGTTGCAGTGGATTCCCTAAGATCACAAACCCATTATGTGGTGGACAGGGAATATGAACCGGTGCTGGCTTGCTATGCCTCTTTCCATATGGGGTCAGACATGGATGTGGTGTCTTATAATGTGAGGGTGGTCTGCTTGGCAGAGATAATCCCGCAGACCCTGTGTACCAGTTTCTTATTTATTTAAACAAAACCCCATATGATCATTTCTGATAAGCAGTTTGTTTACACACTAATTCCACAGAGGTTAAATATAACCCTAATGTTTCTTTGTTGCCACTCTGTTCCCTGTGTTGAATTATTACCACAAGGTACCGACCATACACATATACTTAATAGGGCATCGTGTCAAAACTATGCATGAAGGTCATTTGTTTGAGATGTCAGAACTTTTTCCCCTGAGAAGATCTTTTTGAGTATTGAAACAGAGCCACATGCTTTTCAGACCAGCAACCACAACTACCAAATACTCCTCTGTCAACCCTACTTGAGTAAGAATGCTTTCAATTAAGGCCTAAGTGTCAACATGCCATTAAAAAAAATCATGGTGACACAAAATCTTTCTTTTTGGCACCCAGACAGAATCCTTTCAAAACCTGGTGGTCTGACACCCTATGCTACGTGACTTGTGACCCATCCATTTGTCATGTTCTTCAGGAATGTGGCTGAGGGGCTGAGATGTGACTTGAAAGGTAGAGCAAGATAATCTCAAATTGATTATCAAGGAGTAGTTCAGACCACAGAGACAGCAGAACAGGTAGTCTGGCATGGATAGAGCATCAGACATTCACAGACTGTACAGCCAAAAGAAGGAGGGTCATGGAATGGGTTCTCTCACAGGAAACTGATGCCCAGTGGCCCTCGGCATGAATAACAAAGGCAACCAGACCCACAAGCCATACTGAGTTGATACAAAACTGATACCTGGGCTGACATCCCAAACGTGGCAAGTTAGATGATGATGGCACAAAAGACAGAACACCTTGCTTCTGGTCATTGCCAGCTCTGGGAAGATAGGAGATTTTAGAAGAGCAGCTGCAAGGAGCCTGAGAACAAAACTGGAAATGCCTGTTGTGAAAGGCTTCACAGGTCTTATTAACAAAAGAAAATGTGTATTTGTCAATGGTGTGTTGGCTAGGTTTTGTCAGTCCATTCTTATGCCCAGAATGACCTCTTGTGTAGACCCGATACAGTCATCAATGCAACTGTCCAGGTGCAACTGTTCTATAAAGGGGAAGAGGAGTGGCTTTCCCCTGTAAAGTGGCCCTGTCAAAATTCTATAAAAAAACAAATGTCCGTTTAAATTGAATAACCACTGTGCCCAGCTCCATTTACCACACTTTTCTATGCAGTGGAAATGAAGGGGATTTTTTTTTCTGTCCTTAGAGAAAAATAAAACTGAGAATCAACCTTTTTAATGAGAATGGTAAGGAGTTATGTGAGGATGACCTGGAATATGTGCTTCTCAAAATGTGAAGATGTTATCTGGGCTATAAATCATGGTGTTTTTATATGATCCCCTATTTGCCCAATGCAGGAAACTACTTGGCAACTTTAAGGAAGAAATCTAGCAATATTGCATCATAGTTCAATGTTTATACTGTACTTTGGCAGTTTAAATTTATCTTATCAAGTACTAATTATTTACTTACAAATGTTGGGGGAAATGCAAAATCATTCCTCAAAAAAACATCCCTTGATTATGAAAGTTTCAAGCTTACTTAGCAAGACATCCCTGTGATTTGGGATACATCTCTTGAACTCAGTCCCTGAAATTGTTTATAGCTGAGACAAGAGCACTGAAAGCCTGATAGACAGTGTGTTGTGGTGAAACTATTTATTTATTTACCTTTTGGTTCTAAAAAACACTGTTTTGCTCTTCAGATCCAGCATTGCTAGTTAGGTGAATAATGAATGCATGTTCAACTTTCTGCTATAGGAAATTCTGCAAGTGGCAACATGAGTCCATTCCATGTGTGTCACTAGAGCTGGTGCAAGTCCATGGTCATGGTGAGGCACTGTTTCCACTGGAACTAATCTGATACCTGCGCCAGCTCTTGAACTGTGGAGTGTTCCCATTGCAAACTACAGATGAGGTAAAAGACTGTTCACCTCCTATGTCTCTTCATGAGGATATGGAGAAATAGGTATTCTGATACACTAATGGTGGGAGTACAAACAATTCAAGCCCTTTGCAGGGCAATTAGGCAATATCTATCAAAATTATCAATGATTTTTCCTGCTGAACCATCAATTCCACTTCAGGGAATAAATGACAGATATAGGTGCATATGTACAAAATGATGTACATAAAAGGCTATTAATTGCAACACAGTATAAAATGCAAAACATACTTGAAATAGCTCCAATTTCCAACTGCAGAAAAGTAGATAAACTATAGCACATACTTAGAATCCTTGCAACTGCAAAGTTATTTCCCCATATACTAAAGTGGAAAGCTCTCAGGAATATATTAGTAAGTGATTTAAAAAAAAAAGGTATAGAATAGTGTATACATGGCTACTATCTTTTGTTTTAAAGATGAGGAAAAATAATAGTACATATTCATATTTACCTGTATTTATATAAAACACACTATCAAGGGTGTACAAGAAACTGATACAAATGATCACCTAATAGATGGTATGTATTGGGGAATACTGGGGTGAGCAAGGTACAAGTGTGGCAAGACTTCTCAATCTAAACTCCTTTTAAATTTTATTTTGATTTTTGAATAATGTAAAGTAACTATCCAATAATTAAGAATAATCCATTTTAAAAAACCATTTAACCTAGTGGCTTTACTTTTAGCACAAAACAATCTCCACCAAATCACCAAATCTCCACCAATCACTAAAACCAGAGATTTACACCAGTTCTTTTGCTTGTTTTCCGGGTAGTGACGACAATTAGGAAATCCAGTGGGTGCCATCTCAGTTCTGGAGATATTTCCCTAGAAGAAACTGATTCAAAGTGGGATAATTGGGTTTGAAGAACAGTCCCTGGGACTTGGGGGCTGAAGACCTGAGTTCTGGTCCTGCCTAACTCCCACTTTATATTAAGCTGACCCTATGAAACAGCTGATACGTAACCATTTTTTTTACCAACAAATTAGACAAATTCATGGGTGCACAAATTCAAAAACCATGTTGCCTCACCACTGTGACACCAGGACGACACATATACCCACCTTGCCTAACTCACAGTATCATAACAGGGATTGTCAACATACGGAAAAAGAGCTTTATAAACTGTAAAGGTCATTTCTACACAGCAGCTGTGAGATACGACACAACCCTGAGGGGGTGACCATGGCCAAACATAGGAGGGGAATAGGACCAAGTCTCAAAAGCATCTGAGATACTAAGATAGTGCCGAGGAATGAAATGTTTGAAAAGATAGAATCTAAACAAAAACAGAAAACAAGAGCAGACTGCGTTGCAATGGAAGATGCGGTTAAATGACTCTACATGTGGTCATCTGCCACTGAATATACTGCAAATTCTGTAAAACCTACTAAGGGAAACTAGGGAGATATATCTGGGAGCAAACTGTAAAGATACTGAAGATGAATGTGAGATCAGTGTTGAATGATGGACACAGAGGGATGGCTCTCAGTCCTTGTGAATGTGTAGTTGTTGGAAACATGTGTCTGTCATATACAGATAGGCCTCCAATTCACCTCCAAAATCAGATACAAACTTCAAATACTTTGAAAAGGCTTCCTAGAGGACCTTTTACCCCGAATGTAGAGACTAAATGAAAAACCACCCTTTAAAGTGGAAAAAAACACACTCGAAAAACTTCTCATTTCCACATGCATAGTCATATGGAAAACAGATCCCTGATTAAACGGATGGTCAAAGCTGCACCACAACATTAAACTAAGTACACAAATTCAAAAGTTCCCTTCCTCACCCTCCTGAAATGAAACATTCCAAAAGGATAGAAATAACCTCATGAGGAAGTTCAGTGAAGGTACTCCCGTTTGGCACCGCTATCCAGACACTGGGTTCGGAAACTAGTTATTTGGAACTCAGAAAAAGAAAGAAGTATTTTGATTAGGTAAGGCCTCTGTGCAAAGCACCTAGTTTCATCTGGGTCTCAGTAGTCTGATAGGTGTCATGCACTCCTGGACTGCCTCTTAGTGAAACAGGGGACCTTGACTTCAGGCCATATGCTCAGGAGCCCTGAAGCCTCTTTGGGTCAGATATAATGTCCTCTCACTTCTAGCTTCATAGCAGACCATGTTTCCGTACAGAAATTTCTCTAGCAGGCTTACTATCCTATGTTATCTTAAGTTGGGGCCTACTCTTATGCAAGAGGCTTAAACTGCCTCTGAGTAAGAATTAAAAGTATGTCATATTTTTGTGAATTATTCATTTATTCATTCAGCAAAGGTTCTTAAGAAGGTACTGAGTCTGGATGTACTTTGCTTTAGGAAAATCATTTTCAAGGTTGCTTCATGCAAAGTGGGAATAACTAACTTGGTAACTCAATAGATAAGTTAAGTGATTACCCCAAGTTTAAACTGTCATTGAGTTTAAATATGACAAGAAAACCAGAGACCCATGGAGGTGGGCACATTCCCACCTGTCAATAGTCCTCAAGGGAAAAGCTTCAATATTACCCCAAATGGCCAACTTTGCATGGTTAATCATTTAGTTAGAGGCTCACAAGATCAAAAACAATACTTAAGAAAGTATTTATGTGAACACAGGGACAATGACCTGACACCTCCAAGGTGCATGTCAGGGGCAGAAATACAAGTTCCTGTTTCACCAGCAGAGCTCTAGTCACTCAGTTGAAGCTGAAAGTTAGAACCAGCTGTGTTTCTGTCATTCCCTCATATGAAAAGAACCCAGCTATAGACCTTGTTTACTCCATGAGAAAAAATTCTTAACAATCCACAAATAATTTTTAGGTTTCATTTTTGTCTCTGCTTCCTCCAGAGCTGCAAAGGTCACCCAAATTTCTGTGGTGAGGTTATTTAGGAGAGCCTTTCTTTTGGATGTCAACTTGTCAAACTTGCAGTTTGGATGAGTGTGATCTAGTCTTCTATAATTTACTTCTGCACTATTTGTTCATATAATAGGCATTCTCTGAGAACAGGCACTGAGGACACCAAAATGAATGATACTGAATTTTTGCCCTTGGGGACTGTGGTGTTAAAGGTGGGTTAGACCCATAAACCAACAATACAGTGCAATGTGGTACATGCTGTAACTGGCATGCACAAAGATCATTCACAAAAAAGAGAATGAAAAGGGGGAGGAAGGTGGCAGAGGAGAAAAGGCTTTGGCCCAAGTTTTTCTTCAATTAAGATCATATTTTGTAGATCAAAAGATTATATAATCTGCCAACCCCTTAGCATGTATAGCTCATGAAGCAAGACAAAGCACTCATGAAGAGTTCCACACTGGTGAGCCTCTGGGGCAAATAAGTTAGAAATCATAACCCATTTATGGATACCTACCTAGAATTGATTTCCTAGTCAGAGTGACTTCTTAGCTGATAAGAACAATACTGGGATTCTGAATTGGGAACAGAATACAAACAAGTTGCCAAATAAGAATCAAAATTCAGGATCAGCCTCAATTTCAGTGCAAGTGGTCCATTGCTTTGGTCCACAGGCTACACAGTCCAGAAGATGACAGATCTAAGGGTTTCATCAATCAGATTAACCTCTCCTCTTTTCACAGAAAGAACAAGTAATGGGGATAAGAAAAGGGCCTAGAATAGTCCCCTGAAAGTGTTACATATTAGGAAGCAAGTTCCCATGTGGAAACACAACGATGGGGGAAAGGGTTTCCCTCAACATTGTTCTATCTATGCACAGAGAATTCAAGTACCTTGCCCAGTATCACAGAGCTAGTAAGTGGTGAGTCTCAAGTCAAACTTGATCATCAGGTCCAGGATTGCAGTTAACAGGCTGGGGCTGCCTGATGAAGTTTCTATTCAGGAAATATGTTTTTAAAGTCAACAGACTGTCCTGAGTAGGCCATTCTAGAACATTTTTTTAGACAAAAATATCATATCCACAGCTTCCAGCCTAGAAGCTGATACAGTGAAGACACACAATAATGATTTGTTATATAATTGCTTATACAATGAATTACCAAAATGTGAGGTACAGACCACCTAGGAACTCAGATAGGGCAGGTTTATTATTACGGGAAGAATCTTTCTAGAGGCAGTAGAATTGCAGCTGGGTCTTGAAGAATGAGTAGAATTAAGATGAATAAAGAGCAGAAAAAAATCATGAATAAACAAGTGAGACTCAGAATTACAACAGAAGAGTTTTAGTCTTGTAAACTTTGCTATAAAGTGAAGCATATTTAGGTATGAAACATGCTGATTAAACTTTTTATTGTCTTGATATAAGTCATAAAAAAGTATCTTTTTTGGGAGCTGGAAAGTGCTAATAATGAAAACAGTGGCTGAAGTTCATTCAGCATTTACTATGCCAAGCACCGTTCTAAGCACTTTACACGTACCAACACATTTAATCCCTACCAATACCCTGTTGAGAGGCTGAGATACAGAGAATTTAAATTACTCGCCCAAGGTCATAGACCTAGTAAGTGTTAGGCCTGGAGTCAAACTCGATCATCCTCAGGCTTAGGAATATTGTTCCATGTCCTTGCTCTCACCCGGAAATTACTAATTAGAAAATTTCTTTCAAGTCAGAATAAAATCTTCAGCAGTTCTCCCATCTCAAAATGTCTGAATTTCTGATTATTTACAAGGCTGTAAATCCCTTCTAGCCACGCTCTACTGCAAGTACTTGGATAGTGAAATAAATGATAAGTCTCTCTAAATCACAGGATATTCAGTTTATTTGACTTTTAGTTCAGGAATTCTTAAACTTTCCTATACATCCAAACCACGTGTAGAAGTTTCTAAACTTAACACAGGCCTAGGGACCCAATCCCAAACCTACAAATCTTAGAGACTAAGATCTCATATGTATATGTATTTTAAATATTCAATGGTAATGCTGATACTCAATGTGTTTGAGAATCACTGCTTTATGCTGTGTTCTATTTTATTAGTATTTCTTTTTTTCATTATTATACTTTTAGTTCTCGGATACATGTGCAGAACATGCAGGTTTTTCACATAGGTATACATGTGCCATGGTGGTTTGCTACACTCATCAACCTGTAATCTATATTAAGTATTTCTCCTAATGTTATCCCTCCCCTGGCCTCTCACTGCACAACAGGCCCCGGTATGTGATGTTCCCCTCCCTGTGTCCATGTGTTCTCATTGTTCAATTCCCACTTATGAGTGAAAACATGTGGTGTTTGTTTTTCTGTTCCTGTGTTAGTTTGCTGAGAATGATGGTTCCCAGCTTTATCCACGTCCCTGTTAAAGACATAAAATCCTTTTTTATGGCTACATAGTATTCCATGGTGTATATGTGCCACATTTTCATTATCCAGTCTATCATTGATGGGCATTTGGATTAGTTCCAAATCTTTGCTATTGTGAATGGTGCTGCAGTAAACATATGTGTGCACGTGTCTTTATAGTAGAATGATTTATAATCCTTTGGGTACATACCCAGTAATGGAAATGCTGGGTCAAATGGCATTTCTGGTTCTAGATCCTTGAGGAACTGCTAGTCTTCCACAATGGTTGAATTTATACTCCCACCAACAGCGTAAAAGCATTCCTGTTTCTCCACATCCTCTCCAGCATCTGTTGTTTCCTGACTTTTTAATGATGGCCATTCTAACTGGGGTGAGATGGTATCTCATTGTGGTTTTGATTTGCATTTCTCTGATGACCACTGATGATGAGCTTTTTTTCATGTTTTTTTTTTTTTGCCACATAAATGTTTCCTTTTGAGAAGTGTCTGTTAATATTCTTTGCCCACTTTTTGATGGGGTTGTTTAAGTTCATAAATTTAAGTTCCTTATAGATTCTAGATATTAGCCCTTTGTCAGGTGGATAGATGGCAAAAATATTTTCCCATTCTATAGGTTGCCTGTTCACTCTGATGATAGTTTCTTTGCTGTGCGGAAACTCTCTAGTTTAATTAGATTCCATTTGTCAATTTTGGCTTTCGTTACCATTGCTTTCGGTGTTTGAGTCATGAAGTCTTTGCCCATGCCTGTGTCCTGAATGGTAGTGCCCAGATTTTCACCTAGGGTTTCTATAGTTTTAGGTTTTATGTTTAAGTCTTCTTCTTATTATTATTATTATTTTTCTTTTAAAGACGGGGTTTCACCATATTGGTCAGACTGGTCTCGAACTTCTGACCTCAGGTGATCCGCCTGCCTCCGCCTCCCAAAGTGCTGAGATTACAGGCATGAGCCACCACCCAGCATGTTTAAGTCTTTAGTCCATCTGGAGTTAATTTTTGTATAAGGTGTAAGGAAGGGGTCCATTTTCAGTTTTCTGCATATGGCTAGCCAGTTTTCCCAACATCACTTATTAAATAGGGAATCCTTTCCCCATTGCTTGTTTTTGTCAGGTTTGTCAAAGATCAGATGGTTGTAGGTGTGTGGCATTATTTCTGAGGCCTCTGTTCTGTTCCATTGTCTGTTTTGGTACAAGTACCATGCTGTTTTGGTTACTATAACCTTGTAGTATAGTTTGAAGTCAGGTAGCATGATGCCTCCAGCTTTGTTCTTTTTGCTTAGGATTGTCTTGGATATACAGGCTCATTTTTGGTTCCATATGTCTTTTCTAATTCAGTGAAGAAAGTTAATGGTAGCTTGATGGGGATAGCACTGGATCTATAAATTACTTTTGGCAGTATTGCCATTTTCACAACATTGATTCTTCCTAAGCATGAAAATGGAATGTTTTTCCATTTGTTGTGTCCTCTCTTATTTTCCTGAGCAGTGGTTCATAGTTCTCCCTGAAGAAGTCCTTCACCTCCCTTACAAGTTGTATTCCTAGGTATTTTATTCTCTTTGTAGCAATTGTGAATGGGATTCACTCATTATTTGGCTTTCTTTTTGTCTATTATTGGTATATAGTAATGCTTGTGATTTTTGCACATTGATTTTGTGTCCTGAGACTTTGCTGAAATTGCTTATTAGCTGAAGGAGGCTGTGTGCTGAGATGATTGGGTTTTCTAAATATACAATATGTCATCTGCAAACAGAGACAATTTGACTTCTCTCTTTCTATTTGAATACCCTTTATTTCTTTCTGTTGCCTGATTGCCCTCGCCAGAAATTCCAGTACTGTGTTGAACAGGAATAGTGAGAAAGGGCATCCTTGTCTTGTGCCAGTTTTCAAAGGGAATGCTTCCAGCTTTTCCCCATTCAGTATGACACTGACTGTGGATTTGTCATGAATAGCTCTTATTTTGAGATATGTTCCATCAATACCTAGTTTATTGAGAATTTTTTAGCATGGAGGGGTGTTGAATTTTATCGAAGGCCCTTTCTGCATCTATTGAAATAATCATGTGGTTTTTGTCATTGGTTCTGTTTATGTGATGGATTACATTGACTGATGGTATATGTTGAACCAGCCTTGCATCCCAGGGATGAAGCTGACTTCATCATGGCGAGTAAGCTTTTTGATGTGCTGCTGGATGCAGTTTACCAGTATTTTATTGAGGATTTTCAAATCGATGTTCATCAGGGATACTGGCCTCAAATTTTCTTTTTTTGTTGTGTCTCTGCCAGGTTTTGGTATCAGGATGATGCTGGCCTCATAAAATGAGTTAGGGAGGGGTCCCTCTTTTTCTATTGTTTGAAATAATTTCAGAAGGAATGGTACCGTCTCCTCTTTGTACCTCCAGTAGAATTCAGCTTTGAATCCATCTGGTCCTAGGCTTTTTTAGTTGGTAGGCTGTTAATTACTGCCTCAATTTCAGAACCTGTTATTGGTCTATTCAGGAATTTGACTTCTTCCTGGTTTAGTCTTGGGAGGGTGTATGTGTCCAGAAATTTATCCATTTCTTCTAGATTTTCTAGTTTATTTGCATAGAGGTTTTTATAGTATTCTCCGATGATAATTTGTATTTCTGTGAGATCAGTGGTGATATCCCCTTTATCAATTTTTATTGTGTCTATTTGATTCTTCTCTCTGTTCTTCTTTATTAGTCTGGCTAGCAGTATATCTGCTTGTTAATCTTTTCAAAAAACAGCTCCTGGATTCACTGATTTTTTTGAAGTGTTTTTCATGTCTCTATTTCCTTCAGCTCTGCTCTGATCTTAGTTATTTCTTGTCTTCTGCTAGCTTTTGAATTTGTTTGCTCTTGCTTCTCTAGTTCTTTTAATTATGATGTAATGAGTGTTGAGTTTAGATATTTCCTGATTTATTCCCTGGGCATTTAGTGCTATAAATTTTCCTCTAAACACTGCTTTAGCGAATTTGATCCTGCCATTTTGAAGGCAATGAAAGCCAAAATAGACAAGTGGGATCTAATTAAACTAAAGAGGTTCTGCACAGCCAAAGAAACTATCATTAGAGTGAACCAGCAACCAACAGAATGAGACAATATTTTTGCAATCTACCCATAAGACAAAGGGCATATATCTAGAATTAATAAAGAACTTAAACAAATTTATAAGAAAAAAAAACCCCATCAAAAAGTGGGCAAAGGATATGAACAGACACTTCTCAAAAGAAGACATTTATGCAGCCAACAAACATGAAAAAAAGCTCATCATCAGTGGTCATCAGAGAAATGCAAGTCAAAACCACATTGAGATAGCATCTCCCCCCAAGCAGAATGGCGATCATTCAAAAATCAGGAGACAACAGATGCTGGAGAGGATGTGGAGAAACAGGAATGCTTTTACACTGTTGGTGGGAGTGTAAATTAGTTCAACCATTGTGGAAAACAGTGTGGTGATTCCTCAAGGATCTGGAACCAGAAAGCAATTCCATTACTGGGATATGCCCAAAGGATTATAAATCATTCTATTACAAAGACACTTGCACATATATGTTTATTGTGGCACTGTCCACAATAGCAAAGACTTGGAACCAATCCAAATGCTCATCAATGATAGAGTAGATAAAGAAAATGTGGCACATATATGCCATGGAATACTATGCAGCCATAAAAACGATGAGTTTATGTCCTTTGCAGGGACATAGATACAGCTGGCAACCATCATTCTCAGCAAACTAACACAAGAATAGAAAACCAAACACAGCATGTTCTCACTCATAAGTGGGTGTTGAACAATGAGAACACATGGACGCAGGGAGGGAAGCATCACATACCAGTGCCTGTCAGGGGATGGGGAGCTAGCAAACGGTTGGCAGATAGGGGAGGGATAGCATTAGGAGAAATATCTAATGTAGATGATGGGGCGATGGATGCAGCAAACCACCATGGCATGTGTACACCTATGTAACAAATCTTCACATTCTGCACACATACCTCAGAACAAAAAGTATAATAAAAATAAACAAAATAAAATAACACCGTTTTAGCTGTGTCCCAGAGATTCTGGTATGTAGTGTCTTTGTTCTCATTGGTTTCAAAGAACTTATTTATTTCTGCCTTAGTTTTGTTATTTACCCAGTAGTCATTCAGGAGCAGTTTGTTCAGTTTCCGTGTAGTTGTGTGGTTCTGAATGAGTTTCTTAATGCTGAGTTCCAATTTGATTGCACTGTGGTCTCAGAGACTGTTTGTTATGATTTCCATTCTTTTGCATTTGTTGAGGAGTGTTTTAGTTCCAATTATGTGATCAATTTTTGAATGTGTGATATGGTGCTGAGAAGAATGTATATTCTGTTGGTTTGGGGTGGAGAATTCTGTACATGTCTATTAGGTCTGCTTGGTCTAGATCTGAGTCCAAGTCCTGAATATCCTTATAAATTTTCTGTCTAGTTGATTGGTCTAATATTGACAGTCGGGTGTTAAAATCTCCCACTTTTATTGTGTGGGAGTCTAAGTCTCTTTATAGGTCTCTAAGAACTAAGAACTTGCTTCATGAATCTGGGTGGCTCCTGTATTGGGTGCATATATATATTTAGGATAGTTAGCTCTTCTTGTTGCATTGATCCCTTCACCATTATGTAGAGCTCTTCTTTGTCTTTTTTGATCTTTGTTGGTTTAAAGTCTATTTTATCAGAGACTAGGATTGCAACCCCTGCTTTTTTTTTTTTTACTTTCCATTTTCTTGGTAAATATTCCTCCATCCCTTTATTTTGAACCTATGTTTGTCTTTTCACGTGAGATGGGTCTCCTGAATACAGCATATCAATGGGTCTTGACTATCCAATTAGCCAGTCTGTGTCTTTTAATTGGGACACTTAGCCTGTTTACACTTAAGGTTAATATTGTTTTGTGTGAATTTGGTCCTGTCATTATGATGCTAGCTGGTTATTTTGCTTGTTAGTTGATGCAGGTTCTTCGTACTGTCAATGGTCTTTAGAATTTGGTATGTTCTTGCAGTGGCTGGTACCAGTTTCTCCTTTCCATCTTTAGTGCTTCCTTCAGGTGCTCTTGTAAGGGAGGTCTGGTGGTGATAAAATCTCTCAGCATTTGCTTGTCTGTAAAGGATTTTATTTCTCCTGAATTTATGAAGCTTAGTTTGGCTGGATATGAAATTCTGCGTTGAAAATTCTTTAAGAATGTTTAATATTGGCCCCACTCTCTTCTGGGTTGTAGGGTTTCTAAAGAGATATGCTGTGAGTCTGATGGGCTTCCCTTTGTGGGTAACCTGACCTTTCTCTCTGGCTACCCTTAACATTTTTTCCTTTATTTCAACCTTGGTGACTCTGACGATTATGTGTCTTGGGGTTGCTCTTCTCGAGGAGTATCTTTGTGGTGTTCTCTGTATTTCCTGAATTTGAATATTGGCCTGTCTTGCTAGGTTGGGGAAGTTCTCCTGCATAATATCCTGAAGAGTGTTTTCCAACTTGGTCCCATTCTCCCCATCACTTTCAGGTACCCCAGTCAAACATAGATTCGGTCTTTTCACATAGACTCACATTTCTTTGAAGCTTTGGTCTTTCCTTTTCATTCTTTTTTCTCTAATCTTGTCTTCATACTTTATTTCATTAAGTTGATCTCCAATCTCTGATATCCTTTCTTCCACTTAATCGATTTGGCTATTGATTCTTGTGTATGCTTCATAAAGTTCTTGTGCTGTGTGGTTTGTTTTTTTTTTTTTTTTTGAGACGGAGTTTTGCTCTTGTTACCCAGGCTGGAGTGCAATGGCGCGATCTCGGCTCACCGCAACCTCCGTCTCCTGGGTTCAAGCAATTCTCCTGCCTCAGCCCCCTGAGTAGCTGGGATTACAGGCATGCGCCACCATGCCCAGCTAACTTTTTGTATTTTTAGTAGAGACGGGGTTTCACCAGGATGACCAGGATGGTCTCAATCTCTTGACCTCGTGATCCACCCGCCTCGGCCTCCCAAAGTGCTGGGATTACAGGCGTGAGCCACTGCGCCCGGCGTTCTTGTGCTGTTTTTCAGCCCCATCAGGCAATTCACGTTCTTCCATAAACTGGTTATTCTAGTTAGCAATTCGTCTAACCTTTTTTCAAGGTTCTTAGCTTCCTTGCATTGAGTTAGAACATGCTCCTTTAGCTTGGAGGAGTTTGTTATTACCCACCTCCTGAAGCCTACTTCTGTCAATTCATCAAACTCATTCTCTCCATCCAGTTTTGTTCCCTTGCTGGCAAGGAGTTGTGATCCTTTGGAGAAGAAGAGGTGTTTTTGTTTTTGGAATTTTCAGCCTCTTTGTCCTGCATTTTCCTCACCTTCATGGATTTATCTATTTTTGGTCTTTGATGTAGGTGACCTTCGGATGGGGTTTTTGTGTGTATGTCCTTTTTGTTGATGTTTACACTATTCCTTTCTTTTTGTTAGTTTTCCTTCTGGTAGTTGGGCCCCTCTGCTGCAGGTCTGCTGGAGCTTGCTGGAGATCCACTCCAGAACTTGTTTGCCTGGGTATCACCAGCAGAGGCTACAGAAGAGCAAAGATGGCTGCCTGTTCCTTCCTTGGGAAGCTTCATCCCAGAGGGGCACCCACCAGCCAGAACTCTCCTGTTTGAGGTATCTGTCAAACCCTGCTGGGAGCTGTCTCCCAGTCAGGAGGCATGGGGGTCAGGGACCCACTTGAGAAGGCAGTCCGTCCCTTAGAAGAGCTTGGGTGCTGTGCTGGGAGATCCACTGCTCTCTTCAGAGCTGGCTAGTAGGAACATTTAAGTCTGCTGATGCTGTGCCCACAGCTGCCACTTCCCCCAAGTGCTCTGTCCCTGGGAGATAGGAGTTTTACCTACTGTATAAGCATCTGATGGGGGCTACTGCCTTTCTTTCAGAGATGTCCTGCCCAGAGAAGGGGAATCTACAGAGGCAGTCTGGCTACAGTGGTTTTGGAAAGCTATGATGTGCTCCGCCCAGTTCAAACTTCCAGGTGGCTTTGTTTACATGGTGAGGGGAAAACCGCCTACTCAAGCCTCAGTAATGGTGGACGTCCCTCCCCTCACCAAACTCAAGCATCCTAGGTTGACTTCAGACTGCTGTGCTGGCAGTGAGAATTTCAAGCCAGTGGATCTTACCTTGCTGGGCTCCATGGGGGTGGGATCTGCTGACCTAGACCACCCAGCTCCCTGGCTTCAACCCCCTTTCCAGGGGTAGTGAACGGTTTTGTCTCACTGGTGTTCCAGGCACCAGTGGGGTATGAAAAAAAAAACTCCTGCTGCTAAATTGGTGTCTGCCCAAACGGCCGCCCAGTTTTGTGCTTGAAACCCAGGGTCCTGGTGGCGTAGGCACCCAAGGGAATCTCCTGGTCTATGGGTTGTGAAAACTGTGGGAAATGCATAGTATCTGGGCCAGAATGCACAGCCCCTCAAGGCACAATCCTTCAGGGCTTCCCCTGGCTAAGGGGTAGAATTCCCCAGTCCCTTGTGCTTCCCAGGTGAGGTGTCACCCCACCCCACCTCACCCTCCATGGGCTGC
The DNA here is from genome assembly GCF_048565385.1 of Saimiri boliviensis. Classification (NCBI taxonomy): domain Eukaryota; kingdom Metazoa; phylum Chordata; class Mammalia; order Primates; family Cebidae; genus Saimiri; species Saimiri boliviensis. Next base: position 96,148,371 of record NC_133454.1, read on the forward strand.
ACCCGCTCTCTAACCAATGCCAGTGAGATGAGCCAGGTACTTCAGTTGGAAATGCAGAAATCACCTGCCTTCTGAATTGATCTTGCTGGGAGCTGCAGACTGGAGCTGTTCCTATTCAGCCATTTTATCAGCCACTTAGTATTTCTAATAATTCACTTAGCAAGATTCTCAGGTTTAAGTAAAATTATAACTAAGTTGCTCAAGAAACAATGCATTAAAAGTCATATATTCATTTTTCCCGCTAAGAGTTTTTTCTTTTTTAAATTTAAAAACTCGTCAGAATAAACATTTTAAATCTTCCCATTAACACTTTATTCCTTGGCACACAGAAGGGTGCCAGTCTCTGCTGGAGAGAAAAGTGGATAGTAGGCCAGGTTGATAATTTCAGCCTGCCCTTGCTCCAGGTTTCACATTAATACAACAAGGGCAAGATATGGTTTCTTACTTGAATACTGCCAGTTACAGTTATAGACAGCCAGAGTGGTGGTAAGTGGACTGGGTTAGGTGAAGTCACTGGGCTATCATCCTTGCTCTGGTTCTATAGCCGTGCATTTTGGATTGCTATTTAGCTTCTCAAAACTCCAATTTCCTCCTTTGTTCTAAAGAAATAATGTCTGCCCAATCTTTTTTATGGGGTTATTTGTAGGATCAAATGGAATGAGATATGTGAATGCATTGTTTAATGTAGGGAATACTACACATTTGGACAAGATGATTATTGAGGTGTGCAATCTTGTCTATTTGACAAGTGAAATCACATAGGAATTTTAGTAAGAACAAACCAACTGAATTTTGGTCTCAGTGCCAATGCCTACTGGGGTGCTGCACTAGATCAAGTTTTCCTAACTAACTCCTCATGGAACAGTGACAGTGAGGGTTCACTTAGGTTTTTATATGAGACCATCTGAAGAACGATTAGAGGCACTGGAATGACAGATGCTACCAAGTTTATTTTATTTTATTTTACTTTAAGTTCTGGGATACATGTGGAGAAGGTGCAAGTTTGTTACATAGGTAAATGTGTGCCATGGTGGTTTGCTGCACCTATCAATCTGTCACCTAGATATTAAGGCCTGCATGAATTATTAGCTATTTATCTCTTTGTCCTAACGCACTCTCTTCTTCTCCCATCCCCCACCAGGCCCTGGTGTGTGTGATTCCCCTCTGTGTGTCCATGAGTTCCCACTGTTGGGCTCCCACTTATGAGTGAGAACATGCAGTGTTTGGTTTTCTGTTCCTGGCTATCAAATTTAAGAAAGTCATTGTCAGGGATGTGAAAACCAGAAAAATAATCCAGTATTTTAGGAAAAGCACTTTAAAATTATATTAATGATACCACATTTTAATGATTAATAAAATATTTAGGATAAGGCCATCCTGTATTAATATTCAAACATTTATACATCATTATTTCTAGACATTATACAATGCAAAAAAAAATCACATTTTTAAAGAAGTATCTATCAGGTTACCATTTGTGAATACTCTCAACAAGCAGGTGAATACAACTCTCAGTGTAAGCGAGTATGCACAGAAATGGGCAGCACTGTGGTCATTTGCCTGTCTGTCCTGCTTGGAAATGAAAGAGAAGGCTAGGAACATGGCTGTAGGTTTGGTTTTAGAAGGAAAATGGGACCTATTCCCACTTCCTTATCCTGGGATTTTTTTTTTTTTTTAATAGTCACACACAAAAAAAACACACAAGTTTGCTTCCATGTTCTATAGCAAGAGTTTAAATAATTCTGAGTTAATGATGCCAAATTGTGATCCAATTATATCAGCATATTTAACATGATCCTTGAACACCACATACAGATTCCTATACCACACATTTGAGCAAAATCACCTCCTGACTTCACAATGAAAGGAAACCTACTGGATTAAAAAGTGGTTTCTAGTAAACCCCAAAGAGATACCATTACTAAATTACTATATTTAAAGGCAAAATAGTATTCACTAAACTGATTTTTCTGCCTTCTTTTCCTTATTTGGCGTAAGCATTAACCAACTTCTAGTAAATGGAAGAATTCTCACAATTTAATTTTTTTTTTTAGGGGAAACACAATTCATAAATACTGTCAAGTGAAGAACACATTCCTGAATACTAAAAGACCCATGCATATCCTTGTATGTAAGAAAAAAATCCATCATAAAATCAAAGAATCAAATAACATCTTTAATTCAGAAGTTTCCTTCTACTGTATCTTCTGCTATAGAGTCATTGTTAAAAATAGTTCTTCATGACATATTCTCAGACAGCAAAATGCTTTAAGGCAACATCTAACAAGCATTTTGATTGTCTCAATTTAAACACAAAGTGACACCTGAAAATCAGAGAGGTTTTTTTAAAATTCAATCTTTAAAAAAGAGAGGTGACCCAAGATGGCTGACTAGGAACAGCTCAGGATTGCAGCTCCCAGTGAAAGTGCAGAGGGTGAGTGGACACTGCATTCCCAGACAGATTTTTATTGCCCACAGACCAGGAGGTTCCCAGGCGGGGGAGCCCCACAGGTCGCCAACACGGCTGTTTTGGACAGCATGGTGTGGCTGCTTTGACGGCACCCTGGCGAGGGGGTTCTCCATACAAAATACACTGGTCCAGGTGCCCTTTTAGCTGGTGGTTGGAGACCTGGGAAGGAAGATCGCCCATTCATCTGATTTAAAAAGGAACTGAAACAGGGAGCCAGGCCAGGAGATTCCTGGGCAAAAAACTGTCACGAATCTCAGCACTGCTGTTTCAGCTGGTGCAGTGAGTCGCTGCATGGGAAATCACACAGATCCTGGTGCCCTTTCAACAGACAACTGGAACACCCAGGAGAGAGTCAACCATTCAACTTAAAAAAAAAAAAAAAAAAAAAAAGACTGAGTCAGGGAGTCAGGTGATTAGGCTCGGCTGGACCCACTCCCACACACACACAAACAAAAACAGCAATTCAAAACGCTCTGGGTTGAGAGTTTTTCACAGCAAGCACAGCTGAACCCTAGATGGTCCAGCTCTGTGGGGGAGGGGCGCCCATGATTACCGAGACACTTCACCACTACGGAGGTAGTCTGCCATTGCTGAGGCAGCCCGCCGTTGCCTAGGCAACCTGCCATTACAGAGAGAGTCTGCCATTACAGAGGTGGGCCACCATTGCTGAGGCAGTTCTAACTACACCCATATAAACAGGACTTCAGGGAAGATCACACAGCAGCTGGGCAGAGCCCACAGCAGCTCAGCAAAGCCTCTGCAGGCAGACAGTGACTAGGCTGCCTCCTCACTGGGCAGGGCAGCCCTGAAAAAAAAAAAAAAAAGGCAGCAGCACAACGGAAACTCATAAAGACCTAACCCCCTGGGACAAAGCACCTGGGGGGGAAAAAAAAGGGAGTTTGTGAGTTCTGCTGCAGCAGACCTAAACGTACCTGCCCAGCATCTCTGAATGAACAATGGAGCTTACAGCTCAGCACTTGAACTCCAATCAAGGACAGACTGTCTCCTCAAGCAGCTCCCTGACTCTTTAAAGAGTCACCTCATAAAGGAGAGAACAGACTGACATTACCGAGAAACTCCATGGCGGGTATCCTTCTGGGACAAAGATAGCAGAAGAAGAAACTGGTAGCAACCCTAACAGTTCTGCAGCTGCTGCAGGTGATCCCCAGGCAAGCAGGGCCTGGAGTGGACCTCAGCAGTCCCACAGCAGAGGGGCCAGACTGTTAGAAGGAAAACTAAGAAACAGAAATAACTTCATCATCCACAAACAGAAAGTTCACCCAGAGACCCAATCTGAAAGTCAGCAATTACAAAGACAACAGGCGGATAAATCCACAGATGAGAAGAAACCAGCACAAAAAGGATGAAAACACCTGAAACCAGAACACCTCTCCTCCTACAAGGGATCACAACTCCTCACCAGCAAGGGAACAAGGCTGGATGGAGAATGAGTGTGATGAAATGACAGAATCAGACTTCAGAAGGTGGGTAATAAGAAACTTCTGTGAGCTAAAAGAACATGTTCTAACCCAATGCAAAGAAACTAAGAACCTTGAAAAAAAGATTTGACGAAATGCTAATGAGAATGGACAACATAGAGAGGAATATAAGTGAATTGATGGAGCTGAAAAACACAACACAAGAACTTTGTGAAGCATGCACAAGCTTCAACAGCAGAATTGACCAAGCAGAAGAAAGGATATCAGAGGTCAAAGATCAACTCAATGAAATAAAACGAGAAGGTAAGAATAGAGAAAAAAGGGCAAAAAGGAATGAACAAAGTCTCCAAGAAATGTGGGACTTTGTGAAAAGACCTAATCTACGTTTGATAGGCGTACCTGAATGTGATGAAGAGAATGAATCCAAGCTGGAAAATATGCTTCAGGATATTATCCAGGAAAACTTCCCCAATCCAGCAAGGCAGGCCAATATTCAAGTCCAGGAAATACAGAGAAAATCACAAAGATATTCCTCAAGAAGAGCAACCCCAAGGCACATAATCATCAGATTCACCAGGGTTGAAATGAAGGAGAAAATGCTAAGGGCAGCCAGAGAGAAAGGTCAGGTTACCCACAAAGGGAAGCCCATCAGACTCACAGCAGATCTCTCAGCAGAAACCCTACAAGCCAGAAGAGAGTGGGGCCAAGATTCAACATCCTTGAAGAAAAGAACTTTCAACCCAGAATCTCATATCCAGCCAAACTAAGCTTCATAAGTAAAGACAAAATAAAATCTTTTGTGAACAAGCAAGTACTCGGAGATTTCATCACCACCAGACCTGCTTTACAAAAGCTCCTGAAAGACGCTCTACACATATAAAGGAACAACTAGTACCAGCCACTCCAAAAACAATACCAAATGGTAAAGAGCATCAACAAAATCAAGAATCTGCATCAACTAACGTGCAAAACAGCCAGCTAGTATCAAAATGGCAGTATCAAATTCACACATAACAATATTAACCCTAAATGTAAATGGACTAAATGCCCTAATCAAAAGACACAGACTGGCAAATTGGATAAAAAGCCAAAACCCATCGGTGTGCTGTGTCCAGGAAACCAATCTCACATGGAAGGATACACAGAGGCTCAATAAAGGGGTGGAGGAAAATTTACCACGCAAATGGAGAGCAAAAAAAAAAAAAAAAGCAGGAGTTACAATTCTCGTCTGTGACAAAATAGACTTTAAAGCAAGAAAGATCAAACGAGACAAAGAAGGACATTACATAATGGTAAAAGGATCAATGCAACAAGAAAAGCTAACAATCCTAAATATATATGCACGCAATACAGGAGCACCCCATACATAAGGCAAGTTCTTAATGACTTACAAAGAGACTTAGACGCCCACACAATAATAGTGGGAGACTTTAACACCCCATTGTCAATATTGGACAGATCAACCAGGCAGAAAATTAACAAGGATATCCAGGACTTGAAGTCACACCTGGAACAAGCAAACCTAACAGACATTTACAGAACTCTCCACCCCAAATCCACAGAATATACATTCTTCTCAGCACCACATCATACCTACTCTAAAACTGACCACGTAATTGGAAGCAAATCACTCCTCAGCAAATGCAAAAGAATGGAAATCATAACAAACAGTCTCTCAGACCACAGTGCAATCAAGTTAGAACTCAGAATGCAGAAACTAACTCAGAACCTCACAGCTTCATGGAAACTGAACAACTGGCTCTTGAATGTTGACTGGATAAACAATGAAATTAAGGCAGAAATAAAGATATTCTCTGAAACCAACGAGAATGAAAACACAACATATCAGAATCTCTGGGACACATTTAAAGCAGTCTCTAGAGGAAAATATATAGCAGTAAGTGCACATGAGAAGCAAGGAAAGATTGAAAATCGACACCCTATCATCAAAATTGAAAGAGCTAGAGAAGCAAGATAAAAAAAAAACTCAAAACCTAGCTGAAGACAAGAAGTAATTAAAATCAGAGCAGAACTGAAGGAGATAGAGACACAAAAAAAACCCTTCCAAAAAATCAATAAATTCAGGAGCTGGTTTTTCAAAAAGATCAACAAAATAGACCACTAGCCAGATTAACAAAAAAGAAAAGAGAGAATAACCAAATTGATGCAATAAAAAACGATAAAGGGGATATCACCACAGATTCCACAGAAATACAAACCATCATCAGAGATTATTACAAACAACTCAATGCACATAAACTAGTAAACCTGGAAGAAATGGATAAATTCCTGGACACTTGCCTCCTCCCAAGCCTAAACCAGGGAGAAGCTGAAACCCTGAATAGACCAATAACAAGGTCTGAAGTTGAGGCAGCAATTAAGAGCCTACCACCCAAAAAAAGCCCAGGTCCAGATGGGTTCACAGCCAAATTCTACCAGACATACAAAGAGGAGCTGGTACCATTCCTTCTGAAACTATTCCAAATAATCCAAAAAGAGGGAATCCTTCAGAAATCATTTTATGAGACCAACATCATCCTGATACCAAAACCCGGCAAAGACTCAACAAGAAAAGAAAACTTCAGGCCAATATCCATGATGAATACAGACACAAAAATCTTCAATAAAATACTGGCAAGCCAATTGCAACAGCTCATCAAAAAGTGTATCCACCATGATCAAGTAGGCTTCATCCCAGGGATGCAAGGCTGGTTCAACATACACAGGTCTATAAACGTAATCCACCACATAAACAGAACCAAAGACAAAAACCACGATTATCTCAATTGATGCGGAGAAGGCCTTTGACAAAATCCAACAGCCCTTTATGATAAAAACCCTCAATAAACTAGGTATTAACAGAACGTGTCTCAAAATAATAAAAGCTATTTATGACAAACCAACAGCCAATATCATACTGAATGGGCAAAAACTGGAAGCATTTCCTTTGAAATCTGGCACTAGACAAGGATGTCCTCTCTCACCACTCCTATTCAATATAGTACTGGAAGTTCTAGCCAGAGCAATCAGGCAAGAAAAAGAAATAGAGGGTATTCAAATAGGAAAGGAGGAAGTCAAATTGTCTCTATTTGCAGATGACACGATTGTATATCTAGAAGACCTCATTGTCTCAGCCCAAAATCTCCTGAAACTGATAAGCAACTTCAGCAAAGTCTCAGAATACAAAATCAATGTGCAAAAATCACAAGCATTCCTATACACCAATAACAGACTTAAAGAGAGCCAAATCAAGAATGAACTGCCATTCACAATTGCTACAAAGAGCATAAAATACCTAGGAATACAACTAACAAGTAACATCAAGGACCTCTTCAAGGAGAACTGCAAGCTACTGCTCAATGAAATAAGAGAGGACACAAACAGATGGAGAAACATTCCATGTTCATGGTTAGGAAGAATCAATATCGTGAAAATGGCCATAGTGCCCAAAGTAATTTACAGATTCAATGCTATACCCATCAAACTACCAATGACCTTCTTGAAGAAACTGGAAAAAAAACACCTTAAACTTCATATGGAACCAAAAGAGAGCCTGCATAGCCAAGTCAATTCTAAGCAAAAAGAACAAAGCTGGAGGCATCACACTACCGGACTTCAAACTATACTGCAAGGCTACAGTAATCAAAACAGCACGGTACTGGTACCAAAACAGATATATAGACCAATGGAACAGAACAGAGGCCTTGGAGGCAACGCAATGTATTTACAACCATCCAATCTTTGACGAACCTGACAAAAACAAGCAATGGGGAAAGGATTTCCTGTTTAATAAATGGTATTGGGAAAACTGGCTAGCCATGTTCAGAAAGCAGAAACTGGATTCCTTCCTGAGACCTTACACTAAAATTAACTCCAGATGGATTAAAGACTTAAACATAAGACCTAACACCATAAAAACCCTAGAAGAAAATCTAGGCAAAACCATCCAGGACATAGGTGTCGGCAAGGACTTGATGACCAAAACACCAAAAGCATTGGCAACAAAAGCCAAAATAGACAAATGGGACCTAATCAAACTCCACAGCTTCTGCACGACAAAAGAAACAGTCAATAGAGTGAATCGGCAACCAACAGAATGGGAAAAAAATTTTGCAGTCTACCCATCTGACAAAGGGCTGATATCCAGAATTTACAAAGAACTAAAACAGATTTACAAGAAAAAAACAAACAAGCCCATTCAAAAGTGGGTGAAGGATATGAACAGACACTGTACAAATGAAGACATACAGGAGGCCAACAAACATATGAAAAAATGCTTATCATCATTGGTCATTAGAGAAATGCAAATCAAAACCATATTGAGATACCATCTCACACCAGTTCAATGGCAATCATTAAAAAAATCTAGAGACAACAGATGCTGGAGAGGATATGGGGAAATAGGAACACCTTTACACTGTTGGTGGGAGTTCAACCATTATGGAAGACAGTGTGGCGACTCCTTAAGGACCTAGAAATAGAAATTCCATTTGACCCAGCAATCCCATTACTGGGTATATATCCAAAGGATTATAAATCATTCTACTATAAGGACACATGCACACGAATGTTCACTGCAGCACTGATTACAATAGCAAAGACCCGGAACCAACCCAAATGCCCATCAATGATAGACTGGACAGGGAAAATGTGGCACATATACACCATGGAATATTATGCAGCCATCAAAAATGATGAGTTCATGTCCTTTGTAGGGACATGGATGAACTTGGAAACCATCATTCTCAGCAAACCGACACAAGAGCAGAAAATCAAATACCATATGTTCTCACTCATAGGCGGGTGTGGAACAATGAGAACGCATGGACACAGGGAGGGGAGCACTACACACTGGGGTCTGTTGGGGGGAAATAGGGGAGGGACAGTAGGGGGTGGGGAGTTGGGGAGAGAGAGCATGGGGAGAAATGCCAGATATAGGTGAAGGGGAGTAAGACAGCAAATCACACTGCCATGTGTGTACCTATGCAACTATCTTGCATGTTCTTCAAATGTACACGAAAACCTAAAATGCAATTAAAAAAAAAAAAAAGAGAGAGAGAGGTAAGTTCTTCCAAAAGGCTACCAGTCAATAATTAAAAATATAGTTTGGGGGCAAGAGTTCTGAAATAACTCAGAATTTGCTCAAGATTTTACTTTTGGACCTGTCCTCTCTGGAAGGGAGTATGTAAATAGGTAATAAAAGCCTTTTATGGGAGAATCAATGGAGAGCCTTATCAAGTAGCACTTGAAGATATATGAATCAATACAGGGAAAAGAAATCCACTAGCCCAGTGCCTGGCATTCACTGGCACTCAATTAATGCATGGTGAATTAACAAATGAATTAATAAAAGAAGGATTTCCTGCAGGTAACATTGTTACTTTACTATGAAACAGAAGAAAACATACATGCAAGAACACATACAAACTATAAAATACGTGATATCCTATAGGAGATAAAAATATTAAACTGCTGACTGACACTATTAATACTAAAAGCAGTATGAGAGATTGCAAAGAATAAATACTCATTAATACTTGGAGTGGGCTGCTCATCTTATGGTCTAACTTGCATTTTATGACATGTCCACGTTGCTTACTCTCTAACTGTTCTAAAAAAGGGCAAAATAAGTTACAAATAAGTTATTAAAGAACAAAAAGTAACTGTATCCATGCTGAGGTCTGAGGGAGTTGGGGGAGGATTTCATTTATTTTAGTTTACATTTAAAAAGAGAAACTGGAAAACTGGAATATCTGAAGATTTTCTAGTTTCTAAAAGGTGAAGGTGAACAGTGAGACATTTTCTTAGTTCAGCTACTGAACTCTAATGTCAAAAGATAACTTCTTAAGCAATTTAGAAGCTTCTGAATTTGCCAAGAACTCTTTTTTTCCCAGACATTCTGTTCTGTCTAACCCAAAGGAAAAATAACCACTTTTAAGAATCTGTATATAAATAAGGACAAGTAAAATACAGAGTTTTGCAAAGAAATGGGAGGGATTTCTGATACTCGATTCGTGATGCTAAATGCATCAAGTAGAGGATTCAAAGGCAGAAATAGACAACTGTTACTATTAGGATTGTTTATGAACTATAAATAAGGAGTATACTTATGGCCAATGCATTAGAAAAAACAAATACAAAGGTACTTCAGAGAATATCTAACTCCAACCTCCCATTTTAGTTTCATTTCTAAAATAGTTTCAGCCTGCTTACCTTTCTTCGTTCCTTTCCTTCCTTCCCTCCAATGGGGTCTCACTCTGTCACCCAGGATGAGGAGCAGTAGCATAATCACAGCTCACTGCAGCCACGACCTCCTGGGCTCAAACAATCCTATGCCTCAGCCTCCCAAGTAGCTGGGACTACAGGTGCCTGTCACCAGGCTTGGCTAAATTTTTTTGTCTTTTGCAGAGATGAGGTCTTGCTATGTTGCCCAGACAGGTAATGATCTCCTGGGCTCAAGTGATCCTCCCACCTGAGCCTCCCAGAGTGCCGGAATTACAGGCATGAGCTACCACACTAGACCTCTTTTTTTCTTTATTACATATTTCTCTAATAAAGTGCTCTGTATGCAGTGGGCATTCAATATTTGCTTAATTAAACTGAACAGAAAGTTCTTCTAGCTACCATGCAGAGTATCTAAATTTATGTCATTGGTCCTAGAACTGCTCTCTGAGGCAACACAAATCATACCTATGACAGTTCTTCAAATTTGTGAAGCACATACTCAAAATAAGGATGTAAAAAATCCATCACCCATGCTGACACTCTAATGTCCCAGACACAGTAGGCATTAGCAACCTGAACATATTTCTTACTAAGCCTGCACAGTTTTAGAATTCTTCTCAACCCAACATTCAAAAACCATTTTCCATTCCAGCCTAAGTTTTCATGTCCCTGATTCATTCATCCCAAGTCCCCTCAGCCATTGCTCATACGCAGGTTCCCTGGGCATCTGGTCACAGTGATCTGAATGGACACTAGTTTATCAGTGATGTACCTAAAGCAACTTATTTCATTTCTTTGAACTGAATATTCTAGACATAGTCTGTTTAAAAAGTGAATAATTACTAGCTTCTCCATTTCAGTATTATATTTCTAGCAGTGCTGCCCAAAATGAGTAGCTATGATGACAGCCTCTTGTTACACCACTGGTGTATACTGAACTTGCAGTTGATTTAAAATATGCAGGTTTTCTTTCCACAATCTGCTGGTAAGTCATCCCCTAAAACTGTGCTCCCCAACCCTTTATTCTCTCCTAAATTGATTTTTTGAACTTAATCATATTATTGTACATTTAAGTAAATGTAAATGATCCAGATTCTATCATTCAACAGAATGTCTGCAGTATCTGCTGCCTTTATGTTTCACATGATAAGCATATCGTCTGTGCCTTCAGACACACTATCAGCCAACATGTCGGTGCTGGATGTATTTTCCCAATGTTGCGTAAGAGAGAATACCTTCGAGAGTTTGGCCTAGGAACGTGGCCTGGGACTCCGCCAAGCATCTCTCTCCAGCAAAATGACTGCAGATTTCTCGACCTTCAGATTCTACATCATGTACAAGAAATTTGTCTGTGTTTAAAAACACATTCAAGAAATAAGTGAACATGTGAAAAGACAGAAAAACTTGTTTCGATTTGGGCATAGTTTCAGTTTTCAAAGGCACATGAAGGCAGAAAGAAAGAATCAGAAAATGGAACTACTGATGATAGCAACTCCAAAACCAAGGCTAATTAGACTAAATCCCATGGCAAAAATTTTATTTAATAAGCTTCCTTTCTCTCTCTCTCTCTCTCTCTCTCTCTCTCTCCTCTCTCGATGTAAGTACACACACACACACACACACACACACACACACACACACGCACCTTTTAGTAATTTTTTTTTAGGTTTTCTGCACCTGATTGCTTCCATGAATGACACAAAGTACAGACAATATGAGTTTCTTTGGTTATCATGCAATTTTTTTTCTCTGCTTACCAGAAATTGGCACAAATTTAAGATATACTATATTCTACTCCCTGAAGCACAGTAGCTGGCATCTCCACTGGCATTTAAAAATTTGAAGACATTTACAAGAAAATCCACAAGTTTATAGTTGCTGTCTAAATCAACTTTAACATTTCATATATTCACAATTTCCTGAGTGAATCAAATTACACATAAGAAATTGTAGAACTAAGCCAACTAAATGACTTTTATAATAGGTAGTGGGCAAAAATAGTATTCAACCTTTTCCTCCAATTTCTGCCTTTCTTTCAGCAAAACAAATAAACCATTTTCTATGAAGTTTCTGTATGCATCACTAGTGATAATCTGAAGCAGCTATTAATCAATCTATCAGTGCATTCAGCAGCATTTATCAAAGTACCTCCCCTGCCACCAGAACTGTTTTGGATGCTGTTGTGGCCATATGCAAAAATGAACTAAAGATAGATTTTTTCATCCAAGAATTTTAAGTCAATTTGTGATTATTGGGTCCTGGTTCCATTACTTTTTTTTTCTTTTTTTGGTGCTGGCTCGGATGTATATCTTCATCTCTTCTAAGATTGAGGCAATCCTTTTCTTCTTTTTTTTTTGGTGTTAAAAATCTTGCTATATATATGACTTTACTTATTCTTACATCTTCTGAAATCATTAAAGTTAAAAGTGGATTGTAGATCAAAAACATTCTTAAAGGTCTCTGCTCAAATTATTTGGTGTCATTGTATCTCAGAAACTGTAATGAATTACCTGTGGCAACTGAATAAAATAAGAACCTTTGTACTCAATGCTCTGGTACATATCCCTGAAAATAATAAATGTTTAAAAAAAAAAAAAAAAGCCAGCCCTTGATTCCTGACATGCTATTCTACATTTGGCCACTACAACGTTAAAAGGATTTAGAACATCAAACTGTGGATCTGCTTGTTTTAAAATTTCATCTGTAATTCCACATGCATCCCCACCCCCATACACACTCACCAGATCTGAATATGGTAACAAGGAAATCCTAGCAACTGTAGCATTAGAAAAATGGTTCATATGGAAATAAGCCATTTGACTGGTAAAGCTGGTGATTTTGTTCTCTAGGTGGCACTATTACTTCAATTTTTGGTGAGTTGCTTAAATTACTTGAAACTGCCCGTTTATTTTCTTTGAATTCCCATTATATAAGTTTTAATATATATAAGCTAGTTTTAATTAAATGATAGGTTGCCTTCTAGATTTTATTTCAATAAGCCAATTTGAAGTTCAGTGATTTTATCGTATAATTTTATGTTTCCTTACTATATTGTGTCTTAGATTTAAGAAATCCTCCCTTGCCTGACCTCCTCTCTCCAAAAATGCAGAGGCATGTCAAAAACACAGAGGGTCATCATAAAGTTCCCGTCAGACCAAAGGAACCAAGATGAAAGCATGTTTAAGAGCTACTAGGTTCTGGGAGATTTCAAAATCAGGACATTACTACCATGACAACCAATGAAAAGTTCTTTCAAGTGAACCTTTGGGGAAAACTATATAACATTCGTTACTCTCTAGGCTCTCTGGAAATAAACTTTTACTCTATTATGGCTGTCACTAAAGCTTGTAAATTTACTTTTCTTCCCTCCAATCGTTCTCCTGTCCCATACCCAGCCCCCTAACCCACCTAATGCAATCCATCTTCAAACATCAATCTATAAATGAGACATCAGGGCAATGAGCCACTTCTTAACATCCAGTTTATTTGATCAGATTTGTCTCACCAAGAACACATGTGCCCCAGAGCTTGTACTTGAACTTAAATACTTAAATGAAAGCTTCCACACTTATCTGACCAGACACTCATATTTTTCTACAGAAAAGAGAATACCTTCCTGTCCCACTTAGAGAACACACCCATTTACCACTCCCGATTTCCGCCCCTGCAAAAGGTTTTCAATGTCAGTACATTAGTGAGCTCCATTGTTTTGCATCTGCCATCAATAATGATTCCATATACTCAATAATTAGGTCCATGACCTTTCTAAGTCTTTTTAGTGTACATACTCTGGAAATCCAGTGATGCATTTAAGTATAAAATTATTTAGGATTAAATAATTCTATGCCTTAAGAAGAAGTTTAAGAGGACTTTTAGGACACACAGGACTAAGCCAAAGACACGCTATGTTTCCTAGGTTTAAATCCCACGTGCAAATGACATATGGATTTCATTTGCCAACATCATTTATTGCTTAACATTACTCCATACTAAATAGAGTAAATGGATGCAGAGTGTAACCAATAAGTTTGCTCATTCACTTTTGAAGCCCATCTGTGCATGTTATTCATCCTAATAAAGAAAATTTATCACAACACTATTTGATGTGATTCTTGTTCAAATGATTTCTTCTTCCATTGAACAACAGCCAGCACTTAAAACCTAGAATTCCACAGAATTCTCTCCATGATTCCACTTTAAAATGCAGTTCACAGCTTGAGATCACAGAGCCTGCCAGTGGCTGAATGGCTGTACTAGATGGCTGAGAGTCCTTCAATTAAGCAGCAATTTTGCAATTAGTGGAAACTGAGTGCTCTATAACAATTGTTTGAAAACAAGTTGTGACAAGTTAGCAATTACCTTATAAAAGGGACATATTCACTTTTGTTGCATAGGCGAGCCCCCTTACACAAATTCAACTCTTGCACACAGAGAGATACAAGTTGAAAATTAACGTTTTAATCACTAAAATCAAATCCATATTATGGGCACCTGAAATGGGAGTGCCTTTCTTCTCATAAGATATTCAGAGTTTAGCTATCATCCACTCTCTATGCTGTTTTTATTCAAGAAGTCTGAAATTTTTCTTCTCTACTCCAATATTAATTTCCTACATCTCAAAATGTTAATAAACTACTTGAACATGACCTTTCCAATCTGTAAATCTTCACTTTTTTAAAGATTAAATCTATGATTGAGACCCAAAGCTGCTGGCTGTTATATCTCACAGTTCACAGTTTCTCTCTCTCTCTCTCTCTCTCTCTCTCTCTCTCTCTCTCTCTCTCTCACACACACACACACACACACACACACAAACACACACACACACAAAGAGAGAGAGCGCGCGCTAGCTACAGGTTTTAGAAGATGAATGTAAAAAGAATGTAGACAAGTTCTTTGCTATACTATCAGGTGGGCGTGCCCAGCTCACGCTGTGCTGAACTACAAACCATGAGAAAGAAATGAGATTATCAATCATCCACATTTTGACTATTGAAAAGCTGATACTCTTAAAGATTTCACAAAGAAGAGAACAGCTTAATTCTCATGGTGCCCCTTTTAAAAAGCAAACCCAAGGACTTTGAGCCAGGATTTTAGAAATTTGCTTTTTGTACAGGATTTCCCCCTCCTTGTGAGTCAAAATGAACAAGAAATACCACAGGACCTTAATTCCCTCTTTCGCCATTTAGGAGATTAAGGCAATTAACTCACATAGTGTAAATGAATCATTTGAGGTGATGACTGCATTTTAGGCAAATGATGACTTTCTTGGTTCCTTTGGTTTGCAAGTAAAAGTTACACACATTGAGAATACACTCTGAAACAGATTTCCTAAATGCTTTATTTTCTGGATACACCAATGTTGACCTACTATACATCTTAAATGGCTTTAAAATATCACCTTAAAATAAACAAAACTTCCAGCTACTAACTTAGCTCTGAATGGGCTATGAAAGACTTCAAAGGTATGTGAAAATTTATTATTTTGCTTTAAAAAAATGTAATGTCTAAGTGTGTCTGCAATGTTCTAAAGCCTCAAAACATGTACGTAAGCCTTGTTTATCTGGAAATCATTTCTTTCTGCTTATATCATTTATAAATAGAAAATGTTCTGTAATAAAATAGCTCCACATACATAATGCTTTTTGTGTCAGAATACTTACTGGTCTATATTTACCAACATTTATCACATTTTACAAAATGAAGTAGAAGGAAAAATAAAAGACAACGACTTTATGGCCCTGGAATTCCAGTAATGGTGACCAACGTGTTTTAAATTCCAGTAAAGGTTATGGTTACATTTCGACAAGTGTCTCTTTCCTTTCTCTTACCTCTCCTGCTAGCCCAGAGATAAATTTACCAAAAAGAAAAGGGGGGGAAAAAAAAGTCTTAAGCAAGGCATCTGCAAAACCAGGGAACAGGAACAGGAGTTTAGTAATTGTTTTTAAAAGGTGCCGTTTCCAAGGTCAAAACTTTGTAGTATAATTTCAACATGCTATATTACCTATTATGTGTAATGCCTTGAAGTGCTACATGTCATAACATCAGAAATCTCCAACCTAAAAATTACGTTGCATGAGGTAAGCACTGAAGGCACACACGTTCAAATTAAATCTGTAATTATGCCTCAATAAATTAAAATGTAAAAAAGACATATCAAATTGTAAGACCAAAATGGCTTTTGACCTTACAACAAACTCATATAAAAATAGGTTTTTCGATAATAATGAAGAGGGGAGAGAGTTTTTGCAGGAAGTTGAGACAGTAGGGAGGGGTCTCATTTCATAGCATATCACCTTTTATATGCAGTTAGAAAATCAACGTTCGCAATTACGTATTACTTTGGTTTAAAAGATAACTGTACTAGGAAGATTAATAAACTCAGAAATATGCTTTTCTTCGCTTCTGGCCAAGAACATTCCTGCATGCTTGTCGGAAAATGTTCTTTGGTTGCAACTGACATTGAGAAGTAAGTGCAAGATACCTAGTGGACCTTAAAATAAGATTCCAGAAACCCTAACACACCACCAGTCGAGGCTTATCAAAGCTCCCCCAGCGCGAGGAAAACTTTTGCAAATGAGCCAAACGGGAACGGCGAGTCAAAATTCACTGACGACGAGTCGCACGCCCCACCGAGCTGGAGTCGGCAGCACCATTCAACAAGTCCCTCCTACCAGCTCTCTAAGGGATCCCGCAAAACCTTCCCTTCCCACTTCCCCACCCCCAGCCTCCCGCCCCCTGCAGCGGCTCTTGGCAGCATGGCCAGCAGAGGGCACCCTCTACCTTCCCTAGCTTCGCTCTCCGGGTCCCCTCCTCCTCCTCGCCTCCCCTCCACCTCGGTCCCTCATCCCCGCTCCACCCCCAACACACAAACACTACATCCTCCAGTTCACCCCGCAGCCCCGAGACTTCTTCCTTAGGGACGCCCCTAGTCTGTAATCTCCCCTTCTTGCCCGTCAGGCACAGAGCCCCTAATCCTCAGCTATTTCTTTCCAGGCGCAACTCACTCACTCACATCCCCAGAGACTAACCCGAGTTAGGAATCCCCCACTGACATCCACCCACTCCCCGAAAGTCAAAACTCTGACTTCCCTGGAGGGCGCTTCAGAAGAGGGGTGCAAGATGGGGAGAGGCGTGGGTTCGGCCGGCCCCGGAGTCTCGCAGACCCTTCTAGGTCTCAGCGGTAGGAATTCCGCCTCCCAACTTTTCCAAGCTACGTAGGCTTCGGATTTGTAAGTCCACTTCAGACTCAACTCCTGGGGAGCAGGTAACCGTGTGCAGCCCCGGGACGGGGTGCGGGCTGAGGGCGCAAGCTTCCCTCCCCACTACCCCCACAAATCGGCGCGGGGACCACCCTACCCCTGGAATGATTCGTAGCCCAGCCCCAGCACCCTCCTGAGTCAGGGACCCCGACAGCTCTGGGTCCCCAAGTGTCTCTCGACCCCTCCTGGGCTGGGGTAGGGCTGCGGGGGATACTTGGGGCGCCGTCTTTGCTCCCACCACGCAGCTTTGGGTCTCCTCCTGGCCCTATGTCCTCTACTTCGTGGCTTCCCCGGGTCCCTTTTCCCCAGGTGCTGCCGGTTGACCCTCTGGGTCGTGGGATTTGGGAGAAAGCTCCCTAGGAGCAACTCCAAATCCTCTCTTCTCCCAGAGGGGAGTAAGAAGGAGCCTGGCCTCGTCCCACAACTTTAGGGGTCCCCAGTCAACTTTCTCCCGCAGACGGGCGGCTCCCGCGCCAAGACCCACGCCCGGCGCTCGCCTACCTCGGGGTCCACACAAAGCTCACGGGTCCCCGGCGGCGGAGTCACATCGTGGTTCCGATTCTGGCTCCAGCGCCCAGCCCCGGTCCCCGTCGCGGTGCTGCTCCCCGCCGGCCCCACAGCAGCGGTGGCAGCTGCATTCAATATCTCATCAAAGCCCCCCAAGCAGGAGGTGGGGGGCGCACCGGGCTGGCTCCTCGGTCCGGCCCGGGAGCCCGAGGAGCGACGGGGTGCGCGGGACGGCGAGCCGGCGGGTGTTCCCCGGCGCTGCGGCGGCGGCGGGGACCCGGAGCTCCAGGCTGCGCCTTGCGCCCGGGTCAGACATTATTTAGCTCTTCGGTTGAGCTTCCATTGGTCAGACGGCGCCGCCCCCCCGCCCCCCTCCCCCGTCTCGCCCGCGCTACCGATACCCGTTCGGGGCGGACGCTTAAAGGGAACGCCGCGCCTTTTCCTCGCCCAGGCTCAGCCCCCGGGGGACCGAGGGGCGCCCGGGACTTCCCGTTTCCCCGGGCCCTGTACCCCCCATCCTTCCCTGGGGTCCCGCGACATCGTCCCGCGAGCCCTGTGCCCTCCCGGGGCGCCTTGGGCGGGACGCCCGAGGCTTCGAGGGGTGTTGCAGCCCCAGACCCAGGGAACCCCGCGTCCCGCGCCCCCTGCGGAAACCCGGGCTGTGCGCGCTGGGGTGGGAGGGAGCGAGTGAGAATCGGACGCCCCGAGGTCTCACTCCCCTGGCCTTCAACTCTCCCCTTCCTCCGCATCCCAGCACCCAAGTTCTCTGGGAGAGGGCGTGCGTTTCCCGGGCCACAGACACACCTTCCCGCACCTTCCCGCACCACGGAGCTTGCGACCGCGAGCACACAATGAAATCGCACAGAGCATGGGGGCTCTTGGTTTACTCCGCTGCCTTCAACACGCCGGCTTAAAGAGTTCGCGCACTGACCTCTCTGGAGTTTGCCTAATAGGAATTCAATCAAGATAATAACGGCATTTTTTATTGATGAACGCCCCCAGATAACGTTACACCAAGTTACTTGTTCCAGCCAGGAAGCCCAGGCAATGACAGCCCTCGCTAAAGCCACACGCTTTCTAGCAGACCAAACAGAAAAACGGAAAGAGAAAGAAAACAAACCCACCTTTTCAGTCACTACTTGTCAAAGTAACCATCAAGGCAGCTGCTCTGGGAAAGACTTCGGCCCCCAAACTCCCAGACTCTATTATTTTTTCACGTTCCCTTCGCTTAATTAAAGAGGGGAGGGGGCGCGAGTCTTTGGTGCCCGGTATGTACTCCTTCTGTTCTGCAGCAAAGAAGTTAAATTATTGATAGTGGAAATTGCATGGCGGAGGTAATACTCGCACCCCATCAGCGAGGAGCTCCATTTGATCTCGGCAGAGGCAGGGAGATTTCATGCTAGCTCGCCGGGGGGAGCGGCAGCGCGAGCAGCCCTCTCCGCGGTGAATGGGAAAGTGGGTGGGAGTCCACGAGAGGGCTCCACGGTGCCTTGACGTGCGCTGTCATATGATACCTCCGCTGCCTCGAAATAGACACTCTAGTGCACGAATTACCAGAATCAAAATTCAGCGCATTTAAAATGATACATCTTTTATTAGAAGAGTTCCGTTCCAGGGCATTGCATGCTTTTGCAGATGTTTTCACTTCCAGCCCCAGCAAACACACACATATAAGCTAACCCTTTTAATAACGAACCAGAGCAGTAAAGATAAAGTCTTCTGCTTTAATCAGAGTCGGGGTAGGGGATTCGAGGGTGGGGGCAGAACCGGCTCCGTTAATCCTCCCCTCCCCTTCACCCCTACCACTGCCAGCAGCAAAAGAGCAAATAGCTTTTCGGGTTCTCATTTGCCTGTAGTCAAGACCCTTCGAGAGAACTTATATAGCTGGGGTCCAGAGGACATTTTCAATTAGCCATTTGATGAACTCTGTCAACCGTCTACCTATGTTCCTGCTTTAAGCTGAATTTTCTTCTCATTAGTTCAACCAATTTGTGCAGACCTTAAAATTTAGAATAAAGAACAAGACAGCAGCACCGTACTTAACTCATAAAAATCACCTGAGTGAGTGTTAAAAATGAAGGTTCCTCCTTCTGAAATTGTGATTTAGTAGGGGTGGGGCAGGGTCCAGGAATTAGAATTTTAATAAATACCACCAGCAATTCGGGTGCAGACAATCTGAAGTCACACTTTGAGAAACACTCTCTTGTGGGTACAACACTGACTATCAGAGGAATCTCCCACCAAGCCCACACCCAAATTCTGCAGGCAGCTTTCTGTGTATGTGCATTTTTCTGTAATCTCAAAGGCGATTGACCTAATAATTGTGGAGACTCGCTGCTGTAGGAATTTCCCTAAAGACTCCAACATTAATTTTGCTAAAGGGAAAGATTTATAAACAGTTTCCTTTCATGGACCCTCTTGTGGTTACCAAGAATGTACTGTTGAACTGAATATATAATATTATTACATACTCAGTTGAATTTACCTAGGGGTTTACAGTTAACAAAGTGAATTCTCTAATATTAGCTATTTTAGAACTTCTAAAGACTAGTTAAAAGAAATTATTTACCCATTTTATAAAAGAAGAATCCGATACTCTGCCAGGAAATAATTTACCCACGTTCACGCAGTGAAGTACCAGGGACAAGACTTCAGTGAACTTAAGAATTCCTGCTAGAAATAACCCTGCTTCCATCTCCCCACCTCCTAAGTGAAGCTATCGGTTCCTTGGAAGTGTTATCAGAATGTGTGATCATTCAGAGCGCCTTTGCAAATTGTTGGACTAAATAGTCAAATTATTCAAATATATGCATATTCTTCGAGTGTCACACATTTAGCTTTGCACCTCTGTCAACTTGACAGAGCACATGACCAATACAAACTACCCTACAGCACAGATGGTGGAGTTCATTGTGGAATATTTAATGTATGTGAAATACGCAGACTAACCAGAAAGCAATAAAGGACAGAGCGTATGAAGCTGGGTACTGTTACCCCAGAAACCCTCTGCGTTGGTTCCCAGGTTGTAAGCTGAATGCATACACAGTGTCTTTCAGTAGTATAATACAATTTAAATGGCTAGTTTTATAAATTAAAAAACATACTTGTACTACATTATAAAGGACTGGAGGAACCCTACTCCAAACTTTTTGTTTTAAAACTTTATGTTAACTTTAAACTGATGCTTTACATTTGGTTAAAAATGAAAAATGAGTTCTACCCTCAGATTTTTAAGCTCAATAGTAATTTATTTTCTTTCTGAAAAACACCTGGCAAGTTAATACCAGGAATCTAAGCTAGCATTCTGAATGCTGCTCACTTAGAAGTTATGGCAAATCTTTTTCCTGCTAAATTCACATTGGCACGTCAGCATTTCTGCTGAAGGAACAAGTGTTCTCATTTCCCAGACTCTGATTGGGTGGGTCTATGGCCAATCTTCTTATTCCTACTCTCCCTTGACATTATATAAATAAATGTGTGTATCTTTGCTTTCCAGTGTGTGGTGCAGTTTTACTGAGGAAAAGACAGAGGAGTCAGAAATGTCAGGGGTATTTAGAAAGAAAAGAAGATCAAATGCCAATTCAGATAACCATGATGAATCTACCTCTTAACACTTCTGAGCATTTCCAAACTTTCTGATTTGTGATTATAGCATTACCAAACTATATGTGACCAGACTTATTTGCCTTAAATTACATCTTACATTCAAAAACAATGATGCCAAGGTAAACAAACGTTGTACCAGTGCCTTACATGGAATTCTAAATGTTATTTTTTACTTGCTTAATTCAAGTAGCATATAGAGATAATTTTGGAGGTCTAAAATCAAAGTTTTACAAAATATTTCCCATTGTGGTCAAGGTTGATGCTGAGAACATACAGCATACGTTTCTTGTTCTTCTTAAAGATTGGTCTCTGACATGATTGATATGTTAGGAACAAAGTTTCCAAATTTATAATCTGAACATTTTCTTTATTACTAAAATGAGGGAAAGTTTCACAGCTTGAAAAGAAGATGCTACTTATTTCAGTTTTGTGGGGCTTAAAACTTAATTGTGAATTCATCTGAATATTTCTTATTGGTTATGTTCTAATATGATCCTAACTCAATGTTTCAGCAGGGACAAAGGTCAGGAAGAAATGTGAATTCCCATCTATTCTTGTCAGGAAATATAAACTAATCCTCATTACCCAAGTGGGAACAGAGGTAGTAGGCTCAGATTTGACATTGACATATTTTTTCTATTAATAATTTTAATTGGCTGAGGTCAATTCTATCACTATAAGCATTTTATATTTAATTGTGTTTATTTTAGCTTCCTAGTTACTCCTACCTTCAGTCTTCCTTGCAAAATAAAAAAAAGTTGTCTAGTCTAGTATCAAATGAGTTGACCTAAAAAACTGCTGAAAATTTCACTAATTGGCATGGGGAAATACTAAGTAAACAGAAAACTCTGCTGCTGAGCAGAGTTGCAGAGTTGTCTTCAAATTCATGCTGGATAATTTCAAAGGCCCAGCCCAATGTTAAACCGTGTCACTCACAATCCTTGAAATTCTTGTATAAGGCCTGTCCTGAGAAAAACCTTAAGGGAGAAGTAATTTCCCTATTCATCAGATGGTATATTCTCTCTAAGTTTTTTTATGAACCATAAGAATAGCTCTATACCATACTCAAATGTGTTCAGATTGGTCAACACCTGTTACAGGAGTTATGTAACCAGGCATAGCCATTAGTGGCAGACAAAAGAAAGGAACCACAGTAAGAAACTTTTAGAAGTGCCAGGACTAGGAGAGTAGAACAAGAGGGTAAAAAACTGATCCCATCTGGGAATAATATTTAGTTGGATCAAGAAAAACAGCGTAGAAACCCATATGAAGCTTTGAGACTAAACCCCCAAACATATGAAAATCATCAACTTGTAGCCTACACGTTACCAGATTTTTGCTGAGAACATTTAAAAATTAATAATGAAGAATACATTTGGTTTACTTACAATATTTCTATAAGCATGGTCAAAAGGGATGTGAGAGTGTGGATATAAGTTACAGCTGACAAGTAATAATAGCTATGTTATTAGCTGGTTTTGCTATGAGAAAAGCCATGAGAAGAATTAACAAATTTAAACCAAAGGGTTTCAGGACACTGAATCAGATGTAAGATGAAGATTAGCTTATTTTTGAGACTCACCTATTTAGGCTGTGTGATGATTGAAGTGAGAGATTTCCTACAATCAAATTTTATATTCTTCATGAAAAAATATTTTATATAAAATATAAAATTTTTTATATTCTTCATGAAAAATTATCTTATGCAAACAGATAATTTAGAAAAAAAAAATCACCGAACTTCCTGAAGTCTTATTTTAAAAACACACACTGAGAATTTGGCCTACTTTCATGTGATTCTGATACATGAATCTACACAGCACCTGTCTTTATTGTTTTTTTTGGCCAAAGACTTGGGCAGGATGTGCAACTGGCTCTCTTTCTACCTCCAGATAGCGCAGGCATGGTGAGAATGAAATCCTCAGTAGCACATGTATGAAGAATGGGTTAGGCTTTAGATTTGTCTGGCATACAGAAGCATATGGAAACATCTGAAACTCCTGACTTTCTCAACTTATTTTCCCTTTACTTCATAGTTACAGTCATTTAGTTGATTAAAGAGCCTATTCTATGGGCCGATAATAGGCAGATGCATAGAATACATTTCAGCCCTTTACATGCTCATATTCTAGGACATAAGAGTTGTATTTTAATACACTTGTGAATTTGTTAAGCATAGGAAGTTTTATTTTGTTTTGTTTTCACTTGCCATAGGTTTGGTGTGTAAAAAGATGATGGTAAACATGCCCCTAGTGGCCAGGGGGTGGTAGTGATGGACAAGAAACTTGCTCCCAAAGCTGGAGTGGCACTTAGAGGTTAGGGAGGGCCCACCACAGTTGATCAGTCCCAGTTATTTTGGTTGGCAGTGTTTTACAAAAGATAGATAAAGATAAGGAGTGGATAGGGTGGGAGGGAGGAAATGAGACAATTTTTGCTTGAGGCAAATAAATTTTCTATATATAATAGACCTATAAACGATAGGTCCAGAAGGGATCTTAAGAGATTACCTCATTTTCTTCACTATTTATAGGCCTATCATTGCAGACCAGGGAAGTAGACTATACATCCTTCTTCTGGGGAGCTATCTAGAATCCAGCAATGCTAGTGCTTGGAAGTTCCCATTTGTAATGCGTTTTTGTTCCTGTTGCAATTTATATCTTATTTCATTTCATTCAACCTTAGTGAAGATGGAGAACAGCTGCTTACTAACCTCCTTGTGTTATTAAGTCACCACTCAGACTTTTCTCATAGCAAAAGATCAGATCTCACAACCTTTCTTCATAAACTGCAACTTTCAACCCATTAATCATTTCCCTTGGTCTACCCTGGATCTCCTCCAAGGTCTCTATATTCTTCTGAAAATGTGGAGCCCCAAACCAGACATGTGTGTGAAATTATCCTGGGCTCAGGAAACACAGGAGTCGTGAGTTATCTGAACACAGCTGTTGGGAAAAACTAAAGGAAAGATTCAATCAGATTGACAAATTCTCCCCTTACAACTGGGAGACAGAAGTGATTGTTTAATAAAAAGATGAGCCTTCATAACAAAGCTAGATCTCCTGTCCTTAGCTTTTAAATGAAGCATTATTTTCAAAAGAAACAGTTCTTGAATAGAACACTTAGCTTTCACTGTTTTTCCCCTCAGTAAAATTGTTTAAGAACCAGTGGCTTTTCTGTACTCCATTTAATATCCCAAGTTGTAGACCTTTAACATTTAAACTGGGATTGTGCTTTCATATTCTCAGGTGCTTATTATATGCTGATACAATTTCTCTCAAAGGTAAGGTTTATGAAATACTGCACTACTTCTGGAGCTTTAACTTTCACCTAAATTGAACCATTTCTTTTCATTTTGTCTGCACTCAAAATCTAGTTAGAATCAAATGAATGCAACTAAGTTGAATTCAGTAAAAGAGAACTAAGCCAACCTACACAATACCTAGAATCAAGTCTTCATAAACTCATCAAGTATATCTCCACTACGGCCTTACAACCCAATGTGACCAAATCATGGGGTCAGCGGAAATATTGTTCCCATGATCCATGGTTGTCTGTTTAGGAGATATTCTATCGTGATTGTAAAATCAATCCAATTGGCCCAATAAGACATTAAGCCAGATGAGATATAGAATAAAGTCAGCACTCTAAAAAGAAATGGGGTAGCAGAAGAGAACATATACTTCTTCTTCATAATATTACCTTGAGAAATTGTCTGGGGACTTTGTAACCAAAAAGAGACGACTACAGTGTTTGCTGTAAGCAGGTACTTCTGAAACCTTAGCCAGTGAAAGGCACCAAGAAGTGGTAAGCCTAGTAGGTAGGAAAGGGTGATGCTGACACAGATGAATAGGACAAACATAATGTTTCATAAAAGTTGAAGACAGCGAGATAGGGTGAAATGGGGAATGAACTGGTGAAAGTACAGCCATGAATTTAAATTCCAGCCCCCATAATCGTTTGTTTGGTTGGTAGCCACTGCTGTGTATGTACTCAGGGAAATTATTTTTGCTGCTTGGGCAGTAGTTATGACCTAGGAATGGGGGGTGGTATATGTGGGAGGTGAGGGATTATATGGCTAGAAATCCAATTTTGGAAACTTAGCTAGTGTCTCAATAGTCATAAAGTAACTATAGGATATTTAAGAAGTTTAAAGTATAATTAGTTTTGTCCTACCATTTTGAAATCAATAATATCTTATTAGAACCATATTTAAGTGTTGTTATGCTTATGTTTTAGTAATCTGTTTTTCATTTTATTTTGAACATTAAGGTAATTAAAATCTTGCGCAGACTGTCCTTTGTTTCCTTTTGATGGGACTGTTAGAAAATAGGAGAAATATCTTTGTCCTATGATTAAGATTTGAAGGCCCAGATAGTAGTCAAAAGACTTGGGTCCTAATTCAAGCTGTGTCAGTGTCTGCCCATGTGACCTGGGCAAGTGACTTCACTAGCCCGAGATTGTTCAGATAGATACCATAAAAAAATACCATATAATTGTTTATTGAATAAATTGAAAGATCAACCACTGTGCACCTCAGTTGCCTAATCAAGAAAATGAGGTCAGTGGGCTACAAACTGAGCTTGCTAAACCCGGCAACTCATTCAGACCTTAACTCAGAGAGAAGAAATAATATAGGTAATTTCAATGCACAAGGGGAATCAGTGAACTAGATCATTTGTAAGGTACTTTTTCTATCTAAATTTGAACTCCTTTCAGGAACTGTGTATCGTTTGGTAAACTAAACTTGGAATTCATGCAATTATTTCCCCTAAAATTAGAACTTTGAGCCAAGGTAAGGATGTATAGCCTTCCAGCCATCATATTCTTTAGTTATCTCTGACAAAGCTTTAGGTGGACTTTTTCACATATCAAAATGTCCTTTAGGATCATCCCTTTTTGCTAGGCTGTTTTCGGAACTCTGGGACATATCAAATCCATTATGTGTTCATGGTGTCCTTCCCTGAATAAATCAGAGTAGAAGTGGGATGAAGTCTCTCCATGAATTTCCGCTTCTTTGATTACTTATATGCCTTTGGCAACTCTGCAAAGACCACCGACTTGTGCTATCTGAGACATACCAGCATGCATCCAATCCCTCATTTAAAACCACATCTTTCTAGGAGCTGCTTTCTAGGAGGAAGATGGATGAAATAAATATAGCAGGAAGAAGCCCAAGTAGATATATGACTCCCGTTTCCAGACTGTATCCCAGCTTAGTCTCCAGATCTAGTATCTGGAGTTCTGAGTTGGTGCAAAGACACAAAGGACCCACACACCAATTCCTGGCATGATCCCAAATGAGATGCTATTTTCAGGAAAGTCCCAAGTTTGGAGTGGATCCTTTAAAGGAAGAACATTGAATTGCACAAGGAAAGCCAATAAACATGTTAGTCCCCAACAGGGACTGTAAGCCTTGTAATTACGTTTCAGACCGTGCTTGTCCATCCTCTTCTCCATATCTGTAAACAACATGTTAGCTTTGGAGGTTTGTCATCCACTGTGTGTCTTTAGAGAGGGTGTTCCTCATCACAGCATCTGCAGTATTATAGCCAGTAACAGTTTGAAAAAGCAAACTTATGAAATAGCTTCTAAACATACCAAATCCTAATCCAAACAATTTATAACGTTTCTTACTCAATAACTCTCAGAAGTCAACTAACTTGGAACTGCCCTAAACAAGTTAAGAAAGGAGTCAGACATCATCCATTGGGTTAATAAACTAAAGTAAGTGGAAGGAAGAACATGCAGGTGAAATGTTTCAGATTCTAATCTCTTCAGTGACTATATACTTATGTCTAGATAATTTTGTATTTTGATAGTGTTTTAAGTGTGATGATAATTATAATAATAACAGCTAAGATTGAATAGTGATTTTCAGATTCGTTTGGTGATTTTAAAAAAGGACTTTGGCATTAGACAGACCTACATTTGAACCCAGCTTTGCCACTTACTGGCTCTGCTAATTTAAGATAGTTAATTAATTACAGATACCTCAGTTTTCTTACCTTTAATATAAAAATAATAATCTTTGCCTAGAAGGATTGTTGTGAGGATTCAGTGAACTACGGAAATGCAGAATGCTCACCATAGTGAGCTCAACAAAGTTAGATTTTATTATTCACACATTTGATCCTCACAAAACACTTTAACACTTTTTGTTTTATGATTATGAAAACTGGGCTTCGAAAAGGATAGGTGACAATTAGCTATCTGAAAGTCTCTCATCAGTTAGCAAAGATCAAAATGATTCTAAAGTAGCACTCCTGACAATGAATTTTGAGACTCATGCCATCTCAAAGAGTTGCAGTCAAGATCTTGTAAGAAAACCTGTATGTAAACCATCTGATAATGGGAGATCCAGATTAAATCTGGGTGGTAGCTAGGAGACAGGGAGGCACCACTTTACAATGGACTTTGGAACCAGAAAACTTTAGGTTTGGAGTTTAGTTTCTCCATTTCAGATTTTCTGTGTTAGTTTAGTCAAGTTACTTAAATTCTCCAAGCTCTAGTTTTCTTAATCTGAGAGTTACTTTGAAGGTTAAGCAACATATTCCAAATACAAAACAAATAACAGCACTGGATGAATGCAAAATAAATGTCACCTCACATCATTACAATTTGCACATACTTTCCCATGGTGCAGTAATGACAAACAGGAAGAGTTTCTGCTGAGTTAGTGAGGTCAGAACAGGTATCTTAAGCAATGCTGAGTTAATCACCAGAATCTGAACTTTGTATCTTTTTCAATGGAGTGATGGATTGCTAGGGTAATAGGATTGTGCTGGTGATACTTGGGATAAACATTGGAGTATTAGCGAGTTCAGTCAATAGAAACGTGTTTACCACACCCTCGCCTTCTCAGCCTTTGGTCCTTTCCCCACTTGGCAGCTTGTCTAATGGCAAATGTGAATTTTAAAAGTTTTCTCCCAATGCCAGTTTCCTTTTGCCGGGAAGGAAACCCCATGGCTAATGTTAACATTGACTAAATTAACATTTCTGAATCTATACTGTGTTAATAAGTGCTTCTCAAGTGTTCTGTTGTCAAATATGTATGGGAAATATTACACAGTAGTATTTGCAGGCTTTCTCACTGGTATATATCACAGACACCTTCATATCATATGTCAGTTTTATAGATATTTCAAAATACTGATACTTATTACTTCAAAATTATAATATTTACCTTGTGGTTAGATCATTTTTAATGCATTAAAAAGCATAGGTATTACTATATCACACAATATGTTATTTTAAATGTTTTTATAACTGTACATCAATGTCATTGGCTTCCTTTGTAATTTTACACTTTTATTTCATTCAATTAGACTTGTTTTTATTTATTTATTTATTTATTTATTTAGACAAAGTCTTACTGTGTTGCCCAGACTGGAGTGCAGTGGCTGATCTCGGCTCACTACAACCTCCACCTCCCAGGTTCAAGTGATTCTCATGCCTCAGACTTCCAAGTAGCTGGGATTACAGATACGTGCCATCACACCTAGCTAATTTTTTGTTTTGGTAGTGACAGGGTTTTGCCATGTTGGCCTGACCTCAAATGATCTGCCCACCTTGGCTTCCCAAAGTGCTGAGATTACAGGCATGAGCCACCGTGCCCAGCCCCATTTAGAAATTTTTATAAGAAGGGTTTACATAGGATTTACCAGACTGCCAAGAGGGTAGAGTCCATAGCACAAAAATTGTTACAAACTCCATGTTAATCGAACACACAGTAAAGGATAATAATAGCAGAGGAATATTTTTTTTTTTTTTTTTTTTTTTGAGAGGGAGTTTAGCTCTTGTTGTCCAGGCTGGAGTGCAATGGCATGATCTTGGCTCACTATAACCTCCACCTCCAGGGTTCAAGCGATTCTCCTCCCTCAGCCTCCCAAGTAGCTGAGATTAGAGGCACCTGCCACCATGCCTGGCTTTTTTTTTTTTTTTTTTGTACTTTTAGTAGAGATGGGTTTCATTATGTTGGCTGGGCTAGTCTCGAACTCCTGCCCTCAAGTGATCCGCTTGCCTCGGCCTCCCAGAGTGCTGGGATTATAGGCGTTAGCCACTGCGCTGGGCATCAGAGAAATTTTTAAATACTGATTATGGAAGTTATTGGCAAGGAAGAGGTCCTTAGCAGAGAAGGAAAGTGAAAGCAGAAGAAATCATTGGTTCCTACTAAAGCAGCCAGAATAACGATGAGCACGGAAGGTAGAGAACAGTCAATTCAAAAGCCCCTGTATAATTAGAGCTCCATCTTCCTTTTCCTTTTTATTTCTCAATTTTCTCCATATTCCTTTTCTTTTTTTCTATTCACTCACCCTGCAATGTCCTATCCCAAAGGCTTTGGATGTTTGTGGCACCTTTCTGCAATCAACTAATTTGTATATATATTTTTTTCTCACAGTAGTCTTATTACTTAGAGGCAGGAGGTGGTTGACTATTTCCTTGAAGCTGGAGATAAATAAATTCTAACTCCTTTTGGTATTGATGAGCAAGGTGCTCCAAGGAAATTTCTAATAGCATAACATTATAGCATGCACTCTGGGAACAAAGATCTCAGAGCATGCTCTGCCGCTGTTTAGGAAAATTGTTGGATCACCTTTCCCAGGGTGTGAAGATTTTGGAGTGCATTTCACATTCACTGAGAGGTTAAAAACTTTGACAAGTATATGTTACTTCCGGTAGTGGTCCAGAAAATGCCTACAGTGGGTCAAAATGGCTCATACAAGCTACAACTTTCTCCCAGCTTAGGCTGAATTGTTAAATCCAGGGGTCACATGTTACTACACTACTGGTTAGTAGAAACAAGACTTAAAAAAGAATTTTTATTTTAAAATTAATACTTTGGAATATATTTTGCCATTTGTCTAAAATAGAATTCAAGAATGATGTCTGTTATCCCCAGTGCATCAGAAGTTATTTTAAATATGGCATCTTTATAAAAGTCAATAGCTGCCTCATCAAAGGGCAATCATGTCTAGTGTGGGTGGCTGTGCCAATTGTTTTTGAACTACTGCAGCAATCTAGCCAATCCTAGGGAATGGCTTGCAGTCTTTCTACACCCACAATTTTTTTCTTAATTATCTCCACCAGGCTGAGTTAGCTAAGGACAGATCTATAGCATTTCCTGGATGTCAAAATGCCCACACACCTTCTGCAATCCTTGGGCACCTGCTCCCTTTCATGTTTCTTTTGGTTGGTCCACCTAATTATCTATTATCATGTGTATATAATGCATTATTCATGAGACCCATGCAATTTTAGGTTGGAATATCTTTGATTTTAAAAGGAAATGACCTGAAAAATTAGAACTTCCGCTTGCACAAAGAAAATAAACAGCAAATTTGATAGCAGGTCTTTCATTGCACCACCTGCTTTTAAAAACAATCTGCAGAAATTTGAGATCGTTCTCTAAATTAAAACTTTCCTAGCCATCATTCCATAAACCAACAGGTTCAACACTCAGATTCCTTCTATTCTGGATTGAAATATGTTGCTTTGATATTTTTCATGATATACTTAACAGGTTAAAAATTTGTGGTACACCAAATTGTAAATCATCAAAGGTTACGGTAACTTAGGCTTTACTTTCCCCCACAAAGTAAGGCCTAAGTTACCCTAACCTTTGATCCAAGAAATAGTTTCACTCAAACTTGGAACAGAAATGGAATTTAGAGTTTATTCTTAGAACATCTCCTTTGTTTCATGTGTGAGGAAGCAGAGATCAAGAATGACTGATTGACTTTTTTAGCTACTGACAAACAGCTGGTGGTAAAGCCTGAACTCAGGATTTTAATCTTATTCACTGTATTCTCTTGAAAAAAGGAATCTTATGAGGTCTGTTCCCTTCTAAGGACTGGAGCAAATAAAGATACCAGTCTTTGTCTCTAGGCTACAAACAAGATCCACTAAGATATGAACCATTCAGTCTTGCTTATTCTTGAATCTTCAGATTATAACGCAGTTCCTGGCACATAATGTCAAGTAATGTGTTGCCAATTAATACTTACAAAATAAAATTATGAATGCTAGATTCTCTATAAAAAGTAGACCTTTTGGGCAAAATGGGAAATGGCCAGACAAGCTAATGATCCACATAAGCATCAGAATATCTACCAAGATAAACAAGTACCCAGGTGTCCAAGACTGGGATGAAATTCCAGAGGGTCGAAAGAAAACAAGCCAGCATGAATTCATCCATCAGATATGGGCTGGGCTAAGTGACCTCTGAGAACGTTCCCAGACCACAGAATCTATGACTCACGAGTAAAAGTAATGTACATCTTGGCTTTGGCTCCTTGTTCTCTGTGTTTGTTTTATGGTGAATTAGCAGCTATGACTTAGATGGTGTGTCAATTGCAGGAAGATTCCTGCTTTCTTTGAGTTTCTCACTGAGGGAGAGGGAAAGACTGTCTTAGGAAGCCTAGTTAAAACTTTCCATTAGGCCTGAACATTTTGAAAACTATTTGTAGACCATGCTTTTAATTTAATTAAATAAATCAAAATAGGAGAAAATAATGTCTACGGCTCCCTCTGGTACCTTAGTGGGGTTTAAGGCAATATGGTCTAGAGAGGAATAAATGCAAATTTTCTTAAAATTTGAAGAAAGATTCTGAGTTAGTCTTTACATCTTACTGGCAGTGTAGTGTTAGATAATTCTGCACCTTACTTTTCTCATTTGTAAAAAGCAATCAGTGATTACTACCTTATATGACTGATAAGGAAATCAAATGAAACCTGCAAAGAACAGTCAAAGTACTATATGAATCTAAAATGTTATTACTAGAAAATACAAATGAAGTCTCTACTACAGCAGAACAATTTCTTGTAGGACTCTTTTATAATGTTGGAACGAAAAAAGAAAAAAATGTCCACCTGTTTTTAAAAACTCAGAATGAACACTCCAAAAATTGCCAAATGAGAGTAGAGGCAGGGATCAAAAATTCATAGTTCCATCTCTGCACCATAGTGTTTTAGGGGTATTAAATCTTTATGAAACATGTGTATCGTTCTCAAAAGACACTTGTTAAAGTAGCAGCTCTACATTCCAAACTAAAAGAAGAAAGATGCCATATTTTTGAAATTAAAATCACCTTTAAGCCAAAAAGGGGAGAAACTTTCTTTATTGTTAAAAAATTTAATCTTTCTCCCCTTAAGACCTGTATTTCCATAGCACTCAATGGTGGTAAGCTTTCACTAGATGCTAATGTTTATTTTTATTGTTAAGTACTACGCAATGTTCTTGACATAGATTATGGCATGTAAATTTAAGAGACTCACTGCTTGTTAAATTCCCAGCAGAAAACACACACAGAGACACACACGCCCATACACACACACACACACACACACACACGCAGGCGCGCACACGCGCGCGCACACACACACACACACACAGCAGTAGCAGATCAGCAGAGAAAGACACCAGCCAAAGAAAGATAATTTGAGATACTTCTGAGGTAGCAGTTGTAAAATTAAAATAAGCAACTCATTAAATTATCCATAGAGTGAAAAGAAAGCTGCAAAAATAGATATTTTTCTGGCAAGTCAGTGCTTTTCAGAACAAATTTAGTTTTCAGCAGAGCTTTTAAATCTGATGGTATCAGTTCATATTCATTAGAGTTATTTAAGTGGTTAGACTAGCTTGTCCTAATTAAAATCAAAGAGTAGCTTTACTGGCCTTTGATAGAAGTATATTTAATAAAAAATATGCTCAGTTAGACCTCATTTTAACTGACAGATTGTAAGCAATATGATTGAGTGAATGTTATTTGAGCAAGTTTGAACCTGGTCCCAAAATCACAGAATTAAAAAATAAAAACCCTTCGTAAGTCATACTTTCATGCTGGTTTTTCCTCATTTCTGTTTGTTGGCGTTGGTGGCTGATGATCTATTTTGTGGTCGTCCAGTCCCTTGCCTTCTCTCTCTCAGTGCCTGGTTTTGGAATGCTGTTTCTTACTAAAGCTTCCCCTAGAGGACAGGCCAGGAAAAGGAAAGAAACTAAATTTACCAGCTTCTCTTCTTATTAAGAAATTAGATCAGAGATTTGATGGGGAAAGAGTCTGACAAATGAAAGTGGACGCTTATATATGTTGATTTCAGATCTTTAAAAAGCCTTCTTTCGAATGTACATTAATAGACAATTGAAAAATAATATTTTATAAGCCAACTAATCACTTGCTTTTAAAATCCCCACTTACTACCTTGGGCATATAAATTAGATTATGTTTTAAAATAACTAATACTCTGGTTCAGTCAAAGGAAAATGTATATGCAAATGTCATAATGATACCTCCCATTTATGGAGTGTCTGCTTCCTAGTATGCAAAGCCCTTACAGACATTCTCTTCTATCCTCCAAAAATTGCTGTGTTGTAGGTCTTACTATCAATGACACTGAAAAAGCTACTGGCAGGACACACATATTCTCATCTGAATCAATACTGCTATACTCCATTGGGGGAGATAGACCAAGCTGGAATCTCACATACAGAAATATTAATATGCCAGATCAGGGGGTATAAAAGTAGGCTAGGTTACTGTTAATTTAATAGCAGCTAGGTTAAAATTCTCTCTCTTTCCTCTTTCTTCCCTTTCTCTCAGTCACCTTCCAGTCTTCTGACCGATTCCAAACAGGACAATTGAAATGTCTTGCCTTCAAGCTGAAGAGCCCTTTGTAAATACACATAAACAGTGAATATCAGGTGCACTATTCTTAAAGTGACATTCATTTCCACAACAGTTTAGGTGAAACCATGTCACCTTACAAGTCGAGTGTGTGTGTATGTGTGTGTGTGTAAAGGATGACGTGACACTTTTGAGAATTAAGTTATTAAAGAACTCAAGGTTACAAGACTTAAGACTGTTAAGCATTTTTCCTCCCAGAGACATGAAATCTACAATTTTCTCGGTTCAACTGTCAGATAAATTGGTAAGTAAACTAAAAGGATAATATTCCCTTAACGATGCATTCATTTGAAGCCCTAGCAACTGTATTAGGCAGCAGCGAGTATTCGCTAGCAAGGGATGGCGCGGGGAGAGGGAACTCTGCAATTTAGAGTGACAGATAATTTTTTCCCATCCATCAAGCTGCCTCAAAATGTCACAATATTTACACCTCTTTCTTGGTGAATTAGAATCCAGAGACAAGCAGACAGAAAGAAAAATAATAATAATTCCGACCGGTTGCCGCTTGATTGGAAAAAGCAAACATTGCACCTTTAAATTCTGCTCCTCCATTCCCCGTTCCCCCCCGCCCCCCCTTCCCGGGATTTTGCAATAAATCTCCCAGTTCTGCGTTCGGCCCTGCAGATCCGTATTTAAAACAGCACCATCTGGGAAGGGTGGGTGGCGATGGTGATGCGGGCGCCTTGGAGTTCCTTTGCAGCACGCTTGGAATTGCATCAGACTGATCAGAAATCCCCCCGCCCCCAAGCCCAGCCCCTCCCGCCACGCTCCCCTGCGCGCCCCTCCCCTCTCCTCCCTGCGCGTAGATCTGACTGAGAAAACGACTGGATCTCGGAACAATCTGTGCCCCATTCGCTGCAGGCTTGCACCGTAAACCCTGCCCTACGCTCCCTTTGTGTGCCGAGCAGCCAATCACCGTCATCCGATCCTAGCGCCTGTTTTTTATTTTTTCCTTCTAAATTTCCACAATATCCTCGCGTCGCCTATGAATCCACCTGCGCAGAGTTGGGATTCTTTCTTTCGTTCGTTAAAACAGTCGAGTCTTGAGTTTCGGAAATAGGTTTTTCCCTACGTTCCCCTCACCCCTACCCCAAGCTCTTGCCTTTTAATTAAGAAGAGCTGATCCGGGGAGGAGTCCAGAACGACCAAGCCCTGGGGCGAAAACTGCCGCCGGGCAAGGCTCTGTGGCCGGAACAAAGGACCTGAGAAGCGGGTGGGGGTGAGGGTTATAGCAGGTGGAGAAGCTGTTGGCCCCCGCCCAGGGGCGCGTAAGTCCCTGAGCTCCCCGAAGAATGGCAAGAGGACAACGCAGACGCGCGCTCCGGCAGTTCGCGGTCCCCCGGGGGTGCAGGCGGGGGCGGGAGAGGTAGAACACAGGACTGGGCGGCTCCGCGCCGCTTCTGTCTCACCCGCAAAGCCCCCGACATCCACCCTCCTCCAGTCCCCCGGCCCACCCGGGTGGCGGCGGCGGCTCCGCGACCAGCCGGCCGCTCTCCACCGGTGCCTCTGGACGCAACCTCGCCCGGGCAGGGCTGTCTGCGCGCCCAGCTGATTGGTGGCTCTATCCAGCCGCCGCACGGAGCTACGAGTTTTCTTCTCCACTGCCTCCAGCCTCCCAGGCCCCCTTGCCCGGCCCGCTCCCTGGCTCTTCGTTCGCGAAAGGACCTTCTACTCCCAGGCGGAGGCCCCTGTTTCCCTGAGTTACCCCGACTGACTCGGACCTGGGCTCAGTGAGGCATCCGGCCCAGCTGAGGAGCAGAGCGCGGTCTCGGCAGCTCCCCTTCCTTGAGAAAGCGGGAGCCCTCTAAGCCAGCGCCCGAAACTCGCGGGAAGGGAGGACAGAAAGGGGAAAAAAAAGACAGAAAGAAACATCCAGCGAGGGCGACGGAGAGGAAGAGATAGAATGAGGGAGGGATGGAGGCTGGAGGAGGGGGCGGGGTGGAAGAAGGGGGGCGGGAAGGAGGGAGGGAGGGGGAAAGAGAGGGAGGGAGGGATACAGAGAGAATGAATCCTTCTCACTAGAAGAGCTGAAATTACCTTGATTCATTTTGTGGAGGTTTAGCTTTACCTCCTTCCCTCTTCCCAACCTCCACCTCCTTTTTCCCCACCGCACACCACCTCCACGGCCGGATTCTAAATGCTACAAAGTCCAATTTTAGGAAATCGAATGTTGTGCAAAAGCTTCATAATTAGTAATGAATCTACTGTACACACACACACAGACACATAGACACACACACACACACACACACACACACACCAGCAAAGAGAACGGAAAAGAGGGAGGTGAAGGGGATAAAAAGAGATAAATCTTACATTTGAATCAGACATTTGCAGGTCCAAGTTAACTAAACTCATTATATCCGCAGGAAGACTGAGTTTCTCTCTCTCTCTCTCTCTCTCTCTCTCTCTCTCTGTCTCTCTCTTCCTTCTCGCTTTGCCCCAGGGTTCTCACCTAGGGCAATTCAAACTGGGCAAATACCAAGAAACAACCCCCTCTCTTGCTCCCCCTCTACCTCCTCCCCTCCACCACGCGTCCTCTCCGGAAGATAGAGTATCAAAATAGCTCAATAATTGGGGATGCAGGGAGTCCCCGCCCCGGTGCTTACCTTCTTTGCGGCTTACACCACCCCGATGGCTAGATCCTGGAGATAAACACTTGCATTTCCCAAAGTTAACCCAGTATACCAACCCGCAGCTTGCCAAGAGTCTATTCCAGCCTACACCGCTAGGAAGCCAACTTCAGCGAGCTCAATGAGGGGACCAAACTGGGGCTCGCTTTCCAAACGCTCCGCTCCAAAATCTGACTCTCTCTCCAGCCCCGATCTCAGTGTGAGCCGAACCTCCTCCGAAAAGACGCTTTTTAAGGGCGACACGGGGTTGGCTTTACAACGGGGCCAAGACTACCTGGGGTACCGCCACCTCGGACAAATCCGTTGGCTCTGTCCAAGGTGCTGAATGGCCTCCGATCGTCCCGATTACACACCCGGCACAGCAGGAGGAAAAGGCTTAAAAATCTCTAATTAAGTGATACTTGATATTGCTCTAGACGGTTTCTTCCACTTCCTTACGTTTTGTCACGTGCGGATGGCTTTGCCAAAACCATCCTGTTAATAGTTGATCACATGTTGATGAGAACCTTTTCGTCTACGAGAGGATTACCCGTTTCATTACCGGTGATATACACTTCTGACTTATTTATCTCCCCCAACACACCCTCCCATCTACACCTAAACTCCCAGTTTCTACCCCACCCTTACCCCCACTCCACCGCCTAACTCCAACCTTTAACAGCATTATTGTTTTTAGATGGAAATTAACCTCCTTGCAAATGTCAATTACATACCCACATACAAATCATAGAATATGATCATACACCATACACATAAAGAAAAAGAATGGAATGCAAGACGGTTGAAACATAAGCATCAGCGTTGAACAGCCAATATAACACACACACCCCCCCTCTAGCTCCAAGTTTGTTCCACGCAGTTCCACATAGCTGTGTTAAATCTCAAATGATTCCAATTAAAGTTGCACTGTGTAAAAACCCGATTCCCCTGGCCTGAGTAGCTGCTGTTCTTTGGCTTGTGAAGTGCTAAGAAGAGCCGTGATATGCCCGTTGTTAAGCAACATGTCAAGATTTTTCAATTATAATGCAGGGTTTATTGCTACTCACCATTGTGCCTTTGCTGTCCTGGAGACTCAAGTGTCTTAAAATCTCGTCTCCCCAACAGATGCTGGAAGGTAATGTGTCTTGTTTGAAGTCATCATGTGAGAAGTTCGGCTTTGCTCAGTGGATCGCCCACCACTTGGTGTGACTTATGAATCTAATAACCCTTTGCAATATCCGCAAGCTTAAACTCTCAACCACCTTGGCGACTACAGAAGACAAAGCAACTGGCATCGATGTCGAAAAACCTATAGATTTACGCGAACGCCCTCACTCCGAAAGACACGCTTCCTTTTGAGTTCTTACGTGATTCTAATGAATGAGCGAGGTTACCAATGATTGCCCAACTGCCCTGCTATGTAGCGCGTGTTTCCTAGGGCTGCCTTCTAACCGCCCGTCACTAGGTCCTGGCACAGAAAGTTCCCAGAGAAAGTGAGGAGTTTCAGGGTACCCCCGTAAAAAACAAAAACAAAAACCCAGCCTGCACACCGCTCCCTTGCCCACTGCCCAGGTCACACCTGGGGTTCCGGAGAAGCTGAATTCGGGTCGGGAGATTTCCCTGTCGCCAGGTAAGAAAACCTTCGCCTGGTCAGCCTAGGGCGGGAAGACCGCTGAGGAACTTGTTGCTTACCAGCGCCAGCAGGCTACCGCTTTAATAATAATACCAGAAAAGCGCAGCAGGGAGGGGGTGGGTGGCGGCAACGGCGACGACTAACCGCACTGTTTACGTGACCGACTCACTGTGACTCCCTGGGTAAAAAAAAAAAGGAAACTTCTTAGAAAAGTTCGTGCCCCTCCCCTCCCCCATCATGACTAAGGGTCTCCAGCCGAGGAGGTCGTGAGTGATGATCAAATGGGGGCTGAGGGGGAGGGGGGCGAGTAAGTGACTTGTCTTTGGGAACAACTGCATGCGTCGAAGCGCGCATCAGCCCAGCAACTTTCCCTTTTCCTCTTAGGGACTGATGACTAGGCGAGAGGCACCAAGGCGAGCCACTAGTTGCCCACAGGAACCTGTGTAAGCCGAGCTCTCGAGCGGCTGAGTTGAATGAAGTTATGACTGCGTTTGCTCTAATGGGTTATGGCTTCCCAAATGTGAATTAACAGCCCCGGTGCGCAGCTAGGTCGGAAGGCGAGCCGCGGAGAGCGGAGCCGCGGGCCAAGGCAGGGAGGGGAGGGGAGGCGGCAGGTAGGGCGCTCCGCGGCCGCTCGCTGCTGCTTCCCCGGAGTCGCTTCCGCATCCTGCGGGGGCTGTCCCGCCGCCGGGGTGCCGGGGTGAGCGCGGCGGGAGCCGGGGCTGGGGTGGCGAGCCTCGGAGGGGGCTCTCCCAGGAAGCCCCGCGGTTAGCGCGCTCGCGCTTCCCCACCAGTGGCTGCGCAGGCTGGGAAGCGGAGAGGTCACGTGTTGGCGGAAAGTAACTTGGAGGCGAAAGGATGAACTTTGAGAAGAGGAAAAAAAGCACAACAAAACAAACCACCCCCCTGGAGTGTCAAATAGAGGGGGAGGCGGGAGCGGGTGGGGGAGGGGCGCCGCTCTCCGCAGGAGACGTGGGGACGACTCCGGAAATCTCGGGAAATAGGCAATAACTCGAGCTTTGGCAACGTCCCCCCCCCAGCCTAGGGAGGCGCTAACGCAAGGTATCTTTCCACGGAAGCTGCCCTTTGCCTACCCCCAGCCCTGGCTAGCACAGCCGAGCAGAGGAACTGAGGATGAATGTAGACCAGTTGTTATGGAGATGTCCGTCGCTCTGAGGAGCGCTACTGCCCTGGGAAGTCCCCAGACGCATTTCAGGTTTCGTCGTTTTCGCACTGACACCATGATTTTACTCCTCTGAGTTCCCACCAAGGGGAGCCCACCAAACGGCGTCACAGGCCCTGGCCGTGGCGCTATTGACTGCAGGGATGAGGTACAGCGATGCTGCAGAAGATGGTGGACAGCTCTTAAGTTTCAGACCACCCAGCCCTTTCCAATTTCCAGTTTCTTTATTCCAATCAAAAGTGCTTTATTTGAATATCATTCTTGCTTGCTGATGTATAAAAATCTCACTTACACGATAGGATGATTAGAAGCAACAGAACACTAGCATTCAATGGCTGCTTCAGGTTCCTCCCCCTCCCATCCCAGAAATGCCTTCCTTATGGAAAATAAGCTTTACTTCTCAATTATGTGCATGGACCTCTGTTCATTGGAGCCCCCATTGGTACTGGGTTACTATTATTAGCAGTAAGTCCAGTGTTGAGCTCATGCCTCTCTAGAGATGTTTCCAAAGTCAAACCTGCTTATCTCAGACTCCAAATAAGGTATCTGTATACAAATGCTGCCTGGTTCTCATTAGGAATACTTCTAGACTTGCCAGGCTCCTGGAGACCTGAGATAGGTCATCATTAAAGGATTTCAGACACCCTTACGGTCATCAACACAACAGTTGTCGCCAACCGAAAGGACTGCTCATATTGCCCACAAACTGCCACTTTTTGTCCATCCATGAATTAGCCAGCAGATGCTGCCCTAAGACTGGGACAGCTGGTACATACCATTCTCAGAGGTCTTGGGGTACAGGTTTTGTGAGCAAAACTGGTTTTTTGAGAATATAATCCATAATGCTATTAATGACTTTCCTTGCCTATTGACAAATTCAATGACTAGCACAGATCTGGAATCTTGAGAAGACATAAGGAGATGACCACTGTATATGAACATATTATTCCCCATTGCCATCAATGTGATATATTTTTCTGACTCTTTTGTCAACAGTTTGTGGTCTGTATAAAGACTATCAGCTACTCCTCTGATGGATCTTTATTCTGGAAATTATATCTTATAGTGAGATATCCTGAATTGTTGGTGTAGGTGCCTGAGGACTCAGAACATGAATGACTGATTCATTTGAAATTATTCAAACACATGATTGTACTGAAGATATTTCCCAAGAAATATATTTTACCATTGCCCTTATTTTTTGTAGCCATTACTAAAATCTCCAACTCAGGGATCAAACTGATGGACAAGAGTTGCTAAATAATGAGGGTTGATATAGGGAGCTCGGGAGAGTGGTGAAGACACGATGCCATGTGTCTATGTATACCTATTCGCGCTCTGGATTTCTCAGTGATCTGATAGACAATTCTCTTCTCTTGGTGCACTATCAACTCTCCAACTCTCCATCCACTCACCTACGTATTTTCTTTTTTTCCATCTGCAGAAATTCATTGTCTAATATAAGTAAAGGTTGCAATCATTGCATTTGTTAAGATAGATGGCCAAGCACTGTATCTGCCACAATTTTAAACTCAGTAGCATTTATTTCTGAGGTTATCTTATTTTTTCATGCAACCCCAATCAGTTGTGATATGAATATCATACTTCTCTAGGTTCATTTGACCCCATTCATATTTAGTAATGGTAAGAACATTTCAGACTGAATAGTGAACAGATCTTGTTCCTTAAAGATCACTACCTAACAACACAACCAAACTTAAAGTAAAATGTATTAATACAACCTAGAGGGAAGGATTTGTGCTTTCAAAATATGGGTGTTGTGCTCCTTTTGGATGAGCTGTTCAATATTCAGTTTACTCCCTATACCATAGTTACAAAGCTTATACTTTGCTCACATCTTTATGAAGATAAGTTCAATAATTAACACAAGGCTCATCAATATTAGGAGGCACAAGAACATCACTAAGTAAATGTGTCAAGTCTTGGAATTGGTGGGAGATGGGTAACAAAGCCAGGAATGAAAGAGAACTCCTTTTTCTTAGACAACGAAGAAATAATTAGAGTACCTCTTAAGACAGAGTCTACTGTCTTTATTTCTAAAAGGAAATTCAGTAACTCACTTGTATAGGATGGTTTGTGTATTCCTTACTACATATCAAGGAAAACAAAGATGAGATAGTACTTCCATTCTCTTCTCCCAACTATTCTTTCCAAATCTATTTGGTTGTAGTTAATTTCCAGGGTCTGCATCTCATCTGGTGTTGGATAGATTATTTCCATCCTTCCTTTGTCCTCCTACTTTTCCTTCTCTTCAGTAATTATTCTGTGCCAGGCACTCTGATGAGACTAGTGTTCCACATTTCAACAATTCCCTACCTAAAGCTTCTCAGATTCTGAGAGGTGAAGAGTGCTTGGTTAATAATAGCTGAGAGGTCAACAATGCCTTCCCCTTCATTACCTCAGGATCACTTGTTATAATCAATGAAGAAGAGTAGTCACAGAGAAGCTCCCGATGGTGACATAATTGCTATCTTGGAGCCTAAGAAAACAAAAAACAGGTAGCAAAAGACTTCTGTTTATGATATAAGAAGTGATTTTGACCAGGTAGGAAGAAAGATTGGCTCTCTCAGTCACTTTCTGATCTCTAATGGTTCTCCACA
Organism: Saimiri boliviensis; assembly: GCF_048565385.1. Taxonomy (NCBI): domain Eukaryota; kingdom Metazoa; phylum Chordata; class Mammalia; order Primates; family Cebidae; genus Saimiri; species Saimiri boliviensis. Next base: position 96,190,609 of record NC_133454.1, read on the forward strand.
GGTAATAGCAAGAGAAGCAAAGAATCACGACACACAACTTGGAAAGCCTTCTGAAAACAAGAATGGGCAATGATTGCCAAGAACCTGATGTTTAGCTCCTACTGAAAAAGAACTCAAAGAATCTTCAATCTATCAAACCTAGTTTAGTTATAAACAATTAGAACTTCAAAAAGAAGCAAGCAAGAGAAAGCCTTGTGAAAGTCATGATTTAGTTTGCAATAACCTCTGTGCATTCCTAATCCTGACAAGCAAGCATGAGACAGAAGATCTGGGCATGACTTAACTCAATTTCAGAAAACCAGACAACCCTATAATGAGGCTGAAACAAGACCACATGGAATACTGACGAAGAACTGAATGATTCTTTCTACACCATCTTACAGACAAGAGATGAATAAGAGGAAGTATGGGTAGCAAGTAAGAGAGAAGTGACGTTGTTAATATGAAAACTTGACAGGAGATTAAGATGGGTCAAGAGCATGTCAGGTCAGAACTTGCAAGATGTACTTAACTAAATGTAAGTTCATATTAGGAATTCAAAAAAATGAGAAATAAAAACTCCAAGGAGTCACAAAACTTAGGATCATGAAAAAGCAATTGAAAACTAGTAAAAGGAGCCGAGTTTACATCATGATGGCGCCTACCAAGGTATGCTTGACATCTAATCTGCTTAGAACATCTGGAGGGAAACTTTTACAGATGTTAAACTATGCTTCTTATAATTTAATGTGCACATGAATCTCCTCGGCAACTCTTTTGAAGGCAGATTCTAAGTCTAGGGTCAGCATCAACATTTGGCATTTTCAACAAATTCCCAGGTGATATGAGGTTGTGCTATATTTTTTCCACAGCAAAATACTAAAATTTGCTGCCCCAGCCTATGGTTTCATTTACATTATGGCTTCAATGGAAACAAGCTAATCTCTTTAGTAACTGAAGTGAATGCTATGTAACAAAAAATAATTCAAGGAAGAGATCTGCTCTTTTAACTCTAGTGTTACACAAACGGCAAACTCTAATTTGCTCCTGAACCCATTAATTCTAGAAAGTTCTTAAGCACACTGGACATCAACCTCTTATTATCAGTAACACTGGCTATAGTTTGAACATTTATCATTTTGTACCTATTGGAGTGAAAAAAGGAGAGAATCTGTTTGGAATATGTTGGGTACATTGCAAAATGGAAAAGTCAGGGAAAATTATTCTAGTCATGTAAAGAGGATTGGTTAGGTCATATTCTGAGTCCTGAGCTCATTCTGGGTTTCTTTCTATAAATAGGATATTTTGGAACTAGAGAAAGCATAGCAGAAGGCAACCAGAATGACAGAGGGATTTGGGGAATTTGCTTCTGCTGAAAGGTTAAAGAAACTAGGTCTGTTTTCTTTTGTAAGGAGAGAAAAGATGGTACCTCACTGAGGTGATATCATTCTAAAAGTAGTGGAAGTAATAGGATGAGACAAGAGTGCCTTATGGAAACAAGAGTAGAAGGATTCTGGCAAAAAATGAAGGCCAGAAGAATGGTTCTAGCTTTTCTAAAGGCCCTCAGTTAGCAGTGTTCCTACTGGCAGAGCTCCACTGCTTGCAAAAGGAGGGATAAACACTAGATTGGGATCAGGAAATAAGTGAGAGAGAGAAAATGAGGAGGCAGGGGGGATCTTATCTCTGTTCAATGAGAACATTGTCAAACAGGCAATTATTAATCCTATAGAAGCCCTGCACTCAGGCATATGGTAAACTTTACCGACATTCCCCAAGCTCAAAGGCTCTGCTTCTGTAACACATCACATTTCTGCTTCCTCTTTATCCCAAAATGGCATTTTGTCCATCCATTCAGCAAAGAAATGTAAATAGTTTTAATATGCAGGATTTTCCCTCTAAATTACTTTTTTCTCTTCATCAATCCTGGAAAACATTCTCTTTTTATTTTTATTTATTTATTTCTAGAGACAGGGTCTTGCTCTCTCACCCAGGCTGAAATTCAGTGGCTCCATCCTGGCTCACTGCAACTTCTGCCTCCTAAGCTCCAGTGATTTTCCACCTCAGCCTCCCGAGTAGCTGGGAACACAGTTGCATGTAACCACACCTGGATCATTTTTGTATTTTTTGTAGAGACAGGGTTCTGCCATGTTGCCCAGGCTGGTCTCAAACTCTGGGACTCAAATGATCTGCCTGCCTTAAGTTCACACAGTGCTGGGATTACAGGCATGAGCCACTGTGCCTGGCCTGATTCTCTTTTCAGTTGGTAGAAAAGCATTGTCCATGACTTCACATCTGATACCCCAACATCTTCATTTGATCCCTGAAGCACAGAGATGAAAGGACTTGCAGAACATCCTGGACCACCCATAATTTTATAGCAGGGGAATATAAAGTTCATAGAGTTGATAATCATGTGGATTTTATCTGTATGGTACTGGAGCATTTATGCTTTCTGAAAATTCCCTGTGAGCTATCTGGAAAATACCAGTTATTCTATAAGTTAGCTTAGTACTCCTGTCTTCTGTTAAAATTGGTTTTCAGCTTTGTGTCTTTTTACTCGGACAAACTTTGAGGGGAATTGCTCTAGGTCCACTGCTTTAGGTGGTTGACCCAAACTTCCTCAAAATGTAGGAAAGTTGGCTAACTAACTTTAGGTGGTTGAGCAACTTTCCCATAGTCACACAGCTTGTAAGTAGTAGGGGAGGAATTAAAATTCAGGATTTTCAGGTCTAAAGTATATGCTTTTAAGCACTGGACTACATTTACCCCCACTTGCCTTCTTCCTTTCTGAATACGTACATTTTTGCTTTTGTTGCAGTTTGTGCATGTTAGAGTATTGGGGCAAGCCAGTCTCACTTAACTATACTGCTTTTCCCTCTCCCAACACCTTGACTGCTATATAATAGAAACTTACTATAATTTTCCAATATGAGTTAGAATTAAACTGCTCCTTTTTTAATCTCTGGGAAGACGTGTTTTCTAACTTTATCCAGTGTAGCAGCATAGGTTGCTATGCAAGGAGAGACTGAAGAAGAATGGTGATCACCAATTGCCCTATGTTCTAGGGAGGCTTAAACCACTTCTGGAGCCTCCTCTTCCCCCACCTCCGTCTTAGAAGGTAGCAGATGTATCCTCGAAGAGGCCTCGACAGAACAGGCCAATTCGCTTCTAAGGTGCAGGTTATTCTTGAAATCTAAGAGCTGCAAATCAAAGGTGGGGTGTACACTGCAAATTAGGGGGCACTAATGCGATGACTCAGAGTCTCAGAATGGGTCTGAGTATGCAAATCACTGTGGAGATGTTCCCAAAGTCTTGACAGATCTGTTAAGGCAGAAACAAGGACATCATATTCTCCAATATTGCTGTGATTCAGAATCTAAATAGTGACCTGAACACCAGAAATGTCAGCCAAGAAATGGAGGAAGGAAGACCGGCCAGAAATCTGGGGCTGTTGAGAAGCCTGTGAACCCCGTGACTTGGAATAAAGATAACTGAGAGAAGCCTGAAATTTCAAGAGAAAAAGAGAAATCTCTGGCCCTAATGCTGAGCCTTTCTTGGTGTCCCCTGTCTCTGTACTCTGTTTCCTACCTCCTGTAAGACAGGACATCTCTTGGAATCATCTGATGTGTTGGAAGGGGGCTGCGAGAGAAAGAGCATTCATGCTGTGTTATGAGTTGTATTGTGTCACCTTGGCAAGCCATTTTCTTTCTCTGGGCCTCAGTTTTTCCACTGATATAATGGCCTTAGATTTGACATTTGTTATGAGTTGAATTGTTTCCTCTCTAAATCCATATGTTGAAGTCCCAACCTTCAGTACCTCAGAAAGTAACCCTGTTTGGAGCTGGGTCTTTAAAGAGATGATTAATTTAACATGAGGCATTAGGGTGGAGCTCCAATCCAATGTGTGTAATTTTTTATAAGAAGAGGGAGACCCCAGGGTTGCACATGCACAGAGGAAAGACCATGTGAAGACACAGCAAGAGGACATCCATCTGCAAGCTGAGGAGAGAAGCCTCAGAAAAAAAACAACCTGTTTGACACCTTAATCTTAGACTTCCAGCCTCCAGAACTGTGAGAAAATGGGTTTCTGTTATTGAAAACATCCAGTGTGTGGCCTTTTGTTTTGGCAGGTATAGCAAACAAATACAGGTTTCAAATGGCCAATTGCTGCCTTCCTATTTCTGTGAAACTTCCTTCAACAGGCTTAGTACTGGGATAGACTGAAGTTGACTGCAAATTCTTTGATAGTTCTTTCAACAAGAGGTGGGGTCTATGTGCCCCTCCACTACTTTCGGGTGGCTCAGTGACTGCTTTGATCAATAGAAAAAGGGAGATGTTACACTTCTAGTTTCCTGGTTCTAAGCCTTAGGAGACTCTTCACCTCCTCTTCCTCTGTCATGGAACACCTGTTCTTAGACCTCTGGACCACCATGTAAAAAATTCAACTCCTCTTTTGGAGATGCCATGTGAAGTAGTCATGAGACTACATGGAGAGAGTGAAAGGCCCAACTGAGCCCAGCCTTCCAGTTTGCCCTGCTGAGATGCTGGGCATGTGAGTACAACTCACTTGGACACTCCAGACCAGACCAGCCACCAGCTGAAGGTCACTAAGTGACAGCCAATGTCATGTGAAATGAATTGCCTAGCCAAGACCTGCCAGAATTCTTAATCATCAGATATAATATTGTTGAGTAAGCCACTAAGTTTTGTTACAATACTTGTTAGCTTGTTACGATGATATAATAAACATTTCTGAACTGATTTACTAGACATTTATGATTATATTAATTCTATATAGGCTCATTCTTACCAGGTCTTATTTTGTGCCCATGGAGAAAGTAAGGTGCCATTATGAAGGGGTTGGGGGTTTGGACTGAGATTTGGTTTCAGGTAACCTCTTGCATTAGTAAGTCACTTGTTTTCTTCAGACTAGTCATTTGACATCTCTGAGTCTCACTTTCCTTATCTGTAAAATAGGGATAATCACACCTGCTATGTAGAGTTTTGTGAGAACTTAATGTGTTAATTAGATATTTTATTGCTAGCCAGATAGCATCCGGTAAACGGTAACCACTGTTACTGCAATAGTAATGCTACCGCTGCTGCTGCTAATTATGATGAAACCAGGTCATCTTGCCTATAACTGCCAGTGGGGTTGGATGGAATGGCCCTTTCAAACAAGCCACTCTCCTTGGTCTGCCATAGGGCCCAAATCTCACCACTGGCTTTTTCAAGTTATGGCATTTCAGTTTAAGGACTCAATATCCTTTAAATTTCCAGATATACCTGGCAAGGTTAACACAGGCAAAAACATTACAAACTGGCATAGCAAAGTGAAAAAAGCATATGATTTAATACATTTTAGAACTAGTTTTGGCTACAAGTGGTTCCAGATCTAAAATAACAGTGGATTAAATGTGCTAGAAATTTGACTTCCATGTAAATTACAAGTAGGTCTGGAGTCATATGATGTTCTATAGTGCCAGGGACCCAGGCTCTATCTGTCTTCTGTCTGCTGCTGTATGTAGTCTTATTCTTCATGTCATCTCATGGGATAACATGGCTACTGCTTCTTCACCATCAGGGAAGAAGACTGATTGTGAAGGATGCACCCTATTGCTTTAAGGACACTTCTTGTAAGTTGGACAAGTTGCTCTTATTATACACTGTTGTCCAAAACTTAGTCACAAGGCTAAATCTAACTCCTACAGAGAGCGAGAAATGTGAACTTGACATCCATGTGCCTAGTACATTTATAAATTCTATTATCAAGAAAGAAGAGATACTTACTGGGAAAAAGAAGTAATCTTTGTGACAGTTAACAATTTCTTGAACACTATTTCACGTCAGGAGTAGTAGTAGGCAATTCAGGTACTTTGCAGCCCTATGAGCTTATTTATTTATTTATTTATTTAGAGACGGAGTTTCGTTCTTGCTGCCCAGGCTGGAGTGCAATGGCATGATCTCAGCTCGCTGCAGCCTCTGCCTCCCAGGTTCAAGTGATTCTCCTGCCTCAGCCTCCCAAGTAGCTGGGATTACAGGCATCTGGCACCACACTGGCTAATTTTTGTATTTTTACTAGAGATGGGGCTTTGTCATGTTGGCCAGGCTGGGCTCGAACTCCTAAGCTCAGGTGATCCACCCATAGTGGCCTCCTGAAGTGCTGGGATTACAGGTGTGAGCCACTGTGCCCATACGATGAGGTTATTATTATCATTCCTATGTAAGAGAGAAAGAAAGTGAAACTGAGAAAGTGTAACTTTCAAAGTCACGCAGCTAGTTAGTGCCTGGGCCAGGATTGGACCCAGCTCTATGTGATCCAAAGTTCATACTAATTTCTCTCAAGCAACCCTAGTTCCAGTCCTCTCTTGACCACTTTACTGACTATGTGACCTTGAGCCAGTCATCTGCCCAAAGAAAGGTAGATTTACTGTGAAGCTAATGAAACATCTCACTTGCACAAACTCCTGGAAAGACAGGAGTTTCCAGGAGCTGCAGAGTGTTGGGGATAGGGTGGAGGGATGGAAGCCAGGTAGCAATCAGGAACTATTTCTGTGTAAGCATTTCTTGCAGATTGACAGAGACTTAAGAAGAAAGAGATGTAACCTCTAAGGTTACAACAATTTTTTGTGATTTCTTTCCTTTTTTATTTTTTATTTTTTTATTTTTGAGACTGGCTCTAGCTTTGTCACCCAGGTTGGAGTGCAGTGGCTCGATCACGGCTCACTGCAGTTTCAACCTCCCAGGCTCAAGTGATCTTCCCACCTCAGCCTCCTAAGGATCTGGGACTACTGGCACACACCACCACCACCTAGCTAATTTTGTGGGTTTTTTTAAACAATTTTTTTGTAGAGATGGGGTCTCACCATGTTGCCCAGGCTAATCTCGAATTCCTAGGTTCAAGTGATACTCCCACCTAGGCCTCCTAAAGTGTTGGGATTACAGGTATGACCCACTACATTTGGCCTCTTTTCTTTTTTTTTTTTTTTTTTTTTTTTTTTTTTTTTTTTTTGAGACGGAGTTTCACTCTTGTTACCCAGGCTGGAGTGCAATGGCGCGATCTTGGCTCACCACAGCCTCCTTCTCCTGGGTTCAGGCAATTCTCCTGCCTCAGCCTCCTGAGTAGCTGTGATTACAGGCATATAGGCACACGCCACCATGTCCAGCTAATTTTTTGTATTTTTTGTAGAGACGGGGTTTCACCATGTTGACCAGGATGGTCTCAATCTCTTGACCTCATGATCCACCTGCCTCGGCCTCCCAAAGTGCTGGGATTTTCTTATTCTAAGTAATTATTTGCAAGATTTGTGTTTGGACCTAAGGTTGTATCTGTAACAGTGTATTCTTTTCTTAAACAGGGTCCCCCAAATTGTATGTACTTAAGTTCTCACAAAACCTGGATCCATCCCTACTGCCAAGCGAAAATTCAGCAAATTTCAAAAGAACGAATTTGAGACCTATCTTAAATTTTGAATAAGATTTAGATCTCAGAAATGGCAGAGCAGAGACCCTGACCAAGAGGAAAAACCCAGAAGGAAGCTGTGGTGGGGTTTTGGAAACACAGAAAGACAGACCTCCCCCAGGGATCTCTCCCGCATTCCTCCAGAGAGGGACTCTTTCCCTCTGGCATATTCCCATGGCCCTGTAAGTGCTCTTTAGCTCACTGCACATTCTGCCTTCTGAAAAATTGCTTGTGTCCATATCAATCCCTCCACCCAGAGTAGCAACTTTCAGAAAGCAGAAACCAGGTATCCTTCATCTCTCTACAAGATTCCAGCAAGGGGCCTGTTGCAATCCAGGAACCAATAAGTAGTTGTTGAATTGAGAAATGTGTGGACTTAGGAACATAAAAGGGTGCACAAAAGCAAAGTTACTAACTCATTTCTTTATTGCATGATGTTTTCCAGATCTCAGTTTCCTTCTGTGAAATGAAGGCATTAGATCTATTAATCTCTAGGAGGGCAATTGTGAACCTGACAGTAGTGAACTAATTAACATCTCCACACTCTGTATTCTCAGAGTGCAGGTTTTATACCTTGAATTGAGATGAAATCCAATCTAGAGGCCTCATGTTCATTAAAAAGACCTTTGGTATTCCTTGGAAGTGTCAGATGTTGGCCTGACCAAATTTCAGCAGGGATAATTGCATTCTGACAACTTCGAGTTCCCCTGAACTCTTCAGTTGAGTAAGGTAAGCTTCGCTTCCCATCCCAAATTATTTTGCCCTGCTGTCCTTGGCCTTTAAACAGAGATGTCACCTCATTTGTAAGCTGTTTTGTTCTTTCTTCTAAAGGGTTATGTACTTTTGCTGAAGTTCAATAATTTTTAACAGTTAAGGCATTGTATAATTACAGGTAATTCCCTTGGATGAAAGGCTGTTCCTACATACTGTCTCCAACTAGTTTAGGACCTTATAATTTGTCCTCCAGTGCTAAAGACAGTTACTTTCAATAGTATGAAACTCCATTACAGTGATTGATCCCAGTGTCAATAGGAGGGGAATCAAATGAGATGAAAATTCAAATACTCTTTCTCATAGATACACCATCTTGGCTCTAAAAATTTTCAAGGGCCACATGTATTATCTAGTCAGTAGAATAAATATAGATCCCAGTGGGCTGTACACTGGAGACTCAAACATCCCCAACCTGACTTGATACAACTTTCAATCTAATAAAGGAATGAGAACATATGTGAAAGGTATTAGAAAGTGAGGCAGCTCCATAAATACTGGTGGGATCACAATGACATTTATTTGTTTATTTTCTGTCTTTGTCATGGAATGCAGCAACAGAAGCACTAATGTGCCATGACTTGCCCTCACACTCAGTTACAGCAAGAAAGCTCTGTAAAATCATTTGTTTAATATTAGGGAGGTAATTTAACCCATTTTACTGGGCTTTATTTTATTAGAAGCTGCTATAATAGGCTTGCGTCTGATAATTTTACTTTGGTTATAATAACATCCTTTTCCTCATAATGATGAAATTTTTTTCACTCCTTTGATGTCTGTGCTAATTGCTATCTATTGTAATATTTAAATTCAGAATTAAAATGAGTTCCTTCCTTCATCTGTAACTCTTAAAAAAGCCAGTTTGTGAACACAATAACAGCAAATCAAACCCAAACCTGAGGTTTGTTTAACAGCTGAATGGCCCTGCTGTTTTTAATAGATAGTTCATTCCTTCCATCACCAAATGTTTACTGAGTATTTCCTTTGGCCAAATACAGGTGTTAAAAAACTTGCTTTACCAATATGACCCTCTTACTTTGCTCCTTCTTGACATGGATAGTATATATCTTGGAAAAAACTAACAATTTCATAAATTATATCTGGAGTTAAAATAAATAAAAATGGGGTAAGAAGGAAAGGAAAAGAAAGGATGAAGGGTATGGTCATGAATTAGAAAGTAAAGTTCCTGTAGAAGGGTTTCTTAACTATTTTTGGACTTCTGGAATCTCTTTTCTAAAAAACATATGCACTTTCCAAATTTTGCTTAGAATTTTGGCGTATGTACAGACTCACAGAAGCCCCTCCAGGCAACCCAGCTCCATAACAGTATATTTGTTTGAAGTTGAGAAAGTACTCAAGTGGGCACACAAAGCATACAATGTGCCCCTTGAAAGATTTCCCATGTGATTATTGACCTTGTGCCAGAGTTTTATGCATTGCTCAGCCATGTCACTCAAGACAGGGAGCTTCCCATTATGACCTTAAGTGCATTATTATTATTACAGTTAGTGAAAAATCTCCTAATCTTGTGATCATTTTATTGATGGTTAGAAAGCCTTTGGATTATATACTTCTTCAGTGATTATGATGTAATTTATTAGTTAAAAAACTGTTAATACTTTTCCCTTAATTTAGGAGACTGAAGGCAGAGCTATCATATGGTATTTACACAACTTCTAGGCCAGACCTGTTCACTGATCTTTCATTTGCCTACTGTTATGACTCTAACAAAGTGGGACAAGCAGAAATACTCATGGATGATCATGAACTTAGGGTAGGTAACTGTAGGCAGAATCCAAGAGGCACCTAGATCTTACAGGCCAACCAAGGCAAAACTGAAATCTCTGTTATCAAGGATTTATGAATGAGAGGGGTGTGTGTGTGTGTGTGTGTGTGTGTGTGTGTGTGTGCACACTTTGATCCTTTTAAGGAGAGAGGGAAGGTATCTGACAATGCCTTTATAGAAGGACTTCTGACTAGTAGATGCTAAATAAGTGTGTTGACTGAGTGACAAAAGTATCAAATATATATAAGGAAGCCATTTGCCTTATTGAAAATAGTCTTGAAAGTCACCATCCTTTTATTTAATTGAACTCAATGAATATACACTGTGTTCACACATGCCATACATTGTCCTATGCTCTGAGTGACTCAAAGACCATTCCCTGAAGATAGTTGCTGCTAGTACAGTTGGAAAGCACATGTGCAGGCATGCTCCCTTCTTGCTCCCACATCAGACATTTCCAATTGATCATGGTACTCTTTTTGTCTGAACCTAGATTCAGTATCAAAATCTTTTTAAACTCAATGCTCTGATCAGCTGTTTCTAATCAATCTGAATAGGAACAAACAATAAAATCCATTTGTATCCTGACTCTAGGGGAGGGACAGATATACACACAAATACTTAGGGTATCAAGAAAATTATAATCATCCACAAAAATAGATATTCCTTAAGTATTTACTATATGCTGAATCAAGTTCTCAACAATTTATTGTAGCATCAATGCCCAGCAGATAAAAATTATTTAAATAAATCCTATTAAGACCTTCTTTTGACAAGCAAAAAACTATTTTGAAAGCAAGTCATCATCCTTTGATTGGTCTGTTTGCTGAGATCAACTGTGCATTGAATTTTCTTTGTGTACCACACATCTAAGAAGGGAAATGGAGTTCAATATCATTTGCCTTTACTGGAATATGAGATGAAGTAGGACAAGTAAAAAGGAGTGGTTTTTCGAAGAAAAACAATTCAAAGTAAAAAAAGCTAAATAAAGCATCCACTGAGAATGAATGGAAAGAATATGGAAACTAAAATTGCTATATGAATCTCATCTCCCCTCCACTTGACATGGGAAAAAGTAATATTCATTTTCCTCTTCTACTTTAATGGAAAGAAATCTGATTTTCCTTTAGATCAGCTTTTTAAAGAACATCTCATCCTTAATAGGTAAACAAATCATAGAAAAATATTTTTTAAAGTGAGGCATTTCAATTTAACAAAGACTTTCCTTAGAACCTCTAAAAATTTTTTTGAAGGGCAATGGGTATCCAAAAAATGTAAAGAGAAATACTGAATCAGCAAAAGGGCCTTTGGTATGGTGTTTGTCAAAAAAACAAAATAGGCATATGTACTATTAAGAAGACAATTTTGAGCCTCGTTGTATTCTAGCTCAATTTTTCTTTTAAGGGAATTCTGTGCTCAGTTTTGTTTTTTTTTTTTTTTTTTTTTTCGTGATCAGTTGTTGACCTTGGTAGTGACTTGGTGTCATCCTGGTTCCTTCCTTCCTCTCATACCCCATTTCCAGTCCATCAACAAATCCTGCCAGCCCTTTATCCTTGAAATGTTACCAGAACCTAACAACTTTCTACCACTCTCCCATACACTCTTGGTCCACACTAACATTACCTTTCTTTCTTTTTCTCTTTTCTTTTTTCTTCTTTTTGAGACAGTGTCTTACTCTATCACCCAGGCTGGAGTGCAGAGGCACGATCTCAGCTCACTGCAACCTCTGCTTCCCGGGTTTAAGCAATCCTTGTGCCTCAGCTTCCCAAATAGCTGGGGTTACAGGCATGTGTCACCATGCCTGGATAATTTCTTATTTTTAGTAGAGATGGGTCTCACCATGTTGCCCAGGCTGGTCTTGAATTCCTGGCCTCAAGTGGTCCACCCACCTCAGCCTTTCAGTGCTAGGATTGCAAGTGTGAGCTGCCGTGCTGGCTATTACCTTTTGCCTGAGTTATTTCATCAGCTTTCCGTCAGCCTTGTTGCTCCCACCCTGGCCCATTTTCGGTAGTGTGTCTACAGTATCTTGAAGCACACCACACAGAGAAATCATTTCTGAACAGAAATCAGGTCAAGTGGCTCCTCTGTTCAAACTCTCCAGGGGCTTCTAATTTCATTTGGCACAAAGTTGGCATTCTTACAGTAATTACAGCTTGGTTCTTATAGGATCTGTGAGGCTCTGCATTATTTTCCTCCGCCTCAAGGGTCCCACTACTTCTCTGACTGTATCTCCTTCCACTCCCACCACTGCTCACTTTGTTCCAACCACACTGACTGTCTTACAATTCTTTAATCATGTCCCTCTTCAGTACTTATGAGTTCCTTTCTTTGCCTGCTGGAGACGTGCTTCTGACAACTACATTGTCTCCAGCAGGCAAAGAAAGGAACTCATTTTCTTACTCTCTCAGATTTTTGGTTAAAGATCACTTTGTCAGAGAAGTCTTCTTTGACTACCTCAAATGCACCTTATCCCCACTGTCTGTCCTCTCCTCTTGCCCCTCACCCCTTGGCATTTCCTAGAATAGTATTCTGCTTTATTTTCTTCTAAAGTGTTTGTCAATGATTGACATTTTATATATTTGCTTATTGTTTGAATCACTCTATCAGACTGCAAGCCCTGTGAAGGCAGGGACTTCATCTCTTTTGTTCCTGTTGTGTATCAATCTCTTGGAACAGTATCTTGTGTCTAGTTGGTACTCCATAAATACTTGCAGAGTGACTGATGAATGGATAAATGAATGAATGAATGAGTGAATAAATGGATAGAGACTGACTATGAACCAGACACTGGGTTTGGTGCTGTGGATAGAGTAGTAAACAAGAGAGCTCTGGCTACTGGCTTTATGATGCTCACACTCTATTGGTTATTGGCATTCTTATTTTCTCTAAAATGTAGCTGAAATTCTTTTTACAATCAGTTGAAAACAGAGTGAAGAAAAAGTGGGAAAAGAAGCAGTGATACAGTATGATACTGGTTAAGGAAAGAGGAGGGTCAAGATTTTAATGTACAATGTGTTACAGAGTTTCAACATTTTCTGTACTATATTAGTGTCATAAATACTGGAGTTCATTTAGTAAGGCTTCAGATACATCCTGTTCCAAAATTTGCCCTGTAGACTCTCTTTATAATGCCCATCGAGGGAAGGAAGATAAAAGTCAAGCAAAACTGCTTGATGATTTTTTTTATTTCACAGGCATTCTTCACAACTGCTTTCTTTACCCAACATTATTCTTAGAGCACATTCTGCACGGAAAACTCACACCTTATTATTTGCTTTGTTTCACTGAATATCTACTTGCTCTTTCTGACTTGTTCACATGTCCAGTGTTTTATGTGTAGCAAAACCCAGGAGCATCAGATGCTACCTGAACTCTCACGGGCAAGTTGGAAATTTTCAAAATTATTTTACATGTCTCCGCAGAAAATTCTTGAGCCCTCCTTGACCCTCTTCTTCTGCCTAATTTTTTTTTTTTTCAGACAAGGTCTGGCTCTGTTGCCCAGGCTGGAGTGAAGTGGCACAGTCTCAGCTCACTGCAAGCTCCGCCTCCTGGGTTCAAGTAATTCTTGTGCCTCAGCCTCCCAAGTAGCTGGGATTACAGGCATGTGCCACCATGTCCAGCTAATTTTTTTATTGTTAGTAGAGATGGGGTTTCTCCCTGTGGGCCAGGCTGGTCTCAAACTCCTGATCTCAGGTGATCTGCCCACCTCAGCCTCCTGCTGAGATTACAGGCAGGAGCCACTGTACTTGGCTCTGTGTAACTTTTTAAAGTTTAGTGATAATGGATTTTCCTTTTTTTTTTTGAGGGGGGCGGTTCTCATTCTGTCATCCAGGCTGGAGTGCAGTGGCATGATCTCGGCTCACTGCAACCTCTGCCTTTTTGGGGTCAAGCGATTCTCATTCCTCAGCCTCCCAGGTAGCTGGGACTACAGGCATGTGCCACCACACCCAGTTAATTTTTGTATTTTTAGTAGAGATGGGATTTCATCATGTTGGCCAGGCTAGTTTTGAACTCCTGACTTCAAGTGATCTGCCCACCTTGGCCTCCTAAAGCACTGGGATTACAGGCATGAGCAACTGTGCCCAGCTGGATTTCCTTTTCTTAATCTATGGACAGTTCTCCAGCCACTTTGAATGGTGAAGAAGCCATTATAGGAGGCTTGCTAAGTAGAGGGGCAAAGGTAAGCTTCAGGATCCTTTAAAGACTCATTGACATTTTAGGCATGGCTTAGGACAGTAATTGGTTATTTTGCTGCTGTGGAAATGAGCCTTTTTATTTCCAACTGTATGGCTCAAGGAGTCAGAAGGTAGACCACATATTTGTTTATTTATTAGCTAGTGGGTTTTCCTACAATCGTAGAATACTGAGTAGATATATTTTGCTTCTTGAGATTAAATTCCTAATAGAGGATGGTCAGAATTTGTCTGGGGATTCTATGAGTATAAATTAAAATGACAATAGTTGTTACAGAAAGTGCAGGAGTGCCACATTGTCCTTGTTCAGTGGTAGTTTTTCATCTAGTTCCATCAAATAACATCTTGGCTAGATATGAAGGACTTCTGTTTGAACCACTATCACCCATCTAAGTTTCCTGGGCCAATGAGTTTTCTGGTCACTGAGGGGAATTGCAGAGTGGGTTGGATAGTTCTGAACAAAGTCTTGAGGGAATAAATGGAGATCACTTTCAGATAATCATTGGGTGATCCTTGGATGACAGGTTGGCTACTGTCATTGGGTGAACCTCACTAGCTGATGAGAAGAAAGCTACTATAGCTGCTCAAGTCAGGTGATGCACAGGGGTCTCAGGAATGGAAAGGAAACCATATGTGGGGACTGAGACAGTTCTCTGCTGGCAGCTACTTTGGGCTGACAACAAAGGGTACTTTGGCCAATGTCAGCCATCTCTCCCTATTCTGTTCAATTCCTGTCTGTCTCAATAGTCTTTCTCTCTTATCAGTCCTGGAATCTTTACTTGTTCTGGAGAAAGAAAATAAAACTTAATCATTTATTCTTACAATTTTTTGTTTTTTGTTTTTTTGAGAAACACTTAGATCACAGTTCTTGAAACTCAAGAGCCAAACAGTTACTTTCTTCCTTGGTTCCATGCTCACAACCTTCTTTAAGGCAAAGGGGAATTTATTGCATCTGCCAGGGCTGAGAAAAGGGTCACAGAGTCTACATGAAGAAATGAAATGGGGAGTTGAGGTGGAAGTGGTGGAGGTGGAGTGGGGAAGACAGTAAATCACAGTTCAAAATGTTTTCTTTTCCTACTACCATTTCATTCCTGGTTAGGATGCTCTATGCCAAACCCTATATCAGACACCATATTTAACTTTTATAACAACTCCATGGAAAAGATACTATTTTCTGATTTAATAGATGAGGCAATGAAAACCCAGAGAGGTTAAGTAATGTGTACAAGACCATACAACCAGTAAGCAGCAGACCTGGTATTCAAAGTCAGGGCTTTCTAATTCCCAGATCTGTTTGCATGACCACTCATTCACTATTTGTATTGTGAGCCCAGAGAGATGCATTTTGAGCCAAAAAATGCAATGTCCTCTCCCTTACTTTATTTCTATATTTCTAACCCCAGGTTAAATGGAGGTCACATACAAATTGGTGCTGTGGGGTGATCATTCTTTTCAACTTAGACCTGGACTCTGTGGAAAGGATGCACACATTGCTGGAATGTAAAGAGGCCAACTTCTTTTTGCTGTCTGAGCCAGTACAGAGGTGTCAGCTTTTCTTTTATCTTCTGGGGGTGTCTCCTATGGAAATCCTAAGCACCTGCAGGTACCCAGCCTGGATCTAGCACTGTCCTTCCTTAGAAGATAGTGGAAAATAGCAAGCAATTGTTTTCTTCCCTTTCACTCACAAGTCTCTTTGCTTTCACCTGGGCCTCCTTCTAGCAAATTCTATTCTTCCATTTTCCTCTGGATGGCTACTCTGGCCCATTGCCAGCTCTGCAGGAAAACAAGATGCCTTCCTTTCTGGGGTAAGAGATTTCTCATTCCCCACTGCAGCTCCCTTAGTAGATAAAGATTTTTTGGCATGTTTTCAAGGATGTTGCAACTGAATTATCCACCTCTGTGCTTTCTTCCATTTGCTTTTATGACATTTCTTCCATTCTCTATTGTTTCTTGTAACTTTTCTTGATGACAAAAGATACCCTCGATTTACATTTGAAAAAGGGTAGCGACTGCTGTTACAAAGCCAGAACAATACCCACTGAAGCTGAGCTTACTCAATTGAATAGTCGTTTAATATTTTAATAAAAATAAAGACCTCTTTTAGTACCTGCTGCTGTGTCTGTGAAGTTTATGATGCATCTTTTACATTCATTTCCACTTTTAAATTCTAATATTTTCCCTCTCACCCTAGCACAGCTTAATACACTGCAGGGAACATTTTCCCTTGATGATGAAAACAATATTTTTAAGGAAAGTGGGGCTTATAGTTTAAGTATAACCAAGGGACTCATTAAGGAATGTGTTCAATGTCCCAGTACCTGGATTCTCACTTCTAAACTACGACTATTTGTGCTTGAGTTTAAAATATCATTGTTTGATAATTTCTGGGGGGAAATAAAGCATTTGTGTAAGGTTAATACAAAATCAGTAACTTCTGCTAGCTAACCCCTACAAAACTTCAGATGATGACTTTACCTTGGTGAAGTTAGATGGTCCAAAATTTGAGCTTCAAGACTTTGAAACCTGATTTGTCATTACACAGAGAGAAGTATTATTCTGTCAAGGTCAGATTTATATTAACTGGACATATCAAGATTACTATATAAATTGCCAATATCAGTTGATCAATTTTAAAAAAGAAATGTAATTATCATTTGCCCTGGAATAACTGTGTAGCAGGAATCAGCACATTCTTTCTCTATATGAAGACCTTTAGGTGAAACCAAATTGTAAGCAGAAGATTGTAGCATGATTATAGACTCTATACAAAAAGATTAAATTTATTCCAATATATTCCAATATTAGGCACAGTGGTGGTTCTCTGCTCTGGCTATGTCTCCAGGACTACTGGTGTTTATGAAATTTTCAGAAGCTTGGGATCCATTTCAGACCTAAGATTAGGGCAAGGCATTTGTATTTATTTCCTCTTAAAAACTATGTGTGTTTCTGTTGGTCATCAGGGTTGAGATCATTGGTCTGAAGCATTTGTCTCCACTATAGGAATGATTTTGCAGTGGTGCCATATTATTCAGAGTCCACTGGGCAAGACCTTCCCTCCTGGATAGTATGTAGAATCACACCACCAATATTTCCCTTGGTTATACCCTTTGTCTGTGGTCACAGGGACAATCAGTTCTCTTTTTAGATAGGTTTTTGCATCTAGACAAATGCATCCTCCGGCCAGACTCCTTTTAATTTTAGCTAACTTTCTCCAACTCTGCTCTTATCCAACTTGCATGGATCATACAGTTAAATCTTCCAAGCACAAATAATCATGTTTCTTTCTTTGCAAGCTTTGAGAGACTCCTGTTATTTTAATCCCAAGTTCTACTTTTTCAACCAAGAAAAATCAGTGGGCAAAAGATTTTTTTCCAGCTATGTAAGTTTATGCAGAGGTAAGATATTCCACAGAAATATGTATTTCTTGTCATAGGGACCACATCCAGAGGCTTTCAGCCCTTTTCCAGACTGTAGCCAGAATCATCCTTCTTTTAAACATAGTTTTTGTTTTGTTTTGTTTTGTTTTGTTTTAAGGTCTAAACTCTGAAAACTACTTCCAAAGCAGCAGGAAGTACGATCTGTGCACTGCTTACTTCTCTGGTTGCATCCCTCTCCCTCAGCTCCTCAGTCATGCTTCAGCCATTTCTGAACTTTGTTCAGTTCCTTGAATGTGTATCTCTTACATTTTCTCTGCCTAGGATGATATCATCCTCTTCTTCGTCCATTAGCTCTTCTATTCCTTTGGTTCCCAACCTCAATGTCAATTGCTCTGTGTGGCCTTCCCTGATCTCCTCACTTGGTTTGGAAATGTTAACCATGTACTCTCATGGTACCCTTGATCTCCATGGTCAAAACACATACTATGCTTCTTAAAATTGCTCAGGGACTTGCTGTTGCTTTTAGGATAAAGTCCAAATTTAGCCTAGTATTTGATAAATGAGGCCACCTCTTGGGGTCTTATTCCTCTGTCTTCTGGACCATTCTTTCTCAGAGATGCTTTATTTTAGCCATTTGTGGTTACTTCGTAGCCATCTATTAATGTCTTTTTTATTTTTTATTGCATTTTAGGTTTTGGGGTACATGTGAAGAACATGCAAGATTGTTGCATAGGTACACACGTGGCAGTGTGGTTTGCTGCCTTCCTTCCCCTCACCTGTATCTGTCATTTCTCCCTATGCTATCTCGTCCCACCTTCCCACCCCCCCGTCCCTCCCCCATTTCCCCCCAACGGACCCCAGTGTGTAGTGCTCCCCTCCCTGTGTCCATGTGTTCTAATTGTTCAACACCTGCCTATGAGTGAGAACATGCAGTGTTTGATTTTCTGCTTTTGTGTCAGTTTGCTGAGACTGATGGTTTCCAGGTTCATCCATGTCCCTACAAAGGACACGAACTCATCGTTTTTGATGGCTGCATAATATTCCATGGTGTATATGCACCACATTTTCCCTATCCAGTCTATCGTTCGTGGTTACTTTGTAGCCATCTATTAATGTCTTTATTATCAGGTCAATACATTGGAAAGATACATTGGATTTTTATGTTGGATCCATATTGCAATTAGAATTAAACATATGTTCTATACAAATCATTATAGACCAGAGTAGAGAGGCGTGATATTTTCAAGGTGGATTTAGTTCAAAAATTTTAAGATATTATCTCTTTACTACTTCTGAGTTTAATTTCTGGAGACAACCACTCTTGTTGTTAATCACCACACCTGCATACTACCCATGTCTATGTCTTTGCTGAATTGAATAAGGGGGAAAGAATCTTTTTGTAAGCATAGAGTCCCAGTCAATCACATTTCCCAGGCTTAATTGAGAGGAAACTAGCATATCGATGTGTTTGCTCTAGGCAGATCCCAGATTTTCCAGTAGAGTTAGAATTTCATGTAATTTTATATTTTTCTATGTCGGCATTGTGTTAAATGCTTCCCTAAATGGAAATTCATTTTTAGAACGTTTAAAGGTATAAGTAAATTCACAAACTTTTCAAAAATCCTTTGTCAAGCTATATAACTATATATAACTGTATCTCTCTGGTTTGGCAAATCCTGTTACTGTATATATAGAAGCTTCATCTTTCTCCAATAGTCGTGTAAAGGGAACACTGTTTCCCCAGCCTCTTTACAATCTTTCCTCCCATCCTGGTTGCCCATACTCTCTTCATATATACCGCACTTTTCAGAAAGACCTGCATTCAATTTTGGCTCACTTTCTTACTAGCTCTGCTATTTGAATTTTCACTTTTCTGCTCTGTAGGCTAATAATATGAAATGGGGAAAATTAACTGAGATAATGTATGCCAAATGTTTGACATGGTTCATGAAGCAGATTAAGACAGAAAAGATGCTGGGCATCACGGCTCATGCCTGTAATCCCAGCACTTTGGTAGGCAGAGGTAGGATGATTGCTTGAGGCCAGGAATTTGAGATCAGCCTGGGCAAGAGGCAAGACTTTATCTCTACAAAATATTAAAAAATTAGCCAGCCAAGGTGGCATGTGCCTGTAGTCCTAGCTAGTGGGGAGGCTGAGCCAGGAGGATAGCTTAAGCCCAGAAGGTAGAGGCTGCAGTGAACCATGATCATGCCACTGCACTCCAGCCTGGGTGATGGAGCCAGACCCTATCTCAAAAATAAATAAATAAATAAATAAATAAATAAGAGTTTTGTTTGATTTCCCCTTCAGTGACACTGAATTCTCAATTTCCAGAACTTATCTTCAAGCCCCGATGTTATTCCATATACTTTTTATTCTGCCCTGAATCCTCCCCAAACTCTGCCAGAGTTAATCCCTTCTTTCTCCAGGTATCCTCAGCCTCTTTGTTCTTCTCACTCTAGTGAGGCTTCTCTCCCTGTTTTGGAGATCAATAACTTGCCCCAAATACTGTGAGCCCCTCCAGAGATAGGCATTGCCTTATTCATTACTGTGTCCCTAGGGACTGAAACAGTATGTGTCAGAGGTTGTGAGGATTAAGTGAGTTAATACCTGCAGAGTGCCTACAAAAGTACCTAGCACATAGGAAGTGCTCCATGAACATTAGCTATGTTATTAGTTTTTTGATTATCATTAGTGCCCAGCACAGGGACTTGTATAGAGCAAGAACTCACTATGGGCTGAATGAGTAAAGGGAAGAGGGAAGATACATGTACCTTTCTTCTCATTATGGTAGCTTAGCATCTTAGAAACAAATAGTGCAATTGACCACTTATTTTCATCTCCTTTTTTTTGAGACTCTCCCTCTGTTGTTCAGGCTGTTCCCAAGCTACAGTGCAGTGGCATATTTGCAACCTCCTCATTGTAGCCTCCTTGAACTCCTGGACTAAAGGAATTCCCCAATATCAGCCTCCCAGTTGCTAGGACTACAGGTGCATGCTACTAAACCTGGCTAATTTTTAAATTTTTAGTTTGTAGAGACAGGGGTCTCACTTTCATAGACTGGTCTTAAACTCATGGGCTCAAGCAATCCTCCCACCTTGGCCTCCCAAAGTGCTGTGATTACAGGTGTGAGCCACTACTCCAAGCTCATCTCCCTTTTTATAATGATAAAACTGTTTTTTTTTTTGTTTTTTTGCTTGTTTTTTTGGAAAGCCATCTCTCTTTGTGCATGTGGTTCAAAGGATACTAAACTCATTTCCTCAGCTCAAGGTCAGGCATGAATCCAGATGTGGTCACTTAGCATGTCCTATTCCCTGTCCATTGCGACATTGTGCTTAGAGGAGATGGACATGACTCAAGCTGGTCCAAAGAGAGTCAGACTTAGGGCTTGGGTTGTCACTCCTAGAAAAGAGGTGGTATTTATCATAGGTTTACTAATTTATTCAGATGTAAGCCTGGGCTGTGAATGGCCATGTTTGCTGCTGATGGGAGAGAATCGGCCTGGGAACAAAGCCAACTCAGAGCAAAGCAAAGCCAAAAGATACAGACAGATGCTTGATCATATCTCCTAAGCCCTTGGATTCAGTTATGCCTGAACCCAGATTTGTCTCTGATCATTTCACACTAGCATGAACTAAAGGATGTTGTCTGAGAAACCCTGGGGATCCCTGAGAGTCTCTTAAGTGTTTAAAAGGTTAAAATTATTTTAACAATAATAAGATGTTATTTGTATTTTTCACTGTCATCCCCTCATGAGTGTACAGTGGAACTTTACGGGCTAAGTTGTATGTGACAGAGCAGTTGATGGAATGTGGCAGATAGAAGAATGTAGATGTCTTCTATTAAGCTAGACATTAAAGAGATTTATAAAAAAGTAAAATGATAGCATTCTTCTGATGATATATTTTTATTTTGGAATACATACCTACTTTAAAAATAAGATATGCTATTCTAGAAGCATATAGTGGGTGTATAGTTGTTATTTTTAAACGATAAGTAAGTATTTAGAAATTATTATCAGTATGAATTTCTAATATGGTAAATATTGATCAATATAACCCATACAGACAAAAAGTCTTTGGGGGATCATCAGTAATTTTTAAGAGTGTAAAGGGATTTTGGAGCCAAAATATTTGTGCACCTCTGAATTATACAAGTCAATAATTTTTTTTTTTTTTTTTTTTTTTTTTTTTTTTTTTTTTTTGCTGAGGTCATTTTTAGTTGGGTCTCAATCACTTTCAAATGAAAGAGGCTTGATATTGTATTGCATTTCAAAGAAAAATAATATAACCTTGAGAAATTGGGGATGTCCTTTGGCCAATAGTAATCTCTCTCTCTCTCTCTCTCTCTCTCTCTCTCTCTCTCTGTGTGTGTGTGTTTTTTTGTTTGTTTGTTTTTTGACTAGAAAATGTCCCCCTACCCACTGTAATCCCAAAATAAGGAAGAGGTTTGTAATAAGTGAAAGAATTCAGGTCCAGAGAATGCTAGAGTGTGTTGCAGTGTGAACCACATGCAGGAAAGAGACCCTTCTGTATCTTAGCAAAGGGATTCATGAATTCTGTCCTTACGGGAGTGCTGGGGGCTGTTCCAAACCACTGGGATGTTTGGCTATGATTTCAGGTCAGCAGGACAAATATTCTAGGTTAAGGGGCAGAGTTCTTTCGTCTTTCTGATCTGTTAAGACAAGATTTTATAGCCTGAACTCTTAAAATCACTTTCCTCTAATGGGATTTGTTACTTGATTTTTGATTTTCATCAAAATTGCTCTCAGTTTCACACTTCACATATCAAGAAGCTGCTTTGAAAGTGTCTGAAGATTCAGCTGAATGCTGATTTCAGTACTTGGGCAGAACTGATCTATCAGCAGATAAGCCAACTTTGGGGAAAGGCCTATAACAGACAACTGTATTTTTTTTTCTCTTAAATTGCAAACATGAGCAAGAATGTATGGACCTCTTAATTCAAGAAACACTTAAGCAGAAAGTCATAATGACATATCATAGTGACACATGGTCAGAGAAGGCCTCTCAGAAGACGTGATGTTTGAGCTAAGCCCTGTCATGGGAAGATGAGGAAAAAGGAAGTTACTGGCACAGCAAAGAACAAATGCAAGAGGCCCTACAGGGCAAAAGATAAAAGGAAGATGAGAAGGAAGTCCGTGGGGCTGGAGTAGAGTGAGTAAACAAATTCAATGAAGAAAGAGAAGCAGACAGGAAACACATCATGCAAGCACTGTACCATCAAAAGTCACTGAAAGATTTCAAAGGGTGAGGGGAGACAAGATGTATAGAGGTAGAGAAAGTGAGGATGTTCCCTCCTTGGTTTAGCACTCCTGAGAAATAAGACTATTGATTGTTCCTACGTGCCCAAGAAAGAGTCCCTTCTGTATCCTAGCAAAGGGATTCATGTTTTGGCTGCTGTGTCTACTCATGCTGTTATTTGTTTGTTTTTTGAAATGAAGTCTCCCTCTGTCACCCAGGCTGGGGTGCAGTGGCATAATCTTAGCTTACTGAAACCTTCTTCTCCTGAGTTCAAGTAATTTGCATGCCTCAGCCTCCCAAGTAGCTGGGATTACAGGAGCATGCCACCATGCCTGGATAATTTTTCTATTTTTAGTAGAAATGGGGTTTCATCAAGTTGGCTAGGTTGGTCTCAAACTCCTAACCTCAGGTGATCCACTGGCCTTGGCCTCCCAGAGCACTGAGATTACAGGCGTGAGACACTGTGCCCTGCCTACTCATGCTGTTATTTGTATTCAGAGACAGTCCCTCTATCTCCACCTGTTGAAATCCTACCCAACCTTCAGAGAAACCCTCAGAAACCACAGCTCCGTGATGAAGCTATGAAGTTTGGCTGTTTGGTGCTATGGAAAGCCCATGGGCATTGACATCCAGGAAACCTGGTTTTATATCCTGGCTCAGTCAGTGGTAAAGTCATTGTGCATCTCATGTAAGATTCTTAACCTTTCTAAGACTGTTGTTTCCATATATGTGGTAATAATATCCATCTTGAAGAGGTACTGCGGGGATCAAGTGAGATGGTATTTGTAAAGGGCATGGCATATGATAGATGCTTCACAAATGTTAGTTCGCTCCTGTCTTGCAAGGCAGCATGGTAATGTTTAAGAGCATGGGTTTGGCCAGGCGCAGTGGTTCATGCCTGTAATCCCAGCACTTTGGGAGGCTGAGGTGGGTGGATCACAAGGTCAGGAGTTCGAGACCAGCCTGGTCAATATGGTGAAACCCTGTATCTACTAAAGATACAAAAAATTAGCCAGGTATGGTAGTATGCACCTGTAGTCCTAGCTAGGAGGCTGAGACAGAAGAATCGCTTTAACCCGGGAGGTGAAGGTTGTAGTGAGCCAAGATCATGACACTGCACTTCAGCCTGGGTGACAGAGTGAGACTCTGTCTCAAAAAAAAAAAAAAAAAAAAAAAAAAAATAGAGCATGGGCTGTGAATCAGAAAGGTCTGGGTTTGTATCCCATCCTGCTGTAAGCTTAAGCTTCCTGGGTATTCTTAGGCATTATTTCACCTCTTCCCAGGTTCCTCATTTATACATGGAGATAATAATAGTACTAAAACTATAGGATTACCATGAGGATTAAATGAGATAATTTACTGAAAGCAGTTGGCACATTGCCTGACAAATAATAAGGACTCAATAAATACTGTTTTTTATAGCCTAGAGCAGTACCCAGTGCGGGTGCTGTGTGAAACACTATATGTATTACAATGATCTATAATACTTTCTGAATGAATAACTGCTGATGCAGTTGCTAAATTCAGATCTGGAGCATGGGCAACTGGGTAATATCGGGGGCAGAGGAATGGGGAACTGATGCAGATGCCCATGTGGGCATCCAAGAGTAAATTCAATAAGCAGGCACAGAGAGCAACGTGGGCTAAGGAAGCTGGTGGTGACAAACTTGCTTTCTTTATAATTTTGATGCATGAAAAACACAAACTGAATCTCCTAAGCTATAATCAACAAGAATAAACTTCTTAAAAAATACAACTGAATTTCCATGAGTCATATTTCTTTCTTGATGATATTTGGAGAGATCTAGGGTCCAGACGTGATTGCTCCCACAGAATGCATGCATCTCTATCTCTGCTGGTGCAGTGTCAAGCTTGCCAGCTCTACTCAAGAGGGGGTGGGCATCCAGGCTGGTGGTAATTGACTAGGTTACATATCACGAGCATTCTAATGCTACCCCCATAATCAAGGGGGTGCAACTGGCCCAATATTCTTGGGCAAGGAATCTTGGGGAAATGCCAAGAAAGAAGCCTTCAACGTTAATATTGATCACTGATGACATGATGACTCTCTTTCTTGGTATAAGCTCTACTCCAAATGTAAGTCTTTGAGTTCTAAAATACTCCCAAATTACTGACACATGCTCAGGCTCTGGCACAGTGGCTTTCATGATAAATGTTCAACTCAGTTTATTGGAGTGATATTTGGCTGAAGAAAGATGAAAAGAAATCTAAAGATAATATTGACACAGAGTCAGAGAGTTGCGAAAGTCAAACCTTTCCTAAGAGAACCTCTTTACATAACTCCATTCATATCACAGTCTATATAATAGTACCCCCTGGAGTTGTGCAGGGCATGGGTTGTGTGATCATTTGGAGCATCATTAGAATTTCTAAACTGAAAATTTTCAAATTCCAAAATACATAGATGAGTATTGAACCCTTATTATGTACCAAATGCTTTCTTAGATATTATCTTAGTTTACTAAGTCAGGCCTAAAATCCCAGGACCCATTCTTGATCTTCTTTCCCTCGCCTTACCTCCAACCCAACAGCAACTCCTGTCAACTTGACTTTTAAAGTACGATGTAAATCTGATCACTGCTCAGCACCTTCTCTGCCACTACCTGAGGTCACACCTTCATCATCCCTCACCTCCAAGACCTCGGCAGTCACCTAACTTACCACCTGCTTCCATTCCTGTTCTACTCTGTAGCTGGAATGTTCTTCAAACAATGCAAGTCAAACTATGTGTTTTTCCCCCCTAGGGATCTTTGCACTTGTTCTTTCCTCTTGGAGTGCTCTTCCCTGAAATCAAACATCTTCTCTTTTTATCATTTTGATCAGATATTACCTCCTCAGAGATGCCTTGCCTAACTACTGCCAAATCCAAAATAATCTTTCTCAGTGAGACTGTCACTCACTATTCCCTTAACCTGCTTTGTTTTCTTCAAAGAACTTAGCATAATCTGAAATGTTATTGTTTATTTACAGATTTACTTATTGTCTATCACCACCACTAGAATGTAAGCTTCATGAAGGCAGGGGATTTGTCTTGTTCACTGCTTTTTCTTTCATACTTAAAACAGTTCCTAGTACATAGTAGGCACTCGATAAATGTGTGTTAAATATGCTCAAGGAATTTAATGCTTAGAGTAGGGGTTCTCAAAGTGTAGCCCTGGACCATTAGCATCAGAAACAACTGTGAAATTGTTACAAGTGCAAATTCTCAGTTTCTAACTTGGACCTGTTAATACTTAATCAAAAACACTAGGACTGGGACCCAGCAATTGATGTTTTAAGAAGCTCTCCAGGAAATTCTGATGCATGCTCAAGGTTGAAAACCACTGCAATAAGACAAACACGTAAAATATAATTAGGCTTGTACAGATAAGAATGTTACATTTTAGAAAGGTAACATAGTTCAGACAGGAAAGGACTAGCATGTATTGCCAAATGTCACATTATAAGCACCCAATAAATAGTATTAATAATAGTATTTGTAATTGTATTGTTACCTATTGTGCTAGATGCTATATTTAATCATCACAGTAATTCTGTTTAGTATCAATGCTTCTGTTGTTTATATACATTTATTGAGGCTCAGACAGTTAAGTAAGTTATCCAAGATCATCTAGCAAGAAAGAGACAGAAAGATCTGCTTGCTTGCTTGCGTCTTTCCTTTTTTCAAAGAGATCTAACTAAGGACAGATCACTGATGTGCCAGCAGATATGCAAGGAAAACACATTTGGCATTTTCTGAAACAAATGCCAAGTTTCCACATTTGGAAATGATGAATGGTGGGTCTTGACATCAAGGGTATCCTCAAAAGGGGAAGTAGATGCTCTTTCATTCTGGTGGCTTCAACTCAGAGATACTAGCTCTAGCTGACCTTGATGAGCCTCATCTTTTTCTATCTCGGAAACAGCAGCTTTGTGGACTTTGGATGTGGGCTGTCAAAAGCCTGGCTTGGACATCAGGAAGAATGAATAATTATGGGCTCAGCAAATCACATGGGCCCCACTGCCTTCATGGAAGAGAACTGACATTTGATGGTGATGGAGAAGTCGATGATGGAAATATATAAATATATATACTTCTGAAGTCGAGTCACAGCTGTTCTTGGAATTGCACATCCTGAACACATACAGACTAAACCCCAAACAGCAAACTCTTAAAATTATGCTACAGCAATCTGGTCAATTTAACCATGAATATTGATGGAGAAATTACATCAACTGGCCTTTCCAATTCTTCCTTATTCCTTTCTCTATTTAGGTTTTTATAGCAACATCAATCCATTTCTCATTTTTTAGTTCCTTTATAATAGGGAGGCAAGCATTCATGAGACAAATATGCCTTTAGTCTCTAATATAGACAAAATCAGAGTTGTATTAATTTCTGCTTAAAGTTGATAGCTTTACAGATATGTATTTAGGCATGGAGGATTTCCCAAGAATCCAAGGTATTAATATTACTGTCAAAGTTTTGCTTTGAGGTGGCTATTGACCATGGGACAAGTGGACTTACAGAAAGCAAGGACAATGTGCTTTGAGTTATCAGAAAAGGAGACCACTGTCTGAATCATGTGTGTCTCCAGCCCTAATGTGCAATACCTACCACATAGTACACCTAATAAATCTCTATGGAATGAACACTTAGAAGTTGAACTTGTAATAGGAACTCAACAAATAGTTTTTGACTGGATAAAAGAAGGAAGCAGGGAAAGATTCTCACTATATCTGCCATATGATAAGCATTCAACAAACATATCTTGGTTAAGAAAGTACTCCTGAAAGCCTCAGTGAATATTGAGTGAGATTTGAACAAATGCTTGGCACATGGTAGGTAGCTGAAGAATAACACCAGAATGAACAATCAGTCATATTTTCTGCCACAAAAATGCTGTCCTCAGAGTATAATGGAAAGACACTGGGCTACTTCCCGAGAGCAGAATCCTTATGCTTGGAACATGTATTTCTAAGTAAGTCTCTGTGTATTGCATATCATTAACAAAAACTTGGGCTGTTCATTTGTGCAGTAACAGCTTTGTTTCTTTTCTCACCACTTCTGGGAGGCACACAGACACTCATTTATCCAAGCTCACACATTAAGACAAGGGTATGGTCCAGGCTTCTGACACGTCCACACTCATTAGAGCCACAAGAAAAGCCATTTCCCCCCCAAATGCTTAAAGAGTGGCTCTGTTCGTGCACGTAGATCCTTTGTATCAGTCCACATGGCAGAGTTCTGACACATTTGATGTCATGAGCATGTGACTTCATGAATTTTTCTAGACATCTCCCTTTGCTACCCAGACACTAAGGCCATGTAACCAACTCTGCTTAGCTCTCAAAAAGGACTAATATGGAAAAGCTTTTCTGAAAAACAACATTTCACCTGTAACTGACGTTGCCTTCAAAATCAAGATGCTATTTTCTGCTTGATTTTAGTTCTCTTTGGGTTAGGAGACTAGGTATTACTGAGGATCTGAAATCTCATGTCATTCTGGAAGGAGGCACTCATTGTAAGAAGTCGTCTTTCTTGGGTGTGTTAATCAAGCTCTTTGTGCCTCAGTTTCTTCTGTATAAAAGGGTTAATAATAATACCTATTGCATAGGGTTGTTGTGAGGATAGGGAGTTAAGGTATGGAAAGCACACAGAAAGGATCATTGGAAGTGCCCAGGAAATCTATCTTTCCTTAGCAAAGAAACCAAGTCTGAGACACGGCACAGAGATCATGGGGTACCATATCTTACAAAGTGGCCTTGGTAGGAGAGATGGAGAGGCAACATGGCTTTGGTCCCATTGGAAGAGCTCTGTATTCCTGTGCTGCTTGCATCAGTGCAGCACCCTTACTCACCTAACGGTTTGGGGCTCCATGTCAGATTCCAGATAGCAATGCCTTTCAGCTGCTGCCTAAGAACAACAACAAAAAAATAAAACCAAGGATTAGTATATATAATCTTCCATTTTGCAAATGAGAAGACTGAGGACTCAAGATCTCCTGATACACCCAGTGATTGTTCCATTTTCCACCTGTGGTCCTGACTTACCCCTCAAAATTGATTGTTCGCACCCTATGGGTATAACCCAGACCCCATTAGACAGACATAAGGGAGACAAAAATCAACTCTCATTTTCCAGTTGAAATGAAGCTTGTATCTTTTCAATAATGTGTCCAAGGCTAGGCAGTTAGAAAGCTGCTTGAACTGTAATGTGGGTTTCTTTTATTCATCATTCATCACTATTTATAGAACATCTACATTTCAGTCACTTTTAGCACTATTTCTACTTACGCTCTAGAACCCGCTGCTTAGAATAGGGCTACCACCATAGGTACAAAAATTCTCATAATGCTAAGATATTACTTTCCAAGGTCATGTTCTCTTTCATTCTGCTTAAGGAGCCAAAAGGGGCTTAAGAAACTTTCAAACCTTCCAGAAAAAAAAAAAACAAAACAAAACACCCCATAATCTGAGTTGTGAGGAGGCCAGAATCAATCTTCAACTGGTACCTTTGCTTTCTTGGTATGACTTTTCTCATTTATAAAATGGAGATGAAAATGCCCTTCTCACATTGCTGATGGAAGAGTTGAATGAGATAATGCTCAGCCCAGGCCTTGCAGGAGAAATTCAGCGAATTAGATATACCCTCTCCTTTTCTGGGGAGTATGTGCCCTTCTATTTTCTCAGATTCCTTTCAGGGATCCACTCAGCTTGGGTGTACTAAATTCTTGTTTCTGGCCTTTTCCCCTCTGACCCACATGAATATTTTTGTTTAATCCTAGCCAAAGTCCAGTTCCCTGGATGGCACAACAGCTGTATTTAGGAGTGATTATCTTCTTTAAAAAAAATCCTCACATTAGCTCCTTGATGTAAACAGAACAGGTGATGTTACTCACATTCCTCAGACAGTAACGCTGACTTTCAGGAAAGTCAAGTGACTTGCCCAAGGTCATGCAGCTCATGGCCTCTGAGCTGGAATGCAAATAGAAGTTTATTTGACTCCCTTGGCTGCCTCGTGTTAAAACCTTTGTCTATCCTCCCCCAGCACAAGGAGCTATATTTTTATATAAGACAATTTTAGTCTTTCCTCAATAGGTGGTAAAAATACTGGTGAGGGAGGTCATTCCACCTTGGTGGCTGCTTCGAAGGCTTGGAAATGTGTGTGAGGCAGAGGGAGAGGGTTAGCATGACATTTGGTCCCCCACACCATGCAAGTTGAGGAGGTGGGGGACATTGGGACAAGTCAAGCATAAAGGAAGAGCGAGGCCTTCCAAGCACTGCCCTATGTAAACACAGCCGTGGCAGAGGGAAGGTTGCCTACAAGGACACACTTGATGTTTCCTTGCGTTTTTGAGGGGAAGGGCTGAGTCACCACGGAAGCACCGTCACTTTCCCTCCCCCAGGGTGTAGATAACTGAGGTGTGAGTCTAATATAATGCAACTGATGCTCTGCATTCCTGAACTGCTCACATAGTCAGAGAATTGTCCCCCTTCACCCACCAATTTGCCCCTACCCTCTTCTCCCTGTTTTTTGAGGTTCCAAGTTACTGTTCTAACTCCTGTCCCCACCCGCACCCCTGCTCAGTATTCTTCTAATGCAGATACATTGACCATTAACGTATAGGCAATGTATCCCCTACGTACTTGGAAACTCATATGTAAAATTTTGCCTGCAATTAATAGAAGAACCAACTTAAAGTGGCTTAAATTTTTATACATATATAACATTAAATAAGAAGAAATAGAGAGGAAAGTGGTTTCAGGGTTGATTAACTCTGAGGCTTAAAGTCAGCGGCTTCCCTTCACCTTTCTCTACTCTCATCTTTAGCGAGTTAGTTTCATCTTTAGAGTCATATGATTATGGTCCTAAGAAGGCTACTGCAGCTGCAGGCTTCACATTCTTAAACAGATGCACCCAAAGGCAGAAAGAGGGGTCATTCTTTTTGTGAAGTTTTTGTTTTTTTAAATCAGGGAGTAAAGCCTTTCCACATGTCCTATGGCTGACATTTAAGTGGGACGGGGATAATTTCTTTTTTGGTCAAATCTCAACCTGCCCTTAGCTCAAACAATCTAAGCCAGCAGGACTGGAATTACTACTACAGATTTTCATGAATAAAGACATCTCCTGGAACTGAGGAGGTTCTCTTCTACCAGGACAGGACAGGTCTGTCTAGGGAGAATAGACAAAACTGAATCAGGGCTTGGTGGCAAGGGAGGAGGAGAAAAATAAGCTGTTGGGAAGGCAACCAGTGTCTTCTATAATATTATCTAAGACTATTGTGATGATTAAATGGGATACGTGTAAAATGCCGTGCCTGGCAGATCATAACTTTCAAATAAATGTTCAATGTTATCTTTTCTGCTCTGATTTTTATTGCATCTTGTGCTTGCTATTCCTCAAACTGGCTCACAGCCTTAACCCATATTCTCTCTGCTTAGCATGCTCTTTTCCTAATGCAATGCTACCAGTACCCAAAAGCTCACCTCAAATGTCAAATCTACAATAATGTTTTCCTTGATTTCTCAATCCTCTAAGGTGTTCATTTGTTTCTTATTTATGGTTTTAATCATGCAGTGTCTTGTGTTTGTGTACTGTCTGAGATTTCTCTACAGCGTGAGCTTCTTGAGAATTACACAGGTCTCATTGACTCCGCACTTCTTTGAATAACCTCTAGTGGGCCTAACACACAATAGACACTAAATGAACAGCCTTGGAATTGAATTGAATGAATATTGTTCAACACTATTATCTTGAAGCTCCAATATTGGCCAAAGTGTATGGTACATTTTTTTTATTGTGGTAATAGACACAGCATCAAATTTACCATTTTAAGGTATATAGTTCAGTAGCATTAAGTACATTCCCATTGTTGTACAACCATTACCACCATCTACCTCCAGAACTTAAAAAGTTTCCCAAACTGAAATCCTGAACCCATTAGGCAATAACTTTCCATTTACCCCTCTCCACAGCCCCTGGCAACCACCATTCTATGTTCTGTCTCTATGAATTTGACTACTCTAGATACCTTATATAAGTGGGATAATACAATATTTGTCCTTTTATTTTGCTTGGCAGTTGGTCCTCAAGGTTCATCCATATTGTGGCACGTGTTAGAATCTTTATTTTTCTTATATTCCATTGTAGGTAAGTACCACATTGTGCTTCTCCATTCATCCATTGACGGACATATGAGTTGTTTCCATCTTTTGATTATTGTGAAAAATTCTGCTTAAACGCCAGTATACAAATCTCTGTTCAAGTCTCTGTTTTCAACTCTTTTGTATATATAACCAAAAGGCAAACTGATAAATCATATGATGATTCTATGTTTAATTTTTGAGGGGCTGCCATACTGTTTCCTACAGTGGCTACACCATTGGCACATTATTTTGACTTGTACCAGTGGTAGCAAATCTCAGACCTTGGAGCATGGTTATGGTTTTTCTTTTTACTATACTTTAAGTTCTGGGAAACATTTACAGAACATGCAGGTTTGTTACATAGGTATACATGTGTCATAGTGGTTTGCTGCACCCATCAACCCGTCATCTAGGTTTTAAGCCCCACATACATTAGGTATTTGTCCTAATGCTCTCCCGCCCATTGTCCCCCCCAACCCCTGACAGGCCCTGATGTATGATGTTCCCCTCCCTGTGTCCATGTGTTCTCATTGTTCAACTCCCACTTATGAGTGAGAACAGAGTATGGGTATGATTTTTTAACATCACATGCATCGTCTAAGGTGTCATGTTGGTTCATATCTATTCTAATCAATTAAGCCTATAATGACAACTTTCAGTAAAAAAAGATGTAAGGCAGATCAGCATAGAGATTTATAGTTCATGGCCTAAGCCACACAGACCTAGATTCTGAATGTGGTTGCTATGACTCACTGTATGGCCTTGGCAAGTTGCTCTACATCACCAAGTCTCAGTTTTGTCACCTGTAAGATGGGGATGATAATAATAGAACCTACCTCTCTGGTGACTGTGGAAATTAGTAAGATAGTGCAGGTAAAGTTCTCACTGCAGGGCATGACAGAGTGAATATCCAATAACTGTAGTAATAAATCATATAATAATAATTAATAATGGGATAGGCCCAGATAATGATTTTGAAAGCCATTCTCAGAGAGAAGTTTCAAATTGGCTTTATGAAGAGCAATATTAAGTGTTTAGTCCCTGGAGATATCTACCTTGATGCACAGAATTTATTCAGATATCACAGTTTTGTCACATTTTGCCATAGTCAAGATTCTTTTGGTTTCTAGTAAGAAAAGCCTGCTTAAACAGGTATAAGCAAAATGGGGACTGTATCTTAGGGATACATGGCAGGGGAGGGAGCTCTTAAAGAACTCTGGACTAAGACATAGCCAGGCAGTGTGTCTATTTATGTCTGGGGCCCTTACTGTGATAGCTCATCTCTCTGGGCATCTGCTCTGTTCTCATCCTTTCTGAAGATTGGCTTACTTTGCCAGTTGCTGTACATGATGTGCCTACAGCTCTTGAGTTTTGTATTTGTTCACCCTAGCCTCAAAAACTAACTTGCTGAATCTGAATTCCCATGACAAATTCCTAGGAAAATCTGATTGTTCCTGGTGGGTCAGGTGCCCATCATCTATAAAACTTGGTCAGGAGGCTGTGTGACAGTCAAAGGGAACAAACATGGCAGCCCAAAGTAGATACAGTGGAGTTCAGAGAAAGGGGGTTCTTGTGTTTTTTGTAGATTCACCAAAAGGTGTTCACAACAAAAGATTTTAACACGCAACGTGGCTCCTTGTTGTCATATTTTAAATCCATTTAAGTAATTTCTTTAAACATTTAAATAGCTTCTTGGCTATCCAAAGAAGAGGGAGGCTTTCATTCTTTAATCAGAAGTTGTGCCAAGAAATTGGGTTAACAAAAACCTCAGATCAAGTGTTCCCCCTCACATTTCTTCTCAGTCAAAATATCTCATATGTCTCAGATGCCGTTTTCTTTTGAGAAGGGTCCAGAGTCCATTCTGGACAGAAGGACTGGTCCTTGGCAATGTTACAGCCTGATGACGGATGACTCATTATTACAACTCTATACATGTGTTTTGCCAGCACAAAAGGGGAGAAAAATACCACAAAATGAGAAGACGAAGGATAGGTCTTTAATATTTTGGCCATCCAAAGTCTTGTCATCTATCAGGTTCTGGAACTCTGCCACCCACCCACTTGGCCAGTGCTAGACTAGAAATGATGAACATAAGTCACTGTGGTTTTTTTGGTTTTTCAAAAATAGAAGAAAGGAGATGTGGCTAGAATATGGCATGTCTGGGTTTCCAGATATATCTGCTTGCACAGGCAGATGAAGGCCCCAGTGCATAATATTGTAGATGTCATTACAGGGGTCCTCCAAATTTCAATGCTATCGGTTCCCATAGATCAGAAGAAGACACTTTTACTTGGCTTTACCTTTTTTATAATTATAAAGGTAGAAGTTTCTCACTCTTAAGAAAGAAAGTTTACAAAAACAAATGACTTCTCCATAATCTTATTCCACAGATATAACCACTGAAAGTCATTTAGTTTATATGCTTTCAACACTTTTTCTATATGTGTTTGCTAATATAAGTAAAAGCATGCTTTTTCTACATAAAATTATTTTTACTGAAGTGGACTAATACAATAGTGTGGCTCTGAAATCCTTTTTTCATAACAGTGTATCTTACCCATTTTTCCCCTGTCAGTACCCAGAACTCTCATTCTTTACAGACTGCACAATTTTCCATTGTATGGGTGTACTTTATTTATTCAGCTCCAATAATAGCTATTCAGGAAGTGAGAAAAATACTTAATATTTATATTTCCCTTCATTTTCTCTCTTCTTTTTTTGCTTCTCACATCTATACTATTTTATTGGGCAAAGGTGATCTTTGGATCGAAACTCAGAAGTGGCTTCTGTTTACTCTGGTGGCCACATGGCTGCTTTAAAATGAGCATTTCTCTTAGTTATTCACTGTGAGCTTCAATTATTTGGTTAATTATTCTCAACTCAAATAAATCACCCTTCATCTGTCAATTAAATGTCTAGAATGCTTTCAGACCTACAGAAATCTAAGGGCTGAGAAAGATCTAGATCTGGGAAGAATCAGGAAACTGAGAGAGTTCTTCTGCAGTTTCTGCACTGTCTTTTGATTTTTTCCCCTTCTTTGGTTGCCATGGGAATTTGTGGAGTGCACAGGGTGTGTATGTGTGTGTGTGTGTGCGTGCGAGTGCGTGTGTGTGTGTTAGTATGCACGTGGGTGTGTCTGGGGAAAAAAAAGGCCACGCAAGGATGACTCCCCAGAGCAAATGTTGATCTGTGCAAAGCCCAAAAAGCAGCCAGGTGGAATTTTGGGGTCACTAGGCAGTAGGAGAAGTGACCTTAGTAAATTAGGACAAAGCTCAGGGCCAAGGTTGGATGCTATTTCTGTAGATTTCCTGAATTTGGAAAATTGATTTCTTTGCCAGTGTGATGATGCTTTGGGTATCTCTGATTAATTAAACCCCTCTGGGCCGCTTTTGTGACTAACGTTGTGGACTTCTGTGTAACACACCATTGAATAAACTAGAAGATCTTGAAAAATATCTGTGATGGCCCTTATTATTTATACCTTATTTGGGCCACATATGTTGGAAAAGAGCTTCCGTTTAAGATGGATGCTGGCTACTAGGGGTGTGAGGTTGGGAGGTGTGACTGGAGAAGAGTGGATGAGGTTTTAGGATGAATTCAAGGCATCCAGCAACTGCTTTCAAAATATTGTTGTCTGTAGTGATAGAAATGTTAGTCTGTGTTGCTTAGAAGGGCAGCCTATCTCAGAGAAGCTTTTATTCTTCAAATGCTAATTTAAGCACAGCGTGGTTTCCCAAGTATAAACACAGATTTAGTGTGTACTCTACCCTACTCAATATACAATCGTGTATCTGCAAAAGCCACCTTGTTCTCAGTCTCATATTGCTGGGTACAGGCAAGAACCATCAGCCTTACAGTTCTGATTTCTCTTGGGATAAGGATTGTTTTCTAGGGACCAAAGAAATCATTACAGCTCTTGTGATAATAAGTCAAATTTTTTTACATTAAAGTGTTCTTTTAATGTATAAAGCCCCTTTGATCCATGGTTTCATATGCTCCTCTCTATAAATCCTGGAAGGTAGGCATGGATTATTATCCCTTTTCTTTTCAGATGGGGAAAATGAACTCAGAAATAGCAAGTGGGAGCCAGGTGCCATGGTGATTAGTAACATGGTCTACAGGGTTTGGCAGAACTGGGTTCCAATGGGAGCTTCACCCTCTATTGTTGATGTGACCTTCTGCAAGTTAACATATTTCTCTGCTCTTCAGTTCCGTTTTCTGTACAGTGAGGATAGTAATTTCGACTTTATATGGATCATTGCAAGATTAAGTAAAATAAGTCATGTTAAGCATTCGGTACAGTGTTTGGCACATAGGAAGTCCTCAGCAAATGTAGAAACTCTGAATAATATGTTCAAGGACAAAAAGATGGTAAGTTACAAAACAGGACTAGAGTTTGAGTCTGACTCTGAGCCAAGTATCTTTTTTACTACACCATAGAGCCTATCTCAAGACTCTCTGGGGGGAAGTGAATTTGTTCCTGTTGGAACAATCTAGAATCTCTTCTTTGTGGTAGCCGCACATTTGAAATGTACTGATTCTGCAAGCTTGGGGCATCTTTAGGACAGAAAGAACACAGAAGGGGCTAACACATTCTGAGTGTTCGGTACTACTGTGTTCAGGTAGCCTTAAAATATTGCCTTATTTTATCATGACACTCTCACTTATCATAAAGACAAGCAACAGGAGGCTCAAGTAGGTAGCTTGTCCCAGATCAGGCAGAGCTGCCCGACACCAAAGACATCTTTCTGCTGCTCTAACTAAGGGCCACGAAAAAAGGCCCAAGAGACAAGTTTGGGCTGAGAAGGTGTGGGCTGTATTTGGTTTGCCTGCCTGTTCAAGACTCCTTCCTCAGTCTGACTCCCTGGACTATTTCAAGGCTGCCATGTCATTTCAGTCCCCCACAAAAAGCCATGAAGAATGTGCAGGGGAAAAAAAGAAACCCAAGGAAATCTATTATTGGCACTCGCCCTTGATTTGCTATTATGACGTCCATTCTGCAAAGAAGTGTTTATATCCTTATAAGGTTTCTAGCATCAATTTAACTGTGTTATCTCCCAGTAGATGGTACAAAATGCAATCTCAGTAGCATACGGCAGAGAGAGGTGGGAGAGTTTCTTGGCTGGGGAATGAGAGAGAAATTAAAAAGGGCCTACTATGCTGAGTCACTAAGGCAAAGCAGCTTACTATGGACCACATTCAGACCTGAGCCAAGACACAGCAGCGAGTCAGTTACTGGTTAGGGCCGCTGAGATGGTTCCTCATTGGGAACGCATCTTCTGAGAAGCTGCAGCCAAAAAAAGGGGGAAAAACGCCAACATCCTGAACATTTTAAGTTCATCGGTTATATTTTTATACAGTTAAATCAAGTACAAAAACAGAAAAAAAGAAAGTCATGTTTCCACCAGCTTTCCTTGAGCCTCCCCCAACACACGCTCACCAGCCGGATGCGTTAGCTCTCCTCTCTTTGTCCTCATAATAATACACTTAAAATTAGTGGGTATTGTTCATGGGCCAGACACCGGGCCCAGAGCAACCAATGCTTTATCTTATTTAATTGTTGCAAAAATCTCATGGGGTAGGTGCATTCCCAGTTTTGAAATGAGGAAACAAATGCTTAGAGATGTTGAGTAGTTTCAGAGCCAGAGTTACACAGCCAGAATCAGAATCAGATGCTTTCTGACCCCAGAGATGGAATCCTTAACTGCTGGTCACTACTATTTAACCACTACCTAAAGTTCAGAGGCCCAAGAAATCTTTCAGTTTGGGAGTCCCAAACCTGGCTTATTATCGGAATAATTTGGTGAGCTAAAAGCAAAACTAAAAAAATAAAACAAAGCAAAAAAGATCCTTGTTTAGAAGGTTTATGTTAGAACCTGGAAATTTAAATTTATTGCATCCCCCACCCTCAGGTGATTCTAATCAAACCTAAGTTGGAAAACACAAGTCTAATCTATCCTGTTTCTTAAAATGTGGCAGCTTAAAATAATGGTGATTTGCCCATGGAAGTACATCAAGCTGACAGTATACCAGAACTTGATTCTTGGTCATCTCTCCATATTACCATGTCCATCAATTGATTAATGAACCAGCAACCTAGGTGGCCAAGTCATTAGCTCTGTGAACTAGATGATGTGCCTTGCCTTGTTTTGAGGGAGGGGGAACTGGGATATTGGTGAGGACTAGATCAATTATGGAAGGTTCTTGGAAGGGGATAGACCTACATTCAACAATATTCCATTAACATTCCAGGCTCTTCGTTCTCAGTAAATAGGATTTGGAGAGTTGCAGAATTGTGAATCAAATATGGGGTATTTTCAGAAAGAGAAGAATTGCCTAAAGTACAGACATGAGAATGGGATTTCCATGTCAGGACATGAATATATTCCAATCTGAGAAACCCACCAGCTAGAGATAAGGAAATGCTAAAAGAATTCTATAGAAAAAGAAAAGATTATAAAGAACATACAAGTTAATAAGATCACCTGCCACAAGGACTTCCCATTCTGTTTACTGCCCAGAACCTGAAGCACCTTTCCATATTTGGTGAATTTGCTCTGTGTAAGTCTATGAAAGAGGAAGAGGCTCCATAGATACTTGTTTTGTTTGCCTCTGGAAGCTGGTGTGTAGACGTGGTGGACAATTAGATATTCCCAACCTGATTGTACATCTAATCAACTGATATTGGGAATTCAATTGGGTGATTGAGATCAGGCATCCAAGGGCCAGTAGTGGGCAGAGGCTGTGTCCAATGTCTAGACAGACTTTCTGTGATGCACCCTTGGCTGTGGACATGACTACTTAGCTTCCCTCAGCTCCTGCCCCTTGCTCAAACCACGCTTTGCAGCCTCTCCACTGAGTCTGGGAACCACTCAATGCCCAGCCCAACATTTTCTTCACTGCTTCACTTAGCCAGTTTATATACCTTGCAAACAAGAAATTTGACCCATGTGCTTTCTACACATGGATCCCTACTGGCTCCCTGCTAAAATTTCTCAACAATTTTCTGTTTTACTTATTCCAACATTTTCCCTAACAACAATCTACTAAAGAGGTCACTTTAAAGTGCTTCATTATAATATGTCTTTATTTGTGAGGCATCTATCACCATAACTTCAGTTTTCAAAGATGAGGAAACTGGAGCTCTTAGGAATAAGTAAGAATGCTATGTTCAGATCCTTATTCTGACACTTAACTCTGGGATTTTGGGAGAATCTTATTAACTTCTCTCAGTCTTCATTTGCTTGTCTTTGAAAGAAAGAAAGTGACCAGCTATTTCCCGGGGTTGCTGGAGGGATGAAATATATGGCAAAATAATCTAAATGTTATAAAACATAATCTTAAATAAAAGTTATCATTATCACTGTGACTCTATCACCCAGACAACATTTGTATTTTAATTCACTTTAAATTCACTGTATTTCAAAGGGATGAAAATTATAGCCTGAAAATCCTCCCATCCTAAAGGACATTCAAGCCAACATGTAAATATTAATTTTCAACAAAACTGGTTTTCAACTGCATGTTGATTCCAGTTCTGTAAATGGTTCATTTTAGGGTCCCTGTTAAGAGCATTTTATCTGAGTTATGGCTGTTTTACAGGAACACTGGGCTGAAGGCATCTCTTCTGAGAAAGTTGAGCCAGTATTGACTCCAATGGACTGGGCATTTTCCCTAAAACATGTATGGGAATCGGAAGAAAAATGATCTCTTTTAATTGAAAGGCTCATGAGGCTTGACCTACCAGAAACAATGAAGCTATCACTTAGAACACTTGTCAATGGTGAGGGCTCCAGAAGCTCCCCACTAGATGCAATGCCAAAGGTTTAATGGGAAGCAGAGGAGTGTTGGGCTCTTCCCTTGATACTGAATGGGAGGAAATGCCTTTCTGGGCAAAGAGTCCTCTTCTGGAGAAACAGTTCTGCTGTATTCCTGGCTAGTGCTATAATGGCCATTTTTCATTTAGAATCTAAGGGACTGATGTTAAAGCCTCCTGAGAAAGATAGGGAAGTTTGACCTTATCCTTATTGCCTCCGTGTCCAGAGCAGGGAACAACTGGATTTTCTGTTTATGGAAAGCTCTTTTGAGCTATGCACTTTCCCCATGCCTTTCATTGAGTATCTTCCGTAAACCTAAAATACAATTTGTTTGTTTCCATGCCTGTCCTTTCTCCTTTCTCCTAATTCTATGACACCTTCTCACTGTGACATCTCAGAGGTAAAGATGTCATTATTCTTATCAAGAGCTGACTATTGCCCTTGGTCTTGACTCTATCATTTCCTAAATGTCCTATCTTCATCCCCCTTTTTTTTCCAATTTTCTAACTCTGTAATATCTTCCTTTATTTTGCCTCTATCTCTATAGACTATAAATTCACTGCAAGATTCTTTTGTCTTAAAAATTACCTTTCTCTTGACCCTGTGTTCCCTTCTAGCTCCCATCACTCTAGCTTTCCTTCACAGTCAAGCAACCAAGAGTTATCTCTGCTCCCTGTCATACTCCCTCACTTCATTCAGCTTTTTATGATTGTTCTCCCTGGCTCCTACTGTCCTACCACCTCACGGAAACTGCACTTCTTCAGTTTATCAATTGCCAATTCAGTTGACCCTCTCAGTTCCAATCCTGAAACATTTGAGTGTGGTGACCTTTCTCTGCTCCTTAAAACTTTCTTCTTTTTATCATTTCCTTGACACTTTCCCCTCCTTTTCCTCCAACTTTCATGATATGCTTTCTCATTTTCTTGCGCTGTCTATTTTCTTTCTCCTAGACCCTTAAATATGTTGCCTAAATGTGACAAGTGACAGCTAAATTTTGTTCAGCTCTTAGGAATAGAGATCTGTCGATTTTAGAGAAGGCAGATTCCTACCTCAGATCTGAGGTAACATCATGGTGGGTCTAAGAAGGAGTATCAATCACAGTTTCCTTCACTAGTGATTTGCTAGAGGTCTTCTAAGAAGAATTATTTTTTCATATGATCAGAAAGAATCTCACAAAGCAAAAATATATTTTCCCTGCTTAATATTGACCTTGAAAGCTTCTTTCCTTGAACCTGGCTGGGTGAGGGCATGGAGCTTGGGCTGTGGCAGCCATCTTGAGACCATGAGGCAATGAGCCTGGGGGTAAAAAGTCAACATGCAGAAAATAGCGGAATAAAAAACAGAAGGCACCTGGGTCCATGATGACATCGTTGAACTCTGGACTAACCTCAGAACCAACTAACTCCATGATTCCAACTAGACAAGATCATTACATGGCTTTACTAATACATTAAGCTATTGTTAGTTGGATTTTTGGTTACTTGCAGCTGAATGCATTCTAACATCCCTGGCTCAAAGTACCCCCATACCCTGATGACTTCCAAATGTGTAACACCAGTCAATGTCTGCATGAAGTAAGGTATTAAGCAATAACTATGTATTAGGTGCTATTCTAGACACTTTACATATTTTAATTCATCTTTGCCACAATCCTATGTTGAATGTCTTATTATTATCATC
The DNA here is from genome assembly GCF_048565385.1 of Saimiri boliviensis. Classification (NCBI taxonomy): domain Eukaryota; kingdom Metazoa; phylum Chordata; class Mammalia; order Primates; family Cebidae; genus Saimiri; species Saimiri boliviensis. Next base: position 96,232,085 of record NC_133454.1, read on the forward strand.
ATTTTACAGGTGAGGAAACTGAGCCAAAGAGATTTAACTTGCCTGAAATCATAGAGTTATTACAGGTCAAAGTCACAATTTGAACCCAGTGGTCTGACTCCAGAGCCTGAGTTCTTAAGCATTATAATATGCTTCCCACTGCCAGAGAGTTTCAATGTTAAAAAGTGTTTCTTTTTACAGATGTTTAATCTTTCCCCTTATTTATTTCACCTTGGTTGGTGGTCTGCTTATTCAGAATGTTTCTTCTGCCTTCCTCCTGTTAGCTCTTCAAATATTGGAAGAATCTCTTTTGTTTCTCCTCTCTTCTCCAAGCTAAAGAACACCTCAGAGACAATTACTAGAATCATTCCTCAGATAGTGTAGTTTTCAGACCACTTACTATATTACCTTTTAGTCTAGACACACTTTAGTTTGTTTCTGTCTCTTTTTTTTTAAAGGGAGGCTTGTCACTGGACATAACACTACACACACATGTGGTCTGACCAGTGCAGAGCTAGTGGGATGATCACATCTCACAAATTCCAAATAGAGACACTTACTAATTATTGAACATTTACTATGTACTAAACCCCATGTGAGGTGTTGGATGCACACCAAAACTTCTCAATTTTCTGCTGACATACCCTGAAGACAGAGAAAGGGAATGTGTATTTCTAAGAAACGAAGGGCATAGACCATGCAGAAGCTGCCTGCTATACCATTTGAGCTTTAAAAATGGCATCAGATTTTTCTTTCTACTCAGTAATAGCTCCCTGTTTGGCTTAATGTAAAAATAGGTTGTAAATGATTTGCCATTGAGTAAAATAGAAACACTGGGAACATGCCTTGTGTTTATGCCATGGCCTCCCATACTCCCAATCATACTGCCAAATACTCCTAGGAATTTGCCAACCTAATCTGAGAAGTGTGGCCATACATTATCTTTATTACTTACAACAACCAGGCAAGGGAAGCATATTTGGGGCCAGCTCAAGAACAGAGGCTCAGAAGTAGTTTGCCCAAGTTCTCCAAGGTAGTAAGTTGGACTTGGCTTTGAATCTAGATCTGTCTAACTCCTTTCCACTACACTCTGGGCTGCCTTTGTAGATAATATGTGTGAGTACATATCTGAGAATCTAACTTTAGTCTTCCATACAGCAGAGGATTCTACTCTTGAACACTTTCGTGCCAGCCTGATTCACAAACACAAACATTCTTCCATTAGCTCAGCCCAAGCTGGTGTGTGGAACTGCTGGCTGTTGTCCACCTTGGAGCCTGTTTCCTGGGATCTGCTGCAAGGATTCTGTATGGTGAGAAATTTAACTTTTGGATCCAAATGCTGGACTTGATGTTTATCTCTGCTACCTTTCCTTCCTGCCATCTGTTTGAGCTTGTCTAGGTAGTTTCGAATCCTTATTTGGTGAATAAACCTGCTTCCTTAACCTCATGATAGGAATTGCATTTCCACTGCTCCAGGAAGTTTTCTAGAGGCCATATTAGGCTACAGAACTATTAGGCAAAATTCCTACTGAAGCACCATTAAAGACAAATGTGTGTGTGTCTGTGTGGTTTTCAGAATTCAAAACTACCTGTCTCTAGCAAAGCAGGCCTTGACATTTCCTCCTCATTCTTCTCAGTGCTGTCAATGAAGAAGTTGACAACACTGAGAATTCTTGGTTGTTCTGAGAATGTAAGATGTCAGGAAATAGGTGGGGCTAATAATCCAAGTACTCAAGCCCTGTTTGCACCTTCCCTGAAATTTAGCAAAGAAAAAACATTTTATGACAAAATCTGCCCTTATATGTTCTCCATGGTCTTCTGTGACCCGTCTCCTCTTTGGCATCTTTCCTGAGGGTTGCTCCCTGACAGTTTCACCCTTCTCCACTAGTCCTTTCCTTACACCAGAACAATGTCTGGATTGCTGCCTCCATGATGGTGCCTACTCTATCAAAACCCAGAGCCTGAGGAAGGCGGCCTATGATAGCCAGGCATGTCTACAGTAAATGCAGCTTCATTAGAGCCCACACTTACCTGTTAACAAATAGAAAAGGTAAGGGCCTGTGTTAGGGTTCTCTAGAGGTTAGGGTTCTCTGGAGAGACACAACTAGTAGGGGATATATATATATGTGTGTGTGTGTGTGTGTGTGTGTGTGTGTGTAATATATATATATATATATATATATATATATATATATATATATGTATGAGTTTATTAAGGAGTATTAACTCACACAATCACAAGGTCCCACAATAGGGTCTGCAAGCTCAGGAGCAAGGAAGCCAGTCTGATTCACAAAGCTGAAGAACTTGAGATCATGTTGAGAGCAGGAAGCATCCAGCACGGGAGAAAGATGTAGGCTGGGAGGGTAAGCCAGTCTAGTCTTTTCATGTTCTTCTGCCTGCTTTTTATTCTGGCCATGAAGGCAGCTGATTAGATTGTGACCAGCCAGATTAAGGTGGGTCTGCCTTTTCCAACCCACTGACTCAAATGTTAATCTCCTTTGGCAACACCCTTACAGACACCTGGGATCAATACTTTGCATCCTTCAATCTAATCAAATTGACATTCAGTAACAACCATAATAACTTGAATTACGACAACAACCTTGTCAACTTGAATCTATACACATCTCTTGAGATTGTACATAATATCCAAATAAAGACAATGATAAGGTCATAATTATGCCTAACATAATACAACTATCCTTCATACAACTGGAAACACACCACTCCCCAATCCAAATGCTATTACACAAAGTTAACAACACGTAAATGCTGATAGGAAGTCAAAAAATCTTATGTCACATGATAAAGGAAAAAGGAAGTAAAATAAATATCTTTTTCTTCATACAAGTGTATACATGCACAAACATGTTTTTAACAAAGAAGGAGGAAATACTCATGATAATTACTATCCTCATTTCTGCAGCTGATCATGTGGTCTTAGCTTCTATTGATGACTACCTTCTTCTACTATTCATTCTGTATTCCCTTTGCCTTCAGAAAGCACCTCAGCAGGCCATGGATTTTTCCTGGTGGAGTGATCCAAACCTTCATTCCTGAAGGGTCTGGGTCATTTGTAGTCCTGCCTGGATTAGACTGTTGTAGCTTCCCATTGACCTTAATCACAGGGCATGGTAATACTAAGACTCCCCAAGGGATCTCCTGTATTTCACACATTCTCCTCCTTATCTCAACTGTGAGTATTAGACTGATTTCATCTTGATAGTGCAAGTCAATAACCACAGCCAACATTATAACTCCCTTCTTAGCTTGTTCACCAAAAGGTAGGAGCCCAAAGTGTCCAGGTGGCAATCTTAGGATTGATTGGCCATTCTACTGTTTTAACAATCCAGCTGCTTCAGGAAGATGGGGAGCAGGGCCAGAGAGAAGAAGTGGTAGAATGGAGAGAGAAATAAATGACAGAATGAAATTAAATTGTAGACTCCCTGATCAGTGGTTAAACCAGCAAAACTGGTCTGTACAGTCAAGGCCAAAGCAGAACTCTGTTTTTTTTTTTTTTTTTATATATTGATCCAGAAGAACTTCTTTCTTTTCTAATAAAAGCAGGGGAAATAGTTCAAAGCAAGGATGAGGTCCACTGGCAGAGTGGAGAAAGGGTGAGAGGAATAAAATATTTCTTTCCTTAGAGAGAATACCCAGATTAAAAGAAAAAAACAAAAACAAAAACAAAAAACGGGTGTCTCAGCATCCTGGGTAATGAAGTTTTCATAGCCCTGGGCACAGCCATAGCAGCTATCCTTGAAGACCACAGAAACCCTGCAACTGATTGAGCCCTGCTCTAGTAGTCAGCTGTCTGTTCTTGCAGATCAGACAATGAAACAGGTGCAGGGCAATGGCATAAGCCTGTGCTTCCCACTGTTTCCAATGCTAGCAGTACAGAGCCTAGGTGAGCCTCTCACCTCCCCACATCCCTTGGCAATGCACCAGTTGCATTGACTTAGCTTATTCACTGACCTTGACCTCCAGCCCTGTGCATTTTCCATTGCACCAATTTGGTTTCTACTAGATGTCTGAAGATCCTGAAGGTTAAGCCACTAGGAAAGGTCTTTTAGTAAGGAAGCAGGATCAGGTAGTAGTGGTTAGTGCTAGGTCCCTGAAATTAAACTTTTTTGTTTTAAATCCTACTTTATCCTTACAGCTACAGAACCCTTGGCAAGTTATCCACCCTTTCTAATCTTCCACTCTCTCAGCTATAAAATAGAGATAATAACTAAGCCACCTGTGTTCTAGAGATGACCAAATAAAATAACACACCTAAAGTAATTGGTGCTCTAGCAAGTGCTCAGTAAATGTTAGCCGTATGTAACATGTAATTAACAACTCATTTTCCTTTCCCAAGTAGTGTGAGGTGAAAATGGGAAATATATTGAATGTCTATGTGATTTTGCATATGGGATAATAGAAAAATGCTGGACTAGAAATCTACTCTGTTGTTGCCTTTCTGTCTCACCTGGGGAAAATCTTTGTTATTGCAGACCTTAGTATTCCCATCTGTAAAATGAAGGCTCCCTGAGGTCCTTCTGTAACTTACATTTCATGCCCCAGTTTTCAGTGATGCAGCAAGCCATTGGGAATACTATTTGAAGAATTAGAGTTAACTATACATGCTAATCAGCGCTAACAGCTGCCTATTTTCTTGGCCTCTCTCTTGAGCAAATGCATGAGTGGTGGGGGCAAGGGAGGGCCTGTGTTTGAAGCATGGGAGACATAAGAACATCTGATTCAAGAGCAGACTTTTTTTTGTAGGGGGGATGTGTGTGCATGTATTTTAAATTAGAAGTCCAACAGAGAGATGGGAAATTGAAATGGCTTTATTCTTATGATCAGAAAGTTAAGTGTGACAGAGTTATGACTAATTCACAGGTAACGCAAGCTCCAGAGGAGAGCACTCAGGAAATAGATTGGCATGTGTGCTATTTTTACTGCCTCCCTTCCTCCCTGGCTGTCCAGAGCCTCAAGTGAGTCTTGCTCATGGGCAGGTGGGGAATTTCCTTGAGGTATTGAATGTGCTGATGTCGCTTTATAGCCTAGTTATTTCATGAAAAGAGAAGTGGGGGAGCAAAGAAAAGGGTGCTGGTGGGATGGAAGCAGAACTCAGAGAAACATAATCCTTTATTGCCAAATCCTGTCTCAGAAGGTCTAAGCTCTGGATCCTCATTTGGGTCTGTGCTGGGCATCTTCTGTGCCTGGGGATTTGATCAGCATGTTTTCTTTCTCTCTCTTTTTAGATACTGCAGGCTTCTCCACATTAGGTCAAAGAGCCATCAAACACTCATGTAACCAATGAGAAGAGAAGGGATCCAACACCTATTAAGAGCCAGTGAGGTCCTGCACAACAGGCTTGTTGATTTATACACTTTCTCTTAATCTTCAGAGTATCCTGTGAGATGGATATGGTAGTTCTTACTTCAGTTAAGGAAACTAAGGTTTGGAGAGATTAAGGAGTTTGCCAAAGTTCAGGCAGCTAAGAGGTGGCAAACCTGGTATTTGAATCATGATATATCTGATTTCAAAGTCTCTGTGTTTTTTTGTGTGTTTTTTTTTGTTTTTTGTTTTTCAAGAAAACCACACTTTCACCATCATCTGTTCAGCCAAGAGTCAGGGGATAGAATTACATTTCAGCCAATTCCCTACAACTCTTCATTCATTACCTGTTTTCCAGCTCCATTGTCTCCCTTGGTCCATACTGGAAGATCATTAAGAAAAAGACCAAATCCAGTAAGAACATATTTGGTCTGTATCATGCAGACTAAACTTAAGTTTCTGACAATCCAAAGGCAAAGGAAGAATGTGAATCAATAAATATTATATAAAGCATGAAAGAAACATGCCCAAGGTGAAGTATGATATTTTACAATGCAAATTCTTTGAACAAGAATAGTAAATATGTATACCACAACTCCTACTCCAAAGCTCAAAACAGACATGATTAATTGATCACAGGACTTCTTCTCCCATAACCCGAGTGCAGCCTTAGAATTCTCAAATCCTCCTCAGGAAGCAGGCACCAATTAATTTGGAATATCTTCATCATTCCTGTCTTACAGAGAAGCTATTCATTTTGGCTCAAAGATGCAACACAATTTTCTTGGAAGAGGCTGTATTTGAGAAAGACCTTGAGAAATGAGCAGCATTTTGGTGGGTAGGGAATGGTCATCTTAACGGAACAGCATGAGAAAAGTTAGGGAGGCCAGGAGGGGGAAGAACTTTAGGAATCATGAGTAATCTGGTGTGAGTGTTTGTGTGTTAGGGTAGGGAATGGGAATTGTAGTCCTTGGGAAAAAAAGATAGAGAAGTTAAGTTGGATTAAAGTGCAGAGGGCCTTGAAAAATCATGCTAAGATAGCTATTCTTTCTTTCGTAAGTTATAAAGCATCATGTTGAGATGTGTTTCAGAATAGCACTTCTGGCAGTACAGTGCAGAAAAGGTGAGAGAGGGTTCCACAAGTTGTAAGAATTTTTAAAATTCTAGATAACAGACAATAAAGGTCTGAATCAAAACAGTGGCAGTTGGGAAAAAGGAAGGAAAGATGAAGGCAAGAAGGAAACAAGGAAGGGATGGAGGAAGCCTTGTATTTAACAAATATCTATTATGTGCCTGGCATTATTCAAGGCTTTGGGATACAGTGGTGAACCTGACAGATAAAAATCCCCGGCCCTTATGTACTTTCCATGGGTGATACAAGCAATAAATAAGTAAACAACAACCAAAAGATTAGGATTCACTAAATAAGTGCATTGAAGAAAATAAAACAGGGTGAAGTGCTAAGGAAGTGCCGGGAGGAGACAAGACAAGATTGGAATACCAGAGAAGACTGACTGTGGAGGGAATATTTGTGCTGAGATCTAAACGGCATGAAGAAACTAGCCATGCAAAGATCTAGGGAGTCAAAGGCCTTAAGGTGTAAGACATTAAAGAGCTTTCAGAGCAGAAAGGAGCCAGTGTGGTTGAAGCCTTTGGAGTAAAGGAAGGTGATGTGGATGAGGCTGGAGACGTAACAGAGTTACAGCTATTCTGAACTATTCAAGACTGTTCAGCAGAGGGATGCCTTCATTGCTTTACGTTTTGAATGATCACTTTGGCTGCTACTTGGAGAATAGACTAGAAATCAGTTAGGAGGCTATCTTCATATTCTAGTCTAGAGCTGATGGTGGCTTGACCTAACATGGTAACCAAGGAGATAAAGAAAAGCATGCAAATTCAGGATATATACTGGAAGTAGAAGTGATTGGAGTAGATTCAAAATTAAATATGGGATTGGCAAGGAAAAAGGGGAATAAAGATTAATTTATGAGAATGGGTTGAGAAACTGGGTGGACGAAAAGAAAAAAAAAGGCAAAGAAGAGCATAATTACTATATGTATGCTATGTTTTACCCTGGAAGGGTTTAACACTTAATACAGCAGGAAAAGTACCATGTCACCATCCTTGCTTTACAACGACTCTTTATGGTTTTTTCAGAGCCCAAGAGGTATTGCATGAAAGAGCACAGAAAGAAATGCTCAGACATAAGAATGACTTTATTCCATTCTCATATACTGCTAAGGTAAGGTACGTGGTTATAGTATTTCTGAAGAGCTATTTGGCAAACTATATCAAAAGCTATAAAAATGTTTACACCTCATTGGCTAAGAAATTTCAATTCATGGAGTAGATCCTAAGGCAACACTCAGAGAAAAGCATAACTATTAAGAACATATGTTAATGTCAACATTACTTATGAGAGCAAATGGAAACATCCTAACTACCCAACAATAGATGATTGCCTTAAAAATTGTGATATATTCAGTTTACATTAAATAACTGTTACAAAAATAAAATTTTAGTGGAATAATTAATGATGAGAAAAATGCAAAAGCAGAGCACAGAAGCACAAAATGATCTCTATTCTGTAAATAAGAATATAGGTGACAATAGGGGAAAAAGTATCATTTTGCCAGCCGGTATGAATATTTCTCTGGGTTAAAACATTGCAGACATTTAGAAGCTGTGCTTCGATAAGTTGCTTGGATGGGTATAAGACCCCCAAGAGTATACTCAAGTAATAAACCATAATCCCTAAACTCTTCTGCTTTCTAAAGAGGTATGTTCTGTTGATTGCAGGATTTGCTGAGCAGAAGATAGAGAAAATATGCACATCTGTGGGTACCACAGCATTGTTTTCCATGTTTGTGACAGGGCAGCTAGGAAGTCTACTGTGTCACACAGGAGAGAGGGAGGAAGGACATCTGGGAGATGGTGGTTGGGTAAGAGGCAGCACAGTGAGAATGGGGCTTTGGCAAAATGTTTAAGTGGTGTTGTCAAGTTGTTTGCTGTAGGCTTTTTGTTGTACATCCTCTCTTCCACATCCCTTAAGGTATCTTCAGTAAATTATCTGTTTTTCACTAATTAGAGTGGACATCTGTTGTTTATGCCCATCCAGAATCTATTTCATCTTCTGCTAAAAACACCTTGGTTTTCTTCTGGGCAACCTCCCATCCTTCCCTCCAAGTCCACATGGTTTTGGTGTTACTGACCCACCTCCTCACCCCCAAATCCAAGGATGAGTACAGTGACTCAGGCCAGACTAATGAAAACATCATATGTCTCTCCCTCAAGGTGATCAGTTCAAGGATGGTCATGGAATCCCATGAAATGGAACCATGCTGTTTTTCCTGAGACTGTTGAAAGAGTGGTATTCTCTCTCTCTCTCTCTCTCTCTCTCTCTCTCTCTCTTTCTCTCTCTTTCCCCCGCCACCTCCCCTAGATTTTTGAGGGGGAAAATATGAGTTTATCAGCCAGAATTGTGAGGATGTCAACCTAAAACTTTTTGTTATCCCTCTTACCACCACAAGAAGAGAGCTTACTTATAAATGGAGTTAACCTGGGGGAAGATGGAGCTGAGAGATAAACTGAGACAGAGATACAGCCATACCAGATGCTAGCATTATCACTAAACATTTTTTGGAATGTGATGTATGTGTGCCAGAGAGGGCGATGGTTCTTAAAAATATACTATGAAATAATTCAGATTTTAAAAAATGTATAGAATTAGTATAAAAAAGCTTAGATGTGCCTCACCACCCAAATAAGATATAAAATATCATTAACATGGTTAAAGCATTCTTTTCACTTCTTACTAATCACAATCATGTCCCTGCCTTTTCAAACTGGGGTTTATTTCTTCCAATCTCCCTTTTGCCTGTTTTTAGATATATATGTATTCTAGAGCTACATTTGTATGTATCCTTAAATAATTATATGTACAATGATGTTAGAGTATACGTATTATTTTACAATTTGCTCTATTTTATTCAATGTTATATTTGTAAAATTGTTTATATTCCAATGTATAGTTTTAATTCTCTCATTTTCTCTGCTTTATAACATTTCTTTGTATGTATATACTATCGTGTATTTATTCCTTCTCCTGTGGATGGATATTTAGGTTATTATACTGAAATTTCCTAGTGATCCAATAAATTTTATTTTCTGCTATACCAGTTGGAGATGAGTTTTCTCTTACTTAGAAGAGTTCTGAAAACCACAGAAAGTTTTTGTGTAGCCTATTTCAGGCTCAAAAAGAGTAAGAAGAAACAGCCAATGTCTGGGTTACGATTATGCATATGAAATAAAACTAATAAAATACACCAAAATGCTTGATGGTGACATCGTGGATAATTTTTTAAAACTTGTTTTAAACTTTTCTTGTTTTTCCACATTAAATATGTATTATTATTATAATCAGAAAAACTATTTTAAGTAAACATTAGGAGACAGTCATTGCAAAGTGACTCCTGCAGGGTAAATACGGCACAAGTTCATTAGTAGAGTGCCAGTAAAAGGATTTGCAATATGCACCCAATAGCAAACAACATGATAAATACCACTTAAATATTTCTCCAAAGAACCCTTTATTAACGTGCCACTTGACTTCCTGGGGGTAAAGGTCCTTATTTTTCAGGAAGGTCTGGAACCTTGGGGATGGGGGCCTTTTTTGCTCAGAGGGTCTTATTTTTGCCTGTTGTGTGTTTCATGGGAATCAGAAGAGGAGGCAACCAGATGGGAGTGGCAGACTAATGCTCCTTGTTTTTCTTCCTCCCTCACAGTCTCAGAGCCCCTCCCCCCTTAGAAATGAATAGCTTCTGAACCCCCAGCTGGAACTCAGCCCTATGAATCACCCCACTTAATAGTGCTAAAGCATGGAAAAAAATAACAACAAAATACTATCAGTCTTTATATAGGGTGCCTTTGATGATAGTGCTGAAATGAAAGAGGCAATGAGAAATTGTCCCCCAAATTAGGAATAAGGCAGTTCAGATTTAGAATCTGCTAGCAAGCAAAGGCCTTAAAAGTGATCTAATCCAACCCCCTTATTTTATAGACACGAGAAGTGATTCAAAGAAAATCAAGGTGATTTGCCCAAGGTCACCTTAGTTCATGGTAGAGCTTAGATTTCACAGTAGATCTCTAGATTCTTCTGCTCTATTATCTTAGCTGAAGAACAGCAGTGAAACTATTGCTTTTGCTACCAGCTATGCTGGCATTGCCAGAATTTACATTAAATGCTTCCAAGTTGCCTTTTTGTTGCAAGACAATCTTGTAGGCAGGATACATATATGAAAATCTATATTTGTAACAAGAACAACAGGTGCCAATTTGGACTGGCACCATCTTTAGATTGGGAATAATGTAGATGGTAAGAATATCCACTATGGTATTTAGGATAAGAGTTCATGGACTGATATTTATTAACTCCAATATTAACTCCTTAAACCAGGAATCCAATTATGAATATGAAAATTAAAAAGCAGACTACAGAAATTTCAAGTTGTGGGAAGATTTTTCTCTCATAGGAGGCAAAAAATCAGGCAGACATTGGAGATTTAGTGAGAAACATTGCTAACTGATCACGGAAGGCATCTAAAGCTAAGTCCTAGGGTGAAAACACACTTAAGTCATCTCCTTGGGCAAGGTGCACTGACATTCAAAAGAATAACTCAGGTTTCTGAGAAATGCTCAATCATCTGAGTTTTTAAGATTCAATTGGGATAGCTGTATGTTATTGTTAAAGTAGAAAGCAAGACTCAATATTTTATTTTTAAAAAGCTTAAACATCTTTTAGAAAATGAATTATATTTGGAATTTCTCCTAAGATAACTAGAATACCAAATTAACTAGACATTCCATTCCTTTTTCTGATCCTTTTAGTAATTTGTGTCCTCTTATACGTAAAACAGTAGTGGTCAAAATTGTGAAAAGAGCTGAGAAAAGGGGCAGCTTCAAATGTTATTGCCACTAGATTGAGAAAAATGGATCTGTATAGATCAAAATTCTCTAGTGAGCAAATGGTCTCACCATCCTACACCATTTTCTCAGAAGCATAAATGTTCATTTATCCAATTAGGCAAAATTTTAAATGAGTCACTGAGAACATAAACTAGGGGGAAAGAATGGCTGGGATTGTAAAGAACAAACATTTAAGCTATAAAATAGAGCTGGGTTACTTCAGAAGTGCATTCAAAAGGAAGAGGAAGACAATCCAACAGGGAACAGGTGGCTGGAACATCAGTGGGCTCAGGAAAGGGATAGGTCAATAGTGATGCTTTGATAAAGAACAAAGAATCTGGAAAAACAATGGGTGAGTTAAGAAATTTTTGTGGATTTTTTCCTTCTTTTCAATTTAATTTTTTCTTTTTAGACATGGAGAGGGGCAGGTCTCACCATGTTTCCCAAGCTGGTCTTGAGCTCCTGGCCTCAAGCAATCCTCCCATCTTGGCCTTCCAAAGTGTTGGGATTATAGGCATGAACCATCATACCCAACTTGGAATGCTTGTTTCTTGAAAGCATTTTTTGTGAAGTCATTCTAAGAGGCTAATCTGTACTTTTTAAAAATGATTTTTGCTGATAGTTGTAAATAGCTCTGAACTCAGTATCTGTTCAATAAACATTTATTGAGCACCTACCAAGTTCTAGGGACTCAAAGATGGCAAATAGCTTTCATCTATACTTGAAGCCATTGCTTCCCATGGTGTCTTTTTTTCCACATGAGATTACCGTCTACGTAGATGGCCTTCTCACTTATTAAAATTTTGCTCCTCCTTCATCACACATCTCCTGAGCCAGCTTCTTGGTGAAGCCCTCCCTGATCATTCCAGCCAGCTGTGTTCTCAGCCTTGTGAGGTCTTGAGGTATTGAACGATGACATCTAACAAATTTGTCATTTGAGGTATAGCTTGGTGGACATTTGTAGACATGTCTTTGGTACCTATGTCCCAATGTTATCAGTGACGATAACTTCTTGGAAGACAGGAAACATAATGCAACAAATTTGGTGTAGAAAAAGAACTTGGGACTTTGTAATCAGGAAGTCTGAACTTCCCATCTTATCTAACACTTCCCTATAAGTGTTATCCTTAATGGTGAAATTAAGGAGTCATTTAATTTCTCTGAACTTCATTTTTTTCTCATCTGAAGTCCTGCTGTGAAGGTAAATGTGGTCACTATGTAACTCACTAGCTCTACTGGCTCAGCCTGTGTTTGCCATTTCATTGATTAGTACCCCATGCAGTGGCTCACAACCAAATCCAGGAAACATTTTTGGCAACTACCTCTCCCCCACTTTCATATCTAATCAGTCACAAAATTCCATGGATTTTATCTCCCAAATGGATTTCAAAGCCAACCATTTCTTTCCACCATGCTCCAGTACCAACTGACCAACCCCTCTTGCCTACTTCTGATTGATTCTCCACTCCACATTCAGAGTGATTGTTCTAAAACACAAAGCTGAACAGGTCATCTTTCAAATTTGGAACATTATCTTCCAAATCTTCCAGAGGTTTCTAGTTGTTTCAATTTTTTAAACAACTTCAAGGCCTCTGGTTAACATAGCACATGTGCTGTTTCTTCTCACATCACACTTTCCCTCACTAATTCTGTATGTTTGAGTCACACCAGCTTTCTCTCTGCTTCTTGAATACCTCCAGGTTTTCACACTTGTTGTCCTGTTAGCCTGGAAAGCTCTATCCCACCTGTGTCCTTCCAGGCATCTTGTATCTTTTAGGACTCAGCAGAAACCACCATTTCTTAAAAGAAACCACCAACTTTACAGACCAAATTAGGCCCCTCTGTAATCTGTTCCCATTGCACCTGCATCTTCCTTCCTGATACCACAAACAGAACCAAGCGATCTTCACTGGAACAATTATAGCCAACTGTCTATCTTCACCACTAGACTGTAAGCACAATGAAGACAGACATTTTTGTTGTTCATCCTGGTAGCTCCAACTATTTAAGTAGAGGATCTGGGATATACAAAAAAGTTTCTGTAAGGTATTTAGCCTCAACCAATAACACTCAACATGCCCTTCTTGTAATAAATATTTTGTAATGTAACTTTTCCTATTCTGAAATGAAAATCTGCCTATACTCACAGCTTCAGAAAAATCAATTGTAATGTTTTAAGTGTGAGGAAAAGACTAATTAAAAGAAAAGTAAATGATAACATGATACATATTTTACTATGGGATTGCTAGTATGTAAGCATGCTAGAAGACATTATGCAAAAGTCAGAAACTTGCAGTGACACAAAGAATCTCTGGGAATGTAATACATACAGACAGACACAGGTGTTATTCTTAAATTCCATGAGTGATGTCACCTTCCATCATGTAATTTTTAAAAATGGTGAACAACTTTTAGTAGAGTTATTTTTTTTTAATTACAAACTACTTTTGATTTACATGGAAATTGTGTTCCTGGAACATTTAGTGTATATGAAAACCTCAAAAATAAAAGAATTTTTATATATGCAAAATGGAATTGGATATTAGGTTCAGACAAACAGGGTTCTTTTTCACGTATATGAATAATGAGTGGAACATTAAAATTACCTGGAATTCCTGACCTTTGTTTAATAAATGCTGATATTGCTTTCTCAAGGCATTATAACAATAAAAAATGTCTCCACAACTTTCCAAAACATTGCCACAGGGGCGGGATTGCTTCTATTGAAAACTGTTGATATAAAGCATGATTTTTGTGTCACTTAAAGATTTGTTTTTACATTGCATATAGGATGGAGTTTTAAAAAATCTCATGGATGAATGGGATATAAAAAGAGTAAATTTTGATAAAACAATAATTTCCAAGATGCAAGTACAATGAATTGACTTCTTTGTTAAGTCCAAGTTGAAGAGATTAGGCTAGGACAGCAAATACGGGCAGCTGCCATCTTTTACCAGGTGTAAATAGGAAAACATGCTTATTTTCTCAAGTTCTGCCAACATGAATTAAGCATCTCCTAGCCACAAGGTCTATGCTGAGGCTGCAGGATCCGAAGAGGCACAACAGGCTCCCCACACGGCAGTTACACCAGGAAGGGACAAAGTATTGAAAAAACAATGGAGTGTATTCAGCAGTTTGGCAGTTAGCATAGCTCATAAAAAATGACTTTCCCTTAAAACAGTTTTTACAGTGTTGTGCTTTTATTGAAAATCCTAGTTTTTCTCCTGAGAGAATCATTCTGTTGGAGCAACAAGCGGAAACAATGCAGAATGGGTGACATCCAAGAATTGACTTCAGAGCCATAATGTACCTATGCTACACAATAACTACTGTCGCTCCATGTAAACTGGCAAGAGTGGGGAAAGGAACTGGCTAATATGGAAACCACTCTAACACTCCTCAGTTCTACAGATGTAGTCTTAAACAGACAAACAAACAAAACTCAGAACTATACTGAAATGGAAACAGGTTGCTGGATTCAGCAGGAAGGTTGACAGGCAGTGAACATTTATGTTAAGAATATTCCCACCCAACTCTTTCCACCTCTGGGTTTGATACTGGCTCTCAACTAGGAGACGCTGCTAAGGGATAGAGTGCTGAGTAACAGGGTGGCTCTGACACAGCAGCCAGCATAAATCCAATGGCTGAAATAAAGAACCATCATTTACTCATTCACCCCGTAAATATTTATAGAACACCCACTATGAGCCAGGCACTGTTTAGCTGCTAGGTTATAATACTACACAAGGTACACAGAGTTCTGCTTACAGGCATTTCTGTAACATGAAATAAGTATATAAATAGGTCAATATATATGTCAATATCTATAATGAAAGGTATTAAGAAAGGAATAAAGCAATATGTGCTGATGGGTGACTGGAAGTGCAAAGAGGAAGCTATTTGTCTGGGTGATCAGTGAAGATGTCTACTGCATTGTCAGGAATCATTTGTGTCTGAAATGGTGACTTAGGAGCTGAGATTTGAATGGCATCAATATTCACTTAACCAGTGTTGTTATCGTAAAATGTTTGGGCCCAGTGAAGTGGATCTCATAATTCTGGGTCCCTTAATTTCTAGGTAGGATACACCTGTGTTTCTTCTTTAACTTAACAAGTACATCCTAGACTCCTAGGAGACAGCATAGTATACTGCAAAAATCTCAGGACTGGACGTTTGGAAACCTGGATACTAGTTCTGATGTCCCTTGATAACAGACTGAGTGACCTCAGGCAAATCATCCATCGTGCTGGGTGTGTTTCTGTAATATGAAGACAGACTGTACACTCCATAAGAGAAGACATTGTATCTGAATTATTCCCTGTGGTCTCTCCAGCACCCAGCACACAGTATCTGGCAATGGTGAGTGCCCAAGAGAAGCTATTACTGTTGCTTTCATTATTAGCTGATAGGTATGATTCCTTCCCATCCCAAAACTCTAGTACTTTGGCTCAATATCTTTATAACAACAACCCCCCACCAAGAAAAGAAATAACAAGAAATTTATTTCTGACTTTGCCACATCTGTCTGTATTACATAGGGGCTAGTTTCTTCTTTCTGGGACTCATTTCCCCTCATCCATAAAGTGAAGAAGTTTATCTCAGCAATTCATCCTGGCTCTAGAATTACATATTTTTAATTAAATTCTGAAAATAAAATTGTATTTCAAATACACTAGGGGGACCCCGTGGTGAATTTTAAAATAAACATGTAGTGGAATTATTTCCCAAAGCAAAATGTATCATTTTTGATACTATTCTTCTAGCCTGGGTCTCACTGCATGAGAATGGGCTTCCACAGAGGAAGGCATCACTACCGTTTGCTTCTATTAAGCTCTCAGGGTCATTTCTGGCTCTTGCATAACACCCCAGGCTGTTAGAAAGAGAGATGTGAGCACAAGAACTTGGCACTCTCCTGGAAACTACATTCTGCATTGGAAACGAATATTTTCTTTCTCATTCTGCTTTGGAAATGGACATTTCCTCCCTCCCTCCCTTCCTTCCTTCTTCCCTCTCTCCCTTTCTCCCTCCCTCTCTCCCTCCATTCCTCCCTTCTTTTTTTTTCTGTTGGGAATCTTGGCAACATTACCTATAAATCATTTCCAAATGGGGAAGACCCAGAAAGTATACTCTTTCCCAGGAATAGAATCAGCAGCAGAGAAAAATAATTTTTCTAAAAAAAAAAAAAACAACAACAACAACAAAAAAAAAACTTTCTTTGAAAAATAAAAAAGTAAAGAAAATAATAATAATAATGAAGGAAGCTAATATTTATTAAGTGCATACCATGTCCAGGCACAACAATCATATGCCAAGTTCATGGATGAGAAAACTGCTATCTCAAGTTAAACCTCATGGAGATGAATCACCTTACATAGGTTTAGAGAAGAGTAAATTAGAACAAAAGGAGGGATGGAGGAAAGAATGGAAGATGTTAACTGCAAGGTCAACGGTATCAATTAGAAAGAGCCTGAACTGAAAGTCAGGAGACTTGAGTTGTAGTCCTAGGCTCTCTACTTACACAACTGCCCAATGGAGAGATCACATTCACTTTGAGGGTGATGTGAAGATCAAAGCAAGACTATTTCTATGAGGGAGCAGCTCAATATCCAGTGTTCAGCAGGAGCTAGTTGCCTTCACACGCCACCATGATGTTCTTGCCTGACCTCAAGCAAACCTTTGTTTTTTCGTCCTTCTCTACCATACCCCTGTTTGTACTCATGCTTTATTCAAGATCTTTCCCAATCCGAACCACAGGATCATGAGAAACCCCTCCACTTATCCTTTTAAGTCAGAGATCTTAAATGGTGGGCCACAGAGTAGGTCTGGACTATGGATATAGTTTGCCGGGCTAATAAGGTAGCTATTTAAAAGTTTGAATTAGTGACCAGCACCTATCATTGAGGATTTTCATACAAACTATAGAGTTTTGACTTTTCTTGAAATATCAGAAGATTTGGCTACATGGTGTCTTCTCCTATCCATCAATCATTGGCTGAACCTTATTGGGGATGGGAGATCTCCAATCACCCAGTTTCCATTACTCTCTATTGCATTACACTTATTTGTATTTTGGTCTCTGCAGGCATTTGAACTTGTAACTGCATTGGGCTTCTTTCTCTTGGGCTTCTTTGAAAAATGCAAATACTTCCAGGAGAAGAATCACATAAATAAGAGGTTTAGAGGATGGATTCTCTATTAAATGCTCAAGATAAGTCAAAGACATCATTTCTTCAATGGGATAGGGTGGAGAGGTCTAAAACTGGATGGATTGAGGATGGAAGGCACACACTTGGCATGTAGTAGGCACTCAAAACATTTTTGGTGAATAAATGAAAGAAGCGTGGTATGTTATAATGGGGCCTGAAGTCAAGTTTTTGCTACTGAGTTGCACATGCTCCTGCCACCACCAAGATGTACTCTGTGTAACAAGAGAGACCTGAACAGGCTCTGCATGATCTGTCTCTGGGCCCTTATCCTCAGATTTCCTAAACTAAATATGGGATCACATTTCCTAAGCTAAAAATAAGAACACAGTCCAACCAAAAATTAATTTGTCACCTGAATTCAAGTTAGTCTAAAAATATTATTAGCTCTATTCCATGCGAGGCGCTTTGCTAAGCTTTGAGGGTGTAGGATGAATCAGAGATGTTTCTTGTCTTGAAGAAACTTATTCTTGTCAGGAATTCAGAAAAGAAATCAGCCATAACTGTGGAGATCGGGGCTATGATGAGGCACATAGGGTAGTGTTATAGGAACAACTGATGAAAGGGTATACTGTGTCTCCATTAGCCTATATGGTGCTTTTATGAGAATTGGAAAGGAAGTCTTTTCTAATTCTTATTCTAATTAGGGGAGTAATACAGCCCAACTCAGGGCACAAAGCTTGTTAAATACAGCTTGACCTGGAAATTGAAAGTCTTGATCTGGTGCCTTTGGCCACAGATGAGGGGATGCTATTAGGTAGGTGGCTAAGTCAATTAAGACATGCTCTGTTACAAGTAATAGGAAAATTAATTAGCTGTGGCTTAAATCATAAGAAATTTATCATTTACTTAACAAAAGTTCTGAAAGTACTCATAGGTGCACCCAGGGTTGATACCATAGTTCCATGCTCTACAGGTTCATGGATCTATGTCTTGGCTATTCTGTAGGTCTTGTCATGGTCACAAGTCAATTGTTGCAGTTCTGAGTATCCTCACGTGATCACTTTCAATGGCAGAATATGGGGCAGAATGACAAAATATATTGCTCCTTCCATGTTCTCTGCTAAGATCAGGAAGCAAAATCTTTCCATAAAATACTCCCAGGAGATTTCCCTGCAAATTTTCTATACCTGAGTTAGGTCACATGATTACTCCAACTGAAAAACAAGCCAGGAAAGCGGGTATCTGGCTTTTTCATTCTTTAGAGTGACAGGTGCTCTGAGAAGAAGAGAGGCTTGGAAATGCTTGTTGGGTTGGCAACTTAAAATGTCAGACATACTAGCTCAGATTTAGAGGGTAAGGAAAAGGTTTCTTAGAAGAAGTGCTTTTTGAGCTGAGTCATTAAGAATGAGTTAACCTCAAGGAAGTGGTGAGTGAGAAACCAGAAGGTTCAGATTTTAGGAGTCGATGGAAGAATAGTGTGAGAGAATATGGTGGCAAATTCCACAGGAAATGGCAAGATCTTCGAGAAACAGAAAAAGTATGATAAGAAAAAAGGGGCAGAAGTAAGGATTTACTTAATGATGAAGAGCAGTGTAAGCTGGATGAAGAGACAAATTGTAAATTGCAAAAGGAAGTAAAAGTATTAGAATATCTGACATGTTGGTAAGATGTGATATTTTTAAGTGGGCATAATCTTGCATCATTTCAAGTGTCTGGGCATTCATGGTGTCTCAATTGTAAGCTCATAGGTAATGGATAAGGAGAACCCACAGGGAAAGACTCTGAAGTTAATTTGTCCTTCCTTGAACAATAAAATTCAACAGACTCTGTGATGATGATGATGATGATGATGATGATAATGTTGCTGTTGCTGCTGATAATGATATAATGATGACAGTGGTGGTTCATATTTATTGAGTAGTTATTATAGAGCACACACTGTACTAAGTGGTTTACATACATTAAATCTTTTCAACATCTCTTATGAGGCAAGTGCTATTTAATGTCCCATTCTGCAGATGAAGCAAACTGAGCTGCAGATGGGTTAAGTACCCTCACCAAGATCAATGCAGAGTAGCTCAGCCAGGAGACAGGAAAGTAAGTTGGTATTTAATTGCTTTGCTGTCCCTCTGTCATTGGGCCATGCTCAGTATACACTGCTTGACTCAGCAGACATCAACCCTAACTGTCCTGGGCTCTATGGCTAACATGTCAAGTAGTCAGCAAGGGACACAAGTGAGATCTGGATGGTGCTCTCTCAGGATTGCTTTGCCTGGGAGAACAGCCTGAAAGCAAGAAGCCTAATCAAGAGAAATCAATATGTCAATTTAGATGTTTTATTAAATCCCTAGCCTTGGTTTCTGGCCCAATAAAATGTATTGCTTAGAGCCTAATCAGAGCTATTGCTGTTGCCACCCACATGCTGTGGCAGACAATAGACTCAAGTAAGTTTGGGTAATTAATTTCAGCTTTTTAACCCATCTCCCTTTTTTTTTCTCCCCAAAGTCTTACATTAAATGCTATGTATATGCTGTGTCTTGTATGAGGCCTTGAGGATGACTAAATAAATAACACGCAATCCTTGCCCTTGAGAAATCAGACAGTGATGTTTGCCTTCTTACTTTCTCTCTAGTCTGTTCATGATCTCTTTGTGTTTTCCTTGGAGATGACAGAAGATAATACATTCTCCAATTTGGCCCAGACACCACTAAAGCAGCTTTGTGTGGTGGAAAGAATGTGAGACTGAAAATCAGGAAACTAAACTTCTGATCTGGGTTCTGCCACTTACTCACAAGTCCTTTGGGCTGGTGGCTTCATGGTTGGCAACCTGGGTAAGAGCACTAGATTTGGAAATGTGGATTCTGTTATATTACTGGTTGGTTGGTTGTTTGCCTCTCCCCCTAATCAACATGGGAAAAAGCAAAGCAATGGCTTAGTCTCAAGGAGAAGCTATGTTCCTGGTGCCCAACCAGTCATGTTTCTCACTATTACTATCAAACACCCAGAGTTCCCAGGAGGTAGCAGAACAGACTGGAGAAATCAGGAGGTCTGGAATCATACCTGGGTTGAGATACATGCTCTGTCTCTTCCTAGCTATGGGATCTCGGGCCTGTGATTCAGGATAATGTCCAAATAACCATTGCCTAAACAAAAATAAAGATTTATTTCTCTCTCATGTAAGGGGATGCAATCTAGGACTAGTATATTAGCTCATACTCATCGGGGACACTAATCCCATCTATCTTGTTGCTATTCTACCATTTTCACATGTGACTTCCATTTCAAAGTGCAAATTGATTTTTCTAGCTCCAGTCATCACAAGCAACATCCCAGTCAGCAGTAAGGCAGGAGAAGAAGAAAATGGAATTGCTTTCCTCCATATAAAAACATTATCCAAAAGTAGAGCATACTTATGTTGTTTATATCTCATTGGTCAGAACTTGGTCATATGCATACACACACCTACAAGGGAAGGTGAGAAATGTAGTCATTATTCTGGCCAGCCATTTGTCTTGTTAAAAAGTGGGAGTTCTATTACTGAGAAGGAAAAGGAGGGCAGATATTGGGCTGCAATGAACAATCTTAGCCACAGTAAGTCAATCTTTGGCCCTTTATGTCTTTTTTTTTTAAATATATATATCTATATTTTTTATTTCATTTTAGGTTTTGGAGTACATGTGAAGAACATGCAAGATTGTTGCATAGGTACACACATGGCAGTGTGGTTTTCTGCCTTCCGTCCCCTCGTCTGTATCTGTCATTTCTCCCCATGCTATCTCTTCCCACCTCCCCACCCCCTGTCCCTCCCCCATTTCCCCCCAATGGACCCCAGTGTGTAGTGCTCCCCTCCCTGTGTCCATGTGTTCTCATTGTTCAACACCCACCTATGAGTGAGAATATGCGGTGTTTGATTTTCTGCTCTTGTGTCAGTTTGCTGAGAATGATGGTTTACAGGTTCATCCATGTCCCTACAAAGGACGTGAACTCATCATTTTTGATGGCTGCGTAATATTCCATGGTGTATATGTACCACAATTTCCCTATCCAGTCTATCATCGTTGGGCACTTGGGTTGGTTCCAGGTCTTTGCTATTGTAAACAGTGTTTAATGAATAAATGGGGCTAGTATTATCTGCTTCATTAAGATTTGGAAGGTTTAAAGAATATATGTATGTCCAAATACCTACATGTAACAGATGCCCAATCAATGGAAATAAGTATAATTATGCATGTAAAATGTTTTGTGCATGGTGGGTGCCAGTTCTCCCTCTTGTTTCATTCCTCCTGATTTCGTAGATGTTGGAGGATATATATAAAAGCTAAAAGGAATCTAGGTTTAGATCAGTGACAGACTAATGCATTAATTCTTATGGCTTTTACCCATTTTCTCTCACCTAGTCCATCTAAAATAGTTTTGATGCTAAACAGTTAGGACATGAAGACAGAAAAGTGACCCCTTGGCCAACTGCCTCTCAATTAAACCCATCTTGTAGCAATTTTTGGAGTAATTATCAGGGATCTGTATTGGGAGGAAGCAAAGGTCATAGGGGCTCCTTTAATGATTAGAAACTCTTTATTCTAGGGATGAGTTTAGGTAAATTAAACTAAGCTCTTACAACAATCAGGCTGACCTCATCATCTCAGAGATCCAGAGTCAAGAGCCAAGCTCATGCTGGGTCTCCCTCTATGGGCACCAGAGTGTGGTTCTCATTGATGACATCTAGACCAGGACCTCCCGAGTTTCTCAGGGCAGAGAATAGAGCTGATGGGGAAGGGTGCAACCCATTCAGTAGAGTTCCACTCCAGTATTACCAATTTCCACAGAGGATGGATGGAAAGACTCCAGTCAGCAACCAAATAGAGGCCACTTGAGTGAAACCGTATTTATAATTCTAGAAAGCCAGATTTTCTCCCAAAATCCTTTCCCTAAACTACTGTGAATAGAGTCAGCTATGAGAAAGTATAGTGTATAGGGCACCAAGATCAAGGTTGAGCCCATTTCAGGTAGGGACATTCTCAGTCATGCACTTTGCATCTGGTTTGAAACCCAAATCATTGATCGACTAACACATTAATTCATTCTTTCAATAGTGATAATTACTATGTGTTAGATCCTGGAAATCTTAAAGCCAGCCATAAGGGAAAAAAACTTGACTGAAACAACAAAAAGCAATAGGCATTATAAAGGAGGTCAATATTGAAGACGTGTGGGGTAAAATAGGAGAAAACAATATAGTTCCACTCTTTGTGTTATTTATTACATGGTTATTTAGTACCTTTCCCCTCAAATAATACATATTTTTTTCTATTTCAGATCTAATACATATTCATCACAGAAACCTTGGAAGCTACAGAAAAGCAGAGGGGAGAAAATAATAATACTATATAACCTTGCAGGAGAGATAAGCACTTCCAGGTTTTTAGTTTATGGCCATCTTCCCACCACCTTCACTTCCCTCCTTCCCAGAGTCCCTTGCAGCAATATGGGGAGCTCCTCTCCATTCATTTCCAGTAAAGTGCAGAAAGCTGGGATATTTCTTTAGGGAGTGGCTCTGCTCTGGATTCCACAATAGCAGATACAGTCACCCCATCCACCCATTTAAAAGGTTTTAAAAGTGAAATAGGACCCTAATTAAAGAACATGAACTTGGAATCAGAGAAAGCAGCAGGCCATTACAAAAACTTCGGATTTTACCTCAAGTGAGATAGCAGAGGAGTGACACACTCTGGCTTATGATTTAAAAGAATTATTGTAGTTGATGTGTGGTGACAAGTTAAGAGGAAACTGCAAAAATCCAGGCAAAATCTAAGACTAATTATTTGACCTCTGTGAGGGTACTAGCCTGAATAAAAACCCTCTGAAGATATCAGGTCCTAAACAGATGTTCTGGAACCTGTAAATGTTACCTTAAGAGGAAAAACAGTCTTTGAAGGTGTGGTTAAATTAAGAATCTTGAGATGGGAAGATTATTTTGCATCACCCAGGTGGGCCCTAAATACAATCACTACTCTCTTTATGGGAGACAACCAGAGGAAGAGAAGACACACATAGCAAAGAGAAGGTGACATGAAGATTGAGGCAAAGATTAAAATGATGAGGTCTCTAGTCAAAAAATGGGGGCAACCATGAGAAGCTCGAAGAGGCGAGGAACAGACTCTTCCCTTTAGCCACCAGAGTGAGAGTGTGGCCCTGTAGACATTTTAATTTTGTCCCAGTGATCCTGTGTTTTGACTTTTGGCTTCCAGAAATATTATGGAATAAATTTCTGTTGTTTGAAGCCATCCAGTGTGTGGTATTGTGTTAGAGCAGACTAGGAAACTAATATAGATTATGGCACTGGGAAGGAGGGGCTGCCTTAACAAATACCTAAACATATGGAAGTGCCTTTGGAGTTGAATAAGGTACATGCTGGAAAAAGCCCAAATTTCCTTAAACGGAGTATAAATATGGATATTAACATCATTTCTGGTGAGAATTGAGAAGGAAATGAGGCACATGGCAGAGAAAGCCTATATCATCTTAGAGGATAAATGTATCATCATTTTTAAAAAGTTTATAGAAATATGAACATTAAAGGTACTTCTGGTGTAAGCTGAGAAGAAAAAGAGGAACAGATATTGGAAGGTGGAAAAAAAGGTGATTCTTATTGTACAGTGGTAGAAAATTTCACTAAATTGTGTGCTACTATTGTGTGAAAAGCAGAATTTGTAGGCAATAAACTTGGATATTTACCTGAGGGGATTTCTAAGCAGTGTTGAATGTGTGATCTGATTTCTTCTTGGTGCTTATAGTGTAACATGAGAAGAAAGAGATACTTGATAAAGAATTGTTAGGCAAAAATGAACCAGGATTTGTTGCTTTAAAAAATTCTCAGTCTATTCAGATTACAAAAGATGCTAAAATTAGGAGATTTACTCTTAGGTAAGAGCACTCTGGAGAAAAGGCCAAGGGTGGGACAAGACAAATTTTTGTAATGGCTAAGGAGACTGAAAATGTGATTATTCAAGGAGTATCTGTGGAGGGCCCTCTGGCCTAATAGCATAAATTCCTGTGTGATATAAGGGAAATATACAAGATTTTTGAGAATGTTATAGCAACAGTAATACTTCCAGTTTAGACTGAAAGGAAGAGAAGGAAGATAAAACAAATGAAGGCTATTGGATCTCCAAAAAGTCTACATGCAAGATACAAGGCTGATAAAATGACTCAGGTGAAAACATGTGCTACCCTTAGTGGACTCCAACAACCATCTCTTATACTCTGCTTTTTGAATAGCAAGATGTGCTTGCCAATTCTTATATCACACTCATTCACAAACAGAGATGCCTATACACAACTATGACACACTTACCCTTTGGTATCCATGGGGGATTGGTTCCAGGACTTTCCAAGGATACCAAAGTCCATGGATACTCAAGTCTTTTTATAAAATGATGTGGTATTTGCATATAATCTATATACATCCTTCTATACAGTTTAGTCTCCAGATTATTTACAGCACATGAAACAATGTAAATGCTATGTCCATCATTGTTATACTATGTTGTTCAGGAAATAGTGGCAAGAAAAAAAGTCTGTACATGTTTAGTACAGAAACAAACATCCACTTAAAAAAAATATTTTCAATCTGTAGCTGTTTGAATACATAGGTGCAGAATTCATGCATAAGTAGGGCTGACTGTATTAGCTAAATATACATTTTAAACAACACTCATTTCACCAGTGACAAATTATTTCTAACACTTCTCATGCTAATTAAAAAATTCTCCACTGTTACCTTTCTAGTACTATTGATTTGGTCCCTTCAAATGCAAACTGACCAATTCTAGACTATGAATTCTCTTTAGGGCACTTCATTTGTTTAATTGACCACTCCTAGTTGGCTAATTACCTACGTACTTGTCACCATGTTTATGCTGATGCATTTTAAAGTAAAGTATACATAATATGACAAATTTGAAATGTTTTTCATGCTGGTACATTAGTTACACCATCTATAAATGGTCAATGAGAGACTTGTCACATTATAGTCATTGTGTAATAGTGGAATGCCTGTCATAGGTCTGCTAGACCCTGAGATGAGAATTGTGTGCAAGTGATTTATTAATGAAGTATTCCCAGGAGAAACAATAAAGGAAAGGGAGAGGCTGAACAGGAAGGGAGAAGTAGCCTAGCAAGTCTATAACTTCAGGCAAAGTTTCAGAAAATGTGGCTTCAGTCTGATATCATATGAGATTTCTTGATTTTGCCTCATCCCAGTCTGCGCAGGGGAACTGAGTTCCAGTAATCTCAGAACAGTCATGGGTACAGGCTTTTGAAGGAAGAGCACAACCAAGTTAAGAGAAAGAACACATGAAAATGGCAAAAACCATCTAAGAAGGTTTGGTCAAAGCATTGGCTATTTGCTCAGTAGTGACGAAGTATTTTCCCTGGACCAGTGCCTGTCCAAGGATCATTACAGATCTGCAATTAGATAAATAGAGAAATTGAAAGTAAGCATTTAGAAATTGGTATCACAATTTGACAGTAATTTTATGTCTGTTGAATCTAATAATTTTAAAATTGGCTTCATTTTATTTTATTTTTGTAGTAATTTGTTTCAACTGCACTTTACAAAAGAACTGGTCTATGATGTATTAGGAAAAATGCTTGGGTCATTTACCACAGAAGCATTGAGCTACGGTACACATAAAACTGTAGCTACTGTTAAAATGGAAAATCATTCTTTCATACACACATTCATTTAAAAATGCTTATTGAATTTATGTTATAAACCAGACATTAAGGTTGCAGATTTAGTTATGAATCCTTTTGGATTTTAGTGAAGGAGAAAGATGATAAGCCAATATACAAGTAAAAATTTTTTCAGTATAAGATGGAGGTAAATATAAAAAAAAAAAACAAGAAAAGAGAATAGAGATGATGGAGAAGGAGGTTTTCATAGGATGGTTGTATTTGTCATCTGTTGCTGCACAACAAATTAGCACAAACTTGATGGCTTAAAAAACATACACTTATTTTGTCACAGATTCTATGGGTAAAGATCCACACATGACTTAGATGAGTCCATTACTTAGAGTCTTGTAAGCTTGCAATGAAGATATCAGCCCAGCTGTGTTTTCATCTGGAGGCCCCTCTGAGGAATAATTCATTCTTTTCTTTTTCTTTTTCTTTCTTTTTTTTTGAAGATGGGGTTTCACCATGGTGGCCAGACTGGTCTTGAACTCCTGACCTCAGGTGATCCACCCACCTCAGCCTCCCAAAGTGCTAAGATTACAGGCGTGAGCCACCACTCCCGGCTGGAATAATTCATTTCTAAAGTCATTCTTAGTTTTGGTAAAATTTATTTACTTACTGCTGTAGGGCTGAGACTTCTAGTTTCTTGCTGATCTGGTTAGAGGTCCCCTTCAAACTCCTAGAAGCTGCCCTTAGCTGTTTGCCACGGACTTCCTGCCATAGGTGCTTATTTCTTCAAAGCCAGCAAGTGAGTGAGACTCTGAAGCGAGTCTGTTAGCAAGATGGAGTCTTATTTAATGTAATATAATCATAAGAGTGCTGTCCCACCACCTTGCCATATTCTGTTTTCTACAGGCACGTCATAGGTCCCACCCACACTCTACAGGAAGGATTAGACAAAGGTGTGGACACTAGAAGGTGGGCGTCATGAGGGTCTACCAAATGTCTGTCACAGTGGCCAAAGAAGTCCAGAATAAGGTAATTTTAAAGCCATGACCTAAATGAAGCAAGAGAGAAAACCATATAGATATGTGGTGGAAAATACATACAAGCAAGCAGAGAAAATGTTAAATTTAAAGGTCCTGAGACCAAACTTGCTCGGTAGGTCAAGGAAAAAATTTGGCTGGAGCAGACTGAGCAGAGGAGAGAGTAATACGAGGTGAGCTCAGAGGGATACTGAAGAGCTGGTCATACAGGGCTGTGCAGGACTTGATGAGAACTTTGGAATTCACTTTGAGTGAGATGGAATGATTAAAGGGTTTAAAGCAGAGGGCTGTCATGGTCTGGCTGTCCTGTGGTATACAAACCATGTGAGATGGTGACAAGGAAAAGGAGGGAGAGCAGTTAGGATTCTATTTAATGATAGAGGCAACAGTGGTGGCTTCTTAGACCAGGATAGTAAAGGTATCAATCCGTCTGAAAAATAATCGGATTGTAGATACACTCAGAAAGGAATGCTGACCAGGCTGTTCGCGCATTGCTATAAAGAAATACCTGAGACTGGATAATTTATAAGGAAAAGAAGTTTAATTGGCTCACAGTTCTGCAGGCTATACAAGGAAGGCACCAGCATCTGGAAGGCTTCCGGGGAGGTCTCAGGGAGCTTTTACTTATGGCAAAAGGTGAAGTGGGAGGGGGCACATCATAGACGTTCGAAGGTAAGGTCAAAGCTGGAAACAAAAATTTGGTAGTTATCTACATGTGGGTGATATATAAAACCATGAGACTTGGGGTGACCTGGGGAGTCAGCATTGATAGAAAGAGAAAACTGAGATCTAAATCTCGAGCTAGGAAGAGGAGGAGGATTCAGCACAAGATGTTAAAAATGAATGACCGCAGAGGTAGGAGAAGCAGCAAGAGAGTGTGATGTTTTGAAAGCCTGGAAGTCTGGGAATGTGTCAAAAAGGAGGGAGAGGTCAACTGTGTCCAATTATGCTGATACATAAGATGAAGAGTAAGAATTGACCATTGGCTTTAGCCACATGGGGGCCATTGGTGACCTTGACAAAAGGGTGGTAAGCAGAAAAGACTGATTGGAATGGTTTCAGTGGAAAATGAAGGGGAGAAATTGGTATACAAAATACAGACAACTTTTTATGAGAAATTTTCCTGTAAGTGGAAAGAGAATAATAGATCATCACCGGAGGGATGTATGTCAAAAGGTCACTTTTTGACGATGAGAGATAGTCACATTTGTGTGCTGATGGGCATAACCCATTAGAGTGAGAAAAGCTGAAAATGCAGATATGGAGAAGCAATAGCAATAGCTGGAGTAAAGACTCTGAGTATGAAGAGGGGATGGAAATAATAATGCTTCAAAGAGCTGAGGGGAGGCTATAATGAAATGCTCTGTGTAAGACCTCAGAATGATACCTGATGCATGACAGTTGGTCAGAAAATGATATATTTTACTACTATTATATAGTATCTTCGGGCAAGTAAGAGGGTAAAAGCACTCCTCAAATTCAGAAAACTCAAAGTTGAGATTAGAAACAAGTGTAAGTGGCATGACTGGTGTTAAGAGAGTGAGTACAGGTCAGCAACTGGGATCACTGAGGCAGTTCAAGTTCGACTTCTCCAACTGGGAGAAGCAGGGAACCGACAGGCTACAGTGTCAAGTGCAAATAGCTTTTACCTCGGAATGTGGTCTCTCTCCATCAGTAACTAGCTGCACAATAATAAGCAACTCCCTGAGTTACTTTATGCCTCCATTTTCTCTCCTATGAAAGGAGTTCTCTTGGCTTGAAACATGATTTCTAAAAAGCCGGTAAGGCTAGAGAGGAGAGAGTAGTTTAAAGTAATGTTCTTAAAATGAGACTTGTTTTTAGGAAGAGGTGTTTCAAACAGTAGAGAAGTGGGGATTCCAAAGATTCCCTGGGGGGAGAAAAAAACAAATACTGTACTGTATACAATAGGTCCTTGAGTCTGAAGGGAGGGGACAGCAAGAAGGCAGAGTGGTATTCGGGGATCAGGAGTCAACAAGGGAACAAAGGTCAGCTGGATGATAATTACAGGCAGTTAGGGAGGGAATTAGAGCTAGAGAGGTACTAATTACATGGGCTATTTAGACAAGGGAGGGGCTTCGCTTAAAGGAACAAAACAAGGGCAGATTACCTACTAAAAATAAAGGCTGCCCCTCTGAGCCAGGGCTCACACATCTGGCATAGTCCCAGGCAGCACGAGGCTGTGTGCTCTGCTTTGCAGTGCCTACTCTGCTTCGAGTGTGGGCAGAATGTGCCTCCAGCCTTCTCCAAGTACTGACACAGGGTCTGGGAGCTGTCTGTGGATCACCCAGTATCTCTGTAGGAGGTGGTGGAGTAGGGGAGAAGGACTTGGGGATAAAACGTCAAAATCTGGTGCACCCATCAATCAATATAATCATTCTAGGGGCTGGCTGTGCCCTGGAGAAGGATGCCAACCAGGAGGGCCACAGGGAGTGAAACCAAGGCCATATTTTGTTCTTTGTGCCAGTGCCCTGGAGTGGGGCTACAGCTGCAGGGAGGAAGGGGTACCTTTCCTTTATTTTCATTAAGTTGCTGTATGGACTATCTCAGCCCTGTGTCCAATGCAAGAAGTTTGGCTCAGCTTTCTGAGGGGCTGGCACTGTATCCTCTATTTCTTTGGATCACTTTGTGAGGTTATTATTCTCCACTGGGGACTTGTGGGAGAGGCAACAGAGGCAGAAAGTGCATGCCCAGAGCATATTCTCCCAGCTCAGCCAGGGTTCTCCACCTCCGATTGAAGTTGTTGTACCCACTGTGAAGCTTCCTGGGGCACCTGTGTCCAACAGCTGACCTGGATGATTTCTCTTATACTGAAGATTCTCTGACGGGTAAAATAGACTACCAAATATTAAAACTTCTCTGTGCTTCATTTCACATTCTTAACATTTGGGGGTTGGCTGTGTTTTTTTTTTTTTCTTTGTAATAGTTATCTATTGTTGCATGACAGTGGCTTAAAACAGCAATTAAAATGTATTCTGTTTCACAGTTTCTGTGGGTCAAAAGTTGAGGAGCAGTTTAGGTGCATGCTTCTTCCTTTGGGTCTCTCATCAGGTGACACTCAAGATGTCAGCTGGGGCTGCAGTTGCCCTGAGACCTGATGGAGGCTGCAGGATCTACTTCTAAGGTGGTTCCCGCATGTGGCTGGAAAGCTGGTGCTGGATGTTGGTGGGAGGTCTTAGTTTCTCTTCTTCTAGGCCTTGCCACAGAGCTGAGTCTTCTCCTGACATGGTGGATGCTTTTCCCCCGGAAGAAGCAATGCAAAACCCAAGGTAGAGGTGACTATGATTTTTTTTTTTAACTTAGCCTTGGCAGTCACACATCACACACTGTAACTTCTGCAATATTCTATTAATCACACAGTTCATCCCAGATTCACAAAAGTATGAATACAAGGAGATGGAGCTCACTGGGAGTCATATTAGAATACTGCAATAGCCATTCTGGTAGGCATCTTGGTCATGCCTACTACATTCTTTGAAAATTTTAAAATACTTGATGCTTACTGCCTGGTTATTCATTCCCTGGCAGTACTTTGATCACAGTAGCCTACTTAATCTTCAGTTTGTAAGCAGGTAGAAATAGATATGTATTTACAGTCACTCAGTTATTTATTAGTTTATTTATCTAAAAGTATTTGTAGGGTACCTAATATATACTAGACACTGTTTCTACTCACCTGACAGATGGAGAAACTGAGGCATAGAAGTCCAGTGACTTGCCTAAGGTTTACTGGCAGAGGGTGATGAGAACTCAGGTGATATGGTTTGACTTGGTGTCGCCACCCAAACCTCATGTTGAATTATAATCTTCAGTGTTGGAGGAGAGGCCTGATGGGAGGTGATTGGATCTTGGGGGTGTATTTCCCTCTTGCTGTTCTCATGAGAGTAAGTTCTCCATGAGATCTGGTTGATTAAAAGTGTGTAGCACAAGCTGGGCATGCTGGTTCATGCCTGTAATACTAGCACTTTGGGAGGCCAAGGCAAGTGGATCACAAGGTCAGGAGATTGAGACCATCCTGGCCAACATGGTGAAACTCCATCTCTCTAAAAATCCAAAAGTTAGCTGGCATGATGGTGCATGCCTGTAGTCACAGCTATTCAGGAGGCTGAGATAAGAGAATTACTTGAACCCAGGAGGGAGAGGTTGGTGAGCTGAGATGACACTACTGCACACCAGCCTGGCAACAGAGCAAGGCTCTGTCTAAAAGAAAAAAAAAATGTTTAGCATGTCCCTCTTTACTCTCTCCTGCTCTGCCATGGTAAGACATGCCTGCTTTCTTCAGTTCCTCTGGGACAATTCCTAGTGGATCTGTGAGAAGTGGGTTACCATCCTCCAGATCCCAGAATTGTAGAACCACTGACAGATTTCACTGTGCTTTCGGAAAAGCTACTGGCACTCAACAGCAGCTGGTGAGAGCAGCCACAGGCACTGTACCCTGCAGAACCACAGGGGTAGAGATGCCCAAGGCCCTGGGGTCCTACTCCTTGCATCAGCATGTCCTGGATGTGAGACATGGAGTCAAAGGAGATTATTTTGGAGCTTTAAGATTTACTGACTGCCCTGCAGGGTTTCGGACTAGCATGGGGCCTGTATCTACTTTGTTTTAGCCAATTTCTTCCTTTTGAAATGGCAGCATTTACCCAATGCCTGCACCCCCATTAAATATTGGAATTAACTAACTTGATTTTGATTTTACAGGATCATAGGCAGAAGACACTTGCCTTGTCTCAGATGAGACTATGGACTTGGGTTAATGCTGGAATGAATTAAGACTTTGAGGGACTGTTGGAAGGGCATGGTTGTATTTTGAAATGTAAGAATGACATGAGATTTGGGAGGGACAGAACGATATAGTTTGGATCTGTGTCCCCACCCAAATCTTACGTTGAATTATGATCTTCAGTGTTGGAGGAGGGGCCTGGTAGGAGGTAACTTCATCATGGGGATGGATTTGCTGTTCTCATGAAAATCAGTGAGTTCTCATGAAAGTGAGTGAGTTCTCATGAGATCTGGTTGTTTGAATGTGTGTGGCACTTCCCCCTTTGTTCTGTCTCTCCTTCTCTGCCATGGTAAGATGTGCTTGCTTCCCCTTTGCCTTCCACCATGATTGTAAGTTTCCTGAGGCCACCCAGCCACACTTCCTGTTCAACCTGCAGAACTGTGAGTAAATTAAACCTCTTTTCTTCATAAACTGCTCAGTCTCTGGTAGTTCTTTATAGCAATGTGAAAAGGGACTAATATGCCAGGTGTCCAACCACTATCATTGAGCATTTGAGCAGCAGTTGAGTGCCAGGCTTTGGGGTAGAGAGGTGAATGGTATCCCTGCCCTTCAGGAGTAATTTAGGGTCTAGTGGGGGATTCTTACTGATAAGACACATATACACAGAGCTGGTAATTGAGGTAAGTACCACAGTGCTGTAAGAAATAGCTATGAGAGCTCCAAACATGGCCACTCCTAGCTGGGATGGTTAAGGATGGAGGCATGGGCTGAAAGACAAGTTAAGGAGAGGACTGAGAATTTGCTTAACAGGATGAAAGTCTTTGCTGAGTTTGATAAGAGCAGGTCAACTAAAAATGGAGCCTCTCTGGTTGAAGTCAGATTGGGATGTGACTGGCTTCTGCTAGCGGTGGTGGGAGGTGGTGGCTGAAGCCAACTGAGTTCTATGTGCTCTACACACACACACACACACACACACACACACACACACACACCCCTTTTAACTCAGAGGTGGCCCCCAAGGTCCCTTTCCAGTGATGTGACTAGTCCATGAATTGAATCCTCCACAGGGCCTTTCTTTTCTTTTCTTTTTTTTCTTTTTTTTTTTTTTTCAGACAGTGTCTCACTCTGCTGGCCAGGCTGGAGTGCAGTGGCACAATCTCGGCTCACCGCAACCTCCGCCTCCCAGGTTCAAGCAATTCTCCTGCCTCAGCCTCATGAGTAGCTGGGACTACAGGCACCTGCCACCATGCCTGGCTAATTTTTTGTATTTTTAGTAGAGATGGGGTTTCACCACGTTGGCCAGGATGGTCTTGATCTCCTGACCTTGTGATCCACCCACCTTGGGCTCCCAAAGTTCTGGGATTACAGGTGTGAGCCACTGCACCCAGCCAACAGGGCCTCTCTTGACCGAGCCACAGTAGAGTTATACAGTGATACTAAAGGGGCTTCCTGAAGCCCCATATTTTTCATGTTTAGGTTTCATGTGTGTGTATTCCAAGACAATCCACCCCCAAGTGTCAGAGTGATGACATGCTGCCCCCTTGTTCTCAGTGCACTCAGTGGGCTTATTGATAAAAACAGATAAACTTTGTAAAAGATTTGGAAAGATTAATTCTGAGCCAACTATGAGTGACCAATGACTCATGACATAGTCCTCGAGATATCCTAAGGACATGTGTCCAAGGTGTTGAGTCACAACTTAGTTTTATACATCTTACAGAGACATAAGACATCAATGAAAATACATGTAAGATTTACATTGATTTGATCTGGAAGGGTGAGACAACTCAAAGTGTGTGGGGACTTTTAGGTCATAGTTAGACTTAAAATGTTTCTGATTGGCAATTGGTTGAAAGTGTTATTTTCAATAAAAAGGGATGCATGGGTTAAGATAAGGAGTTGTGAAGACCAAGGTTTTATCATGTAGATGAAACCTCCAAGTAGCAGGCTTCGGAGAGAAGAGATTCTAAATACTTCTTATCAGACTTAAGGTCTGTGTTGATGTTAATGCTGGTTGGCTTTTCCTAAATTCCAAAAGGGAAGAGGGTATAATGAGGCAGGTTTGATGCCCCCTTTCCCAATATGGCCTCAACAAGTTTTTCGGGTTAACTTTGGAATGCCCTTGGATGAGAGCAGGGATCCATTCACATGGTTGGGGATGGGCCTTAGAATTTAGAACTTTTGGTTGACAGGCTTTGATAAACACACTTAAATTTTCCTGTTATTGACATTATCTCATTTAGAGAGGCGGTAAGATGTGTTAATGAAGGGCATTGCCTCTGGGGCCAGAGTGCCTGAATTCAAAGCCCAGCTCTCCCACTTACACACTTTGGCTTTTTGTCTCCGTTTTCATTTTGTTTGAGATTCTGTCCTACAGGCTGGAGTGCAGTGGCATGATCTTGGCTCACTGTAGCCTTGCTTCCCAGGCTCAAGTGATTCTCTTGCCTCGGCCTCCTGAGGTAGCTGGGACTACAGGCAGGTACCACCATGCCTGACTAATTTTTGTTTATTTGCTTTGTTTTGTTTTTGTAGCGATGGGGTTTCACCAAGTTACAAAGGATCTACTTACACACTTTGAATTTGTAGAAGCTCCTTAATTTTTCTGAGTCTCACTTTCCCTATCTATAATAGAGGGTTAATGATCTCACAATGGATTTTGTCCTGAGCCTTAAATGAATTCATATATATAATACCTTAGAACAGTTCCTGGCATCTAGAAAACGCCTAAAATGTATTCATTACTATCTATCCTTACATTATCTACATTCAGGTAGCAGATCTCATTGGCTCCTTGAGGGCAAATGCAAGTTGTTTCCAAGATGTGTTACAAATTGCAGAGATACACTGTTAATTTCAGAGCAACTTTCCGAGAATAGAGAGGTGAGTGGCTTAAGGCTGCAGTAGAGACAAGAAACACTGTATCAAATGTACATTGAATATAAGCTGCTTCTCTGGAAATACTAAAATGAGAAAATGTGAATTTATAATTGAGGAAATGTAATACATAAACATTTAAGCACCTTGTCTTCACCTTTCCCAGCTGGAGCATATCTGCAGCTGGAGGCTCAGATAGGATGTCAGAAGGACTTCTAGAGAATAGAAGCATGATCCCACTATTTTGGGAGGTGAGAGAGTAGAAAAAAAATTTTTAGATATAATTTATATACAGTCAAATCCCAAGTCTTATTTGTATAGCACAAGCCCATGTTGAAAATCATATAAGCTCCTTTTACAGTATTTTAAACAAGTCTAGGTCTGAATACAGCTGTGTTGAAATTTGGAGTAAATATGTCTAGATGTAACATTGATTATAGGAAAAAAAACACCTCTTACTCAATATCAGAACACTTTTAGGGCTTAGGAGAAAGGAGATCTTATATTTAATAGATAGTTTTTATGTGCCAGGCATTTTCCTTTTTTTTTGAAACAAAGTCTTGCTCTGTCACCCAGGCTGGAATGCAGTGGCACGGCTCACTGCAACCTCTGCCTCCCAAGTTCTAGCAATTCTCCTGCCTCAGCTTCCCAAGTAGCTGGGACTACAGGTGTGCGCCACCATGCCCGGCTAATTTTTGTATTTTTAGTAGATATGAGGTTTCACCATGTTGGCCAGGATGGTCTTGAACTCCTGATTTATGATTTGACTGCCTTGGCCTCCCAATGTGCTAGGATTACAAGCATGAGCCACTAGACCCGGCCCCATATTTTTTTTCTTTGAAGACCTGCCACAACTCTGTGAGTTACTTATTAACACCTACATTTTACAGATGAGAAAATCAATTTATATAATTAGCCCCAAAGGGACAGACTATTTTGTAGTTCCGAATTAAGCCTAGAACCATCCTTCTTCAACTAATATGTTTTTTGCTCTAATTTTAATTTACTTAAATTAAACTCATTCTTTATCTAAGAGCCAGTCAATCTAATTTCTTACAATATATTAAGACTAAATTGAGAACCTCCTTTCTGCCCAGAATTATACTAGTTATAGGAAGAAGACAACTGAGATAAAATTTGGGTGCCATTTTTTAATTGCTCAGTTTGGAATGAGTCCAGATGAGATTAGCCAGAAAAGTAAGTCATGTTTGATTTGTCTAATCATTTTTAGACTAAGCAGGAAGTATTTATAGAATAAAATGTCATGAACAAGCATAGTAGAAACTAGTGACTGTTGATGTAGACATAGAAGGAAGGATAGAGAAAGAAAATAGAAGAGAAAGAGAAAATATTGTTTCTCAATTTATCAATGCTGGCCCTACAAATTGGTAGACAGAGTCCATATCTGCCCCTATCCTACAAACTGGCAGAGTCTATGTCTGCCCAGATGGTTTAGAAAATGTATTTCTCACCCTTACCCCCACTACTACTCAGAGGAATGACAAGGAATGATTTTCCTGCAGCTGGAAGGCTATGAGGCCTTCATTGATCTATCTGATCAATTTTTTTTTTAATTGCATTTTAGGTTTTGGGGTATTTTAAGCACTTCTAGGAAGGATGGATAAGTTTACTGTCTTATCCAATAACTGCTCAGGTATTAATTGTTACATTAATTAATAGCAAAGGCATGTCAATGCCATGCAGGAATGGGTCCCAGAAGAGGGAGGGAGGCCAGTGAGATTGAAGAGTAAGATGTTCATAGTAGGGTCAGTGAAGGAAGATGGGAATGGGTGATTTCCTTAACTGTACCTTTTCGGCGCCTATGCCGTAATCCCATGGGAGTCCAGGTTATCCATCATAGAACTTTGATCCTATCTCCTGGGACCTGAACTTCAAATTTGATTTTCTAGAAAATACATCTCTCTTATGGCCTTTCAGTTTTGGTATTATTCAGGAATACACCCCGCATCACACACACACACACACACACACACACACACACACACACACACTCCCCAGGACAGCTTTCTTAATAAAATTGTTTATTTATGTTAGGAGTTTTCTAAAGGTACTTCATGTTTGACTCTTCTTTGTATCTATATGCGAATCTAGGACTTCATTAATGAGGTGACTTCTTGACTTAGCCCCACTTTAATTCTTGTTTTATGAAAGGCATATTTAAAAAAAAGAGAGAGAGAAAAATTGAGAGTTGGGTGCCCCAGTCTTACAGACAGCCAATCTCTTGGGGAGTGTTCAAAACTTGAGTATCTAGAGCTTCAAGTGAGAGGAAGTGTGGACTAAGCAGATAGGATCCCATGTGAAGGCGAAGTCTCAGATACATGGTCCAATGTGTTAAAGAAGTTTCCTTTCTTTCACTCATTTGCTCTTCCATTTAACAAATATTTATGGAGTGTCTACTTATATTAGGCCTGTGTCAGGGATATAATGGTGAGCAAGACAGCCTCTGCGCCCCCAGACCTCTGTCTTGTGAAGAATACCAGTAAATTATAAGAAAAGTACAGGGAAGGGGCATCCAATCCAGGCCTGTGGTTTTATTTTTAAGTTAAATCCACCTTTTCAGCGGCTCATTTCCATGCCCTCCATCTAACCCCAGTGTAGACTAAGAACAATGTTAAAAGATCTGGGTAAAATCCCATTCTGGCTCTTTTTTTTACCTATCTTATCCAGGAACTGCCTAGACTTCCATAATGAATCAAAAAGGTGCCTGCCCCAGCAGTCGAGTGCTGTAGAAATGTAGCTTTCTGGGTGTTGTTTTCAAAACTATCATTACCGAAGAATAGTAACTTACTATCTAGGAAATAAGGGAGGTACAGTGGGTTGGATGGTGGTCCTCAAAATGTGTCCAAGTGCTAACACGTAGAACTTGTGAAGATGATCTTAGAAAAAGAATCTTGTAGGTTCTTAATTTAATGCAATTAAATTAACAATGATCATGACATCATCCTGGATTTAGGGTGGGTCCTTGAAATGTAGATACACAAGGGAGAAGTCCATGTGAAGATAAAGGCAAAAAGTGAAGCCATGCGCCTTCCAGCCAAGAAATGCCAAGGATTATCTGCAGTTGTAAGAGTCTAGGAGATGCATGGAATGGATTTTCCCTCAAAGCTTTCAGAAGGAACTAACTCTGCTGATATCTTGATTTCAGACTTTTGGATTCCAGAACTATCAGAAAAAAAATTCTGGTTGTTTTAAGCCACCAAATGTTTGTACTAGGACACTAATTAGAGGGTTAATGAGATTTTTGCTATTATTATAATTCCTGAATAGACAGGAGAGCAAAAACAGGGATAAAGGGATTCTAATCCTTACAGAGAGTGATAGAGGGGATGAGCATCTGTCCCAGACCCTTAAAGGGACAAGGCTATGTGGTTGCTTTGGTACTACATGACCCTATCCCTCCTAGATTTCAGCTACTGGATAATATTTGGACAACAGACCCAAGGTGATCTAGATGACAAGTAGGTCAAGCATACACACAGTGCACTAGCAGAATCAGAGACAAACATACTCCCATAAACTTTGAAATATTTTGATATTTGATATTTCAAAATGGAATTAAAATAGTAATCATGACAAAAATCAGAAGTTTTCTTGAGTCTTTTTATATTTGTCATACATGCATGAATATGAGTGCCCTAATATGAAATCATTCCCTACTCTCCCATTGAGAAAGTCAAAAAGCAAGTTTTGTTTGCCAATGTGAGGGATAAACTTTTAGTTATATAGATGAAATAATTAAGTGCCTGCATATTGTTTCTAATTAAGTAGTTATAGTTGCATATGATAAATTATGTATAAAATATATCAGTTTAAAAGTATGTTCTTCTTTCTCATAGATCACAAAACACTCTTGCTCAAACTCTTCAAAAATATCTTTGATATCAGCAACCCGACCCTGGGCCTCCCGGCCGGGGTGGCGCCACCCCTCCCCCATGCCGCCCCACATGCACCTCCCAGGCTCCCTCCTGGGATGTGTCTGGAGCTGGAGTGGCGCAGGGCCTGAGACACTGCAGACCTGTGACCCAAAGCAGCTCGGAGGCAGTGAATAACATCTTTTCAAGTCTGCAATAAAAAAATAGCCTCCAATAAAACTACATGGCAAAAAATGGGAAGCAAACAGAATGGAAAGAATGAAAAAATTGAAGAGGCAGAGCCTGAATAATTTGTGGTGGAAAAAGTACTAGATCAACGTGTAGTGAATGGGAAAGCGGAATATTTTCTGAAGTGGAAGGGATTTACCGCTGCTGACAACACTTGGGAACCTGAAGAAAATTTATGTTGTCCAGAGTTGATTGAAGCATTTCTTAATTCTCAAAAAGCTGGCAAAGAAAAAAATGGTATAAAAAGAAAATCTTTATCTGACAGTGAATCTGATGACAGCAAATCAAAGAAGAAAAGAGACGCTGCTGACAAACCAAGAGGATTTGGCAGAGGTCTTGATCCTGAAAGAATAATTGGTGCCACAGACGGCAGTGGGGAATTGATGTTTCTCATGAAATGAAAAGATTCAGATGAGGCA
Organism: Saimiri boliviensis; assembly: GCF_048565385.1. Classification (NCBI taxonomy): domain Eukaryota; kingdom Metazoa; phylum Chordata; class Mammalia; order Primates; family Cebidae; genus Saimiri; species Saimiri boliviensis. The sequence goes on from NC_133454.1 coordinate 96,271,376, forward strand.
GACTTGGTGCTGGCCTCAAAAGAGGCAAATATAAAGTGTTCTCAAATTGTAATTGCTTTTTATGAAGAGAGATTAACTTGTCATTCTTGTCCAGAAGATGAAGCTCAATAATTGTTCACATTGTTTATATATATGTGTGTGTGTGTGTATATATGTATGCATTCTCATATGTATATATGTACACACATACATAAATACATATACATATATGTACATAAATACATATATATATATATATATATATATATATATATAATTTGGGTCTTGGTGTTTGATTTACTAGTGTGACAAAGTAACTACATTCTAATGAAATGATCATTTTGAAAGTAGTGTTGGAAGAGTTGCTGTTTTTTTTTTTTTTTTTTTGCATCTGTAGCACTGGTTACTTTGAACAAATAGATAAAAGCTTTCCGTAGTTGCTTCCTTTATCAGAAAAGAACATTTGATACCTGGTATATTATTGCCTCTCCATCAGAGAACAGCTTTCTAAATGTTGGGAGAAAATGTTCATAGTCATTATTACTTAATCAAAACTTGCATTCTCATAAGCCTAAGGACCATTCTAGGGTTTTTATTTTTCTTTGATTTGCTGTCATCAGATTCACTGTCAGATAAACAAATAAAAATATAAAATGCAAATGTAAATTTTTTAAACATTCACCAAAACAAAAAATCACAGGTAAACCCATGTTTCTGAGATGTCATTATTCTGAGCAAAATAGGAGACAATCACTTCAAGTTACATTGAAAATTTTCCTGAACCCATGTATTTCAAGTGAAATAAGTGATTCTAATTAATAAGACAATTTAAATTGGATAATTTTAAAACATCTCTATCTATAAATGTGGTGGTTTGTTTGCAAAATCCCTAAAAAGAACAATTTCAGCACTGCCATCACAGGAGGTTTCTTCATCAAGATGAAGAAACTAGACCAATCCCAGTGCATTTTAATTAGCTAAACAAAACTAATTAAATGAACATTTAAAAAATTCTCTAGCAGGCAATTCCTTAACAAAATGTTGAAATGCCTGTTGCTACATTGACTAAAAGGTCATGATTCATGGAATATCTAAGATTTGGCTCATAGAAACCTAACCAGATGGTTAGAGATGTTGGCAGTTTAGGACCTGCTGCCATAAATGTGGGAACAACCTTTTGTAATCTAACCTATTGACCTGAGTGTTTTTTCCTTTTTTTAAAACTCAACTCATTCCTTATATGAAGGCTCACTCTTTTCAGATTTTACTTTACTGGTTCAGCAAAAGCCAGGAAAAACAACTTTGTAGTACTCAGAATGTTATCCAATTGTATATTGTTTACTTTATTGTAAATACTTGTGAATAGTGGTCAATAGTTTTATATTGTATCTTTTTATAAAGTATTGTATACTTTTATAAAGTATCTTTGACATCAACACTTTTGTTTTCACTAGAACTAATTTTTGAATCCCTTTTGCATTTAAAACTCAAAAAGTTCATTTTTAGAGAATATCATTTGCATTTCTGCATGTTTTGTTCGTGATATAGCATTTACTGAATCCTCATATAACAGGTTGCTGGATGTTTTATGTTAGCATGCAAGGACCCGTTTTTATATTAGGATCTTTGATGTTTTCATATGTGTATGTCTATAATTTCCACAATGGTAGCACTTATTCTGTTGCATATTAAAATGACTTTTAAAAAGCTTGTTTACAACAATATTCACCATTTAAAATTATGGGCTCATATTCATAATAATTATGGGTTCATAATCATAATAAGCAGTAAACCTCGGTTGAATTTCTGTCTCCTTTGTTATCAATTCTGCCAGGTAACATCTGAGTTATCCCACACCAGCATTAACTCAGGCAGCTATAGGCTAACATACCCTCCCTAAACAGTCCTCTTTTATTTAAAATGAAGTTGAGAGACTGTTCCATAATATTTTTCTGTATGTTCTTTCAGGGAAGATCTCCATATAATAAATATTCCTGGAAATGTTCTCTAAATTTTGATGACAAAATTTATCTGACCTCAAAGTCCTGCTTGGTGTTGGTAATCTGAGCAATGTGACTGTACAACTCCAGGTAACATGGTTGCTTTACCTTAAAAAATGAACTAACTTATTTTTTCTGATTGTAAAGAAATTAAGAAAATATAAAGAGAAAAACCCTAAAAACAAAGATAATCATTGCTAACATTTTGCTCTTTACTTCCGTATTTTTACAAATGTTTCTAAAATATAATTTACACGTACTATATATATATATATATATATATATATATTCATTTAATTTGACTCTTCTTATATTTTGATCACTTTTATGCCATGAAATGTTCTTAAGAAATACCATTTTAGCAATTCATTATTATATTTTCTCCTAATACAGGTAATCAACTCCCTCTTGTTTAGATAATGTTGCAATGATCTTCTATGTGTCTTTGAGCATAAATCTTTGCACATCTGACATTGACATATATACATTTGTGTATGTGTACATATATATGATTGTATGAGAGAATATGTGGCAGGGAGAGAATAAACATTTTTAAGGTTTTTGATGCATGGGTTCATTTTGTGGTAGAATTTTGCTATTTTTTGCTTTACAGTATCTATTTTATTTTATTTTACTTTATTTCTAGAAGTAGCATTCTGAATTTCCTTTGAGGAACAATTAGTCTAAACTTCCAATCCATGCACATTTGTGGTGCTAACTCTGCCCTTTGGTATACGACCTCAGGCTTAGCCCAATGGGGTGTCTTATTTCCCCAATCACAATGATTTATTTAGGGATAGGCACGTGACCCAAGTCGAGACATTTATCTCCAATCAGGGCCAATTATGCCACTTTTGCTTGAGCACAAGAGCTAAGATGTCTTCTTACTGCTGCTGCATGTGGAACTGGGAGGAACAGAAGCCAGTTGCTGCTAGAGTCTCCCAAGGGGGCAGGCTGAGAGGAAGTTAACAGAGAGCACCCAAAGGAAGAGATGCAGAAAGAAAAACTGGTTCCTGAAAACATTGTTTGGTCCTTTAAATCAACTCTGTCTGAAGCCAGCACTACCCCCAGTCTTTTCAGTGATATGAATCAATGTATTTCCATTTTGTCTCAAGGCAGTGTGATTTGGGTTTTCAATCACTTGAAAGTAAAAGAGTCCTATTTGATGAGCAAATTTTCAGGGATCTTTGGGTAGGATGACACCATAATCCAAGGGAATGATTCCAAAAGTGTAAATCTTTGAATTCCTGGAAAAGAGGATAGATTGTAAAGTACCCTCAAATTAGTCAGACACATTGTTGCTTTTTCATTCATTTGAAGGACAAGACCTGGACCTAGTGAGAAACATGAGGCCCTCTCCTTGCTTTAAGAAAGGCCCCTAACAGGAAGTTGGCAACTCTCCCAGATTGAACAGATAAAGAAGGGGCTAGTGCAGCCCTGCGGAGGTGGATGGACAGATGGTATCTACTTATACTTATTAAGGTTACGAGTCACGGTTAGAAAGCTCCAGCTAGCTTAGGGATGATTAGAATTTCCCTGGTGAGTTTGTATTTGTCAACATCCCTGAAAAAGTCATGGCCCTGATTATAGAGAACATGAGCACTCAAGAATGTGGCCAAAGTAGTATAGAAAAGGCCATATGTGTCTTGGGACCTAGGAAAGGATGCTCTGAATCCATTGCTAGCTCCTGTCAGTATGTCATCCCACATCTACTCTGTATATTGATCAAAGGCTTGACATGCTATAGGGACTGCAACATGATACAAATCCATCCAAATAATCACCAAGATCTCTAAATCCGTTCTAAATGTCGTAAGTCACTGTTCAAATTCCATGTGTGTGGGTGGAAAATGATGACTTTTACATGACGCTGAAAAGACCCAGATTGATAGAGGGACAGAGAGTGGGTTGTGCCTCAAATTTCGTTTCAAAATAGATGTATCTTCTTGTTATCTGGAGTTGGGAGCTCACTTATTGGAAAAATAATACCTGAATACCTACTATATGCCATACACTTTTTGTATTGAAAACTGAGAAATGAAAAATATAGACAGACAGGGATCCTGCCCTCATTGACAAGACGGTAGGTACAGGCAGTACATTGGAGGGCATATAATCTGTCCTTTGTGGTGATGACCAAGGAAGACTTCCTGGAAGAAATGAGCTACAGAAAAAAGAAGAGATAGTGAGAGAAAGGGAAGAAATGAGCTACAGAACAAAAGAAGAGATAGTGAGGGAAAAAGGGACAGCAGAGGGAACACAAAAACCCAGAAAGAACAGAGATAGAGAAGATAAGTTTGAGGAACTGCAAGTATTTCACCTAGGCTGAACCAGAATCTTTAACAGAGTGATAAGAGATGTTTTAATCAAGTTAGGAAAGCTTTTGTGAGGTGTTAAGAGACTTGAATATATTTAATCAACATTGTTGATTGGAAGGTGAATCTCTCCTACATTAGGATTTTTATTTTAATACCAGGAAAGAAATCAGATGTCTTAAGATTTGCAGGCCTTTCATTCTTTCATTACATGGATTAGCATCATTTGTAGTAGAGAGAAGGTTAAAGCAAAGAACCAGACTACGAAGCAGTAGATGTGGAGTGGTATCCCTGCCGATCTGTGTCATGGGCTTCCCAGTCTCTCCATGGTGCTGCCTGTTGCAGAAGTGAGCATAGTCCTTTCTTTCAGATCATTGAGTCAGTGTTGAGAATCTGCAGTAGGCAGTGGGATCTTGAAAAATACAATGCTAACACCAGAAAAGCGTTTGGAAAGCTTTCCAGAGGTACTAAATTTGAGCTCAGTGTAAAGAATCTTCAACCTCTGATTTTCAGAGGACCAAATCTGAAAGTACCTCTAGGGAGAGCCCATTAGCAGGTCTTACTCTTTTTACCTTAACTCTCATATGGAGGAATCTACAAAGTACTTTTATTATCTCATTTAATCTTCTGTTAGTTGAGGGGAAGATGTGTATTTAATAAGAACAACAGCGAAAGGGAGTTGTCATAATCTGAAAGTACCTCTGGGGAGAGCACATTAGCAGGTCTTACTCTTTTTACCTTAACTCTCATATGGAAGAATCTACTTTTATTATCTCATTTAATCTGTTAGTTGAGGGGAAGACGTGTATTTAATAGGAACAACAGCAAATGGGGGTTGTTATAAAACCCCATATTTTGTGCTTTCCCAGGATCTCTTCCTCTGAGAAATGATCCATTACTTTTTATAAAGGAACACATGGTTTCCTAAAGTTCTGGTCTCACAAATTTCCTTATTCATCCACTGAGCCCCAAACGACCGGGTGGTCCAGAGCTGGTCCATCTGTGGCCTCTGCTTTAATGATTTGACCATGGCCATATGATCTAAGATATGCCACTTAGTTCATGCCCAGAGGTTTTTGCCTAAGTCACTGGGGAGATAATTGCACTCTTTTCCAGAAATCTTGGTCTATAAAGAGAAATAAGACTAGAAGAGACAGTGATCATTTTTGCCATCTTATGGGAAAAAAAATCTGCTTAAAAATAAATGATGGCAACATAGAACAGGGCAGAATTTAGGAGATGAAAAGAGAAAGAGTCCTGGATTTGCAAGCTATCCTCTGGATCTAGACATGGCTTTCAGGTTAGGTAGGGCAACAGATTTCTTTCTATGGATTAAGTTAGTTTGTATTGGATTTCTTTCCTGACTGATACATAAATAATTATAAATTGTGAGAAGTACAGAGAGGGAAATGAACAAAAGACTATGAAAGAGAATAATATTGAGAACATGGTTCATATGAGGTTGCTAGAAAAGTGACATTAAAGTTAGAACATAAAAGTGGAATAGACTTTTGTGAAGCCAAAAGTGGTGACAAAGCCTCCTTGATAGAAAGAGAAACATGTGGGAAGGCCCAGTGGAGGAGACGAGCAGTTTCAAGTATTTGAGGAGCTGATAATAGAATGGAATGCAGCTTATTTGGCTACATCAGACTATGGGTGCCAATGGGTAGAAGCTGTAGTAGGTTTGGCATTGATTAAACAAAAAGAACTTTCTAGCAGCAAGGAAATGATGATTTCCCTGTTTCTGGAGGATTCCAGAAACAGCTGCATGGCTACAAATTAAGGTTGTTTTGTGGAGAAATTTAGTTTCTAGATAAGTGGTGGCTGGCATTCATATATTTATTTACTAAGTCAATACTTTTTCAGCTCCTGAAATGGGCCAGGTATAATACCCATGTGTAATAGTAAACAATATGCAGTCCCGGATCTCAAAGAACTGACAGTCAAGTGGGGGATACTGCTAACTAACACGTCAATTCTACCCTCGTAAGGTGAGTGATAGAGCAGGTGTAAGTACAAGGTGCTCTGTGAGAACATCAGAGGGTACCTAACTCAGACAGGAATGACTTCTAATGTCAGCTGCAATCTTATAAAATTATGATTCTAAACATGGAGTGAGAAAACATTTCTTGTGAAGCCTGTGACTGCGATCCAAGAGCAAGCCCCTATCATGGACGGCAGAATCAGCTCCCAGGACGACAGGTTTTCCACAGGAACTAGGTCTAAACCCTGTTTTGAGGCCGAGTTTTATCTATCACAGATGGTGCTCACTTATACTTAAAAATGTAATATGTAATTTTAACATGACACTCTAACAAATATTAACAATAACAATAATTGCTAACAATTATTGAACATTTATTATGCGTCAGGCAACGTGCTTAATGTGTCCCATGCTTTAGTTATTAATACTCACTACTCAGCAACTAGTTCCAGGCCTTTACTACATCCTCGAAGAAGAAAGACCTTCTTTAACACATCCCTCTTCGCTCATGAAACAGATAAAAAGCAAACAGGGATTGGTGACATCTGGAACTGAGAGGAAGGGACCAGTGCTTCCCTCTGCATTCCCGAAGGCCCAGCTTCCATCTCTTTCTCCCTACATCTTTCATTGCTAACTCCTCAGTCCTGGATTGCTGTTGACCCTCTGAGCAGTTGTGACCTGGGCTCGTGGTTCTGATGTGGTTCCAGAGTAAAACCCCACATAGCTGGGGCCCAAGAGGATGCTTGAGAGAAATGCATAAGAAGTCTCCAATTGGCTATTTTCCTGCACAATCAGGAGATTTTTGTCAAGCTCAACCTCAATCTGGAAGTTTTGAGTCCTGCCAAGACTTAGAGATGGAAAAAATCTCCATCCCACTAGAGAAGAACAGAAAAGGGCTAACAGGGAACTGAGACAGAAAGAATTCATTAAAAAAACAACCCCAACAGTGAGCCTCATTAAGAATCAATACCCCATACTTTATGGAGCTGATACTTTGAACTATGGCACCCAAGAAACTAAGAATGTCCTGTAATTTGTATTAAAAGTGCTGAGGAAGAAGTGGAATGTCTAGTGTAGTAGATGCAAGCCAGAGGATCTAGAATAAGATCCCATCTCTACCACATTCTGGCAGACCCATATTGGGCAAGTTACTTCATCATTCTGTGCCTCAGTTTCTTCATATTTAAAATCAATAAAATAGTAGCACTTATTTCACAAGGTTTAATAAATGCAAAGAGCTAACAATAATGCTTGGTACGTAGAAAGCATTTGGTAAATATTCTTATTATTAGTAGTAATATTAGTGTCATGTTATTGGTCTGTGACATGGAGAATACAGAATGATACCGAGTAAGAAAGGCAATAAAGAAATAGTAGTTGAACACCTTCTTGTGCTAGGCAGCCTATACTAGATGCTGGACATACGTTACTGACTAAAACATAGAAGTCCTGGCCCTCAAGGAGCTTATATTTTAGTAGAAACCAGAAAACACAAACAAAAGAAAAAAGTCACATAATATCTTTAAGTGATTCCTAAGAAGGAGCTATTAGAAGCTAATTCCAGAGCCATATTGTAGTACTTTTAGCTTTCTCTGTGTAATATTATGCTTGTTTACCTGCTCAGTAAATTGCATTCACGTTTCCTTCATTAAATGTGTAACATCACTTCCAGATGTTGAAATAAAATATTTGTGATTTGGGTAGACCTAGCTGACCATCCTCCACAACCCACTAATAGCAAAAACTCAATTCTGTCTCTAAAACTTACCCCAAATCTGTCTTCCTATCCTCATCTCATTTTCAACCTGGTCAAAACCACAATCATCTCTTGCCTGGACAATAGTAATAGCCTCCTACCTGGTTCTTTGCTTCCACTCTTGGTCCATCCATCCAATGTAAATTCCCCAACCTGTAGTCAGAGTAATATTTTAAATAGATAAATTAGGCTGGGCATGGTGGCTCACGCCTGCAATCCCAGCACTTTGGGAAGCTGAGGAGGGTGGATCACCTGAGTTCAAGAGTTTGAGACCAGTTTGGTCAACATAGTGAAAACCCATCTCTACTAAAAATACAAAAATTAGTGGATGTGGTGGCACATGCCTGTAATCCCAGTTACTCAGGAGGCAGAGGCAGGAGAATTGCTCGAACCCGGGAGGTGGAAGTTGCAGTGAGCAGAGATCGTGCCACAGCACTCCAGCCTGAACAACAGAGCAAGACTCCATCTCAAAAACAAACAAACAAAAATGCTAAATAAATAAAGAAGTTAGATCATTTCATTCCTTTGCTTAAAATTCTTCAAAGCCTTCCTATTACACTTGGCCTATAATATCTGTGGGACCAGCCCTCTGTCTTCCTTTCTGGCCTCAGGTTTTACCATTTTCCCCTTTACTCACTGTGGCTCTCTCCTCTGTTTCCCCCTGAAAACCTTTGCACTTGCTCCTCCCTTTCCATGATCTGCAGTCTCTCTGGACTTGTACATGTTTGGCTTTTCTGAGTCATTAAGGGTTCAGCTCACATGCTACCTTTTCACAGAAGACTTACCTGATCACCACATCTAGGGAGTCTCAACTAGAAATTTTCAAACACATTTATCTTCTTCATTTTCTTCATGATACTTACTACCATTTAGTGTTTTCAAAATCAATAATTAGTTTACTTCTTTTCTGTCTTCCCTCAATAGAGTGTTAGCTTCATGAGGACAGCAATCTTTTTTTTTTTTTTTGTCTTGTTAAATGCTGATTCTTCTTACTCAGTCTATGAGTCAATAGCCCCAAAAATATTTGTTAAAGCAATGAATTCTAGGGCATAGTAGGAGAATTAGCAAGCTATCAGCCTTGTAGAAGGGCACCTTAACAAATGTAATAAAATGAAAATATTACTACCTAAATAGTAAACATAGAATTCACCTTAGGGAGGGACCTGTCTCTGAGAAAATATTTCGAAAACTTCAACAGAAATGTTAGGTACTGAGAGCATAGGAGGCAACAGGAGGCTTTGTAATAAAATAATATAGCATAGTTAAGGTTTATTTTCAAGATATAATAATATAAATTACATCTTATTTTGGTTCTGTTTCTCAAAGGTTGAGAGACAGTAGGGAGATGAGAGCCTCAGATAGATGAAAGGAGTCAGAGAAGTGGATTGTTGAAACATCTCTTGAATTAAACAGTTAGCCAAGTCATGAATTCAAAGCAAAAGTCCTTGAAGTTAATTAAAAGTGCTACTCCAGTAAACATATGAATCATAGGAAAGTAAAACAGCCTATGGAGAAAGTTTTAGTGGCCTGGATAGAAGAACACTCTCTTAAGCCAAAGCCTAATTCAGTACAAGGCCCTAACTCCCTTCATTTCTACAAAGGATGAAAAAGGTGAGGAAGCTACAGAAGAAAAGTTTGAAGTTAGCAGAGCTTGGTTCATGAGATTTAAGGAAAGAAGCTATCTTAATAACATAAAAGTACAAAGTGATGTAGCAAGTCCTGATGGAGAAGCTCCAGAAAGTTATCCAGATCTAGCTAATATAATTGGTGATCATTGGTGATCATTGGTGATACTAAACGACAGATTTTCAATGTTGACAAAACAGCCTTTTATTGGAGAAAGATGCCATCTGGTATTTTCATAGTTAGAGAGGAGAAGTCAATGGTTGATTTTAAAGCTTCAAGGTAGGGGCTGTTCTCTTGTTAGGGATTAATAAAGCTGGTGACTTTAAGTTGGAGCCAATCAATGCTCATTTACCATCTTAAAATCCTCAGGCCCTTAAGAATTATGCTAAATATACCCTGCCTGTGCTCTAATCATAGAACAAGAAAGCCTGCATTTCAGCATGGTTTACTGAATATTTTAAACTGTTAGAACCATTGCTTTGGGGAAAAAAAGATGCATTTCAAAAAATCACTGCTCATTGATGATGCACTGGTCACCCAAGGGCTCTGACAGAGATGTGCAGGGAGATTAATCATGTTTTCATGCCTGCTAACACAACATCCACTTTGCATTCTGCATCAAGGAGTAATTTGCACTTTCAAGTCTTATTATTTAAGAAATACATTTTGTAAGGCTATAGCTGCCGTACATAGTGATTCCCTAGATGGATTTAAGCAAAGTAAAATAAAAATTGCCTGTAAAGGATTCACCATTCTAGATGCCATTATGAACATTTGTGATTTGTGGGAGGAGGTTAAAGTATCAGCATTAACAAGAGTTTGGAAAAAGTTGATTTCAACCCTCATGGGTGACTTTGAGGGATTCAAGATTTTAGTGGAGGAAGTAAATTCAGAGGTGCTATAAATAGTAAGAGGACAGAATGAGAAGTGGAGTCTGAAGATGCCACTGAATTGCTATCACATGATCACACTTGAACAAATGAAGAGTTGCTTCTTATGGATGAGCAAAGAAAGTGGTTTCTTCAGATGAAATCTACTCCTGGTGATGATGCTATTATAACTGTTGAAATGAAAACAAACAATTTAGAATATCATATAAATATAATTGATAAACCAGTGGCAGAGGTTGAGAGGATTGCCTCCTATTTTGAAATAAATTCTACTGTGGGTAAAATGCTATCAAACAGTATGGCACACTACAGAGAAATCTTTTTTAAAGAAAAAGTCAATTAATGTGGCAAATCAGCAGCCATCAACACCGAGGCAAGTGACTTCAATAGCAAAAAGATTATAACTTGCTGAAGGTTCAGATGATACCTTTTTTTTTAAAAAAAGTATGTTTACATTAAGGTGTGTACATTGCCTTCTTAGACATGATGCTATTACAGGCTTGATGGACTATGGTATAGTATAAACATAACTTTTACATGCACTGGGAAGCCAACACATTCATGTGACTCACATTGTTGCAATATTTGCTTTATTTAAATGAGTTGAAACTAGACCCACAATATTTCTGAGGTATGCCTGTGTGTTCATTTCAGTGTAAAATTCTAGGAAGATATCTGAATTTGTCACTGAGTCCATGTTGTAAAATATAGACATCTCGAATGGATACAGGAGCCCAGAGGTGACAATGATGATGTAAGTCCTCCATGTATCTGCAGAAATCCAGGGCAGGTCTTGGAATTCTATGGGGCCATGGAATGGGGAGTTTTGGACTAATCTTACCTGTATCTCAATGAACAAGAAGAACTCCCAACCATGACCTCTGGGTTATACTTGTCTTATTCTAGACTGGGTGTGTTACATGCTTGACAGCATGAATTACGTTAGATCATAACTGTGGGTATCTATACAGTCTTCCTCTCAGCTACCTACCCCAAGTGTGAGATATTTGAAAACAAGTTCTCAGTTTCTCCAGTGCCTAGTACCTGACATATATGGAGCCAGATAAATGCTTTTCTGGGGCCTGCGCCATTCCCATCTAGGCAAGGAAGATATGAATCAGCCTCAAGCCACTAACAGTTACAAGCTCCTAGACAAAGAGCTGCTTGGGTTCTGGGAATTGTGATAATGAGGCTGCTGAGGGCCTCTGCGCTGAGCCAGCTGCTACGGACACACACCCTGCCTAGTGCCTACATGGCGTAGGCTCTGAGTGGCAACAGGGACATATAAGCTCATTAGGGAGGAATAGTTGTTAAAAATAGCAACATCATCTCTAACCAGGCAGTGGGCTAGGGCTTAGACCCCTCTTAACAGGAATGTAGGCTGGGAGAGCAGAGCTGGGGCCGCTGTGGTGGGGATCCTGGGGGCAGCTGCAGCCAGCTGCCGTGAGCAATTCTGGACACCTTCACCCACCTACATGGCCACTGTGCTTAAAGGCCCTAATTAGGCCCCCAACAGTGCCATGGGTTCCTTAGGAAACACTGCCAACCAGAATGCCACTGGCCTTACAGGAAAGAGGAGACGTGCTCAGGCCTGGGCTTTGGTAGGAAAAGGCAAGACTGGCAGGGAGTAAGTAGCAGAGAACACCATCTACCCACACAAGCCTGGCCCTGCCAACAGCTCTGGGCTTGTGCTTCCGGGACTTCTGATGGGAATGCTGAGAATGGATGAGGGGAAGGCCCAGACTTCCTCCCCACACAGACACTGCTTATTGGAAGGATGCTGGCGCAAACCACACTGCTGGCTGTCCCACGCTTCCCCTCAGCTCAATTAAGGCAGTAATCGGTATTTCTTAATTGCTGCTCCTGCTGTCTCCTGCCCCTCCTCCTGTCTTTGTCCACTGCAGTGTAGTACCAGTAGTACTGGGAGACCAGTCTGTCCTTTGGGGCTGTCCGGGGAAGAAAAGGGAATTGTCTTAAGGAAGCTTAAAGGCCTCCATGCCTAGTAAAGAAAAGGCTTCCAGAAATAGTTCTGTAGTCAGAACATGACCTAAGACTCAAATCTAAGGCTCCAGTCCAGTCCCCAGGTGACACACTGTTTAGCTCACATGTTGATGTCTACCTGGCATACCTTTTCTATTTCTAGTTTCCCAAAGTCTGATTCTCATTTGATAGGTATGCTATTTTATTATAGGTATTATTTTGGTAAATCTTCTCAGGTCTTTGTGGAAGGAGATTAGGTAAAAATATGAAAAAAAAAATTGTAATTTTTTGAGTTGAAATAAAAACCAAAGCTTAATGCTATGATGGTGAGAAGCTGGTGTGAGTGTGTGTGTGTGTGTGTGTGTGTGTAGCACAATTTAAAAGAAGATTTATTTGATGTTTACAAATCCAACATGGATGACCTCCTTTGAGGAAATACTAAGGAGATTGCTTGGTATAAGAGCAACTCCAGAAATTTAATGGTTAATTTTAATTGAGAAGCTCAGGGAGCCTGAAGTAGCCTGGGGGACTATCTGGAGCTCTCAGACTAATATTTTCTAACATAATGTGTGTCTTGGTTCTTCTTTCCTTACTCTTTTTATTTCCCCCTCTCCTTCCTTCCCTCTCTCCTTTCCTTTCTTTCTTCTTTCCTTCCATTCCTACCTTCCTCTTTTTCTCACTTACTTCCTTACATATTTATAGAAAATTCAAGTTTAAGGTTCCGTATTATTAGATGATAACACAAAGATGAATCAGATACGAGTATGAGTCTTCATTGGAAACTTTCTCAGTGCTATGTTCTACATATCACTTGTACTCACACATACAAATATAGAGGCAGACAGTGATACGTGTCTTTAAGCAGACACAGTCAAAGTCCTGGAGGAATTCTTTCTTCCTTCCTCGGCCCTCATCTTGGCTATTCCCACATCACCCACTCTGTCTAATGACCTGGACTATATTCAGGTACTTAGTACACCTTGAAGCCTGATCCTCTTAGATGGGTTAACATTAGTGGACCCAGAAACTCTTTGTTTTAAAGCAAATCCTATTTGAAGCCCCTGAGGCCAAAGATCTGCTTAACTCACCTCTGCAATAGCCCTTCGAAAAGATCCAGTTGACACAGGTACTCTTAATTGGTGATTAAATTGGCAGTGCTGGCCTGTCTGTGAGGTGCTGATAAAGTGTGGAGCTGTTCTGATATTAAGTCCACACCAAAACAGTGGATTTTAGACCAAATCATGCTTTCTACCAACTTGACTTTAAAATCTATCTCTATCATTAATAGCTTGTTCATCTTCTTAGGAAAATTCATTAACTCTTTCTAAACCCAACTGAGCATTTAAGTGACAGGAAAGACCATGCTGGCCACATCCTGGAAACTCACTCAGGCCTGCTTGGCCCTCAAAGAACTACTTGAGCAGCCTAGAAAGCAGTCAGTGGCTCTATGCAGCTGTTGGATAGTGAGTTAAGAGGTGGTAACAAGGATAGAAAGTGGAACAATTCTAAGCCCCATTCGACGATTTGGACATTGCTCTACAATATAAAAATGTAACGTGACCCCACAAACGCAAGCCACTATATGATTTAAAATTATTTAGAAGTGTACTTATTTTTAAAAGTAAAAGGAAACAGGTACAACTAATTTTGATATTTTACTTAATTCACTGTAACCAAATATTATCATTTGAACATGTAATCAGTGTAAAAGAATTGGTGTGTGTATGTGTGTGTGTGTGTGTGTGTGTGTGTGTACTTTAAACTAGGTCTTCAAAATTTGGCATGTATTTTAGGTTTACAAACTAGCCACATTTCAAGCACTTAGTAGCCACACATGCACACATGGTCGGCGATCACCACATAAGACAGAACAGATTTGGAGAGTTGGAAGAAACTTGTTACCTGCAGATCCTATTGGCAAGAAATATCAGCGTTAATTTTTATCCTCGGCTCATACATATACACATCATTTTGCTTTACAAAATATGGTTTATCTATGTAACAAATCAGGAAGTATGTACTTTATCACAGTTTTATAGGTGAGAGAACTGAGGCCAGGAGAAATGAAATATTTTGACTTACAAACTCCTATGGCAGTAGTAAGTCATGGAGCTGAGACTACTTTTCCAGTTGTGTTTGCCAAACCCATATTCTTCCCTAATATTTATCAAGGCCCTATAAGCTCCACAATAGAAATGTTTGGGGTCAAGAATGTTTGAGGCATGTTTTGAGGCAACTTGGATGGAGTCCAATCTTGAAATTCATAGCATGAATTAGCATGTTAAAGGCCCGAGAAGTCCTGTAGTTAAACCTGCAACATGGGCCTGTTTTTCATGCAACATCTGTTAACATCTCGAGAAACAAGTGTTTCATGTAACTGGCATTGGGAAATGCTGTGTACCAATGGAATTCTGTTTTTTGAAAAAAGGCTTCCAGCCACATAAGAGGTCACATCACAAATAATGAGAAGATTTTTGAATGTCAGCCTCAGACATTCAAAGGAGGGACTGTCTGGTGACTTCAGTTTAGCAATAATATTGTTCTTATTTGGCCCTTTCAGCTTCAGATTAAAATCACTGAGTGTGACCCAAAAGGTTTATCTCAGGCAGCCAGAATCCATACAATATAAGAGCTCAAATAATCAGCTCTTTCTCCATCTCACACAATGATGATTTATGTTTATAATGTTAATTGGGGATCTCTAAGACCTTAGGATAGCTTAGGAACCAAAACAGAAAGATTCAGATTCATACAGTGTAGTTTTAGCCTAAAGTAAACGTGATTACATTTCTGTTTTTTGAAAATCACTTATTTGTATATGAGAAAATTGGTGCTCATATTCATTGAGTATTTATAGGTACAAACATGGTTCAAAAATCACAACTTCTTAGTGAAGCCAGGGGCTATTATCATTGCCATCAGCATTTTAAGATGAGGAAACTGAGGCACAATGAGATTAAGTAATGTATCAGGAGTCCCTCAGCTGGAATTCAGCAAAGCTGTGCTTTGAACCAGAGTCCAGTGCCAAGCCCACATGTTTAACCATCACCACTAATCTTGAATAGATGAATCCTTTAGAGCAGTCCATTTAAAATTTTTTTTAATTTCAATAGCTTTTGGGCTACAAGCAGTTTCTTGTTACATGGATGAATTATATAGTGGTGAATTCTGAGATTTTAGTGCACCTGTCACCTGAGTAGTCTACATTGTACTCTGTGTGTGTGTGTGTGTGTGTGTGTGTGTGTGTGTGTGTGTGTGGTTTATCTCTAGCCCTGCCCCTTCTGAGTCTGTAAAGTCCATTACATCACTCTGTATGCATCTGCATACTCATAGCTTAGCTCCCATTTATAAGTGAGAACATACTGTTTTGGTTTTCCATTTCTGTGTTACTTCACATAGAATAATGGCCTCCAGCTCCATCTAAGTTGTTGTAAAAGACATTATTTTGTTACTTTTAATGGCTGAGTAATATTCCATCATGTACATATATCACATTTTCTTTATCCACTTACCAGTCAGTGGGCACTGAGGTTGCTTCCACATCTTTGCAACTATCAATTGTGCCACTATAAATCTATGTGTGCAAGTATCTTTTTCACATCATGACTTCTTTTCCTTTGGGCAGATAGATGCCCAGTAGTGGAATTGTTGGATCAAATGGTAGATCTACTTTTAGCTCTTTAAAAATCATCCATACTGTTTTTCATAGAGGCTGTACTAATTTCCATTTCCACCAGCGGTGTATAAGTGTTCACTTTTCCCCATATCCATGCCAGCATCTACTGTTTTTTGACTTTTTAATGATGGTCATTCTTGCAGGAATAACGGGGTATCTCTTTGTGGTTTTAATTTGCATTTCCTTGATGATTAGTGATGTTGAGCATTTATCACATTTTTTTTTTTGCCTTTTGTGTATCTTCTTTTGAGAATTGTCATGTCCTCTGCCCACTTTTTAATAGGATTATTTGTTTTTTTCTTACTGATTTTTTTGAGTTCCTTATAGATCCTGGATACTAGTCCTTTGTCAGATGCACAGTTTGCAAATAATTTCTCCCATTCTGTGGGTTGTCTGTTTACTCTGTCAATTATTTCTTTTGCTGTGCAGAAGCTTTTAGTTTAATTAGGCCTCATTTATTTATTTTTGTTTTTGTTGTATTTGCTTTTGGGGTCTTAGTAATGAATTCTTTGCCTAGGCTGATGTTTAGAAGAGTTTTTTCAACATTGCCTTCTAGAATTTTTATAGTTTCAGGTATTATATTTAAGTCTTTGATCCATCTTGAGTTGATTTTTATGTAAAGTGAGAGACAGGAATCCAGTTTCATTCTTCTGCATGTGGTTTGCCAGTTTTCTCAGCACCATTTATTAAATAGGGTGTCCATTCCCCAATTTATGTTTCTGTATGCTTTGTCAAAGATCAGTTGGCTCTATGTAGTTGGCTTTATTTCTGGGTTCTCAATTCTCAGAACAGCCCATTTTACAACCTAACTGGAAAAATGGGATGAGTGAGTGTGTGTATGTTCAGAGAGGCAGAGAGAGATGCAATAGAGAACAGACAGATTAGAATATATTGGAGATGGGGAGGTGGTAGTGAAGGTATTTTGCATTCATATAATACTTTATAAAGAGATTTCTTATACATTAATCTCATTTCATCCTCATAATGATTTATTCAAGTTAGGTACTATTACTGCTAACCAAGTGGCCTAGTAGGAAGGGAATGCTTGGGCATCTCATGTCGTCTTACAACCCTTTCTACCACTGGATTGCTGCTTTAGGAAATCAGCCACACACTCCCTCCAGTCTCCTCTCCTGCCTTAAATCTTTTAGAAACTCTTTAATAAAAATTACTCTTTGGGTCCTATGTACCTGTATCATATGGCCCCTCATTCAAGCTCAGGGACCAGATACCACCCAGGGTTCATGCCACACATTTCTAAGGCTGCAATGAGTAGGATCAACACTGCATGGCAAGGAGCCAGTGTTCTTACTTCCTGGATGGCTGGGAGGCCTCCTCCAGGTGTCTTGGCCTGTCTCCTGGCACACAGCTGCTGTGACAGACTCTACACACAAGTTTCAGCATTAGACTGGGAAACTGTGAGAGAGAATTTGGTGAATGGAAACACTCTCCTTGTGTCAGCATCAGGAGAGAGCGAAGCAAACCAAAGCCCATAGGGAAGCCAGGATGAAAACCTGTCTGGAGGGTGTCCTGGAGAACTCCTAACCCAGGTAATACAAGGAAACTCCAAACCTCTCCTAGTTCTCAGCTGCTATCAGAGACCCTGAAGGACTGGCTGGGAATTAGTGCATGGAGTGGCATTGGGGGTGAGGTTAGGGTCCCCCAACCCAACCTAATCCACCTGGGGGAGGGTCACATGGAGCCGTTCTTTGTGGGAACCTAGTGTCATCCTGGCAAACCTTGGGCCTCTTCTTTGTTCCCTGCTTGTTCCCTCCAGATGTAACTAGAAGGAGCCTGTTTTGTATTTCTGCTAAATAAATTAATTACACCTTTTGAGTTTTCTCATACAGGCCAGCACATTAAAACATGCCTGAGGGCTCTGGAGAATGCCCCAGTGGTCCCAGGCCCTCTGGAAAAATGCTCTCTGAGACAGCTGCAGGAGGTGAGACCAAGGACTTGCCTCTGAAGCCCCTCGATTGGAAGAGAACACCTTGCCAACATGGCTCCCCAGAAGGGGTTGGGGAGAGTCTACAGTGAACCCACTTCTGGATTCATTAAAAGCTGATCATCATGGCGATGATGTTAATAGCTACCATTTACTGAGTATATTATTTGACAAGCACTTAACAGTCATTCATTCAATAAAGATCACTTCACATTATCTTATTCAACTCTCACAACAAGCCTTTATGATTTAAATTTTATTTTGTCCAGATGATAAAACTGACAGGAGAGCACCAACAAAACTCATCCAGTTTCCCATAGCTAGTTTTTGTACTGTAGTTGGGACTTGGTACACAGATTTTTTTCTAATTCTAAAGCTCATACTCTTGACCATTTAATCATTCATTCATTCAACAAATATTTATTGCTGTGTGACAGGCACTCTTCTAGGTTATGAGGAATGTAGGATTGACAGGACAGAACTTATGTTCTAACAGAGAGACAGATCCTGTGAAGCTGTGAAACTATAATATGCTAGATGTTGGTAAACGAAGGATAAAAATTTAAGCAAGGTAGGAGTATAGGAACTATAGGGATGGAGAGAGGATAAGTTGTCATTTTATATTGGGTTGTTAAGGAAGGTTATCCCTCATAGCAGATCTAAGGAGAGCCCTAAATTAAGAGAGTAAGCCATTTAGGTGAGGAGAGTTGCCGTGAGGGAGAATTAGAGGAAAGTCCCTGAGATGGGAACATGCCTGGCACTGGAGGAACAACAAAGAAAACAATGTGGCTAGAGTGAGGTGAAAATAGAAGAAAACAGGGTCAGAGAAGAAGACGGGCCAAGATCAGGTAGGGATGGTCTTGTAAGCCGTTGTGCAGGATGAGTGAGAAGTCAGAGGTGGATTCTGATCAGAGGAATGACTTGAGCTGACTTATATTCTAAAAGCTGCTGTGTATGGGTTAGTGTACATACATCTGATTCCTAGTTCTCTCCACTGACAGGGCTTAGATACAATCACACCCTCTTACTAACAAGCATATCTAGCACCATCTTGGCTTGGATGATTTGGACTGCAGGACCATATTTCAATGGAATAAACAAAGGCTTTTTAGAGAAGTTGTTTCCAGGACTGGGGCAGGAAAAATATAAGACTATCATATAATATCTTGTTGTGCCAGAAATAAGGAAAGTGTGCCCCAAATGTCCCCTAAAAAGATGAGGACATGTTGCAAAAAGATAAAAGTCAACTTGAAGATCAACTCTAGGAAAGTTTAAGGTACAAAATAAATAAATCTGATTACATCCAGAGAATAAAATAAGCATAGTGATACAAATACACAATTGAATAAATAAATAGGGGAGAAAGGATAGTTCTTCCTTACAGAAGAATTCAAATTAGTAATGTAAAGAATGAAGAAAAAATACAAAATTACAGTTGGAACATCACAGTTATAATTGCTGCAGGTAAGATCCACCAATGAATACTAAAATTGGAAGGTAAAAACTTAAACAGAATAGAATGTTACCTCAGTTTCAAAGAAGTCCTTCCAAAATTGAACCAGTGACAAAGGAAAAAAACTGTAATGTTATAGTGAGGAAACCTGGTAAGTGCCACTTTAAATCCAGTGATCAAGGCCAACATCCCAATAAGACAACATCACATATCCTGCAGATAAGGCACCAAAAGCACTACCTCTGTGCTTGGTAAAAATGCATAACCTCGATTTCATCATGGGGGAACAGACACACCCAAATTGATGGGTGTTCTACAAAATAACTAACCAATAATCATCAAAAGAGTATTCAAGGCAAGAAAAAACTGAGAAATGTTCACAGACTGGTGGACTAAAGAGTGAAAATTTAACATAACATAAGATCCCAGCTTGCATCTAGGACCAGAAACACACACACACAACATGGGGGAAATAGCGAACTTTGAATAAGAACTCCAGTTAATAGTTTTGCGTCTATGTTTGTCAGTGTGCTGGTTTTGATCATTGCAGTGTAGTATGTAATTTGTGGGAAAGCTGGGTGAAGGGTATATGTGAGCTCTCTGTAGTATTTTTGGAATTTTTCTAAAAGTCGGTATTCCAAAATAAAAAGTTAAAAATTTAAATGATAAAAAAACTAAAAACAACTTCAATTAAAGATTGCTCTACTGGAAATATACTGTATAGGGGCAAGGACAGAAGCCAGAAAACCAGTTAGGAGGCTATAATGGAAATAATCCAGGTGAGAACGATGGTGGTTTGGACTAGGGCATAGCAGGGGAGGAGACGAGAAATGGTTGGATTATGGAAATTTGTTTATGGTACAGCTGGCAATATTCGCTGGCAGAATAATTTTTGGAGGGAAAAAAATGGAATTAAGAATGACTTCAAGGTGTTTGACCTAAGCAACTATAATTCCAACAGAATACATTTTCTAAAGTGTTTCATTTATATTACTTGAAGAATTCTCACAACAATATTATAAGGCATGTACTATAATCACCTCATTTCAATAATAATAAAAACAACTAATATTTTCTGAGTATTTGTACCAGGAACTTTACATATACTATCTCATTTCATCTTCACCTGTGCAGTAGGTATTGTCATTATTCCTATTTAATTTTCATACATGAAATAAATGGAGACACAAGTTAAATTGTTTTCCCACGGTCACCCAGCTGGTAAGTAATGGAGCCAGGACTCGGAAATACAGTCTTATTCTGGTGCCCAGATGCTTAACTGTCGCACTCTACTGTCTAACTTTATAGTTGACAATACTGAAATTTAGGAGGTTGAATACCCTGCCATGATTCACGTAGCTCTAATTTGGCAAAGCCAGAATTGGAGCCCAACTCTGATTCCAAAGCCCAAGCTCCCCATCCTAATGTTGTGCTGTTGGATCATATATGTGTGAATATCAATGGTGTCAGATACGTACTCCCCTGTCATGGCTTACAAAGGACTAGCTGGGGGACAGAAGCCACTGAGGGCAAATCTGCTGACCACAGGCACCACTTCTAGGCCAGGGATTTGGGCAGCTTCCTTGTCCCTGTTCTCATGCTGGCCAGGTCTGTTCCATGCCCCTGAGTAATGAGGAGGAGACGTCACTCCCAGGCTCACGGAAGCACTGCATCTCCATATGCTAGAGCCACATGTGCCCAGGCATCCTGCTATGCTCATCAGCCTTGCTGATTGAAAGCCAGTTGGAAAGGACAGATACATTCATGTCCTCATGTTCACAGGCCAAAAGGTTGCTGCTTTACCTTTCTGCTCTATAAAGATACTCCTTACTCACCCTTGACCCCAAAGCACAGAGAAATGTTCTCAGTCTCTGAAAAACAGAAAACAAGTCTTCTTATAACAAGAGAGTATGCCAAAATAATTAACCCTGAGGGTCCTGGGTAACAATTAACCGTAGATTTTAAGAGGATGGGTGTCTTTTTTTCTGTTTATTCTTTTTCTGCCTTTTCCAATTTTCATAATGATCATTTAAATTTGATGACTACTTACATTACTGTTAATAATTATTGATAATTGGATAATCATTTAAAAGTCTAAGTGTAGACTCTGAATTAAGACTCCTTACATTTGAATACTATGTCCACAAGTTACTAAGTTACTAGCTATGTGATTGTGAGCAAAGTATTTAAATCATAGTTTCCTCATCTGTCAAAAGGTGTTAATATGAGATCCAACTTTGTCAAGTTTTTACAAGAATTAAATGAGATATTACATGCAAATAATTCAGCAGTAATTTCTGACTATTTTATTATGGTGATGATTCTTAATTTTACAAGTATACTGGATTTTTTTTCTCCATACTGTCCCCAGTTTTTTTTTTTACTCCATACCAACCGGGTGCTAAATTCACCTTGTTGGCAATAAAAGATTTGGTGGGGAAATAGGGTTCCCCTTTAATAGATGGGTCTAAATGTTGATGAGAGGGCAATTTCTTCAGAAAAATAAGTCATTTTACCATTATGGTTCTTAGCAAAGCAGTCAAACAAAAGCTGGTGTTTTTCATTTTTTCCATTCTCTAGGGAACACATCCTCAGTGTCTCCAGTAAATTGGACTTTCAAAGGTAAATGTAAATTCTAGTGTTAATTTATTTAAAGTAAATTATTCAGAGAGTCATATGTCAGCAAACCTCATTTTGTGGCACTATATTAATGTCTTCCTTAAATACGGCTCGCCTTTTCTAAAAGCTGTTTTATGGGTCCAGGAAATCTGTCTGTTGCAAAGAAGTGCTTATTGTAAAGGATGTTTTAGTCCTCAGGTTCAATTAGGGAGAGAGCCAGGGTCAATGGGAGCCCTATGTGTGAACAGCGTTAATAGCTGAGATGTAGTAGGAAAGTGGGAAGCCCACTAAAGCACATGCATTTTTATCCGGCAGGAAGGAACATGAAGAAAGATAAATGAAGGGCCTTATTCAAATTTCACTAGCCTTCAGGGAACCTGGTGACAGCAGCTGACCAATCCACTGTAGCAGAAAGAAGACAGGTTCTCAGGGGAAGCTCCTGGGTCATAGAGTCTTCCCTGGAAAAATCAAAGTCTGATTTTCTTCTCTCTATCTATACTATGGAGAAGGATGTCTTCCCTACTTTTCCTTCTCTCTATCTACATTGGGGAGAAGGATGTCTTCTTTACTTTCACCATCAAATAAAATAGTTATAAAATGCTTTGAAAGATTAAAAAAGAACCATACAAATATAAAGCAATAAATTATCATATTTATGGTTAACAACTCTTTTATTATTTTCAGACCTCAGGTACACAGGATTGAATTTCTTTTACTTCTCAATTCTTGACATATTGTCATCACTGTACTATGCAAGATCTTTTCTCTTATTTATTTACTTCTTTATTCTTTTTGGTTCCCTTTCTTTATTCCTATCCCCTGCCAACACTCCCTGCTTCCATTAATTACTCTAATGTGTTTAACATAGTCTTTAAAAAATATACACATACTCAACACACACAAGTGTTTTATATGCACGGAAGTCTAACTTACATATGAATGATATTGTTTCTTTTAGCATACCTCTCTATGTTTTTAAGAATCATCTATGCACTACCCATACATCTAGTTTATCTCTTAGAACTGCTGCACAGTACCTCAGGATATGAATCGCCACCTTTACCACTTAACTCTCTGAAGGAAGGATTTCTATGCTGTTTCCAGCTCCCTGCCACTACAATGACAGCAATGACTACCCTTGGGCACTATTCTTTATGTTCATGTTTGAGAATCTATTTGGAATGTATACCCAGGAGCAGATTGGGCAAAGGACATGAACAGGCAATTTCTGGGAAAGAAAACCCAAGATATCAGTATTTGAAGTTTTGCTCACATATATTAATAATTATAAAAAGTGGGGCCGGGAGTGGTGGCTCACGCTTGTAATCCCAGCACTTTGGGAGGCCGAAGTGGGTGGATCACAAGGTCAAGAGATCGAGACCCTTCTGGTCAACATGGTGAAACCCCGTCTCTACTAAAAATACAAAAAATTAGCTGGGCATGGTGGCACATGCCTGTAGTCCCAGCTACTTGGGAGGCTGAGGCAGGAGAATTGCCTGAACCCAGGAGGCGGAGGTTGCAGTGAGCCGAGATCGCACCATTGCACTCCAGCCTGGGTAACAAGAGTGAAACTCTGTCTCAAAAAAAAAAAAAAAAAGAATCGAAGCAAATGAGTTGTCACTTCATTCATTTTATACTGGTGGTGATTAGAAAGCTGCATAGTGCCAAGTACAGGTGAAGATGAGGGACATAGGATGATCCACTGCTGGTAGGGAGTGCTGATAGCACAGTAGTTCAGGAGAGCTATCTGACAGTATTCAGCCAAATTTGGACATGCATAGTTTTTGATAGATACTATTTTTATTAATGCTTTTTTGAATTAAAAAATAATTCTTAAATATCTTTTCTCATTAAGATATAATTTTTCAGCCAGGTGTAGTGGCTCATGCCTGTAATCCCGGCATTTTGGGAGGCCAAAGTGGGTGGATCATGAGGTTAGGAGTTGAAGACTAACCTGGCCAAGATGGTAAAACCCTGTCTCTACTAAAAATACAAAGTTTAGCCAGGTATGGTGGCATGCACCTGTAATCCTAGTTACTTGGGAGGCTAAGGCAAGAGAATTGCTTGAACTTGGTAGGTTGCAGTGAGCCAAGATAGTGCTACTACACTTCAGCCTGGGCAACATAGCAAGACTCTATCTCAAAAAAAAAAAAAAATTCAAACAATGTATTCTACATTTCAAAGTAGCTAGAAGATAGAACTTGAAATGTTCTCAATACATAGAATTGATAAATACTCAGGGTGATGAACACCCCAGATATCCTGGATCATTAAACATTCTATAGATATAACAAAATATCTCATAAATATGTAAAATATTACATATCAACAAATAAAAGAGAAATAACAACTACTAACTTGCTTCTGTTTAGCTATACAGGGTGTTAGAGTTACAACAATGAACCATATAGAAATGATCCTTGCTGTCACAGAATTTAAGATACAGCTGGAAATACTTGATCATCTCTGTACCTCCAGGACCTAGCAGTATGCCTGGCTCCCTCTAGGAATTCAGTAAATGTCTGCTGAATAAATGAATGAAGTGTAGCAGATATTAATCACACTACTGCTCTCCACTTTTACCATAAGTGGATCAACTCTCAGCCTTTAAGAAAGTCTCTCAGACAAAGCTAGGATTTTGGATCTTAGCCTCCAGGGCAAGCCTTAGCTCTCCTGCAAAAGTTAGGTATAATTAACATTAATTTTATTCTATGGCTAAGTTTCTATATGCTAATATGCACTCAGTAATATAGGTAGTAATATTATGCTCATTTTACCGATAGAGGAAACTGAAGCTCAGAACAATGATGGAACTTGCCTAAGGTCATACAGCTTTTGAAATGCAGGCTAGAGTTCACCACGGATCGTTTTTGCTCCATAGCCCACGTCCTCTTCGCCACATTACTGTGTCTGTGTGGTGAGTGGGTGGGTTGCATTTACCTTTGTGGAGGCACCCAGCACCTTGATATATGCACATTATGCTCTTGGCAAATACCTGCTGAAAAACTGGGCATTTTTGTAGCTGTGAAGTCATTTGTTTCCACCCCATAGCCTATAGAAAATAGAAAATCACTGACACCATCTCCCTGCTGTCTTTCTCCAACAGCACAGTTTTCAGTACCAGAAAGTGCTCATTAGAATGGAGCTCCAAACTTTGCCTTAGCCCCTCCCAGAGCCTCAGCCAGTCCTGTTCTGTTGTGTTCAGGGTTGAAAAGATTTATTGCATCCTTTAGCGGCTGACGATGTTTCCCTATTGATCCTGCTTCCGGAGCGCTGCTCAGGGGACAGGGAGTGACCAAAATGCTAACTCTTTACCAGGCTCACTGCAAAATCAGCCAGACAGCTCAGGCCTCCTTTGGGACCCAGAGCTAAAGGTGGAGAGCCACTGAGTCACACACTTCCTCTTGATCTACATTGGGCAAATTCTCCCCCTCCCTTTAGTCAGTGCCTCAAGAGTCTGTTTCCAAGTTTAATCCAGGGTCTTAGCCTGAAGGTTTTTCTCTTCCCTCTCTCCTAAGACACTCACTCCACCATAGCCACACTAGACCATTCACAGACCACCACTATAGCCCATCTCACACTACTGACCTGGATTCATCTAAAAAAACATGTTTTCACTATTAGTCTTTAAACTTTTTGAAGATAGGGACTGTATAGTCTAGCACCCAGAACAGTGTCTGATGTTGAGAATGTTGGATGAAAGAAGGACATACACTGGTCAGTTTTCATGGCAGGAACCAAGATTATGAAAAGACACTGTTATCATGGATAAGTTATAAATGCCAAATGTCAGTTCTAAGATTCTGCAGGGTAGCAATGTCACTTGTCTTACGTCTAGATATAAAAACCCTTATTTTATGGACAAAAACTGTGTCAGCGTTGGCAAAGTAGGTGTACATAGATCTCCCCTTCCTATGATCACATCTATGACAGACATCATTAATTGCTCAAGGTGTTCTATTTCAATGAGTATCCAGGTAGCCACACTAATCATGAGAGATCAAACCTGCCCTCCTTCACCTAGGAGCAATGCACCTTGGTTTCCCATAGTCTACCTGAAAAGAAAATGATTTAACACTTAAAAATGAAATAACAGTAAAATCCCTCATCATAGTTTATTCACGTAACAACTTTTTTTTTTAATGGTGTCTCGCTCTGTGACCCAGGCTGAGGGCAGTGATGTGATCTCGGTTCACTTTAGCCTCCACCTCCCAGGTTCAAGTGATTCTCTGCCTCAGCCTCCTGAGTATCAGGTGTGTATCATGACGCCTGGCTAATTTTTGTATTTTTAGTAGAGACAGGTTTTCGTCATGTTGGCGAGGCTGGTCTCAAACTCCTGGTCTCAAGTGATCTTCCCTTTTTGGCCTCCCAAAATGCTGGGATTACAGGTATGAGCCACAGTGCCTGGCCTCATGTAACAAAAACATATTGAGCATTTGTTATATGCAAAAAACTATGTGAAATAAATGCTGGGGATATATAAAGATAAATGAGATGCAGTCTCTGCCTTCAAGGAGTTCCTGGTCTATAGAGAATGCAGAAACATGCAGCTAATATACAATGTGGTAAGTTGTAGAGCAGCGAAAACATAGAATGCCGTGGGATCCAATCAGAATACCTTGGGAATTCCGGACAAACCCAGAGAAAGGGTTTAGTGTCCTAACACTGCTGTAGCAAATGACCACAAACTGGAGGTTTTAAACAACAGAAAATTATTCTCTCACAGTTCTAGAGGCCAGAATTCCAAATCCATATTATTGGATTTAAAATCAAGGTGACAGCCAGAGCCACACTCTCTCCTGAGGCTCTAAGGCAGAATCTATACGTTGCCTCTTCTGGTTTCTGAGGGCTTCCAGAAATCCTTGGCTTGTGGCTATGTCACTCTCCAGGCTTCAAGGCTGGAGAACCAGGATCTTCAGTTGTCTCTCTGCTCTGCCTTCTCCTTTCCTTCTCCTCCATGTGTGTCAAATCTCTCCCTCTGTCTCTCTCTGATAAGGATACATATCATTGCATTTAAGGCCCACCCAGAGAAACTAAGACAATCTCTCCATCTCAGCATCCTTAACTTAATTACATCTCTAGTCTTCTTTTTGCCAGGTAAGGTAACATTTATAGATTCCAGGGGTTAGCACATGGATATATTTGGGGGAGCCATTTTTCAGCCTCCCACAGTACCCAGCACTTGAATCAGTGCCTGGCACATTATTACTGCCACTCAGTAAATGTTCCTGGAATGAGTAAAGTCACATCTAATTCAAGAACACCTGGGTGAGCATGCAGAGAGTTGCATACTACTTGTGTGGAGAGTATGTGGGATAGGACTTGGGGTGGGAGCTGGGGAAGGAAGCAGGAAGACCAAGAGTTGGGGAAACTGATTTCATTGGACATCAAAGTAGAGCCAGCAGGAGGTAGGAGGCAAGGCTAGGGACAAAGGTGGGCAGCAGCAAGGACAATGAAGAGGAAAGAAATTGGGGCCTGTTGGATTAATCTTTGTCAAATACAAAGCTCCCCAGCAGTCCATTCCACCAAAGGTTTTGACCCATGTTCTGGGTTAGGACAACAAGAAGGAGGCTAGTATGATGCTGAGGATGCCACCGAGCTCACATTTCCCCTCTGCTTCCTGTGCTGGCGAGGGCCTCCCGACCCTGCCTTCTTTGCCAACTTCTACTCACCTTCCTAAGCTCAGCCTAATTGTCTCTTCCTGACACTCACCCTCATATCACCCTGTCCTTCTCCCATAGAGCTGACAGCAACCAGTGAGAGAAGGAGTGCAGCAGTGAGTAAGAATGATGATGCTGGAATGCAGCTCCACTGGAACAGGAAGCTCCATGGGCAGGGATTTTTATGTTTTGTTCATTGCTGTGTGCCTATAACCCAGAACAGTGCACGGCACATAGTAGATACTCATTAAATATTAGTTAAAAGAATGAATAAATGGAGTCAGACTTTTGCATTTGAATCCTTGTTATACCACTTACCAGCTGTGAGTTAGTAAATTAATTAGCCTCTCTGTGCCTCGGTGTCCTTATCTATAAAGTCAGGGTACTCGTATGTGCTTAATGGGGTTGTTCTGGAGAGTAGAAGAATTGACATAGGCAAAGCATTTAGAATTGTGTCTCGCTTAGAGGTGTTTTTCAAATCTGTACTACAGAGGTTCCCCAAAATTTGATATATATATTTAATTTTAAATACACTCTGAACTATATTAAAAACTGCAACTTATAAAAGAATACACACTCAAAACTGTCCCATATCAACATTAACACACAGCAAAACACCAGTGCCTCAATTTGCCTTCCTCTTGTTGACTTTAAAAGTCGTAAATGATCTGATCTAAATTTTAAATATAAAGCTATACTAGCAAAATATCTCATCACTTTGTTGGGGCTCTAAGGAGAGATTTCACTTGAAAATAGAATATATTTTTTGGAGAAGATGACTGAAACCATGGTTATCTAATCTGATTAGTACATGATAAGATTTGATGCCATACATTTCCAAACATATTCAAAGAAGACAGCAAAGTGACTTATTTGAAGGAATAGCCCTGTTCCAGCTGGAAGGAAGAGAGGGCAGTTGTGATTTGTTAAAATCACCAGTGGCTTTGACCTAGTGTTCTACTGCAGTTACAAAATGGGAGGTGTCAAGATAGTGTCAGTCTTCATCTCTGCTCACTCAATGAAAAGGAACTTGTTCCAGAAATGGCAAATTGATAGAATGCTCTTTCACAAGGAATTTCTTGGCTGGTCCCCTCGAGCTGTTTTTATTTATTTATTTATTCCAGAAATGAGAAGTAACAGCCTACCACACTACAGGTATGCTGGGTGCTGAGGTTGTAGTGGTGAGGAGAACAAGGCAGACAAGGTCCTGCTGACATTGAGCATAGGGGTCTCAGGAAAGAAAGGTGTTAAACAATAAGAGAAAGTATGAAAAATCCTATGATAAAGGAAGTAAGCACTCTACCATGAGAGCTAGAGTAACTCAGGTCTAAAGGGGACTTTCCTGAACTGTCCAGAGAAAGAAAGACTTAAGCTGACATCTCAACAGTAAGTTGGAGGAGTTGGTTCAGTGAAAAGAAAATGCAGAGAGGTCAGGAACAGAACAGTATTCCAGCTGGGAGAAGGGCATGCATGAAGGCATAGAAACCAGAGAGCATACCACGTTTGCAGAAGTAAAAGAAACTGAGTATGGCTGGACCCTAGAGCTGGGTCTGTCACTATAACAGCCTTTATTTTTCAACATGCTTACTGGTCTATCACTCAATGTTTTTCCTGGCCTTTAATTCGTTCTTTACCTCCCTCCCTCCCTCCCTTCCTCTCTTCCTCCCTTCCTTCCTTCTTCTTTCTCTGTCTTTGTTCTTTCTTTTCTCTCTTTTCTTTTATTTCATTCCTTTTTTTTTCTTTAATTTCAGCTCTCCTTTGATTGCTGCCTGCCCCATTCCAATATCCACTTTTCCAGATGGTCGCTACTCTTTGCCATATGTCCAACGCACCTTCAACTTTTTGATCTTCTCCAGCGTCTCTGACGTTGCTTTCCAATCTTGGTATAAATGACACCTCCTTGTCTGGTGGCTGCCCCAAAGCTTTTCTCATCTGTCTTTCATGGGACTCAGGTTTCACACCCACAGATAGCAATCTTCAAAGAGAGATTGACCCAGCGTAATAAACTCTCCAGTCTGGCCTTGGCAAAATTAAATAAAGTCTTTGATCCCTCTCTGGTTGCCCCTTGGAACGAAATGAACCCTTTGAAGTGAAGTTCGGCACACCAAGAAATGACAAAACAGAACCAGCGGAGTTACAAGGTTAAGACAAAGATGATGCTGCTGTAGGTTATTTTGTTAAAGGATGGATTTGGAGAGATTATCCAAGAACCGAGTTTAGGTTTAGGCTGTCAAAATTAGCACCAGAAACTAGTTAATAATTCAAGCTGAAAGATCTTCCCCGCTATCCTGGCTGTGTGCACCAGGGTGGCAATTCCAAATCATTACACATTGTCCCCATAAGAACTTTCCAGAATGTATTCCAGATGCCACACAAACCAATATTCAGATTCATTTTGCACAGTCCACAAAGACACACTATCTGCCATCTAGAATTACACCTAGGAACACACTGATCTTGCCAGAGAAGTTTATGCAACATGTATACAAACAACAGGACCATCTGAGCACCAGCTCTCAACAACACTGAAGCCATATGATTCACATCAACAAGGTAGGGATTCCCAAAATGCTAAGTTCACTTTGTAATCAGGTTTACCAGGCAGGGATGGTTAGAGTTGCTCCAGGGCCTGGAAACTAGCCTCCAAATAACTTAATCCACAGTTTTCTCGCTAAATCAGCTACATGTGCTAAAGACCAGTGAATGCATGTGTTAATTAGCTATCCCCCAGATGAGGACCACAACCAGCCTCCACCAGGAAGTGTGATTACCCAGTGCTCAATTCTATCACTTCCAGTTGCCAGTAGGTGGCAGAAATTCAAAAAAATTTCTAAATTCAGCTTTCTTTTTAAGTAGGTCCAAATGTGTCAAACCCGATCTTTGACAGTCTTGCCACATCTGTGTGAGATTAGAAGCGGTGAGATAAATGTTTGTGAAGGCGATGGATATAACCAACTTCGATTTACCATATTTTTAAGTAATTTTGGCAATTTCCCTGGAGGGTGTGAAAAAACCCTGTGGTACAAAGCATTTGATCCATTGTATTATTTTTACAACTTGCCATAAGGAATTGCTCTGTTGCATAGATTTTATTCTCTTGCCAACTCTTGGGTCCTGGGTCTTTTTATTGTCTGTCCACACTCAACACTCTTGAGTTTTGAAATATTATAGTTCCAACTTTTCCAAAGACGATGAAGTTGGAAGCTTCTGATAAATGTTCACTCTCTTCTTAGTCTACAAAGATAGATGTTTAATGGACATCAAGATTTTTTAACTCTTAAAAAGAAGCTTTTGTAAAATGCATTTTTAGTATGCATTCAGTAGGCAGAATTATGTGGAAATGAGAATTAGAAATGTGAAGAAATCAAATTTCAATTCATGGAAGAAAATCTGAAATAAATATTTACATTGGGATCTGCAAAATATGATTTGTAGGCTTTCAAGCTGGTTCATTTGAAAGCAACAGGAAACATACAATGTAGGAGACATGGTAAAAAATGTTCTGTCTTATGGAACTGAGGAGAAAAACCTAGTATCTGTATAGTGTGTTGTTTAAAAAAAAATTGGAAAGACAAATCAAGCAACACTCAGAAATCCCTTAGAGGTTTTGAAAGATTAACGGATTCTGTCAGTAACCTTCAAATTCTTCAGGAAAGACTACCATAAAAACAAAAAGAATTTTGGTTATTAAGAGTTTGTTTCTGGTGATACCAAAGAATCAATTCACATGTACACATATGTATACGTATATATATATAGATATGTATTTTTCATGTATACTTTCTATGCACAGTTTTTCCAGGTTACTAGCTTTTTGCTCCCTCTTGATATATAGAGAAGCAAGACTCAGACTGATTTCATTTCAAACAGATATTAAATTTCTTCCCATCAGCGATGGTGAGATTTTCCCCAATCAGTGATGGTGAGATTTTCCCCAAGCCAGCTTCCCCACTTGGTGGTTCCATCCCTGGGTGATCTGCCAATAACCACACTAGTTTATCACTGTGGTTGTTTAGGTTTGGAAGCAAAGAACTGGGTGGGTGGGGACCAGTCCCATATTGCTCTATGCTGTTGATTACTCCTACTCTAGCACAGTGGATTTCAAAACATGGCTCCTTGAGCAGTAGCAGCAGTCTTACTTAAGGACTTGTTAGAAAGGCAAATTTTAATTTAAAAAAATTTCTTGGACCCTTTTCACAAGATGGCCCAAAAGCAGAGAAGGAAGCTCCTGCCCCTCCTAAAGACGAAGCCAAAGTGAAGGCTTTAAAGGCCAGGAAAGCAGTGTTGAAAGGTGTCCACAGCCACAAAAAAAACTAGAAGATCTGCCCGTCATCCACCTTCTGGCGGCCCAAGACACTGCAACTGCGGAGGCAGCCCAAATACCTCGGAAGAGCGCCCCCAGGAGAAACAAACTGGACCACTATGCTATCATCAAGTTTCCGCTGACCACTGAGTCTGCCATGAAGAAGATAGAAGACAACAACACATTTATGTTCATTGTGGATGTTAAAGCCAACAAGTACCAGATCAAAAAGGCTGTGAAGAAGCTCTATGACATTGATGTGGCCAACGTCAGCACCCTGATTCGGCCTGATGGAGAGAAGAAAACGTACGTTCGACTGGCTCCTGATTACAATGCTTTGGATGTTGCCAACAAAATTGGGATCATCTAAACTGAGTCCAGCTGGCTCATTCTAAATATATGTATATCTTTTCACCATAAAAAAATTTCTCTACTCTATATTGACAAATGATAATTGTATATAGGTGTAAGGTACAAAGTGATGTTATATGTATACAATGTGAAATGACTGAATTAAGCTAATAAACATATCCATCACTTGAAATGCTTATTCTTTGTTTCTCCTATCTAACTGACACTTTGAACCCTTTGACCAACATCTCCCCTTTCTCCCCATGTGCCCAGATGCTGGTACCACCATTCTACCCTGCTACTGGGAATTTGATTGTTTTAGATTTCCTGCATAAGTGAGAACATGCATTATTTGACCCCCTTGCCTGGCTTAGCATAATGTTCTTCAGATCCATCCCTGTTGTTGCAAATGATAGAATTTTTTTTTTTTAAGGCTGAGAAGTATTTCTTTATGTATATATGCCATATTTTCTTTATCCATTCATTAGTTGATAGATAATTAGTTTGATTCTATAACCTGGCTATTGTGAATAATGCCTAAATGTACATAGAAATGCAGATATTTCTTCAACGCACTGATTCTAAATCCTTTGAATATATATCCAGAAGTGGAATTGCTAAATCACATGGTAATCCTATTTTCAGTTTGTTGGGAAACCTCCATGCAATAAATATGGCTGAAAAAAGGAAAAAATTCAGTGATGACTCTGGAAAGCCACCACATAAGCACACCTTAGGGTTTCCTTTCTCTTCCTACCAATCCACAGTTTTCCTGCCTTGATCTATTTAGTTTCCTTCTCCCATTCCCTCATATTCCTTGGTAATCCCAAACTCAAGGAGCTTCCTAGATTATGACTGGGGAACAAATAACCATCCCAAATGGTAGAAGAAAGTTCATCAATGGAATCATTAGACAAAACTGAAACCAGATACTTCAACTATACCTTAAGAACTTAGTCTTCGTGCCTCTGCTTTTCTCAAGACAGGTTTTTATTCTCAGGCAGTTTTCTTCATATTCTGGGCCCCAAATTCCCAGGCTTGGTTCCAACCACATCCAGTGACGTTTTTAAGACCAGCAGAAAGACAGCATCTTATTCTCAATGTTTCCCTGGTCACGGTGACCATTTCTGAATCAATTATTATAGCCAGAAGGTTAGAAAGTTTTGACTGGAAAAGCCTAGGTTATGCACCACCCTCCTTAATGGAAGAAGAATGTGTCTCTAACTGGAAATCAGGGTGTTATTACTAGGAGAAAGCAGTAGGAATTCCAGGAGGAGGAAAACAATAAATGTCCCTATGGAGACTATGCCTAGTCTTTGCAGCTCCTTGATTATTCTGCAAAACCAACTAACAAGTAGTCATTGAGGCCAAGACATGTAGCTAGAAATGGAATGGAGAGGCCATATATGGTAGTATTAGACAGATTGTTTTCCCCACTCTTAAGGGAGGCTCATTTGCATAGCAGAAAGAGACCTTGTCCTGTGTCTCACATGAAAAGTGAAACGTGAGGACCATCTGATGCTCTCAGCTATGTGACCCACTGTAAGCTTTCTGAGATCTAATTTTCTCCTCTGTCCAGTGGGAACTAGTACCCATCTCAGAGGTTCTTTTAGGGATGATTTGAAATAATCCTTGTAATCCAAGATGATTAGTGCAGTACCTGGCACTTAGTAAGTACTTAATAAATGTTAACTAATATTGTTGTTCATGTTATTAATTATTCACTTTTCTCAACCTCAGATTCTTCCTCTGTAAAATGATGACAATATTTTCTACCTCACAGGATTGCTAATAGCATTAAATGAGCTATCATCATAAAATGGCCAATGTATAGTTGTGTGATAAATGTGAGTTTCTATCCCCTTCATTGTCAGCTCCCCCTTTTCTTTTTCATGAGTGCCATCCTCAAGAGGCTCACTGAAAATGCAAAGAAGATACATTATTGCATCTCGTCTGAAATAAGGACAACTGTAGTAGTTGTATTCCTAACCAACTGATAATTCTACTCATGGCTTGGGATTTCCCAGCCATGATAATAGAGATCCCTTAAACTCTGAATGGAAATGTCAGAAACATAGGTAAAGTACAAGGTAGGTGAAACATCATCCTCACTGTCTCTGCTTTTTCGTTTCCAGGCTTTACTATGCATTGTCTACATGCAAAATACAGCAGTCCTCTGCCTACCACTCACTGCTCCCATTTCCACTTTTTAGATGCAAGTCTTAAAGCTATTTCTCCATATCCCCAAATAATATGTTCTTCACTTTATTTCCTAATTCTATTTTTTCAGTTTAGGTATTACCTGTTGACTACTATGAAAGGGAAAGATTTTTACTTTTGCCCCACCAGCCTGCCCCCACCATCTTAGATCCTTCATCTTCATTCTCTACATATAGCTACACCCCAAGTTTTGGTTACATAGATATTCAGTGGTTACCTAAATGTTGATCAAAGGTGAGCCATGTGGTCTGTTATAGATTATGTTTCTTTTCTTGCATAACAAATGTCAAAAAATTATGAAAAACTTTCAAATAGACAAAATAAGAATTAGAGGCTCACCCATACAGGCTGTCTTTTCCTTTTTTTTCTCTTTAACCTATTTAACAATTCTATAAGTTATAGAAAACCACTATGAATGCAAGTTATTATTATCCATTGAAATGTGAATTGATTGTGTATGGTGGAATGCTGGGGTAGGCAGAATTCTAAGATGACCTCCCAGTGACCCACATCTTAGGATAATCTCTTCCCCTTGAGTGTGGGCAGAACTTGTAAAGATATCATTCCTGTGATTTTGTTATATTATAAGGCAAAAGGGAGATTATCCCAGTGGGTCTAATCTAGTCACATAAGCCTTAATCACATGAGCCCTTTAAAGTACAGGGTTTTCTCCAGCTGGTGGCAGAAGAGGAAATCAGAGAGATTCAAGCACCAGAAGTATTTGACAGGCAGTTGCTGGCTTTGAAGATGAAGCGGGTGTGTGCAAGGGCCAGAGAGGGGTTTCTAGGAGTTGACAGCAATCTCAGTGAGCAACAAACAAGGAAAACGGTGTCCTTAGATCTATACTCACATGGAACTGAATTCAATCAGCAACGTGGATGCACCTAGAAGCTGATTCTTCCCCAGAGCCTTCAGATAGAGCCCAACCAGATTGACACCTTGATCTTGACCTCAAGAGGTGCTAAACAGAGAACTCAACTGAGCCCACCTAGACTTCTGACCTACAGAACTGTGAGATTATAAACATGTATTGTTTTAAGCTATGAAATTTGTTACACAGCAATAGAAACTAATAGGACTTCAATTGATTATTGTTTCCTGAATAGACCATTTTGCTTCTATTTGTAAATTGATTTCAGAAGTCCTTGTTTCCTATCTGTGCTTCTACTCTTTGAACTCGCCCCTTGTACTGTTGTACAATTTTTATTAGTTCCTTTCTAAAGTGATGAATTAACAAAATCTTTGGTACATCTTTATTTTATATTTATATGACAGTAGGCTTTATCTTTTATTAAAGTTACCCTTAAACACTGGAATGAACATATTTTTTCCATTTGTGTTATTCTCTGCGTGCCTGTTATTCATTCAGTCTCAAATTTGCTTTCTAAAACTCCGCTTAATATGTAAGTCATATTAAATAGTTTACCAACTGTATTTTCCCCATGAGACATTTCTCCTGGAGCCCTCAATTCTACTACTGCAGTGGAGAATGAATGTCCTCTAATGCTGCTACAGAGATGTCATTCTGGAACTTCTCTTATCACTTCTCTGAATTTCCTTCACTTTCTTTTTTTGTTTATCTTATTATTATTATTTTTTTTGAGACGGAGTTTCGCTCTTGTTGCCCAGGCTGGAGTGCAATGGCGCGATCTCGGCTCACCGCAACCTCCGCCTCCTGGGTTCCGGCAATTCTCCTGCCTCAGCCTCCTGAGTAGCTGGGATTACAGGCACACGCCACCATGCCCAGCTAATTTTTAGTATTTTTAGTAGAGACGGGGTTTCACCATGTTGACCAGGATGGTCTCGATCTCTTGACCTCGTGATCCACCCGCCTCAGCCTCCCAAATTGCTGGGATTACAGGCTTGAGACACCGCACCCGGCCTTGTTTATCCTATTTTTTAAATTCTTTGATTATACCCTCATTCTGCAGGACAGCATCCTTTAGTAGCTTCCTGAAAAAGGACATATGGGAAATCTTTGAAATCTTGCATGTCTAAATAGATTTTTCTTCCAATTTTACTTGACTATAATTCTATGTTATAAATAATTTTCTCTTGGAATTTTGAAGACATAGTATATTTGCATTTTAGCTTTTATTACTCTAGAGAAGTCTTATGCTATCCTGAACTCTTTGTCTGTGGCTTGTTCCCATTATCTCACTCTCACCACTTCTGAAGATTGTATTTAGTCTGCAAAGTAATGGAATTTTATAAGGATGTGCCTTGGTGTGGGTCATTTTAAATTTAGAATGTTGGCTAATGGGTGGGTTCTTTCCATACATAAACTGAAGCTTTATACTTGATCCTTCAGTGGCAAGCAGTGTAACTGGGCACTCTGTTCCTGAAACACTGCTGTATTTGACTTGGTTAATGTCTCACTCTTCTAGTTTTCCTCCCAGCTCTCTACCTACTCCAACCTCCTTTGATACTAGTATTCTAAATATCACCAATATAGTCTTTCCTTTCAAGGCTTTAAATACCATCTATATGCCAACTATGCTCAAACACATCTCTAGCAAACTTCTCAGCTCCAGATAATATATGCAATGACCTACCTGACATGTTACTTTTCAAACTTAACATGTCTCAAACTAAATTTTGATCTCTCATTTGAGCTCAGCGACCCCCTTTTTTGGCACCCAGTTTAGGCTCCAAAGTTATGAATTGTCTTTAGCTCCTCTCTTCCCCTTATTATTGTATGTGAGCCCATCTAATCCCTGTCACTTCTATCTGCAGCACATCTCTTGAATCCACCTTTTTCTATTTCCATGATCACTTACCATTACTGCTTTCCTGGTGCCTACAATATCCTCCCAACAAAACTCTTCACATATTTTTCTCCAAGTCATCTATTCTCAAAAGAGTAGTTTGAGTGATCAAGTTTTAAGATGCGAGCCTAATCACTTTAGTTTTTTGGTTTAAACTCCTCAGTAGTTTCAGAATGCATCTAGAATAAAATCCGAGATTCTTAAGGCACATAGAAAGCACAAATGACCTGCCCCTGCCTCCCTCTCCTTTTCCCTGCACTACTCTCCCTGTTCTCCTTTTGCTCAATCACACTGGTTTTGGTCAGTGTGTTCTATGTGCCAACATTTTTCCACCTCAGATCCTTTCACTGGAATGTTTCCATCTCTCTTTTCATATGGCTTTTACCACTTAGGATCCAGCATAAAGTCACCTTCCAGAAAGAACTTTTCTGATCAACACAGTATATATAAACAAGGGCCTTCCTTTACTCCTTCACTCTTTTTCTTTTGTAATACCTACCAAAATTTTGTACCATTTGTGTAATGTATTTGTTTCCTATTTTCTCTTCCACTAGATTGTAGCTTCCATAAAGACAAGAACTGTGTCCGTTTGGTTTACCACTATCCCCGGCACCTAGCATGGAGATTCATCTACTGAAGGAATGATTATTCACTTGGAATTTTAATAACCTGATTCCAGGCCTGGCTCTTCCACTTTACTAATTGTGCAAATTTGAGCAAGTTAGTTATCTTTCATATCCTTAGTTTGCCTGACTGTAAAATGAGGATAATGGCATGTATTTTATATAGCTATTGTAAGAAATTAAAGAAGAATTTCATGAGAGGAAGTTTGCATAGTGCCTGGCACATATTAAGTGCTCAATGATTTTAAATAATAATAACAGTGGTTATGAAAGCCTATAATTTGAGATCCAAGAGTGAGAGAAGTGGGATTAAAAAGTCAAATAAAGAATCTTCATAATTTCAATATCAAGTGACATAAACCTCTGTTTATGTTTGTAATGACAATCTTATATACTTGGCTATCCTACCATCTGTGTTCTACAAGTGGGTGAATATAGAAAATATTGTTGTCTACTCAAAAGTTAATTTCTTCTCTTTTTTTCTAACTGATAGAAAATCTCCTCCCTCTTCCCTTACCCAGAGATCCATTCTCCCCTCCACAAGCTATATGCTTCAATGGCACTTGCCCCGACTCCCAGCTCAACTGGATTCAGACTAGTCAAACCAGTCATGGGGGTCCCACTTCCCCCAGCAGCAATGGATTTTTGTAGTGCGCACATAACTTAGTTCTTGTCAAAGAGATGAGGAGAGAGCTCTGCTGGGGATTGGTAAGGGGCTTGAGAAAATATTTTTCTTTTTAAGAAGCATGAGAAGAAACCATTCCTCTCCCACCTCTGGATCCTGGCTATGGCACCTGAAACTACACAAACATTTTGTGACTAAAGGGGAATCAGCCCTAGAAAGAAGCTGCTGCAGAGCAGAGAAGTGGGAGGAAGAAGGATCTTTAATGACATCGTGGAATTGCTGTTGTACCATGCCTAAGACTCATCTCCTGCTCCTGGCTGTAGGAGGCAATTTCCTCTAACATTTAGTTCTAAGTCAGGGTATAATGTTACATGTAGCCCAAAGCATCACAGTGAAGACCCGGGGAGGGGGTTAGCTCCTTATCAAACACTGTGTAGTCTGAGGGCCACAGGATCTCTGACTGCCCTTCTAACTTTGAGATAACATAATGACATTTAGCCATGTATTAGACAAAAGTTACTCAAAGGGACAAGGAGGAGGGAGTTTGAAAACACTTGCCAGTAAACAGAACTCCACATTTCAGTTTTTGTAAGTGGCTGGGGTGATGTAAACTCACCACTCCCAGCTGCAGGACTGTGCCACAATGGCTTCAGTGAATAGGCTCTTGTTTCCACAACATTATTCTTCCACAGCCTTGCCAGATGGAAAACATCATGTGTTTTTCCTCTGGAGATAGGGGATCAATTCATTTTCCAAGTGTATCAAAAGAACATTCATTGCTTTGGTCCTCTTTGACCCTGTTTTAGATGATTTATTCTATTTACCCCAGAATTCAGATATACTAAAAGGGAAATAGTAGGTTTCTCAGGCCCACCTGAATGAGAACCAGGCAAAGGTCTGATTGACCTATAAGGCCAGAGGGCACTGGCATTAGGAGAGCTCTGAAGATTTTGTGTTCCAACTGGCATGGTACTCATCATGCAGTTTCTTGCTGTATACCTAGGCCTGTTTCAGGACTCGGGAATATTAGAGAAAAGTTAGTGGCACTGCATTTTATATCAAGCTGGATTCCAAAGTTAACACCTAAGGCAAAATTGCATGTGGTCAAAAGTGTTCTCAAAAAAATCCTTAAATAATTGATGTAAAACAATGCACATAGTTTGCCGTGAACAACCCTGCATATGTATGTATACGTCTTTCTAAATGTATAATGTATTTGGCAATGTGCAGTAGCACATAATAAAGACAACCAGGTATGAAAAATATATGGCTTGGTTAGAATAAAACTCAGCAAGGCAAGGCATCCACACCATTGAAGGACAGAGGGAACTGAGACTACAAAGGGAACAGCAGTTTCACATCTCCCATCTGGGGCTCAAAGGCCTATTCC
The DNA here is from genome assembly GCF_048565385.1 of Saimiri boliviensis. NCBI lineage: Eukaryota > Metazoa > Chordata > Mammalia > Primates > Cebidae > Saimiri > Saimiri boliviensis. The sequence goes on from NC_133454.1 coordinate 96,311,539, forward strand.
TTTCTTAAATAAAGCCCATATAGTTAACTTTATATGCAATTTCTTCATTGGAGGGTTATGGTTTAAAGTCTCTTTACTTTCTTAAAGAATAGAAACTAAGAGAGAGACCAGAGGAGCTGGGATGGATTTGCATATCCAACACCAGGAGGCTGTGTGTGTTTGTGCTAGAGATCCACTACCTGCCCAGGTGTCCCAGTGCAAGGAAGTTGGTGATTGTATCATAGAAAAATCAATAGGAGAATTGTAGATGACTACTTTAATAATCTACTGCCAAATCAGATCCGAAATGTTCTGGCAAATACCGAAGGCTTAAAAAAGTCATTCCTATGAGCGAGAATATACGGTGTTTGATTTTCTGCTCTTGTGTCAGTTTGCTGAGAATGATGGTTTCCAGGTTCATCCATGTCCCTATAAAGGACGTGAACTCATCGTTTTTGATGGCTGCATAATATTCCATGGTGTATATGTACCACATTTTCCCTATCCAGTCTATCATCGTTGGGCATTTGGGTTGGTTCCAGGTCTTTGCTATTGTAAACAGTGCTGCAATGAACATTCGTGTGCACGTGTCCTTGTAGTAGAATGATTTATAATCCTTTGGATATATACCCAGTAATGGGATTGCTGGGTCAAATGGGATTTCTATTTTTAGGTCCTTGAGGAATCGCCACACTGTCTTCCACAATGGTTGAATTAATTTACATTCCCACCAACAGTGTAAAAGTGTTGAACAATGAGAACACATGGACACAGGGAGGGGAGCACTACACACGGGGGTCTGTTGGGGGGAATGGGGGAGGGGCGGGGGGTGGGGAGGTGGGAAGAGATAGCATGGGGAGAAATGACAGATACAGGTGAGGGGATGGAAGGCAGCAAAGCACACTGCCATGTGTGTACCTATGCAACAATCTTGCATGTTCATCACATGTACCCCAAAACCTAAAATGCAATTAAAAAAAAAAAAAGGAAAAAAAAAAAAAAAAAAAGTCATTCCTTCAATGCCTTCTTTCTTTCTTCTTTCTCTGCCCACTTCAGAGGGTTATTATAAAAATTTGATCTTTGCAAATGTTTGTTGTGAATTTCACAGTATAGCAAGTTTGTATTGTTTTAAGAGGCAGGGAGAACTGGTTCTTCGGTCATGGAATCATCGACATAGGCGGTGAAGAGTTGTGAGTATAGGCTTTGCACATGGCCCCTGAAAGAGCCTGGAGATTGCCTGGGTCTGGGATGATGGTGGCTAAAAATCTGTTGCAGTCAGGAGCCCCAGATTTTCATGGATCAGGGTCATGAATGTTGGAACTCCTTTCTTTTCAAGGGCATTATAGGTGGAGGAGGGCCTAAATTTGATGGAGAGCCCAGCCTTGTTAAGGAATTTACCTTGGATGGGCCCAATCAAAGTGAAGAAAGGGTTCGAGCTGCTCAATGCCTCTAATTTCTGGGCTCTAACTAATGATCAAGAAAATGTATTAAGAAGTTCTAGACTAGATTCCTTCCTCTCCTACCTCGACTGAAATTCTGATAGGATTAGGAGAGAGAAGAAACTTAGAGTCTATTGTCTTTCATGCATTTCTGACATTCAAATAGAGCAATAGATCACGTCATTTAGCACCATTTTTCAGTTTTGGGACTTGTGTTTCTTTTCTGTCTCAAATTTTTCAAGAACTGGAGGGCAAAGTTTATCGAATAGACTTCTCTGGGGCTTCCTCCAACCTTTTCCCTCACCTGGCGCCATATGAGCAACTGCAAGAGCCTCCAATGCATGTCCCCACACATCTGCTCTTGCTTCCTGCTGTCTGTTCACCATCTGCCAGAGTGCGCTTTACAAAACATGTACTACAGCGCTGCCCAGCAGAACCATAATGTGAGCCACATGTGTCAGTTTAAGTGTTCTGACAGTTACATTAGTAAAAGTAAAAAGAAGCATGTGAAATTCATTTTAATAATATCTTTTCTACAACCCATTAATATATCCACAATATTATCATTGCAATATGTAATCAATATAAAAATTAATCAGATATTTCCCAGTAGGTATATACACTTACAACACACTTCAGTGAGGTCTAAGCACATTTCAAGTGTTTCATAGCCACATGTGTCCAGTGGCTACCATAATGGACAGTACTGATTTGACACATTCCTTGCTCAAACCCCTTGTTTTCTGTTGCAGGATCTTCCTCATCTAGTGTATCTTTTTTATGCACGTAAGTTCCATGAAGGCAGGGCTTTAGGGTATGTCTCCATCATCTAAAACAGTGCTTTGCATATATTAGTGACACAACAAATATTTGCTGAAAGAGTTAATTATTGAATGGGTGTGCATTTTATCTAGGAATGAAATAATATAGAAAATGGTCTGGAAAGATCACCAAAATGACAACTGTGATTACTTGGGGGAAGGATGTGTAGGAGGGAGTGATCACAAGAAATTTCCTTTGTATGTGTTATGTTTTCACTTTTCACATATGTTTTCATTTTTAGATGTATTTTGGTATTATATAATGAAAAATAAAAATGTTTTAAATATAAGAAAGAAGATAATGACTATTCATAAACAAAAAAACTGATGGCAAAGATCAAGAAGAATTAAAAAAGAAAAGAACCAGGCTATGATATTAGTTTCTGGTTGCTGCTGTAACAAATTACTACAAACTTAGTGGCTTACAAAAACAAAATCTATCTTACAGTTCTGAAGACTGGATATCTGAAATTGGTCTTACAGGCCTAAAATCAGGATGGCAGCAGAGCCATGGTCTTTCTGGAGGCTCTGGGTGAAAATCCATTTTATTTAATTTTTGCCTTTTCTGGCTTCTAGAGGCTGCCCACCTGCCTGTCTGTCTTCCTTTTTTCCCTCCCTCTCTCCCTCCCTTCCTCCCTTCCTCCCTTCCTCCCTTCCCCCCTTCCTTCCTTCCTTCCTGTAGCCTGGTCAGATCAGACTAGATTATCTGGCCTGAAAAAGGCCAGATAATAAATATTTCAGGCTTTGCAGAACACATATGATCTCAGTCTCATATTCTCTTATTTCCCACTCTCCCTCGTCAATCTCATATTCTTTAATATTGTTTGCCAACCCAAGGAACCCAGGAATTCTGGTTTAGAAGCAGTTTCATCAAGTCTGTCTCCTTCAGTGACTCTTCTGCTCAAACCCTTCCATGGCTTCCTAGATCTTCAGGAATAAAAGGAAAAGTGCTGATATGGTCTGCAAAGTCCTGCACATTTACAGTGCACATCCTCCTACCACACAGCTGCTCACCCACCTCTAGCCTCCCTGGCCTTCTTCATGGTCCTCATATTGGTAGTCCACACCTGCCTCAAGATATTTATTTAAGTTTTTATTTTATTTTATTTTATTTTTTATTTTTTTTTTATTTTAACAGACAGGGTATTGCTCTGTTATCGAGGCTGGAGTGCAGTGCCACAGTCATGGTTTACTGCAGCCTCAACCTCCCAGGCTCAAGCAATTCTCAAGCCTCAGCCTCCCAAGAAGCTGGGACTACAGGCATGCATGGTTTCTAGTCTTTATATAGACAGGATCTTTTGGCATTGCCCAGGCTGATCTCAAATTCCTGGGCTCAAGCAATCCTCCTGCCTCAGCCTCCCAAAGTGCTGAGATTACACAGGTGAGCCACTGTACCCGGCCAAGATATTTACGCCTGATGTTCCCTTTGTCTGCAATGCTTTTCCTCTAGAAATCCATACTGCTTCTTTCTTTACCTCCTGTCTTTCCTGACCATCCTGTTTAAAATTGCATTCTCGCTTGCCAAAAACTTCATACTGTTTCTTCTTTTTCTTTCCTCGTCTTAAACATTACACATATTTATGTTGTTTACTATCTACCTTCCCCTATTACATTTTACACTTCATGAGGCAGGATATTTTTGTTGATCTGTTTTTCTCACTGCTGTACGCCCAGTACTTATAAAAGTACATAGAACTTAGCAGATAATAAATGTTTGCTGAGTCAATGATATTTTGAAAAGAGCACTGGTCTGAGTTTGAGGAGTCCTAGCTTCTTATTTGACTATATCAAGGCAACCTATGTGGCTTTAAGCAAGTATGAAGCATGAAGGAGAAATTATAATAAATAGATGCTATAATTGATTGAGCACTAATTTCATGCCAAGTATTGTGCCAAGTAGTTCAGAAGCATACCTCACTTAATCCTCACAGCAGTTACTATTACTAGCTTTCTTTTATGGATGAGGTTTACTGAGGCTGAACTTCATCATCTGCAAAAGGAACAGGTTGTGGCCAAATAATCCCACACTCTCTTTCCCTCTCAAAAGTTCTAAGATAATGATGTCTTTCTATTTGAAAAGACTCATTTATTTACCTATAACTCAAAGGAAAAAAGTCTTAAAGTTCCATCATGTATTTGAACCTCAATTCTACTTTGAGGAAAAATACATTTTACCTCTTTTCATTCTCTTCTCAATGTGTTGGATCTTGGGCAGGGGTCTATGGAAAAGAACGATCCTAAGTATACACCTTCCACTTGAAAATAACTTCAAACACTAATACACAAAGTATGTGGTTAAATTCTTACATTTTAAAGGCAAATCCATGATCAACTATTTTTATGGTATCTGAAAATGTCAATGTTCATTACCGGTTTTCTATTAGTAATGGAGTTCAGAGCTGTTGTCACGGAATGTTCTTTTCCCATAGCCAAATAGACTTTCTATAACAACTTGTCTCAGGAAAACTGGATTATGGCAAAGCTTTATGAGACTCTGTACTTACACCTCAAATCACACACTTGAGGGCCAGAAAGGATCAGAGTGATAACCTGAGGCAACCCTGTGATTCTATAGAACAGGAGAAGAAGGCTCAGAGAAGGTAAGCCATTTACAGAAGCACACACAGCTAATAAGTGGCAGAGCTGGAAAATTGAACATCAATTTTTTAAATGCCAAAACTCATGCTTTTTCCACTCTATCACAATTCTTCACTGTGACCTTGAAAGGCAGGTTCCTTTTTAAGACTTTATTTGAAGCAGTTTTTTTTCTCTCCCCTACTGTAACAAGTGTGACGGAAGACACTCATATGCACAGTACATTCTCACTGTGCACCTAGAGTTTGATGAAAAACAATACTTTGCATGAAAGTAAACAAATAGTAGCATAGGGCATTTGCATTACCATAATGGGCAATTGGCACGATTATGCAAAAGAATATAAGCAACAGATTAAGTGAGTTATAAGCACTTCTCTGAGTTTGAGACATAATAATGAAAATGAGCCTGAGAATAATAGCTTTGACTAAATACTTATCATGTGGCAGGTGTTATGCTAGGTGTTTTAAGCTAAGATACAGATCCAGATGCAGCAAAGTGCACATAGTCGTTGCCTGGATTCAAATCCTGTTTGCCATTTGCTAGGTGTTGAACTTGGACAAATTATTTAAACTGTTGTTCTCCGTTTGGACTCAACTTTAAAATAAGCATAACTATAGCACTTACTTCACTAGATTATTTTAAGGATTAAGCATGTACAACACTCACTGACGTATTACCACTTTCCAGGCTTTGTGCTGAGCCCTCAGCAAGCATTAGCTCTCATTATCCCATTTAGTCTTCACTGAAATATATTGGGAGACAGCTCTATGAATCCAGAGATGTTTGTTTTGTTCACTGCAACGGGTACAATTATTCAAAAAGGTATAAGCAGCAGTGCCTGGCACATAGTAGAAGTTTAATAAATATTTATTCAATAAATTAATTTCATAAGTTGAATACCCTTTTAATCTTCATTTGGGAAATGAGGAAACCAAGGCTTCATCCTTTTCCTAGGCTCACATGGCTAGGATATGTGATATGATGGTACATTAAAATGTATGATGGATATGTTTATTACCTTGATTGTGGCAATGGTATTAGAGGTGATTCTATCTCCAAACTCACCAAATTGTATACAGTAAGTACACACAGATTTTTGGTTTAAAAAAAGTGGGATAAGGAATAAAATCAAAATGCAATTATGTAAGCATGAGGCAATAGGAATGACCCTAACTTTGTCCTAATTAATTTAAATGATTTAATTATTTCAAACGTGGCTATTCTTACTATTTTAAGCATAAATTACTAGAGACATATCTGATACCTGATTGGGATTGGAATACATCAGTGTACTGGGATAAACCTGGAGGCAACGCAGAGTTACCAAGGCATTAGGTGTGGGGTGATGCCTGCAAAGACATTTAAGGAAGATGAATGTGGCATGAAAGATTGAAGGGCCAGGGGCTGCGTGCAGGGTGGGCTATACAGCAATGGAATAGGATAGAAAAGCACAAAAACTACTTTAGAGTTGCCCCAAACCATTAGGTAATTATGTGAGCCCCACCTCCCACCACTGGATGTCACTCAACAAGATGCAATGAGTAGGCGGTAACCTAATCAGGGCTGGTAAGTTCCAAGTGGCCTTCAAGTACCCCCTACCTAGGTAAGAAAGGCTAGATGGAGAATCTGCCTGACCCTGGCGATACTGATAGGGTCCTTTTCAGGGGAAGAGAAAAATTCGATCTGGAATTTACTTGTGACTGTTAGAAGGGATGGTGTGCACTCATGAATAATCCAGAGGGAATTCAGAACCTCAGAGTGTCCGCTGCCCTGCAGTAGGCTGGCTTGGCTCACAGTGGAGCCAGGCTGGTGGTATGACCTGTGGGGTCAATTCACCTCGAGGCATCTTTCCTGCTTTTCTTTGTGGGCCAGCCTCACAACAGCAAACGCACTGGGAAAGACTGGAGTGGGGGTGCAGGGTGAATAAGAGGGAGTAGTTTGGAGACAGAGGAAGAGTGAAGAGGAAACCCGCTGGACACAGGTATCGCTTGGCCTGAGGACTAGCTGCAGGCTGGTAAGCAAGTCAGGGCCAGTCATATATCAGCCTCCGTCTCCACTGGGGACAGCAAAATCGGTGTGGCCTCAATGCATGCCGAGTGCTTCCGCTAGTGAGAACCAAGTGCAAGTCTGGGAGAAAGGGGTGTGAAGAAAGATACACTGTGAGTGAGAAGGATAAGGCTGGCACAGAGGGCAGGCCTCCTTGACTATTATTGGCCACTATGTTTGTAATTGTACACGAGAGGCTATGGCTACATCTACAGGTGTACTGAGGGAATAAATGAAAAAAGGAAAAGATTCCTGAATTGGTGGTGGTGTTGGGTATGCTCTAGCCTAGAGAAGGCAATATTGTATAACAAAAAGAGCTGACCCACGGAGACCTGGGTTCAAATCCCATCTCAGCCAGTTTCTAGTTGTATCCCCTATTTGGGCCTTAACTGCATAATCTGTCAAATAAGGATGCTAACAAAATGTGATGGCTAATGTTTTGGCACACTGACATATGCCAGAAACATAATATATTAGCTAGTATGATGGATAAAAGTTGTATGCATAGATAGTCTATGTGTATTTGAGTCCTACCTCTGTGACTAAATAGTTAAGCAAACCTGGAAAAACTAACTCCTCTGAACTCTAGTTTTCTTGTCTGTCAAATGGAGACAGTAATAGTACTTGACTTGGATAGTAAAGGCCCAATAAATATTTGTGGAATGAATGAGGGTGGTTGAAAGAATTCCAGATGGTAATGCATGTAAAAAGCTAAGCCTAATGCTTGGCACATAATAATCATTCAAAAATACTAGCTATTATTATCAGATAACAGGAGTGAGTGAATGGAATAACATGTAAATTAACGGTACCTTAGCTGTTGCTTACTCAGTGTTAGATTTCCCCCAACTTCCTTCCTTTTCTAGCTCTGGGAATGACTCTTCAAAACCATCTTACCTATCCTTGACCTCCATCCAGAAACCTCCACAGCTTAAAATTAGTCAAGATTGTAAGTCAACGTAAAATCAGTCTGTCCAATAGATCTGGAGAAAAGGGCACTGAGATTGGCACAGTGCCCTGGGTAGTAGTGCATTCTTTCCTGAATCTGCATGGCTTCCTTCCTGCAGCGCCACACTGCTCAGAGCACCTGGACATCTAATATATCAGCTGTTATGGGAAATCCAACCTCGTGTGCAGGGATCCTAGTCTCCTATGAGAAGATGAAGAGCAGGTACCTGGGTAAACTGCTGAAGTGATTCTGTGAAGAGATGGCACACCCTATTCAAAGCCAGTATTTTTCTATTTTTTATTTTTATTTTCTGTTGATGCTCATGGTTACATCCATTTGGCCAACTTATCAGAAATCCTTCTCTCTCCTTTCTGTGTACTCAGCTCCTGTCCACTCAAAGACCCAATAAGATCTTATATACCAATTTACTCACAGTTCAGGTGCAGCAAGTTACTCAGCAGAACACAGAAACACTCTTAAGCCCGGGACACAGCAGTTCAGGTTAAATCAGTAATTTGCAGTGCACAAAACACTCTTACCTACTTAGAATTCCACTCTATCTCTGGCTGCTGGAAGAGGGCCTGGCATGTCATGGGCACTCCACACACACTTGCTGAGTGAATGACTGTGTCACGTGATTCCCACTGCTGCTCTGAGACTTTGGTAGGGCAGGTGTTATTTTGGTCATCCACATCTATAACAAGAGGTAAAGGAGGCTCAGTGGCATAAATATCTCGAGTCAGGGAGCTGAAAGGCAGCAAAACTAAGAGGCAGACCTTAGTCTTAGTCTCTAAATCCATCATCTTTCTAAACAACCCTGCTTAACTCCATGTTTCTAAAAAACCCTGCTTAACTTCCAACTATGTTGAAGCCCCTCAGTGGCAGTCTGTCTGAGAAGCCCCTTGTGTGGAGACAGATGCTTTCTCCAAGTGGAGCTCACCCTCTGATGCTCTTCATAGTGGTTTCTTGACTGAAGTTGTGGGTTTTGCTTATTTCAGGCTCCATCCCTGCCTCAGCTTCAGATACCAACCTGGTCTTCAATTTGCCAATATGGAAGTCTGCTGAACTCTGCTCCTGACTTCTAGTGCCAGCACATACTCTTACCCATGCCTGACCATGCTAGAATTACCAATCCTTCAGTCAACCCCAGACCCAGTGCGATAGTGTCATTTCTTCACAAAGTCTTCTACAGTCAGCCCTTTGGATAATATGTATTTATACATATAAACAAAGTGCATATGATTTGACAGTGGTTGTCCAAAGTTGGGGTAAGAGAGGATTCCAGTTTCTACTCTATGTGTTTTTAATTTAAAACTTTTCTGGACAAAGGTTATTACTTTTATAATTAGCAAAAACAAAGATAATTTCATTGAAATTTTTACAGAAAGATTTTTGTCATCAGCTCAGTGAGGCATACTGAAAATACCTCAGCAGACAACCAGAATTCACAAATTGTCTTGAATTGTTTCATCCCATTCACTTGTCCACTTCTTTGTTTGCTCACTGTTTGGTTCCTTCAAGTTACCAAACTCTAATTTTGATCTCTCAGCTTGTTTATTTTCATTCTTCTCCATTTGCTCATACCTCCCTGAGGTCCTAGAACTCCCTCTCTGGTCAATGAGCCAATGATCTTTGAAGGTGAATTTAATCAAGTGGGGAAGATCCAGGCATTTAGGCCCCAAAGGAAAGATGATCTATAAAGGTCTCCACTCTGACTCCATAGAAACTCATATTCTTGCCACACAATTAGGCATTAGGTTAAATACTCAACAGTTCTCTCATTGGTTCTTGGTATTTGCCTTATTTTTCCAACTGTAGTTTAAATTCCTCAAAGGCAGATATCTTAAGTAATAGTTTTCTTTATCCCACCTAGAAGCAGCTAAATATGTTTTCTATGCCCTGGACCCAGATTGTCTCCCTGGTAAAGGGCATTTCCCAACAGTATTTTGCAAGAGACATTTCCCAGAACTCTCACTTGCTGAGAAACTCTATCACAGGTTTACAAGAGAAATGATTAGGCTCAAACAATTTATTATGGTTTACAAAGTCTTTCATAATTGAGTACCAAACTGTGTCACCAGGTTCATCTTGCATGCTGTTTGCTTCTCCCACATACACAGCCCAGGTTCCAGTCATAATTAATTTCTTCACCATTCCACAAATGCATCACCATCATTATTAATCATCATTATTCATTATGCTTTTATATGTTGATGACTTTGCCTGTTGTGTATAGAATGCCCTTCCTTCCCCTATCCAATTTGATAAGTTCTGCTGCTGCTTCCAAGACCCATTTCAGATGACTTCTCTTCCAGAAAAACCTTCCCCGGTTTTTGAGATGGAGCTAGTCTGTCCCTCCTATATGCTCCTACAAAGTTCAGTTTAACACTAGTCACCTCAACTATTTGATACTCTCTCTCTGACTACCTCAAGGTAAGACTTGGGTTTTATTCCTTTTGGGGCATCCCTAGCAGCACCTTTTATACTATCTGACACACAGTTGGCATTCAATAAATATGTGTTGAATGAATGCATGGGAGAAAGGAGTGTTCTCCAGGTAGTTACCATGATGGATTTGAATGTAGAGTGATGGTGAACAATGAAAGAAAGGGGGTGGGGTCATTTTACTGGAAGTCAAAGGGATTAGCTCTTGCATCATGCAGTGCAGCTGACCGCTCCCAGAAGGGAGATGTCCAAATGTAAGATGCAGTGCAGAACATTAAATATTGAAAGCAAAAGTTAAATATTAAATTTTAATATGAAACATTAATGCCAATAAACAAAACCAGCCAGAAAGGGACAAAATTAGGACCAGGCCATGGCCAAAAAAGAAAGAGTCATGGCTCAGGCTGAAAGCTGACCATGGCTTGGACTTTCCCAGCAGGGCTCATCGGTAATGGTCACACCCATCAAATTTCCCGGGAGAAGCAGTTGAGTGGGGTGGGGGGGAATAAAGCCTTTTATAACCCACAGCCATAAAACACAAGCCTTTCCTACAAAACAAAACACAGTAAAGTGTTTTAGGACCGCCAAGGCTGCAGAACTCCTGGTACAGTGGAACAAAAATAGAGGCAGCAGAGAGGAAAATATGAGGTTGCTGAACCCTTGGGGCAGGAATCCTATCTTTGCTTGTACTGTGTGGGACTGGGCTTGTGTGCAGCCAAGTTGGGCAGAAAGAAACAACAACAAGAGTCATAAAAGGAACAAAAATAATGGGATTGCTCCTGTTGATGCCAATGGATGTTTTGCCTGAATGGAAAACAACCCTGAGAACAGAAAATTGAAACTAGTGCTCAAAATCTACACTCATTAGGGCCCAAAGCTCACTCTACCTGGGGATTCAGGAGCACTGTGTCTACTGTGACTATTTAGGGTCAAGGACCTTGTAGGACTCAAGCTAAGCCTGAAAGTTCATAAACTGTGTGTTTTCCATTAAAAAGCTAGTCATTTTGGTTGGTAAAACTGTTGAATGGTTTGGCTGTGTCCCCACCCAAATCTCATCTTATTATGGGAGGGATCCAGTAGAAGGTAATTGAATCAGGGGGGTGGGTGTTCCCTGTGCTGTTCTTGTGATAGTGAATAAGTCAGAAGATCTGATGGTTTTTTAAGGGGAGTTTTCCCTGCACAAGTTTTCTCTTGTCTGTTGCCATGTTAGATGTTCCTTTTGCCTTCCACCACGATTCTGAGGCCTCCCCCAGCCATGTAGAACTGTGAGTACATTAAACCTCTTTTCCTTTAAAAATTTCTCAGTCTCCAGTAAGTCTTCATCAGCAATGTGAAAACCGACTAATACAACTGTCATTAGGCAAGGCATTGGGTTAGACATCAGAAAGTACTGGGTAACTTATTCCTGTACCTATATTGGAATCTTGCTTGATAATTTTAGTGTATGACAAGCTCTTATTCTAAAAATGAAAGCTAGACTGCAGCACCAGATCAGATTCTTTCAGGACAACTGCAGTGAGGTATTAGGAATCAAAATCCGTGACCGTGGAAAGGAAATAATTTCAGGGCATTGGCCTTCAGGGTCAGGATGACACAGAAGACTATTTGTCTTGCTTTAAGCTTCAGAGATGAGGGGAGAAGTGAAGAATTCTGAGAGTAAGACCCTCATGATAGCAAAGGTCTCACATAACCAGTCCCTAGGTTATAGGAAATTTAAGAGGTCACTGAATGCAAAACCCCTACCCGAGGCCATGCTGTCGCCTAATCTGGGAAAGATACAGAAGTGTGCAGGACATCAAGACAGAGGAAGTGCTCCAACAAACAAGCCTCCCATTCCCTGAGAACCCTTACAATCTCCAGGGGAAATATGGATGTGATGATAAAGGAATGAGGGTAATTTAGCTGGAAGGATAATCTTCACAAGGAATTAGCAAGCATAAGGGGGAAAATGAGCATGGATTGGTGGTTTAATTTTAACCATATGGAAGGATTGACTGATCGGTGCTATCAAGTAACCATATCAAGTGAAAGTCAATCGGGAGACAGCTTGGAGGAAAATTAGGTTTTCTTAAAGGAAACAAGGCATGAAAGTGGATGCTGGAGCCGAGAATCACAGAGGCCGTATTATGTGATTTCTTTCTTGAAGGTCTCTTTGTTTTTTGTGATATATTTTGGTTAATTTTCCTTCTTTCAAATCTATTTGAGCATTTTTATCTGGCCTGCTGCCTCTTTCTCCCCACTTTAGTCTATCTCAGCATTGTCACATGATGCTGATGAAGGTTAGCCTTAAAAGTTAGGGTAGCCTGCTGAGTTTCAGAAGAGAAAGAGGAATTTTAATATGGGTAAGCTTTGCTATTCTTGGTGTATACAACCTCACCTGTGTCTATACCTGGGGTGAATATAATTGGCTCCTCTGGTAAAATATTGCCTCTCATACAAATAATATTGAGTGCATTTTACAGGAAAAAAAATAGAAGCTATAGTTTGCTATTAGCAATACCAAATTATTATTAATGCCTCACAAAATACAGAGAAAAGATTAATGAGCCAGACGGTCAGGAATAGAGCCCAGCTTTCGCACTGACTCACTGGATGACTCTGAGCTGAGTTATTCAACATTACTGAGCTTAGTTTCCATGCCTGGAATATTACAGGATGAGACCAGATAAGTTGTTCTCAGACTATTAGCCAAGGATCCCTGATGGTTCAGGAGAAGTGAGGCAGAGTCCACCACAAAAGCAAAGGCAAATTTGAACATTAGCTGCTTCAGCCAGAGTAGCTCCATTTCAATAACATTATTTATATGATGGACTTTTGCATAACAGTTTATGTTTAAAAGTGGATACATACTTTAAAAATTTGGAAGCTCATTGGACTATAACAGATGATCACTGATATGTAACAATGCTGCCCTTATCTGGCTTCTCTTACATAATTACAGAATCTGCCCTTGTGAATATGAAGGAATCCTAGGGTTCATGTAGGTAATTTCATTTCCTTGACATGTGAAGAAACTGAGGACCAGAAGCAGAAGAGACCTGCCCAGGACCTCACGCCAAGTCGATGGCTGAGCAAATTTAGTCTTTTGACTATTACTGGTCAATTGCTTCCTCTACCAAATCACTAATGGTGAAACAGTATATTAGCTTTTTAGAGATGCCACAACTGATTGGGTAGCTTAAACAACAAAAGTTTGTGTCCTTACAGTTCTGGAGGCTAGAAGAACAAGATCAAGGTATTGGTAGGTTTCATTCTGAGATTTCTCTTTCGTTTGTCATCTTCTCCCCACCACTTTTTTCCCCCTATGGTCTTTACTCTGTGAACGTCTGTACCTTAATTGCCTCTTCTTCTAAAGACACAGTTAGATTAGATTAAGGCCCATCCATAGAAGCCATTTTAACCTTGGTTACCTCTTTAGGGGCCCTATCTCCAAATACAGCCTCATTCTGAGGTACCTGTGGGTTAGGACTTTAACACACACATTTTGGGGGCTGAGGGGAACACACAATTCAGCCCTTAATACCTGGTGATTGTAGAGACTGCCTAGAGAGTTCTTTTCTTCTTTGTTTTAATACTTTTGAAATAGTAACATATGCACTTGTTTAAAAAAATGCAAGCAGTTCAGAATGGTATACAGTGAATAATCACACTAGTCTTCCCAGTTTCTTTTACCTGGAACAACAGCTGTTACAATTTCTTGTGTATCGTTCCAGAAATAGTTTAAGTATATTTAAACTTATAGTATATGAGTGTCTCCCTACTATATACTGAAGAGATTTAAAACAAAAACTTTCCTCTGGCTTAATTCCAGACTAATTAAATTAGAATCTTGGAGGAGGGCCCAAGTGTCTGCAATGATAGGGTAGATTTTGAAAACTGCTCTAGACCCTGGTTCCTCAGAGAGTGTGGTCTGAGACCCAGCAGCCTCTGCAGCACCTAGGAGGTTGTTAGAAATGCAGAATCTCAGGCCCTACCCCAGAACTACCGATTGGAATCTGCACTTTAATAAGATCTTCTCAGGTAATTTGAATGTAGGCGAAGTTTGAGAAGCTAGGGAACTTACCTTTTTACTGGAATTTCCGCTGGGCCTTCTAATCAGTGGGGGGTTACAGCCAGAGGCGGGGAGAATGAGCTGATGCCTCCATGGGCAGAAGACAGGCTTGCATGGTAGCTTGTCTCTTGGGCCAACAAATCCTCTGGTTTTATGTCCCCCACAAAAAAGGGGACAAGACAGCCTCAAGAACGGCCTTGCCGTAACTTTCTTTTGCAAATTCTCAAGCACCAGTTTGGGACTGGCATTTCCTGAAAAGCCTACTTCAGATGATCCCAGTTCTGCAATTAGACAACCTTTTGATGGGGAACAAATGTGTCTACTGTGAGCTGGAGAATGGCTCCGGTAAACCAAAGCAAACACACTGCAGAATTGGCAGCCTAGCATTCCTCTGGCCTGGTGAAAAAAATCGCTGAGGCCATCATCCGTGGCAAATAACCCAGCTAGGCTGCCTGGCGGGCCGGGAGGGAGGGAACAAGGGAGGGAGGTGTCATCCAGTCAATTAGCCACAGAAACAGCATTCCTTCCTGGAGGGTGGATTTTCCTCTTTTCAGCACCACTAACTCAAATGTCAAACAGGTTGTAACTGCCATGGAGAACAGGCCCTAGCTACAGTATTTGCTTTCTGTAAGAGAGAAAACAACCTGCCCCTTTCAGTTTTACCTTTTGGAGTTCCTGGATTTGGAATGTAGCCAGGTGGACTGCTTGTTAGCAACTTTTCTACTCCCTCCCGGCTCCTACAAATAGTACTGCTAAAGGAAACCACTTCTGAGTCCTCTAGAGCTGATTGCAAAGCCAAAGCTAGAGGAGGAGGAGGAAACACCTGTCTGGGGCGGCTGTGGCTAGATGTCAGCCCTGGTTAAATTAGAGGATGTTTCCAGCATCTGCAAGTTCACCTAAAAAAGAGTTAATGAGGCCTTGGATTCCACCCAACCCTGGAATGAACCAAGATGCCCTTCACAATCCTGTTATGCCAGGTGTTTGCCTCAAAGAGGCATTTATGGGAGACACCAGTTTTGGCAATTCCCTTTCGCAACAGCAGCCAAGCTATGAGAACTGACCACCTGGGGGAATGTTAGGTGCCAAGAGCTTCTGTGGCTTGTCCAAGACCACTTGGCATGAAGACTGCTAGGATCACAAATCCCTGAACCTGAGCCCCAGAAGGCAGGCACTGCAGTTTGTGGACTGTCTTCATGGGGCGTCTGGCTGGCTCTTTTGGAGTGGAAGCCATGTAGGAAAGTCTCAATGCCAGGCAACGGGGATGATGTCTGGGAGTGGATTCCACTAAACCCTGGAGCTACTAGAGCACATCTGGCCCAACCTAGAGTTTTAAGGCAAGTGGACATCTCCATCAGGGAGCAGGCAGCTTTCCAAAGTGGTTCTCATTTTATTTCATTACTTGATATGGGGGTGAGGAAGGTGGTAGTGAACCTTTGATCTCCACTTAGGGGGACTGTGTAGACAGAGACGAACTTTGATGCTCAGGGACTAAGAGGGCATGCTAATCAATGAAGCCAGGGATAGGAGGAAATGTTGAGTGAGCAAAAGCTGATTCCTTTGGGTGGGTCTGAATGATAGAGGCTGCATTCTAAGAGGAGAGAGCAGGGCTGGAAACAAGAGAAAGCAAACAATAAAAAATCAGGTGGAGGCTGGGCGCAGTGGCTCATGCCTGTAATTTCAGCACTTTGGGAGGCCAAAGCGGACAGATCACTTGAGGTCAAGAGTTGGAGACCATCCTGGCCAACATGGTGAAACCCCATCTCTACTAAAAATATAAAAATTAGCCTGGCATGGTGGCGTGTGCCTGTAACCCCAGCTACTTGGGAGGCTGAGGCAGGAGAATTGCTTGAGCCAGGGAGGTGGAGGTTGTAGTGATCATGCCTCTGCACTCCAGCATGGGTGACAGAGCAAGACTCCATCTCAAAAAAAAAAAAAAAAAATCATTTGTGGAATAGGAACAGAATGTGGAGTGAGACCAAGAGCAAAAACTGAGCCTGGGGGCTCCTAACTGGTTTTTCCTGGCTTCCTGATTAGAGCATGACACCATTAACAGATCATTAGCTTGATTTAAAGAAATGAAATAGGAGATAAACATAGGCACAATATGCACAAAATGCAAATACCCCATTCCCTAAACTGTGCACATAAAGCTGTGGTTATGCAGGTCTCTCTCTGGCCATGATGCACCAATAAATTTTAGTTTCGTGCTCAGGCATGTGGACAACAGCTTGTCAAACCCTATTCCCTTGATTTCTTGGAGATCAGCAGAGTATTCATAAATGGTGACCTCCACTGATGGTTTGTCTCCTGTTTTTCTCACCTGGGCAATCAATTAAATTAATAGCTAACACTAATATAATGCTTACTGTGTTTTGGGTGCTGTTCTAAGTACCATAGAGACATCGACTCATTTAATCATCACAGCAATACTATGAGGTAGGCGCTAATATTATGCTATTTTACAGATGAGATAACTGAGGTAAAGAGAGATGAAGAAACTTTCACAAGGTCATATGATTAGTGAGTGGCAGAGAATGGATAGAAATGCCAAGGATCTGTCTCCAGAATGGTCTGTTTAACCTTTACACCGAATTGTGTCTTGAGCTCACTGTTCTACTGTTGCAGCTTAATCCGTGTTATTTTCCTCGAGATTGGCCTGAAAGATTGGCAAAAACTCCTACACAGTAGATACTGTATAAAAACCCTTCATATATTTGGAGGAAGTGCTTGAGCTAAGCCTAGGCCATCTCTGCCAGGGTTTCTGTGGAGCTCATGGACAGGCTTTCAGAAGTACTTTGTCTAAGAAGCTTCAAAGCAGAACTCTCCAGTAGATCCACAACCAAACGAAGGAAACAAGGCAAATGCTTCACGGAATTTTCACTGCTTTCAAAAAACATTAAATGGGATGCCTTTCATAAATCACACAGACTTTTAAAAATCCTTTTGTCTCTCTTCCTTAATTTATTCATACCCCCAAACTGTTGAAGTGCTTCTCTCTTTCCCTGTTCATACACTCCTCAACACTTATGCCATCCTCCCAGAAGTGGCATCTGGAGATAAACCTCCTATGGCTATTAAGGGATTAGGCAGCTTTGGGTTTTCTGTTCCTTGCACAAACCCCACAGAAGACATAGAAGCTCCAGGAAATTTAGTTCTTTTCTTGCTTTGACAATTTATGAGTGATTCTCCTGGAAAATTTCTAGAAAACAAAATTCTTACTTGTTACATTAATAAATATCACATGTGAGGATCTCTAACATGTTAGTCTCAGTGCTAAGACCTTCAAGTTTGCTATAGTCCTGTGCTACATAATAAGGTTTCAGTCAAAAATGGGCTGCATGCAAGGCAGTGGCTCCATAAGTTTACAATACTGTATTGTTTTCTATGGCGAGATATGTTTAGATGCACGGACACCATTGTGTTATGGTTGCTTACAGTACAGGAAAAGCTGTACATGTTTGTAGTCTGTGAACAATAGGCTATGCCATATAGCCTGGGTGTGTAGCAGGCTATACCATTTAGGATTGTGTGAGTATACTCTATGATGTTCACACAGAGACAAAATTACCTAAAGATAAATGTCTCAGAACATATCCCCTTTGTTAAGTGACACATTACAGTATTTAATGTATCTTTACAACAGCCCTCCTAACAATGTATTACTGATAGACTAATTTTACAGATAAGAAATTTTAGGCTCAGAGAGATTAAATCTCAGAAAGATTATGCCTAAGATGATATGGCTGATGAGTACCAAAGTCAGACCCAGGTTTCAAATGCTTGTGTTTCTTCAGGAGTGATCTGCAGAGTTCAGTGATCTGAATTAATAGGGGGTGCCTGATAACAATGCAAATTCATGGTCCACTCTAGACCAAGTTATTACGAGGAGTGGTGCTGAGGAATCTTCATAGACATTAAAATGCAAAAACTTCTGTTTGTACAAACAAACATTTTTACTCTGTACTTGCACTCTCAATTCTGTGACAGTGCAATTCTGTGACCAAATGTGTAGGGTTTTTTTTTTTTTAATTATTTTTTTTAACCCACATCAGCAGTTCTCTAATTCTCTGTGGACACCAACAATGTCCTGCAACTGAATCCTGACACTATGTATCTGAAGATACCATCAGATTCCACATGTTAAGGGGTCAGTCCTATAAGATTGTCCCTGCTTCAGATGCCAGTTGCAAGTCCACATTGTCACCTGTATTTCTGACTGATGGACTATAAATTAGAGGTTGCCATGACCTCCTTCTCAGGCTGATCATTTGCTAGAATGGTTCTTAGAACTCAGATAAACACTTTTCTTGCATTACTTATTTATTGTAAAAGAACCAGCTTGGGAACAACCAGATGGAGGAAAGGCATAGGTAAATGTATGGGAGAAGGGACACGTAGCTTCCACATGCCACTTCCCAGAACCTCCACCTTCTACTAACCCAGAAGGTCTCTGAAACCTGTCCTTCTGGGTTTTAGTGAAAGTTGTATTTCTAGGCATGATTGGTTAAATCGTTGGCCATTGATGATTAACTCAACTCCTCTCTTCTTCCTGGAGGATGAGAGGTGGGGCTGAGTTCCAGCTTCTAATCATGGTTTGGATTTTCTGGTGACCAGCCCTTATCCAGGAGCCTTCCTAGTGTAGCCTCATTAGAGCAAAAGCTCTTCCTATCACCCAGGAAATTCCAAGGGATTTAGGAGCTCTGGGTCAGAAGCTCCTATCACTCAGGAAATTCCAAGGGATTTAGGAGCTTTGGGTCAAGAACCAAGGTCAAAGACCAAATATTAGAATAAAAGATACTCCTAGCACCCCTATTTACAAGGGTTTTTGAGCTTTGTGCCAGGATCTGTGGATGAAGACCAATATATCTATGTGTATTATTACATCAAATATCACAACCTATTGTCATACTTTCTTACCTTATTGCTAAGGCATTTCCCTCCCCAACGCCTCCCCTCCCCAGTCAGGTTTCTGCCAGCCACAGGACCTGCCGAGCCTCAAACAAGCCTCTTTCCTGCAGGTTTGCTCCCAGAACTTCTCTCTTCTCTCCTTCCCCACAGAATAAGGACTAGCAGCAAGCACTTGCTTCCTGCTGGGCCTGGATTGGTATTTTCCGTTTGCAAAACACTTTCTCTCCTCCTTAAACCCTCTGAGGTCTCTGAATAGGGTGTCTATTATTCAAAATCAGAAAACAAACAAGGCTCCTAGAAGGATCCAGGGAGGGAGGGACTTCAGCTGGCCATGGCTGCTGGAGGGAGATATTCAGGACTTGACCCAACTTTCTGGAGCAAATGACACCTGGAAGGAAGACCATCTGGCATCAGAGAAAGAGTTCTGGCTGGGAATGAGTGATCTAGGTTCTACTCCTTGCTCTGCTCCTGACTTCCAGCAAGTCCCTGGCCTCTATGTGGTCCATCTGCATCACAAGTGGTTCACCAACAGTATGAAGCCTTCTGTCCCTCTCCAAGAGCCTGTGATCCTGGAAATGTTGGATGTCAGACCATCTGGGAGGCATCCCAGACAAGCTATGGTTGGGGGAGGCAGGTGCATTTTGTCTCACACTCTAGGTCAGCCTGAACAGTTTCTCTCTCTCTCTCTCTCTCTCTCTCTCTCTTTTTTTTTAAGACACTGTTCTTGCTCTGTCGCCCAGGCTGGAGTGCAGTGGTGTGATCTTGGCTTACTGCAACCTCTCCCTCCCAGGTTCAAGTGATTCTCCTGCTTCAGCCTCCCAAGTAGCTGGGACTACAGGCACACACCACCACACCAGGCTAAATTTTTGTATTTTTAGTAGACACAAGGTTTCACCGTGTTAGCCAGGATGGTCTCGATCTTCTAACCTTGTGATTCCCTCCGCCTCAGCCTCCCAAAGCGCTGGGATTACAGGCATGAGCCACCGCGCCTGGCCAGCCTGGACAGTTTTCTTCTCTTCTCTGATGTTAAACTGAAGCACAATGAGCATTTCTACTTAAACAAGGTTGTGGCTGGATGTGGTCAATGGTAAAAAGTTCACTTGTTAAATGAAATTTCCTAAATGTCTCCTATTTTCCAGGTACTGTGCTAGGTACCTAGCAAAGATGACACTTGTGAAATACTTATCACATGCCTAGTGAGTGTTTCACATGCATCACCTCATTTAACCCTTACAACAATCCTACAAAGTAGGTATAATTATCACACCCATACTATAAGTAAAGAAGTGAATGCTCAGAAAAGGTGGACTAGGGTTGCATCCAGACGGCAGAGCTCCTGCTCTTCAGCAGTACACTGCATCCTCTACTCTTGTCCAAGGCACGGGCTGCCAGCAGTGCCTTCTTTTCCAAGATCTGGCTGGGCTTTTGGTATCCCTGCCTCACCTGCCCATATAGATTTCTACCTCTACCTGCTGCCCCATTGCCGCCTTCTCCACCCTACCTCTCGGCTGAATCCTTTCCCTGGCCTCCGGACCACAGTAAAGACCCTGGTCTTCTCTCTATGTATGAGGGCCACAGCCTGCTTGCTGGCTTTCTGGGACCCAGCCTGCGATGTCCAGTGCACACTGCCTGATTCATTTCCAAGAGGTCGATGACAACCAGGTCAACCCAGCTCAGGACCAGAGTCAGGGCCACTCCTTTGGCTCCCACAGCTCGTGTTACACCAGGTGCAAGCTTGGCCTTCCAGACCCACTGCAGGCTGGACCCTGAGTGCCTACCTCAGCTTGGCCCTCCCTTCTTAGTACACTCCTGAAGGGAGAGCAAGTCTGTGGGGCCTGACACACCTTACAAAATCTGTGTCTCACAATGATTCTGCTTTTGTTCTCATTTTATAGACTTCGAAATGGAGGTTAGACTTTCCCCCAATCAGGCAGCTGGTAAACAGTTGGAATTTGAACACAAATGATGCGGCTTGCATCCCATGCCCTGACCGGGCACTTTCCTAACTTCGGTGATCTCTTTGCTATTTTTATGATTTTTTTTTGATATGTTCTCATATGTTAGCCTCATAATTTAATATTTTTCTTTCAAACAACCCATTTTTAATATTTTTTTATTTTAATGTATCTTGCCTCACCCTGCATTACAAATTATAACCACAGGTTTGATATACCAGTTGATTTTTCTAATATATGTTCGAATCAATTTTTCATACATTTATCCAGGTGCTAGTGCTTGCCTCAGCTTTTCTCATCGTTCTTCACAGATATGATTCTAATGACAGGGATGATGACAGACGGCCTGGGGTATTGGAAAGACCTGAAACTGGAGGAAGGAAAAGCTGGCTTCTTAGCCTGTGTAGCTATAAATCTATCTGACTTTGGGAGAGGAGGCTCCCAGCCACCACTGAAAAATGAGATCCCTGGACAACAGTGGTATCCAGAGGCTCTTTCCATTCTGCCACCCTGGGTCCTCCTCCTTTCCAGAGCATGTGGTCAGCAACCAGCAGCTGAAAAGTTCCCCCATTTTCCAGGGCTGCTGTTGGGACTTGGCATATCATATATATAAAGTACCCAGCACAATGCCTGGAACAGCATAGGTTCTGGGGAGATGCCAGCCATCTTTTCCCAGCAGAGCTGCTGCTGCTCAGACATCCCTCCCTGAGGGAGCCCAGGCTGGAGTGGTTAGGGGGTAACAGGAAAAAGATAGTAATTTCTTTCCCCTTTCCTACCCCTCTGTGCTAACCCCCCTCCCCACCTGCTAGGAACAGGGAGGCAAAGGAAACCAGAGAGGAGATGCTGGTGCAGCTGGAGCCGGGGAGGGCTGTAAAATAATCAGAGGGCAGCCGGCAGGTATCGCTTTGCAATGATTGCTCTGGGAGGTTGTGTGGAAGTGAGAGACTGAGTCGCAATCATGAAACATTAGCACATTGACACGCGTGGCCCCAGCAGAGCAGGGCTCTCTGGTTACAAGGGAGCTTGACCTCTGCCCTGGCCCCTCAAAGCTGGGCAATTGAGGACCTTCCAGCCACCAGGTCTGAGGCTGGCCTATGTGGGGAGGTCTCGTTGCCTTAGAGGAACTCTAAACCCCTTACTCACCTATGACCCATTATGCTGGAGAGACTTCTGGGTGGACCTCCCTGCTGGGGAGACATCAGTGCTCCTGTCAGATGCTGAATGGGTGGTCTGCTGATGTTGAGGCAGCCGAAAGCCTGTTTTAGACAAAGTCCCTTTTGCCTGTTGCTTGCAACCAAGCTGCCTGAAGTTCTACTCTGAAAGGCTGTGTGACTTTGTAAAGTCACTTGCTCTCTCTGAGTTTCAGTTTCTTTGTTCATAAACGGGGATACAGATATCAAGCTGTCAAGGTTAATATAAAAGTTAAATCAAGTATTGTGCATAATGGATCCAGGGCAAAATCTGTAGATAAGATTAGGGGTGAGCAAAAGACTGCCAAAATAATAGGAGAAATAGAGACTGTATTTGGTTTCTCTCTCTGCTAAGGATAGCTGGGACAGTATCTCAGGTCCAGTGTTGATGCCTATGAGAGGGTATGGAATGAACTTCTCACTCACCCCAGTAATGTCTGTGTTTGTAGATGAAAGGCCCTGTCCTCTTGGATGTGTATGTAAATCGGAAGGCTGATAAACACAGTTTAGGGGTTTATCTGTGATCTCCTAAGCAGACTAGTGAAAGATGAGAATTTTCAGAGCTCAGGAAACAGCATGGGTAGCTTGCCTCAGTCTCATCTTGTTGGTGCCTTTAGTGCACTGATATCTGCATGTCCTCTATCCAAGGCTTGGCCTTCACAAAACTTCACATAATGGCCCCCAGTGATCCTCACCTCCTGGTATTCACACACTTTTGTGTAGTCTTTTCCCACATTGAATCAGGGATGAAATGTGTGACCGATAGATTATTACAGGGGAAGAGGGCCTGACTTTTAAGATTTCGACCATAAAAGGCATCATCACTTTCATCTTCATCTCTGAGATAATTTGTTATGGGGGAAGTCAGTGGCCACATTGCAAGAATACTCAAGCGTGCTGTAGAGAGGCCTTTGTGGAGAGAAGCTAAGGATTTCTGCCAAGAGCCAGCACTAACTTGCCAGCTATGTGAGCGAGCCACACTGAAAGTAAATTCTCTAGCCCTAGTCAAGCCTTCAGATGCCTGCAGTCCACATCTTCATTGCAACTTCATAACAGTCCTTGAGCCAGAACTGCCCACCCAAGCCACTCTCAAATTCCTAACCCAGAGAAACTATGAGAGATAATAAGTGTTTACTGTAGTTTCAAACCACTAAGCTTTGGGATCATTTGTTACACAGCAATAGATGACTAATATAGAATATCTCTAGAATACTGCCACATAAATATTCCTATGTTAGTGGGAAGTACTTGGTATTGAATGGGCTACATTTAAAGAATCAGAAAGGCATGCAAAAAGAAGCTTTAGAAACATTTAATACTGTGTTCCCAACCCTGGCACACAGATATTTATTTGGCATATCTTTGGGAACTTGTGAAATACACATTCCCGGGTCCTACCCAGGGAAATTTGGATTCTTGAGGTCTGGAACCAAATAATCTACATGTTTTAAGTTCTCTTGGTAGTTTTTGATGAATAGACAGTTTTGAATCTAGAAAAACATTTTCGTTTTACAGATCAGGCAATGCTGAGATGGGAAGTGGCCCTTTAAGACCACAAAGCAAGGTGGGGACAAAGGAAAGACAACTCAAGAGTCCTGGCACTGAGTTTTTAAGGCTCTTGTCCCAAGGGCCCAGATTTATTAGTGGAGTTCAGATGTCAAAACAGGAAGGCAGCCAGGGACTGATTTACCTCAGGTGTGGAGACACCGTGCTGCCCATTTCCTCTAAGGATGTGTTGGGTGGGCTACAACAGGCAGGCAGACGGGCTCCACTGCCTCTGTGGATGGGCTAATCACACCATCTCTGTACAAATGCAGGTAATAGCATCATAATGAGCTTGCTGTGCTTTTATGGTTGCACTGAACACGGTATTTGAGTGAAGATGGCTGCTGAGATTAGGATGGATTTCCATCTGCCACACGGGCCAAATGCCTCAACAGCAACTGGGGTTGCTGTGACTGTTTGCTGATATGTGTGCATGTGAGGGTGTGCATCTGAAATAATGAATACATGGGTGAAAGTGTTTGCCTGTGGCCCCAAAGGCATGGTTGTGTGCCTATGAAATATGTGAACACACGCATCTGTTTATGTATGTGTTCATTGCTACCATCACATCCTGTACTACAGAAAACACACATGATTTACAGAGGCAGGAAGCACCTTTGATGTGGTGGAAGCTTCTTGTCCATTCTTGGTGCTACGCATGGTGATTTACAAAGCCAACATCTCATATTTGATCTGAGCAAGACCTGACATGGAGCCATCAACCTGGCGACTTGGTAAATATTTTGTGTTCCAGTCACAATGGGCATTGAGAGCTCTGTGGAGATCAAAGCCTTTCTGTCTGCCATGGTATTTGCAAGAGGAAAGGATGCAGCCAAGTAGGTGTGAGGGTATTTGTAGAAACAATATCAGAGAAGGGTGTGGGGGACAGAGAATTACCTGCCAAGACTAGCTGCCTTCCCATAACTCTCATCCCTCCAGCTTTGGGCTTTGAGTCTCTTTCTGTGGGACTATTTCCAGCGGAAGAAGGGAGGGGCGATTTTAAAAAGCTCCAGTGTTTGGTGACTTGGCTACTCATCAGTCTGACTTTAATGTCCTAGTCTACCAACTAATTGCTGGTGATTCCAGCAACTTCTCTCTCTTGTTCTTCCCGAGGCTTTTGATATATATATATATGTTTCGATGAGAGTTGTTTGTCATGTTGTATTACAGAAATTTGTTAATGTGCCTGACTCTCCTGCGTCTTAGTCCTGGAGCTGTCTGAGGGCAGTAATTCTATCTTGTTTACTACTGCGTTCTCAGCTCCTAGCCCCGTATCTTTTGGAATACAAGGGATGGCCAGTCAGAATTGGTCAAATATGTTCAGAATTAGGGCCTTGCTCTTATAACCAAACCTTTCCTGGAAGTCTAGAGCTTTAATACCCAGATTCCTAAATTCTGGTGTCACCCCACCCCCCTTACTGGAGTCCCTGCTTAGTGACCTATCTGAGACTCCAGGTTTTTCTGCTGGGTGCCAGACAGCACCCTGGCTGACTCCTGCCAGTTTCAGCAGAGGGTGAGGTCCTGCCTCTACTTCCCAGCCTAAGCCAGAAAGCAAACATAGAGAGCACATGTTGAGTGCCACCTGGGGTCTGCACAGTGTGAGGGGCAAGGACACTACTTGCTGCCTGGTCTGAGGCCCCAGCCCTACAGATGCCTACACTAAGTCTCAATAGTCATATCATGTTGATACCTACTTTCAGTCATATCATGTTGATACCCACATTCAGTTGCCTATGGAGCTGCAAGCTCCTGTTCTGATAAAGGATGATAACAGCTGTTTGAATTATAAAGCTATTGTGTACCTAGTGCCAAGGATTTTACATACAGTGTTTTATTCTCACAGAGAAGGTTCCTCCATCCCCCATTTTACAGATGAAGAAACTGAGGCTCAGAGGGGTTAAATAACTTGTTCAAGGTCACATAGTTTCTGAAGTCAAGATCAGTGGAGGTAGCACAACGGGGTGAAAAGGACATAGACTACGGGCTCAGGAGCACCTAGATTACAGCCTGGTCACTAATTTGCTTATGATTTAAACTGGACAATGAATGTACTCTTGGAGCCTTGTCTTTAGAATAAGGAAAACAACAGCTACCTCTCTCATGATCACAACCCAATGAGCTGTGTTGCTAAAATGTCGAGCACAGGGTTTGACACTTAGTAGGCACTCAGTAAGTATCTGCTGTTGTATGTCCTCTTCTGGGTCCCTTCTGGTTCTATCTTGAGTTCAGGAACCCTGACAAAGAGGAAACACGCTGACGTAATTTCTTATCAGAACTGTCCGAGCTGCTTTCCTCTTGTCACCTCTTTATTTCATTGTCTCCAATGGAATATAATGAGAACGCTGGTATTCACCACTCTTCTAAAAATTTTTCTCATGACAGTAAATAGTGTATGCCCCCACCCCCACTTAATATTAGATCATTGTGAACGTGACAAGAGAGAGCCTTATAGAGAAGCAATTATCTGAAGCAAATGAATCCCACACAGATTCAAAGGGAAAGATTACAATGAGAACAGAGATGTGCATTATTAGGAAATTAAAGTGGAAATCAAATAAGGATTAGGAACCCCGAGTCTCAAATATTTAATTGTCATAATTGCCTAATTAAAAATGGTTTTTAAAGCACTCCTCCCCCTCGACCATGAGTGCTAGAAAGGCTCCATTGCCAGGAAGACAATTGCAGCACTTACACTTATCATAACATGAAGGTTGACCCCTGGCAAACCTTTTCACTGAAAGAAAAGTTATGTTGCCTCTTCATTCATGCCTTCATTTAGCAAATACAAAAATGAGTGTCTGCTGCTGTGTACTAATTCCTAGGCAGCCTTGGGGGATATACCCTGAAGGTAAATGAGTGGGGGTGGTCTCCAGAACCAAGGTGAACTGACTTGTATTACCCCAAAGATGATTTATAATTTACAGACCAACAGTGAGCCAGAGCCAGGAGCCTGTGTGTGAAGCTGGGTTGTGCTCAGGAGGTAGGTCAGATTGGAAGGCCTAGGAGGGGCACAAACTGAGATGAGTCACGTAGCAGAGAAAGCTATAAGAAAGAAACAGGTAATGGGAGAGGAAAGGGGAGGCAATTAGATATAAATGCATAGATGCAGGTGTCCCTCAGGAAATGTATTTGTTCAGAATAATCTGTCTTTTCAGGCTAGACCGAGAGCCTTTGGAGAGCAAGAATTGTGTCTATCTGATTTTCTGTTTTCCAAAGCCTAGCACATAGTAAGAGCTTTTAAAAAGTGTGTTATTTAGCTAAACTGCATGGATGACATTACTTTGAGGTAGATTTTGATGTACTTTAGAAGGACAAGAGTATTCAAAGATTTGAGACAAGAGGAACACCTACTATGACCTGCACATAGTAGATGCTCATTAAAAATGCATTGAGTGAATGAATGAATGAATGAATGTTGAGCACTGTTCTACACATTGGAATAGAAAGATGATTAATGCATGGCTCTTGCCCTTGAATAGCTCCTAGATAAATGAGGGACACAGATTTGTGACCAGTTAATGAGAATCCAACCTAATCTGAGATGAGTCATATCATTTATCAAGCATGGGAGTTGGCATCTCATTTTCATTAATCTAGGGACTGCTGCCAGGATCATTTTTATGGGTTTAGAAACTTATTTCCTCAATTTGGATGTAAGTTTTTTGAGAACAGAGACCTGTATAGTAGCAGGCTCTCACTTTGCATTTGCTGGATGAGGACATGAAGGAAAAGCAATGTAATGTTCCTGTGGAAGAGTTTTTCTGGGGTTGCTTTCATATTACGGTAAGTACTGTGATTGTCTTCCCAAATAAATCCCATACATTGCATCCAAGTTTGTCCCCTTGCTTAATAAGTACTTTTTCCCCTGACATTCCTGCCAACTCTAAAAATTCAGTTGGAATGCTCTCAATAAATCTATTGCAAATGCTATGCCAGATATGAAGAAGAGAAGCAAGGAAGCGTATGACTTACTGTCTGCCCTCAACAATTTATACTCTAGTTGAGGGAATAAGGCCTAGACCCACCAGAAAGATCTCACACAGGAAGAGAAAATGAAATGCCAGGTCTCATGTTTTATAAAATCGGAATCTGCCTCCCAACAAGAGCTTCTGACTGCTTTGCCATTTCCATTCTTAAGTACTGTTGCCCTGCTAAATGAGTTGGTTAGGCTAAAAATACTGATTTATTAGGATGGACCTACATGCCCATCACTCTGGATTAAAAATAAAAAGGGTTGGGTTCGAAGGCTGTCTCAAAGAACCTCAGGCAGTAAGAATGATAAGCCATACGAGATGTGTGTGTGACTGATGGCATATATAATATATCAGAGGTGGGTCATTTGAAAGGTGGTATTTAAACTGTATCTCGAAAAATAAATAGAATTATATATGGAGAAAGTGTGAGCCATAAGAAAAAATGAGGAACTATGCTGGGATTTGACATGTATACCTTATTTTTAGTTCAACCTCATAACAATCTAATAAGTACTGCTATATTCCCTTTTTGCATTTAAGAAAATTGAGGTTGAGTTGAATCCTTTGTCCACAGACAACCTGTTCCAAACTGGACAAGCCAGGTTAAGAAGCCCTTTGCATGGCTTTGAGGTTCACTCTCTCCCCACCTGGTTCCATGCAGAGGAGCTGAGGGTGATAGAATTGGAAAAGAAGCTTGAATTCACTGAAATCAATGAGCTAGATAAATCACAAAAATAGGATTGGAACTCTTTTCTAATTTACTAGCCTCTGCATTTGCTTTCATTTGACTGAGTTGTATAGTTATTTTTGTCTTTACTTTGAAAGTAAAATCTCTGCAGGTTTTGGAGGCAGTCAAATGACTGACAACTCCAGTTGCATTCAAACCCCAGGTCAACTATTTCCAATTTCTAGTTTCTGCAAGAAAACAACAAACAAACACGTTTCTTTGGGGCAAAATTAAGAAAAAGTGGTAGAAATCAGGTGAACTTGGAGAAAGGAGAAGGGGTCAGAGAAAAATAAATATTATAAACATTACTTTGATTTTTAACATCCATAAAAATCAGTCACAGAGAATTTCTGTCTACTAGAGTTTTGCAAAAACTGGGAGTGGGTGCTCTCTGACATTTTCTTAAGAGGTGCTGGAGTGATGCATATTACAAAGAATTATTCCAGTGCCCCAAAAGAAGGACTCAGAGTGGAAATAGAAATAAGGCTCAAAAGAAGCAGCCATGACATTTTCCAGAGTAGATACAGAGATGCTTAATAATTTACCTCATTGCAGGATCCGACGTAACACTTGAAAGCTTCAATAAATAAGCATAATGGGCTCCCTTTAAAAATGTATTGGTTGGCAATTTATTTACTCATGTATATGCACCTTATAGTATGTGACATGCTGCCCTTCCTCTCTTCGAGGAAAAGTGCTCCATAGGAGGCTTTAATTAGTGCTGGCAGCTAAAACCAGAAACTCTTTCCTCTCCATGCTTCATTTATCTGGTCCTGCATGGTCTTCTTTGTCTATATATTCTTCTCTCTCTCTCTCTCTCTCTTTTTTTTTACTCTCTGTCTCTATTTCTTTCTCTTCTCTTTCCTTATTTCCTTCCTTTTTCCTTCTTTCCTTTCTCCCTTTTTATTCATGTCAACAAATCTGGCCCCATGAGCTCCCAACTTAAAACTCTAAACACATGTACGAAAAGCATGACATCGTGTTGGTGGTACTAGGGTTAGGTAAAATTTAAGGCATACAACTGACATAGAAGTGAAAATTAGTATAAACTTTCTGGAAAGCAATTCGAGAATATAACTAAAGCTTTAACAGTACACCCATTAACCCAGTGATTCTACTTTGGGAAATCTGCCCTAAATGATGAGGGGTGGGGTCGTGGATAAATTCCTGAATGTGGAGAAAGCTTTATGCAAAAATATTTTATCATGACATTATTTATTACAAGACTACCCCCATCCACAAATTGGAAAACAACCTAAATTGCTTAAAAAATAGTGGTGCCTCCACTCAATCAGGTCAATTCTATCTAAGGTGGGAGTTTGAAAAAGGCTCCAGAAATATTTTCTGGAAAAGTTGCCAAGTAACAAAAGTCTTGGATCAATAAACAAATGGTTATTCCAGAAACAGAGTTGACAAATAGTTTTGATCAGCTGCTAAGTGACATGCAATGTACTAGGTGTTTTGACAGACTTGTATTTTTATTTCCTTTAGGGAACACCTACTATGTGGCAACTGGCTGGATTTTTAATTTGTGCTTTCACATATATAATCTTACTTAAGCCTCCTTCAAATTCCAAAATGTTAGTAAGATTAGTACTGGTATCTTAATTTTAAATGTCATGAAAATAAAGCTCAGACAAGAGAAGTGATTTGCCTAAGGTCAAAGAAATAAGTCATTCCTAGGATTTAAGCACAGGTCTCTGTGTTCAGTGTTCAGTGCTTGTTTCATGATACCTTGGCTGGCTTGTAGGGAATTTATATATTGACACATAAAGTAAGAAAACTCATAGCCACTGACACATATGGAAATGAAGAAGGTGCTTGTTCATAGGCCACTATGTGTTTATTTCTTATTCCAGAAAGGGCTTCACATCACCAGTGAACAGTGATCTTCTTTGCAAAACCCAAATTAAGATAGCAGTTACTTAAAGTCATGAAATCATGACAATGATTGCTTACTGTGGTTAGTGTAAAAGGCTGGTCAGGACCATAATGTACTTATAATCTTAATTGAATTAGATGTGTTGGCTGTTTACACCACAGGTGGGCTTAGGGCTGCTTGGAGGAGGGTCACATTTAGTACAACATCCCTACCTCTGGATGCCACTTGGCCTAATCAGATGCTTTTATCCAAGAGAAATGACTACAGTACTATATCACATGGTAGTTTCCAAAGCATGTCTACATACATATTGATTTTTACAACAACTGTATAAAGAAGATCAAGCTGGCTTTATTAGCCTCAACCTGGCTTTATTAGCCTCACCTGACAGAGGAGGAAATTAACATCTGGTGAATGGGAATGTGATGGAAGTACCATAAATGGGTACACTCACGTTGGAAGGTGCTATGATTTTAATGTGTCCCCCAAAAGTTCATGTGTTGGAAACTTAATCTCCAATGCAACAGTGTTGGGAAGTGCGACCTTTAGGAAGGCTCTTCCCTAATAAATGGGTTAATGCATTTATTGAGGAAGTGGGTCCCTGATAAAAGGATAAATTCAGCCTCCTCTTTTTCTTTCTTTCTTTCCTTCTCTTTCTTTTTTTTTCTTTTCTTTCTTTCTTCTTGCTTTCTCTCATGCACATATACACGTGCTGTTCTTTATAAATTACTCAGACTGATACAGTCTGTTATAGCAGCACACAATGAATAAAGACAGGAAGTAATCTGAGCACTCATATGTAGCAACTTAAAATATGCCTACTCTTTTGCCCTAGTAATTCCACTTTGGAGAAATTGTCCTAAGGAGGGAATCAAAAAATGTCCAAATAGCTATGTGCCCACAGATATTTATAGCAATATTATTTCAAATAATAACTGGAAACTACAACATGTCCAGGACAAGGGCAAAGATTAAGGAAATTGTTGCACACTCCATAGCCTGTTACAGGGCAAACAATATGGTCTCTTAACACAAGGTTTTTAATAAAGTGGGTATGTAATCACATAAAATGTCAAATAAAAATAAATTATGTATATATCAGTAGTGTGGTCACAACCACATGAAATGACTGAAAAGAAAGGGTCCAAAGTGTTAATAGTGATCATGTCAGGGCATATGATATTGACTTATTATTAGTAATAATGATGATAATTTTGAAAGTATCATCTGAAATAATCACAAAATGTCAGGTACTGTTCTAAGCAGTTTGCATGTATTCATTCATCTAACATAACACCCCCATAAGACGGGGACTGCTGCTTCAGAGGATGCTAAGACACGGAGAGGTTAAGCAATTGCCCACAGTCACGCAGTTAGTAAATGCCAGCCAGAATTGGGCTGCAAATGCAGGCTTTCTGGCCTCTGAGGCTACATTCACCCACAATGCCCTGCTGCCTCTCTCTGTCACAGCTAACAAGTACAGAGTGCTTATTAGGTGTTATGAAGATATATTTGTGCCCATTCCACTCCTAAGCAGCCCCATGAAAATTCATATGCTGAAATCCTAACCCCATATGTGATGGGATTAGGAGGTAGGGCCTTTGAAAGGTGGTTAGGCCATGAGGGCGGAGCCTTCATAATAGGATGAATACCCTACTAGAAGAGATAGAAGAGAGTTTGCTTCCTCTCTCTCTCTCGGACATGTGAGATTACAACCAGAAGATGGCTGTCTACAAACCAGGAGGTGAGCCCTTATGAGACACCAGATCTGCCTGTCTCCAGAACTATGAAAAATAAATATTTCTTGTTTAAGCCACCAATCTATATCTTCTTATACAGCTGAATTGACTAAGAGACTAGGTTGCCAGTTCTTACCTGCATAATTTCATTTTATTCTCCCATTAACTATATGAAGAATATACTGTAATTATTCCTATTGTACAGATAAAGAAGCTGGTATTTACTTGCTTGAGGTCCCACAACCCTAATCCAGGCAGGCTGCCTCCAGAGTCCTTGTATTTGACGGCTACAATAAACTGCCTATTTCTTCTTACTATTTATTTCTGTTTTTTTTTCCTAAACTTTCTGCAATGAAGCTGCTTTTCACTATGATTTAAATGAGGTGTCACCTAACTATGGCCTGCCAGCTAAGTCCAGCCTGCCACATGCTTTTGCAAAGAAAGTTTGATTAGAACACACCAAATGCCTACTTGTTTACGTGTTATGTAGCTGCTCTAGCTACAAGGGCAGAGTTGAGTAGTTGAGACAAAAGTCATACAGACCTTGAACTCTAAAAAAATTTACTCTCTGGCCCTTTATAGAAAAAGTTTGCTGACTCCTGATTTAATTGATCACTGAACTTGTTAGGGTAATGAGGGAACTAGAATCCTGGTCTTCCTACTGTCAATTGCCTGGAGGGAGTAGGTGGGAAGGGAAATGAGGAAACATGATTCTAAGTACATCTGTATGTCTGACACAGCTATACTCCAAATCTGCAGCTAGCCTTCTCTCTGTCCAGGTTACAGTAGCAAAATCAGGAAAAAATTATATGACTAGCACATTGTTTTCACCTCTAAACTTTTTATCAAAGCCTGGACAATCATAAAAGTGGCAACAAATGAATCTAGGATCTTTTGTAAATTGCCAACTTTAAAAACACTTTGAAAGATTTGGGTGTGGCCAAGGCATAAAAAATTTGAGCAAACAAGTAAGAATTAAGAATGTTTATAAGGGGGAAATGCTGGGAAGATGGCCACCTAAGAACAGCTCAGGACATCAGCTCCCAGTAAAAATGCAGAGGGTGATTGGATGCCGCATTTCCAGACAAATTTTTATTGCTCACAGACCAGGAGATACCCAGGCAGAGGGGTCACCAGCGCCGCAGTCCCAGCCGGTGTGGCTGTTTTAGCCCCCGCGGGGCTGATTTGGCCCTCGCAGCTGCTTTGACCACGCCCTGCTGCGGTGGTTCTCCGTACAAAAGCCACTGGTCTGGGAGCCCTCTTAGCTGGCGATCGGAGCCCTGAGACGGCAGATTGCCCATTCATCTGAAATAGCGAGCCAGGCCAGGAGATTCCTAGGCAAAAAATTCTCCAGGAGCCTGCGCCGCTGTTTGAGCTGACTCAGTGAGTCGCAGCACGGGAGATCCCGGCGCCTTTTCAACAAGCAACTGGAACGCAGGGTCGTTCAACTTAAAAGAAAAGACTCTGAGTCAGGGAGCCAGGTGATCAGGCTCCGTTGTTCCCACCCCCCACCCCCACCACAAGGAAAACAAAAACAGTAATTGGAAACCCTCTAGGTTGAGTGTTTCAAAGCAAGGACAGCTGAACCCGGGACGGTCCTGGTTAGTGGGGGAGGAGCGTCCGCCATTACTGAGACTCTCCACCACTACGGAGGCAGGCCGCTGTAGCCAAGGCAACCCGCCGTTGCCGAGGCAACCTGCCACAACAGAGAGAGTCCGCCATAACAGAGGCGGGGCCACCATTGCCGAGACAGTTCTAACTAGGCCCATATAAACAGGACTGCAGGGAAGAGCACAGGGCAGCTGGGCGGAGCCCACAGCAGCTCAGCAAAGCCTCTGCAGGCAGACAGTGGCTAGGCGTGCTGCTTGCTGGGTGGGGCAGACTTTAAAGAAAAATCAAAAAACGCAGTAGCGCAACGGAAACTCATAAAGCCCCAACTCCCTGGGACAGAGCACCTGGGAACAAAAAGTGCTTTATGAATACAGCTGCAGCAGACCTAAACGTACCTGCCCAGCAGCTCTGAATGAACAACGGAGCTCACAGCTCAGGACTTAAGCCCCAATAAAAGATAGACTGTCTCCTCAAGTAGCTCCCTGACCCCCATAGATCCAAAGACTCACCTCATAAAGGAGAGAACGGACTGAGAGTTGGTGAGCATCCTTCTGGGACAAAGATAGAGGAAGAGGAAACTGGTAGCAACCCTTACTGTTCTGCAGCTGCTGCAGGTGACCCCCAGGCAAGCAGGGCCTGGAGAGGACCTCAGCAGTCCTACAGCAGAGGGGCCAGACTGTTAGAAGGACGCTTAAAAAAAATAAAAATAAAAAAGAAGTAACTTCAGCATCCACGAACTAGAAGCTCACTCAGAGACCCAATCTGAAAGATAGTAACTACAAAGACAACAGGTGGATAAACCCACAAAAACGGGAAGAAACCAGCGCAAAAAGGATGAAAACTCCTGAAACCAGAACACCTCTCCTCCTAAAAGGGATCACAACTTCTCACCAGCAAGGGAACCAGACCGGAAGGAGCAGGAGGGTGATGAAATGACAGAATCAGACTTCAGCAGGTGGGTAGTAAGAAACTACAGTGAGCTAAAAGAACACGTCCTAACTCAACGCAAAGAAACTAGGAACATTGAAAAAAAATTGGATGACATGCTAACGAGAATGGATAGCATAGAGAGGAATATAGGTGAATTGATGGAGCTGAAAAACACAACACGAGAACTTCGTGAAGCATGCACAAGCTTCAACAGCAGAATTGACCAAGCAGAAGAAAGGATATCAGAGGCCGAAGATCAACTCAATGAAATAAAAAGAGAACGCAAGAACAGGAAAAAAGCACAAAAAGGAATGAACAAAATCTTCAGGAAATGTGGGACTATGTGAAAAGACCTAATCTACGTTTGATAGGTATACCTGAATGTGATGAAGAGAATGAATCCAAGCTGGAAAATACTCTTCAGGATATTATCCAGGAAAACTTCCCCAACCTAGCAAGGCAGTCCAATATTCAAATACAGGAAATACAGAGAACACCACAGAGATATTCCTCAAGAAGAGCAACCCCAAGGCACATAATCGTCAGATTCACCAGGGTTGAACTGAAAGAGAAAATGCTAAGGGCAGCCAGAGAGAAAGGTCGGGTTATCCACAAAGGGAAGCCCATTAGACTCACAGCAGATCTCTCAGCAGAAATCCTACAAGCCAGAAGAGATTGGGGGCCAATATTTAACATCCTTAAAGAAAAGAACTTTCAACCCAGAATCTCCTATCCAGCCAAACTAAGCTTCATAAGTGAAGGAAAAATAAAATCCTTTGTGAACAAGCAAGTACTCAGAGATTTCATCACCACCGAACCTGCTCTACAAGAACTCCTGAAAGAGGCTCTACACATGTAAAGGAACAACCAGTACCAGCCACTCCAAAAACATACCAAATGGTAAAAGAGCATCAACACAATCAAGAATCTGCATCAACTAACCAACAAAACAGCCAGGTAGCATCAAAATGACAGTATCAAATTCACACATAACAATACTATCCCTAAATGTCAATGGACTAAATGCCCCAATCAAAAGACACAGACTGGCAAATTGGATAAAAAGCCAAAACCCATCAGTGTGCTGTATCCAGGAAACCCATCTTACATGCAAGGATACACAAAGGCTCAAAATAAAGGGATGGAGGAAGATCTACCAAGCAAATGGAGAGAAAAAAAAAAAAAAAAAAAAAAAAAGCAGGAGTTGCAATTCTCATCTCTGATAAAATAGACTTTAAAGCAACAAAGATCAAAAGAGACAAAGAAGGACATTACATAATGGTAAAAGGATCACTGCAACAAGAAGAGTTAATGATCCTAAATATATATGCGCCCAATGCAGGAGCACCCAGATACATAAGGCAAGTTCTTAATGGCTTACAAAGAGACTTAGACTCCCACACAATAATAGTGGGAGACTTTAACACCCCATTGTCAATATTAGACAGATCAACCAGACAGAAAATCAACAAGGATATCCAGGACCTGAACTCAGACCTGGAACAAGCAAACCTAATAGACATTTACAGAACTCTCCACCCCAAATCCACAGAATATACATTCTTCTCTAGCACCACATCATACCTACTCTAAAATTGACCACATAATTGGCAATAAATCACTCCTCAGCAAATGCAAAAGAACGGAAATCATAACAAACAGTCTCTCAGACCACAGTGCAAAAGAGTTAGAACTCAGAATGCAGAAACTAACTCAGAACTGCACAGCTTCATGGAAACTGAACAACTTGCTCTTGAATGTTGACTGGATAAACAATGAAATGAAGGCAGAAATAAAGATGTTCTTCGAAACCAATGAGAACGAAGACACAACATACCAGAATCTCTGGGACACATTTAAAGCAGTCTCTAGAGGAAAATATATAGCAATGAGTGCCCACATGAGAAGAAAGGAGAGATCTAAAATTGACACCCTATCATCAAAATTGAAAGAGCTAGAGGAGCAAGATAAAAAAAACCTCAAAACCTAGCAGAATACAGGAAATAACTAAGGTCAGAGCAGAACTGAAGGAAATAGAGACACAAAAAACTCTTTAAAAAAATCAATAAATCCAGGAGCTGGTTTTTTGAAAAGATCAACAAAATAGACAGACCACTAGCCAGATTAATAAAAAAGAAAAGAGAGAATAACCAAATTGATGCAATAAAAAATGATAAAGGGGATATCACCACAGATTCCACAGAAATCCAAACCATCATCAGAGATTATTACAAACAACTCTATGCACATAAACTAGTAAACCTGGAAGAAATGGATAAATTCCTGGACACCTGCATCCTCCCAAGCCTAAACCTGGAAGAAGCCGAAACCCTGAATAGACCAGTAACAAGGTCTGAAGTTGAGGCAGCAATAAAGAGCCTACTACCCCAAAAAAGCCCAGGTCCAGATGGGTTCACAGCTGAATTCTACCAGACATACAAAGAGGAGCTGATACCATTCCTTCTGAAACTATTCCAGACAATCCAAAAAGAGGGAATCCTTCCCAAATCATTTTATGAGACAAACATCATCCTGATACCAAAACCCGGCAGAGACTCAACAAGAAAAGAAAATTCCTGGCCAATATCCATGATGAACATAGATGCAAAAATCTTCAATAAAATACTGGCAAACTGACTGCAACAGCATATCAAAAAGCTCATCCACCATGATCAAGTAGGATTCATCCCAGGGATGCAAGGCTGGTTCAACGTACGCAAATCCATAAACGTAATTCACCACATAAACAGAACTAAAGACAAAAACCACATGATTATCTCAATTGATGCAGAGAAGGCCTTTGACAAAATTCAACAGCACTTTATGCTAAAAACCCTCAATAAACTAGGTATTGATGGAACGTATCTCAAAATAATAAAAGCTATTTACGACAAACCAACAGACAATATCATAGTGAATGGGCAAAAACTGGAAGTATTCCCTTTGAAATCTGGCACTAGACAAGGATGCCCTCTCTCACCACTCCTATTCAATATAGTACTGGAAGTTCTAGCCAGAGCAATCAGGCAAGAGAAAGAAATAAAGGGTATTCAAATTGGAAAGGAGGAAATCAAATTGTCTCTATTTGCAGATGACATGACTGTATATCTAGAAGACCCCATCATCTTAGCCCAAAATCTCCTGAAACTGATAAACAACTTCAGCAAAGTCTCAGGATACAAAATCAACGTGCAAAAATCACAAGCATTTCTATACACCAGTAACAGACTTAAAGAGAGCCAAATCAAGAATGAACTGCCATTTACAATTGCTACAAAGAGAATAAAATACCTAGGAATACAACTAACAAGGAATGTAAAGGACCTCTTCAAGGAGAACTACAAGCCACTGCTCAACGAAATAAGAGAGGACAGAAACAGATGGAGAAACATTCCATGTTCATGGTTAGGAAGAATCAACATCATGAAAATGGCCATACTACCCAAAGTAATTTACAAATTCAACGCTATTCCCATCAAGCTACCAATGACCTTCTTCACAGAACTGGAAAGAAACACCTTAAACTTCATATGGAACCAAAAGAGAGCCCGCATAGCCAAGTCAATTCTAAGCAGAAAGAACAAAGCAGGAGGCATCACACTACCGGACTTCAAACTATACTACAAGGTTACAGTAATCAAAACAGCATGGTACTGGTAACAAAACAGAGCTATAGACCAATGGAACAGAACAGAGGCCTCAGAGGGAATACAACATACCCACAACCATCTGATCTTCGACAAACCTGACAAAAACAAGCAATGGGGAAAGGATTCCCTGTTTAATAAATGGTGTTGGGAAAACTGGCTAGCCATGTGCAGAAAGCAGAAACAGGACCCCTTCCTGACACCTTACACCAAAATTAACTCCAGATGGATTAAAGACTTAAACATCAGACCTAACACCATAAAAACCCTAGAAGAAAATCTAGGCAAAACCATTCAGGACATAGACGTAGGCAAGGGCTTCATGATCAAAACGCCAAAAGCAATGGCAACAAAAGCCAAAATAGACAAATGGGACGCAATCAAACTCCACAGCTTCTGCACGGCAAAAGAAACAGTCAGTAGAGTGAATCGGCAACCAACAGAATGGGAAAAAATTTTTGCAGTCTACCCATCTGACAAGGAGCTGATATCCAGAATTTACCAAGAACTAAAACAGATCTACAAGAAAAAACAAACAAGCCCATTCAAAAATGGGCAAAGGATATGAACAGATACTTTACAAAAGAAGACATACAGGAGGCCAACAAACATATGAAAAAATGCTCATCATCATTGGTCATTAGAGAAATGCAAATCAAAACCACATTGAGATACCATCTCACACCAGTTAGAATGGCAATCATTAAAAAATCTGGAAACAACAGATGCTGGAGAGGATGTGGACAAATAGGAACACTTTTACACTGTTGGTGGGAGTGTAAATTAATTCAACCATTGTGGAAGACAGTGTGGTGATTCCTCAATGACCTAAAAATAGAAATCCCATTTGACCCAGCAATCCCATTACTGGGTATATATCCAAAGGATTATAAATCATTCTACTATAAGGACACATGCACACGAATGTTCATTGCAGCACTGTTTACAATAGCAAAGACCCGGAACCAACCCAAATGCCCATCAATGATAGACTGGATAGAGAAAATGTGGTACATACACACCATGGAATATTACGCAGCCATCAAAAACGAGGAGTTCACATCCTTTGTAGGGACATTGATGAACCTGGAAACCATGATTCTCAGCAAACTGACACAAGAGCAGAAAATCAAATACCATATGTTCTCAGTCATAGGCGGGTGTTGAACAATGAGAACACATGGACACAGGGAGGGGAGCACTACATACAGGGGTCCGTTGGGGGGAAATGGGGGAGGGATGGAGGGTGGGGAGGTGGGAAGAGATAGCATGGGGAGAAAGGACAGATACAGGCGAGGGGACGGAAGGCGGAAAACCACACTGCCATGTGTGTACCTATGCAACAATCTTGCATGTTCTTCACATGTACCCCAAAACCTAAAATGCAATAAAAAAATAAGTAAAATAAAAAAATAAAAATAAAAATAAAAAAAGAATGTTTATAAGGAGCATTCCAATCATTTCAGAAGTTTCTCATCTAAACAGAAATGCAGTAAATGGACAGACACACCCTTTAGAACTAGAAAAGTCTTTCTGCCAAAGTTCATCCTTGGGGCCATTCCAGTTTTGGAGAGAGGAGGGGTAATATTTAAAATGCCCTGAAGTTGACGCAAGGTGTTCTAAGGTCTGAAGAGCAGATTAAACAACCTCGGGATAGTACTGAAAAACTGGAGCTAAATCAGCCTTTCTGCTGGATCAGTATCTGCCTCCTCAGGCTGGAGATGTTCTTCTAACCATAGAAAGAAGTTTAAGAAGATCTAGAGGGGAGAGAGAGAGACACACACACACATCTTTTGAACACTACTGTTTATTTGGCATATTGTGCTATACTGTTCTCATGCATTATCTCCTCACGACATATATTGGTGCTATCTCTAATTTACAGGTGAGAAAAATTGAGGTTTACAGAGACCAAAGGACTTGCTCAAGGTTACACCCCTAATAATAATAATAATAATAATAATAATAAGAAGAAGAAGAAGAAGAAGAAAGACTTAGTGCTGCACAGTGTCGTGATTTAGAATCAACTTGAACCAAGACCTCAGGGTTTGTATCTCAACTCTGTCATTTACCTTTAGTAAATCACTTAACATTTTCATGATTCATTTTATTCACCTGGAAAGTAGAGATAACAATTGCACCTACATCATAGAGTAGATACGAGAAGTAAGTGAGTTAACCTGTACAGGGCTTACAACACTCTCTGGCACATAGTGAATATAATATCAGTGTCTAAGTTAAAATTATGTGCTAGCTGGGTGTGGTGGCTCCCTCCTGTAATCCCAGCACTTTGGAAGGCTGAGGTGGGCAGATCACAAGTTCAAGAGTTCAAGACCAGCCTGACCAACATGGTGAAACCTTGTCTTTACTAAGAATATAAAAACCAGCCGAGTTTGGTGGTAGGCACCTGTAATCCCAGCCACTCAGGAGGCTGAGGCAGGAGAATTGCTTGAACCCAGAAGGGGGAGGTTGCAGTGAGAAGAGATGGAGCCACTGCACTCCAGCCTGGGGGACAGAGCAAAACTCTGTCTCAAAACAACAACAAAAAACAAAACAAAACAAAAAAAACCTTATGTGCTAGGCAGTGTCATATATGTGCATTATTCACTTAATCCTAACAACAACCCTGCAAGATAAGTATTTCCTCTATTTTACAAATGAAAACCTTTCATTTTATAAATGAAGGCCCCAAACAAACAAGCAATTATATTAAGTGGTAGTGCCAAGGGGCAGATGCAAATAGCTTAACTCCAAAGCCGACACTCTTACGCATGTCACAGTAATGCCTCTACACCTAATGAGTAATAGAAGTCTGCCTGTTTCTAATGTTCATGATCTAGATATTTTATGAGATTTGTCCATTCTCATGCTGTTAATAAAGACATAACCAAGACTGGGTAATTTATAAAGGAAAGAGGTTTAATTGACTCACAGTTCAGCATGGCTGGGGTGACCTCAGGAAACTTATACTCATGGTGGAAGCGGAAGCAAACCCATGGTGGCAGGAAGGAGAACGAGAACCAAGTGAAGGCGGAAGCCCGTATAAAACCATCAGATCTCATGATAACTCCCTATCATGAGAACAGTATGGGGGAAACCACCCATAGGATTCAACTGTCTCCACCTGGTCCTGCCCTTGACACATGGGGATTATTACAATTCAAGGTGAGATCTGAGTGTGAACACAGAGCCAAACAATACTCTGAACAATAAAGTTCCAAGTATTTTCATTAGGTGATACTTAAACCCCTGTTAATTACCCCTCAAAAAAAGCTTTCTGGTGGCTCAGAGGCTAGGAGTTGGCCTGATTGGGAGTGCAGGGGAGTAGAGAGCTGTAAAGGAAGGACTATGGGATGAGGGCAAAACAAGTCAAGGCCTGGAGCTGTCTTTATTCTGGGTTTGATTGTTTCATGTGTTCATTTCAGATTTGGACATGGGTCTCTAAGGGAGATGGGCTTGTTGTGTTTGGGAGACATGGAACTATGTCTTGAAATAAACAATACTTGCAGTATGACTCCTTCCCACTCATTTGCTATATTTAAATGTATTTAAATGGTGCGACTGGGTTTGTTGCAAATAAACTTTTGTTGTTGTTGTTGTTGTTGTTGAGAAAAATATTAGAGATGGTACCCTTCTTGGTGCTACAGCTCTGCCTGAGCACATGTTCCATGGGAAGACTTGAAATGGTCCCCAAGCCTGAGATGCAGCTCACTCTCCTTTGTCCCATCTGGACTTGTTCTATGTCTGGATGCCTGGACCTGAATCAAAGGGCTCCATCTTTGTCATTACTCTGAGGCTTTCATTTCTATAACAGTGGGAGACCTCACTCATGATAGTTTGCAGCTGAGCCTTTGTAATGTCTTCAACATGCCCTCAGATGAGGCTAGACTAGGAAGAAAACATGGGCAGAAGAAGAATATACTGTAGTAAAGGGGAGAACACATGGCAGTTGAAACCTAAGGATGAGTTTTAATACTTGTGTATTAGTCTTCTAGGGCTGCCATACAGGGTATATAGACTGGATGGCTTAAACAGCAGACACTGACTTCCTTATAGTTCTTGAGACTAGAAATTCAAGATCAAGATCAAGATATTGGCAGGGTTGGTTTCTTCTGAGGACTCTTTTCTTGGCTTTTAGCTGAGTGGTTTCTCCCTCTGCCTTAATGAGATCTTCTGTCTGTGTATGTCTACGTCTAAATTTATTCTTGCTATAAGAACACCAGTCGTATTGGATTAGGGCCCACACTAATGACCTAATTTTGCTTTAATTACTTAAAGTCCCTGTATCCAAATACAACCACATTCTCCAAGGTTCTGAGGTTAGGACTTTAACATGAATTATGACGAAGGATGGGGGCACAATTTAGCTCCTAAAAACCTGGCTCTATCACTTTGTAGCTGTATGACTTTAGACAAGACAAATAACTGCTCCAGTATTTATTTTCCCTCGATCTGTAAAATTGAACAAGAGTAAGACCTACCTCAGAGGATTATTGTCAAAGGAAAGGAGACTAAACTGCTACACCCCATTTGAACTGCAAATTTATCTTGCCTCCCGAGACTACAATAGAAACAGGGATGATGACATCCCTGGGAATCCTTGTCTCATTCTGGACATCATACTTTAATGTTAGAACATTGACAAATTGGAGTAACCAATTTTGGGGGAAATAGAATGATGAAGGGTCTGGAGTAGAGATCATTGAAAGAACAGT
This sequence comes from Saimiri boliviensis, assembly GCF_048565385.1. NCBI lineage: Eukaryota > Metazoa > Chordata > Mammalia > Primates > Cebidae > Saimiri > Saimiri boliviensis. The sequence goes on from NC_133454.1 coordinate 96,354,690, forward strand.
AAATATCTTGAGTAAGCCAAGATACTTACCTTGAGGAAGAAAAGATGGGAAGGAAAAACAGAAAACTGTTTTAAAAATTTGTTTATTATTATGAGGAAAGGAGGATGGAATTAGTCTGTTTGGTTTCACAGAGAAGATCCAATGACACAAATTTATAGGACAGGATATTTAGGCCCAATAACAAGCAGTTTCTAGCAGTCAAAGCATCCAAATTAGAGTTATCATTTTTTCCTACCTCAGAAGGTGTAAGGCCCAGGGGCTTTTCTGAGCATCTACTTTGCTAAACATAGTGATAAGCAATTTCACCTTGTGTCAAGTGGAGAGGACAGATCCTGCCTTAAGTGGGAGGTTGGAATAGCTGGCCTCTAAAATTTCTTCTGTTTTGAGAAGGTCACTCTCCTATAAACTATATTATCTATGAGAAAAGGTTGAAATTCACACAAGCATATTTAACTAATGGAGGCATCCTATAAGAAAATAAAGATTCTTGTAAAACTTACTGCAAAAAGTATACGTATCACACAAAGGACAGGGACTGGAGACCAAAGGGTTTTCAAGGATAGAAGTAATTTCTCTTTCTTTCTTATTGTGTACAGCTTTCAAATGGCTCCCTTAGACTCAGAATACAATTCACCTTCTAAACCCAGCACACTCAGCTGATCAATCAGAACTTCTGATTTTCAACACCAAAGAGACTCAGCTTCAGTTTGGTACACGCCCCTAGTATAATAAGCTATGGCAAGGGCAGGCTGTGATGGAGGGGTTACGTGGCTCAGAGAGCGGTAGCAATCCACCCTTCTAGGACTGAGCCAAAGTTTTTAGAGCATAAATGTGGGTTGGGTAGCTGCACTAAACATATTTGGCATAGGATTTCTCAGACACCTAGATAGAGATTATTACTATTATTTTTGCCCCTTCAGAGATTCTGATTTAGTAGGTATTGGGTAGAGGTGGGAATCTATATCTTTGAACTGTTCTCATGGATGAACCTAACATGAATCACTGTACTATATTACGATTCTGTGCTTCATGTTTCTAACGCCCCCATTTCTTAGTCAGAATGCACCTTCTATCTCATAGGAATGTATCTGTACTTACCATATGACATGTGGAAAATTATTCTTACTAGAATTTTGTCTTATATTTCCAACTTAGTTATGTCCAGGAGGGCACAGATTATTTTTTCCTCATATTGCCAAGTCCTACAGCATTTAACACAGTGCCAGCACAGCATTGACTTCTCATAGAATCAATAGGGTTCTAAGAACTTACAGAAAGCTGTATTAATAGGATGTTTTCCATTTCCCAACCTGGGCAGGGAAACCCACTCAGAAAATGCCTAATTGTTCTGTGATTCGACATAGCCAGGTAGTCAGGCAAGGATGAGGGTGATTAATTACAAGCGGCACACTGTGCTGCCCCAGAGGCTGGTAGCCTATGTTACACAGTCAATTAGCTACCAGACACAATCATTTAAGTTGTTATTTATTACTGGGTATGTCTGAGCCGTGAATCCTGTGAGGCAGAGAACAAGTGAGGGTATCTGTCACTGTGGGCCTCCAGGCAAAAAAAAAGCAGAGACGATGGAGGAGGACCAAGAGCTCCTGAGCCAGGCAGCTGGGGAGGTTCCAGGTCCTCCCACCTACAGTTCAATACGTAAGATGAGGAGGAGCTAAACAGTTTTAGTTTGACCAGAATGTGCAAGGCACCAGAGAAGCCCCAAGGATAGAGAATATAGAAATGAAAAGTCTACAAGCTGATGGATGTAAAAGAGGCATACACTAGAGAAAAGGTATACACAGTCAAAGCTTCAAATAGATGTACCTGGCTATGGTAGATGGGCTGTAGATGAGGAATCAAAAAGTGGGTCATAAGTAGTGTATATCTTCATTGTTGGAAGAGCAAAAGACATTACTTCGAACAAGGGTGACCTGGAAGGGGGTGGAATTTTAGACAGACCTTGAGGGTAAAGGGAAGAGAATAGCAGAAAAGAAGGAAAAAGAAAGCTTGAACAGCACAGGCACCTCCTCTCAGACATTGTGAAAGACTGTGCTACGTAGTGGAAACAGTGTAGACATTCAACCTGACTTTGAAAATCCTGATTCTGCCACTTACCTTGGGCCCTTCTGGGGCTGTTTCCTAATCTGTGAAAAGGGGGGAAAGATATTCATCTCAATGTGTGGTTTTGAGGATGAATTGAGATAACCATGCATGTGGAACACCTGGCAAATAGAAAGTGGAAGCACCTGTCAGTATTTTTGCTGTCCAAAACAGACACATAAAACTGTCTCATACACTCTTTAGATGAAAAAAAAAAAACTGAGGCTTAAAGAAGTAATGTCATTTATCCAAAATGACAAGCTGGTAAGCAGCACTATCAGAATTTAAACTCATGTCTGTTTGACTCCAAGGTGCATGACTTTACCATCTTGAAAAGAATGGGACAACACAGCAAAAATACTGACACTTTAAGATACAAATATATATGAAGTGTATGAGTCCCATATAAAATTTTTTCAGCTTTGCCAAATGGTAGATGAAGAATGTTTTCTTCAGTGTAGCCATAATTTGCATTTTTTCTTATTGCGAGTGAGATTGAACATTCTTTCATATATTTAAAGTCATTTGTATATCCTTTTTCTTTGAACTCTGTATGAGCTGTGTCCTTCTTCCATTGAGTTCTTGGTTTTCTTTTATTGATTTGTAAGAACTCTTTATGTGTTATAGAAATTAGACCTTGGTTATATGTGTTGAAAAATATTTTTCCCAATTTGTTCTTTGCCTTTTATCTTTGATTATGGTATTTTTGCCATATATAATTTTAAATGTAATCAAATTTAATTATTTTAGGCTTTCAAATTTTAAAAATTATAGTTAGAAATCTTTTTCCAATTCGAAGTTATAAAATAATTCACCATTTTTTTAGTACTTTTGTTTACATTTTTACATTTAAGTAGTTGATTACTTTGAAATTTATACTAGAACAAGGTGTGGTTTATACATCCTCCCCCAACCCACATGATCACCCTGTTGTGCTAGCAACAATTGTTGAATAACTCATCTTGTCTCCAATGATTTGAGATATCACCAATTTAATTATTTATTATGTTCCTATGCATATTTAGATCTATTTTTAAATTTAATTATTATGTGGATCATTTTCCATTCATCAGTAGCATATTGTTTTAATTGTTAAAGCTTTATAGTATGCTTTAGAATCTGATAGGCTTTGTCCCCTTGTCATTCTTCTTTTTCTGACTTTTCCTGGATGTACATTTTTGTTTATTTTTCCAAATGAATTTTAAAACTAGCTTATCTATTTCCAAAAAATACAGTTGGTATATTAATGGGATTATTTTTTTCTTATATATTGCCTACTGAGAATCGACATCTTTTTGAGGTTTTGGCTTCTTTCCCACAATAAAAGATACTATTTCAATTTATTCAAAAATTTTTTGACTCCCTCAAGAGTTTTAAACGTTTTAGCTTATAGATCTCACATATTTCTTATTAAATTTATTTCTATATATTTCATCTTTTGTTGCTATTATAAATGGGATATTTTCTGCTATAATATAAACGTTTTTTGAAGGAAGTCTTTTGGGACTACTGCTCTATGGGACCACTTTGGGAAATTCTACTTGACTTGGTGCATCCCCTGTACTCTAAATAATATGTGTCCTAGGAGGGGAAAGGACATTTCCACAGAGCAGTCAGAGACCCTATAAGAAAGGGAGAAGGAAGGCTCCCCTTTTGCCCTTGGAAGAATTGGGTCACTTTGATCCCATTCTGCATTATATAGAAGCACTTGCAGAATATCTAAACTGGAAGATTGTTAAAAGATCAAACCATTAAATCGTCTGATGCCGAGGATGAGAAAACAGATGACCAGAGAGAGAAAATGACCTACTGAGGTTGGGCAGAGTCTAGGTCCTGGCCCATATGATGGAAGTCCAGGGTTTTCTGCAGCAGAGCTTCCTAGCCGGCAGCAATAGGAAATACCCTCCTATTCTGTCCCAAATTTCCATCTTGTCATGTGCCAGATACTGTGTCTTCTACAGCACATACACTGGTCTTTTTGACACTATACATTCTCATCCCCTAAACTTTCATGATCTTGGCTAACCTGCCTTCCTATATCAGCAGAACCTGTATTTCTTTTTTAGACCCTGACAAATGTTAGGTCAATTTGTCAGTGCACTCGTATTCAAACTTTGCTTGTCTAGGTGTGTGTGAACCCTGGCGAAGGTGCAATAGGAAACTGAAATGAGCTCATTTCCTTAAAGGGCTTCAGAAAATTGGGAGTTACTGCTCTAGTTGAATAGGAACAGGATATAGATTTCTACCTTATTCTGCCTCATTTTTAATCCACTAGCCCTTCCCATCTCAAATCATAGAAGTTTACAGTGGAATTTCTTTAAATCTGACTTAGAGCTATTGATAATTCTTCAATTCTTCTCAGATTTTTCATGATAATCTCCTTCCCTTTCTACTCCCCATATCTTAGTTAATCAGTATTTTACCACAGTTTACCATAAAGGTCACTTAGTGATAATAGTCACACCAATAAGCTTTTTTTCCACATGACCTTGTAGAAGAGGCATTGATTTGGGGAGTCAAGAGGCCTTGACTGAAGATTTGCTCTGATGTTAACTAGTTGCATAACCCGAAGACAGTCACCTAAACTCTCAGGGCATTTCCTCCTCTATAAAATGGGGATATAATATTAGGTTAGAAAATATGAAAATCCTATTTTTGCAGGTCAAAGATAATCTAATATCAGCAACTTCTATGGTTCACACTAATGGTGCCTGCCCTATTCACTGCAGATAGAATCATGAGGAGTAAAGGAAACAGTGAGCATGAGGGATATCTTTGAGATGCTTCCAATATTTTACATATGTAGTGGATTATCATTTCTCTCTTTTCCAGGGTACTTGTCATTTAAAAGTAGGCACTTAACAAGTCAAAGAAAATGATTCTTAATGGTAGAATTTCAAATAGATTTAAATATTCATATACCTTGTGTAGTAAACTGAATAATAGCCTCTAAAATGTGTCTATATCCTGATTGACAAAGCCTGTGAATGTTATTTTATATGGCAAAAAAGGCTTGTCCATATTAGGGATAATCTTGAACTAGCTGGGTTGGCTTGATATAATCACAGCAGACCTTATAAGAGAGATGCAAGGGAGTCAGAGTGACAGGAGATGATAATGTGATGATGGAAGCAGGGATTGGACTGATGCACTTTGAAGATCAAGGAAGGGACCACAAGCCAAGGAACACAGGCAGCCTCTAGACACTGAAAAAGGCAAATAAATAGATATTCTGTTGATTCATTCATCTAGAATCAACAGAACCAACCAGCCCTGCCAACACACTGATTTTAGCTCTGTAAAACTCATTTCTGACTTCTGACCTCCAGAATTATAAAGGAACAAATTTTTGTTACATTAAGCCACTATGTTTGTGTTTGTTACAGCAGCCATAGGAAACTAATATGTCCTATGACCTAGCAATACCTAAGATAAACTTTCTCAGATCCATGCCAGGACACATAGAGTAACATTGACAGACGGACTGGCCACAATAGAAAAAAATGAAAAAAACTCAAAATCCATCAGTGAGCGAATGAGTGAACTCTAATAAAATTACTTGGCAGTCGAAATATATTAACTACAGGAATTTTTAAAAAATTGGATGAATCTTAGCAATATACTTTTTATGTTTTGTTTTTTTTTTTACTTTGAAACCATCTCAAACTTACAGAAATGTTACAAGTACAGTTCAAATGACTTTTTTCTCTAAACCATTTGAGAATAAGTTGCCAATCTGCTGTTCCATCAGCCATGTATACTTTAGGATATATTTTCTACATAGAAGGGCATTATCTTACATAACCACAATACAACCATCAAAATCAGGAAACTGCTTTAATATTCAACCACTATGTAATTCTCAAACTTCATTTAAATTTTGTCAGTTGTTCCAAGGTTCAGAATTCACCTTGCATTTGCTTGTTATGTCCTTTTTGTCTCCTTCATTTGGAGAAGTTCTTCAATTTTTCTTTGACTTTCATGACCTTTACATTTTTTGAAGATTACACAAAAGTTATTTCATAGACTGTCACTCAATGTGGGACACTGGTCTGATGAGTCTTGTGATTAGCTTCAGGTTATGTATTTTTGGCAAGGATATCCCAGAAGCGATGCTGTGTTCTTTTCATTGCATCCTATCAAGCACATAAATTTGATTTGTCCCATTACTGATGAGGTTCACTTTGATCCCTTGATTAAAATGGTATCTGCCAGACTTCTCCACTGTGAAGTTACCCTTTTCCCCTTTAGCAATATGATTTTAAGTAAAAATAGTAAGTCCAGAGATTATAACCCTTTTATAAAGTTAAAAATAACTAAATTTTAAAAAAACGCTTATTAGGAAAAAATATAGATGAGATAAAACCACATCGAAAAGCAAAGGAATGACAAACACAGATTTTAGGTTGGTAACTATGTCAAGTGGAAAGGGGTGGGGAGAAGGAAGAAGGAATGCATGAGTATATGCAAGTTTTTGCAAAGTTCCTGGTGTCAGTGTTGGGTGGTGAATTCATATATTGTTAAAAAATTGACAAGGTAAGAAATAAAAGAAGACCACACTTGGGCCAATTACAAGAGTGACTTGAGAACCATGAATTATGATTAATTTAATTCTATGTACTTAAGGTCTAATTTCAAAAAACTGAACAGATTGTTTGATAGATGGGTAGTATAAAGATACTGGAGAGTGAAAGAAAATAACTTCTAAAATCACTCCAATAACCACAGTCTCCAGCGCCAACCACAGTGATAGAATTTATGCTTCTATGAAGGTTGCCAGAATTCCATACTTTTCTACTTTCTGGGTCAAGGCTGACTGGTTTGAGCCCAGAGAGCAACTGTACAGAATCAACAAAGACACTAAAGCTTAGAACATTTTCATAATAAAATATAGGAAAATTTATCTCCTTCCTGGAGCAGTTTTGTATCCCCGAAACATTTGCATTTTTCCAACTTCATTTCCCTCTTGCAAGAACATATGTGAACTTCCCAGGCCTCTACCTCTTCCAGTCCTTGGCTCTTGCATGCATGGGCTTAGCACAGTTGACACAGATAGATCTTTGTTAGAAAGTCCTGGGTTCTAACCCCAGTTGCATCTATAATTGCTGAGTGACCCAAGGCAAATTATTTTCCTTCCATGGGCCTAAATTTATTCACCTGGAATTATATACCCTCTTCTTTGCCCCATACATTCTGGCTCAGTAGATCCAGGTACAGCCTAAACAGGTGTACTTTGAAAAAAGTTACTCAAGCAAGAATCATTGTGCTTGTTGACCTCTATATCTCATTCACACACCAAGGTTCTTACTCTAATGCTTTAATGCTTTTGTTTTCTGGGAGTTTCACTCTGTGGTGGGTATTCACTGGGTAGGATCTTTCTCTGGGAAATGACCATACTCCACAGAGATAGGAAGCCAAATTTTTGCCAGGCAATCTCACCCTCAGTTGTAGCCAATTTGTCTGGGAGTTATCACCTGACTCAAACTAGGTCAATTATAGTCACTTTTCTGGAAATTTGGAAGTAGGATAAAGAAATTCCAGTCTCACTCTAGTCATTCCCATGAATCTCAAGGGAGATTTCTGCATTGTAAGACTGAATAACAGAGAAAAGTTACAGAAAAACATTGATGTACTAAAAGAAGAGGGGATGGGAGATGAGAAGTGCATGCTGAGTTCTCAACTGTTTTTGATTTCTTGGTTCCATTCCCTATAGATGTCTGACTTTCTTCCTACCTTTGGATATATGAGAGGATGAGATAATAAAGTCTTCTTTATTTTGCTTAAGTTGCCTCCATAGAGATAATTTGCATAGTGCATGGTCTCTCCTGTCCTCTCCCCAGCTTAGCTTTTATCGTGGACTAGAAGAATTTCAGTTAGCCTAATGAACTATAAAGACTTAATAGCCATAGGTAGAAAACAAACAGCTGAGCTAGGGGATGAGGGCAGAGAAATCACAGGAATGTAAAAGTAAACGAAAATCCTGAGCTTGTCAGGGGGATGTAGAAATGTATTTATTTGACACATTAAAAATGTATATTTGAATTGGTATAGTAAAATGTTTAAGATAACCACTGGAAAGAGGAACATAAAATGTATATCTTTCAAATAAGTATAGTAAAACAAAATGAAAAGAGATAGTTTTAGGTCTTTTGATAGTATATATCTCTCCATTAGAGAAATGAAAACCAAAATAGGAAGTCTCCTTCCTTCAATGAAAAGAGCACTGATATTAAATCAATAACAAGAATGACACGTTTGCCCTACCAAAGTTACAAGCAAAAACCAAACAAACTCAAATGTTAATATCTAATGTTGCCTAGAGTATGGAGAAATGAACCCCTAGTGTGTATATATATTGTTACAATATTTCTTGAAGGGAAATTTGACATTTACCAAAAGCCATGATTTATATAATGTACTTTAACTTTTAACCTCAAAATTCCACTTTTAGGAATGTATCCTAAGGAAATAATTAAGAATATAATTTAAAGTATTCATTCTAGCATGAATAATATTAAAATAATCTAAATGTTCCAAATTATAATATTGTTACAATAAATCATGCTACTTTCAACTTCAGAATTATATGTAGTCATTATTCATTATAATGTTAAGTTAGCATTTTATTAGCATCAAATACAAAGACATTCACAATAGTGTAAGTAAGAAATAGCAAAATGCAAAGCAAGTGTACTGAGTTGTTATAAATTAATATATATCTCTATAGACATAGAAAAAAATGTTGGGAAGGGTTCATGCCACAGTATTATGTTTTTCCTTCAGTAACAAGCTTTGCATTAGTCCGTTCTCACACTGCTATGAAGAAATATCTGACACTGGGTAATTTATAAAGAAAAGAGGTTTAACTGACTCACAGTTCCACATGGCTGGGGAGGCCTCAGGAAAATTATATTCATAGCAGAAGGCACCTCTTCACAGGGTGGCAGGAGAGAGGATGAGTGCCAAATGAAGGGGAAAGCCCCTTATAAAACCATCGATCTCACGAGAACTCACTCATTACAATGAGAACAACGTTGGGGGAACGGGCTCCATGATTCAATTATCTCCACCTGGTCCTGCCCTTGGCTTGTGGGGATTATTATGATTCAAGGTGAGATTTGGGTGGAGACACAGAGCCAAACCATATCAAGCTTGATGTTTATTTTCTCCTTTTTGATTTTGTTCCACAGTGGAACCTTTTATGATAATAATATCTTTTTCAGTAGTGACTTAGAGTTGACCCAGAGCTTTCATACTCACAATGCTATTTGAGCTTAACACCCCAGGGAGTTCAACAGGGAAAATACTATCACCATCTGCTCTCATGAGAAAATGGACGGAGTTAGTAAGGAGCAAAACTGACATTAATCCCCAGATCTTCTTCCTCTAGGGCCAGTACTCTTCCCACTTCCCCATGAGAGAATAGCACAATAGTAGTGCCTAAACACTCAACAGGTTAAGCAAATTGAAACATCAATAAGTTGTAATATGACACATTTAAATACATATGTGTCTGTGGGCATAATGGGAAAGAATGCTAACTAAGAAAAAAAGAAAACCACAAGGCATATGCATAGGAGCTATAGCTATATATAAAAAAGTATGGATACACACACACATATATGTTGGGGAGGTCATAATCATCTTGTAAATATATTTATAGGAATATTAAGAAAGTTTGACATTTTCTGTGTAAAATTTTGGAATACATTACTTTCAAAGTGGGCAGTGTAGGTAGAACTAAGTTTTGCCAAACACATGGGCAAGTCAGAGGATAAGAAATCAGATACAATTAAATACAAGGAAGGGTAAGGGATTGAAATGAAGTAGGGTGACCAATTCTTCCGGTTTGCCCCGAACAGAGTGGTTTTCTGCAACCAGGGATTTCAATGCTAAAACTGAGCAAAATGGGACAAGTTGGGCCCCCTACTATGCAGGAGAAGTGGAAAGAGGTTGAGGCAGGGTTCAAAAATTCAGAAAGCCAGCAAACACAGAGTGAGCAGGACCGAAACCTGGAGAGAACCTGTGCTCTTCTTATAACCTTACTTGAGGAGGCAAAGATTTGCTGGCTGCTGCTAAAGGGAGAGAGCACTATTTCATAACTGGACTCCAGAATTCATTTACAGTAGAGTGCAGCAGTTGAAAGCTGTTGAATTAGGAATCTGATGCCCCGGGTTTACAACTTGGCTCTACCTGCTGTCTGGCTAACTGACTTGGGGCAAGTTCCCTGACCTCTCTTTACTTAAATGTCCTCATCTTTAAAATGGAAATAATCATAATCCCACTGTATAAAGTTGTAATGAGCACTGAATGAGATAACGCTTATATGTATAATGCCTGACACATATCAGCTCCCAAAATGTTAACTGTTATTATTAATACAATCACTCCTCACCTGGAAGCAACAGTAGGCTCAATGGAGTCTGTGGTCATCTGCATTTACTATGTAGGCACTAAAGTCATTTAATATTGAAATGGTCTTCTAATTTATGCAGCCAACAAACATATGGAAAAAAGTTCAACATCACTGATCACTAGAGAAATGCAAATCAAAACCATAATAATGAGATAACATCTCATATCACTTAAAATGGTGATTACTAAAACAACAAGAAACAGCAGATGATGGCGAGGCTGCGGAGAAATAGGAACACTTTTACACTGCTGGTGGGAATGTAAATTAGTTCAACCACTGTGGAAGACAGTGTGGCGATTCCTTAAAGACCTAGAACCAGAAATACCATTTGACCCAGCAATCTCATTACTGGGTATATACCCACAGGAATATAAATTATTCTATTATAAAGACAAATGCATATGTATGTTCATTGCAGCACTATTTGCAATGACAAAGATATGGAATCAACCCAAATGCCCATCAATGATAGATTGGAAAAAGAAAATGTGGTACATATATACCATGGAATACTATATAACCATAAAAAAGAATGAGATCATGTCCTTTGCAGGGACATGGATGGAGCTGGAAGCCATTATTCTCAGCAAACTAACGAAGGAACAGAAAATCAAACACCGTGTGTTCTCACTTATAAGTGGGAACCGAACAGTGTGAACACATGGACACAGGGAGGGGAACAACACACATTAGGGCCTGTCAGTAGGGTAGAGGAGGAAGTGGGGAGGTAAGGCATCAGGAAAAATAGCTGATGCATGATGGGCTTAATACCTAGGTGATGGGTTGATAGGTGCAGCAAATCACCGTGGCACACATTTACCTATGCAACAAAACCTGCACATCCTGCACATGTACCCTGGAACTAAAAATAATTGAAAAAAAAAAAAAAAGCTAAAGAAACTTGTAAAAAATATGTGAATTAAAAAAAGGAAAGAAAATTGTCTTCTAATTCCCAGTTCTCATACCAACTACTTCTGATCCTACTCACAATTTACACCCGCCTGTCTATCCTGCCACCTCCTCCATGCCAGGATCTTTCTCCACGCTTCATCCCTTAAAACAGTTTGCAAGTTTCATTTCTTTTGAAGATACTATTCCGTCTCTTTCCCTTGAAAGAATCCACCATCTCCAGGGAATACATTTCTGTACTATTAGCAAGAACCTTCTAGAAACAGAATATTTCAAATGAGAGGCACCATGGGGTTTGCAAATTATGCTTTCTAGGCCCTTCCACTCATCCTCCAGGCCTTTACACTATTACCCTGAAATGACTAGGAAGAAGGCTGGTCATGCTTACTCTGCCTGAGACTTAGTCTTCAGGGGGCCTGAGAGATGGAGCAGGACCATAATTAGGTAACAAACTCGACAAGTGCTTGGCAAGTATAACTAGGAGTGGAGGGTTGGGCCTAGAAGTAGGAAAAGGGAACTAATTTCTGAGCTGATCTCTGGAAGCCTCAATCCACAGCAGGTTTTTGATTTTTGGAAATGTCCCAATCTCAGTTGTCAATGTTATATTACTCATGGAAACAAATAAGCACATAATAAATAGCCCTGTGGATTTTGCTGTAGAAGGCAGATTGCCTTTGGGGTTACATGGGGGCATTTCCAGAGAATTTCCTGTGAACATAGCTCACGCAAATACTGACAATTGGGAAATGCTAAAGCTGGATAATGCAAGTAGAAAACAAGACAAAATCCTCCTGCTCTTACATGGTGTTGAAAAAATTCCACCAAGCATTATTATAAAGGGAACTTACCCTGCTAAGTCTCAGTCTTCACTCTTAGAGTTGAATAGCAATATCTGAATTTCCAAAGGGTTTTCATTCAATCATTTGTTCATTCATCAGACATTTATTAAGGTGTTGGGTTGGCACTGGGGTATCTAGGAATCAATGAGACACTGTCATTTCCCTGGAGGAGCTCAAAGTCTAATGTGGGAGAGATAAGTAAACAGATCATTACTATTAAAACTATACTCTAAAGGTCTAAGAACACGAAGGGGTGGCTGTGATAGGCCTGGGGAATGGATTGAGGTTTTAAAGAAAGTTTTTTAGAGGGGAGGTTGTTGAACCAAACTCCAAATTGGAGTCTGTTAGTGAAAAGTTAGGGGATGCTGTAAGAGGAGATGTCTTTAATAAAGACCCAGAACATTGTCGACAAACCACGCATAAATTATACATGGAGGAGATAAGGGTAGAGAGATTGGGGTGGAACATGCAGAGTTCTATAAGGCAAGCAAAGGACTGTATACTTTATTCTTTAGATCATAGATAGCCATTGAAGAGTTTTGTACAGAAAATATTGATCTTGGGAAGCTTGCTCTGGCAACACTGTGGAGGTAAAACTGGAGTTAAAATCAGTTAGGAGGCTTTGCAATAGTTAAAAATACTGAAAGCCCAAGCTACAGCAATGTCAGGAGACATGAAAGAGCAGCGTCATTTGAAAACATATAATAATAACGTTAATAATAATCATGATAGCGAGTAATTTCATAGTACTCACTATAAGCTAGGCATTGTTCTAATGTTCACAACAAACCTTTGAGGGAGGTGCTATTATTCTCATTTTACAGGTAATGAAATTAAAACCAATGAGGTTAAGAAACTTGTGCAAGGTCATTTGCTTTTGAGGTGGATTATCTCAGGTGACCTAGGGCCAGGAGGTGGGAATATGACTGTATCTGCAATTAAAGCTTCATTATCTTGGCATGAATTAACCATGGTAAGGCTCAATGCAGTTCTTTGAATAAGACGATCAGTTAAAGTACGTAAGACAGGGTTCACTCAGGGAAATGCAGCTACTATAAGTAATATAGAAATTAGACATTCATTATAGAAATTGGTTTCTATACAAATGTGAAAGGGGCTGGGGAAGTGGTCTGGAGAGAGGGAGTTGGAGGCTCAAACAGTCATTAAACAGATTACCTAAAGACCTGGTGCAGGTGGCCACTTGGAACTTGCAGGAAAATACAAGAAGCAGGTCTGGCTGCTTAAGTGGGACCACAGAATGGGAGCTCATAGGGAGTTCTGTGGAAACTGCTGCTTCTGGGGTAGCTGTTGGCTCTGCGGAGCTGCTGCCTCTGTGGGTCTGCTGGTGGACTTGGGGCAGTTATTGGTCAGCAGGGCTAGCAGTCATGAAGACGAGCTAGACCCAAAGTGGAGGCAAGCAAGAACAAGCTGGCACCCATTTAGCACTTCTGCATCTGTTCCTTTGTCATCATGTCTAACTGTGATGACCTTCTGAAAACAATGTCTTCTGTTTCACCTTTGCCCTCCAAATTTCACACCAGTTCCTCTACTGGCAATCAATGACCCAGCCATACAGGGAAGAGTGTCCTGAGAAACATGGCTTCCAGCCTTAGCCAAGTTGACAAAACACAGTGCATCATGGACAGGGAAAGAAAGTTGAGCTTTGCTCTAGTAGAGGCCCCTTGAGGATGCTGCAGTGTGCCACATTGTAGCATGGTGGCAGTGACTAAAGGAGGCATAAAGGGGTGCTACATAAAAAGTCTGTGGAAGGATTAGCCTATGACAGGAGAATAGATTCTGAATTCTTAGAAGAAGGGGAGGTATCAAGGATGCATGTGACCATTGATAGCTTCATAGGTGGAATGGAGGGGGGAAATTATACAGCCTTGTAGAGGGGAAAAGGAGTAAATGAAGACCAACATGGGGAATGGAGTAACCAGTAAGTAAAGTGAAGTCCTTGAAATTCTCTGTGAGGCCAGAAAAGAGAATGGTATGGCTGTAAGAGGGATCCTGTAACTCAACAGCATGTGACTACAGACTGAGTAATTGAATAAAGACTGAGAGCTTGGTTGCTAAGAGCAACATGGACAAGGAAAAGCACAGTTTTTACTGATCTGGGAAAAGAGCTTTTGCAACACAAGGTGTGATTCAGTGCATGGAAGGAATTAAATTTTTATCACTCTGTGTCCAGCACAGTGTTCTATGTATTTGATGAATGGAAGTGAAAAAGTGGCAACAAGGAACTCTGAGAAAGGGGACCAGTGGGGAGATCTTCTGATGGACAGCTCACTTGAGTTTATAACAACAATTAGATCAATATTTAGAGCAGAGTCTCTCAACCTCAGCATGACTGACATTTTGGACTGGATAGTTCTCAGTTGTGGGAAGCTGTTCTGAGCATTGTAGAATGTTTAGCAGCATCTCTAGTCTTTATTCAAAGAAGATAGTAGCAGTCCCCTAGTTTTTACAACCAAAAATGTCTGCAGTCATTGCTAAATGTCCCCTGGAGAGTAGAATTAGCCCTCCTTGAGAACTAGTGATTTTGAGAGAAGTAGCCAACATGTTTCCATTTTGTTAAAGTAAATTTCTATGGTGGTAGGAGAGACTTGGGGTGAAGATAAAAGGGGTTTTTCTGAAAATAGAAAACAACCTAAATATTCAATAGAATGTTGATCAGTCATGGTACATCTAAATAATAAAATATTCTGTAGCCATTAAAAATTATTCTGTAAAACTATATTAACATGAAAATATGCCCCAGAATAATTGAAAAAAAGCAGGTATGTGTATTTATGTGTATATATTTGGACCTGGCAAAAAAGAATGAGAGGATGTACACCAAATGTTTGCAGTAAAAATCTTGGAGGTGAGGGGAGTGTGGGAAGAATGACAGACTTTTCTTTTAGCCATCTTTTGTTTCTGTATCTTCTACAAGGATACATAATTTTTTTAAAAGTTGGATTTGTGGGGGAAGGGATTTGCTAATTCTAGTCAAATGGATGGGGTTGGTTTATTTATGCTTTCTGTTGTTCTAACGTTATATGCCAAAGAGGTGCCATAATTCGACCTGCTGCAGCTCCTTGAGAAACTTAGTGTGTGGGTTTTACTTCTGGCAAAATTAAATAAAGCTTGTTTAAAGGCAGGAGAATGAGTAGATTGGGCTGTGCTTGTAAACATCTTCTTCTATCAAGGAGGAGTTTAGATAAGGAACCCATCCAGAAGAAGAAACTGGGAGAAAAGGTGCTCAGGACATGAGAAGACCCCTTACCACTGACGACCCAATAAAGGGAAATACAGGGAAATACAGCCTCAGGCTTCTCTTTGGGAACTTTCACTCTTTGGCGTAAATTGCCTGGAAGCCTTTTCTGAGTAACAGCCTCTTATTGGGCTGCATGCATATCTTAAATTACCCACTGGCGGCAGCAAGCAGCTCTTTCCCTTCCCCACAGGCCATAACCCTGAAGTGGCAAAGCCTTCAGGCTTCAGTGTGAGTCAGCCCCAATAGGGCCAGAGAAGAACAAAATGAGGGGAGGGCAGCTGCTCTGGGGGATGCTGGGCACCCAAAGCCAGTCAGGCCATTTATTGGTGGCTTAGGGAGTGTGCACCTCTTCTGCAGGAACTTTTGTTTGAGGGGCTCAGGGTGGGGGCCAGAGGGAAGGCAGAGGAAATGAAGAACCCTCTCAAAAACAACAGAAGTGATTTCTTCTTGTGTATTTATAAAGACAAGTTTTTTTAAAGTGAGATTTGTTTGACAATGAGTCATCCCCAACATTTGATGGATATGATTCAGATGACCTTCCCTGACAGCATATTCTGAAAATATGGGCTAAAGTTTCCTGATTGTTCAGAAACCCTCAAAGAGTTCTAAAAGGCAGCATCATCAACTTGATTTTTTAATCATCCATGTTTTTGGTCTTGCTGTTAATAGGTTCAAAGCAAATAATAACAACCCCTGGCTCTTCTGGGAGCAATGGATGCTTACCTAGGACCAGCAATAATTAAGTTGCCATCAGGCACAGAGCCTAGAAATAAAGTGAAATTCAAGAACCCTGAGTTCTCAAACCCATCCCTCAATAATGAACAGAAGGCCTGACCTTGATCAAGGCACTTTACCAACCTGGGTTTTTGTTTGCTCAGATGTAGCATGAGGATAGAATTAGGCTAGACAGTATTGAGGTCCCAACCTGCCTTCCTGAACAGCCCAATACTCAACAAGGTTAAGTATCCATCCTCTGTGCAACCTTAGCATTTTGTATTTATCCCTTTAATAAAACTTATCACAGAATCTCATCATTGCCTCACGGGTCTATAAGCCCTTCAAAGACTACAGGCAGACTCACTGCCTTATTTACCACTGTATTTCTAGAACCTGGAACGTTGTCTGTACATAGCATGTAGTCAGTAGACATTTGTTGAAAGAAAGCATGAGTGATCTTAGAGTATCCCCATTCCAGTTTTCAGTCTCATTTCTCTACTTAGTATTATTTTCTCTGCTTTCTCCTTTGGACTAGAATAGAAATTCCTATCTGAGCTTTGAATAACTCAAGTCATTTTGGGGAACCAGCTACTCAGACACCTTTTGGTCTCTGAATAAGACCAAAATGAGGCTGTTGTGGCTATGGGAATGTGCCTCTCAAATGTTCATGTATGAGAGTGTAATCAACTGAGGGCCTAAACTGCTGAGCTCTGAAGTTCATTGCCATGTTTGCTCCAAGGCACTCCTCCCAGTGGCTACTTCCAGTCAATGACTGAGTCTACCAGGGGTACTAAAGCAGACCTCTTCCTAGGAGACATGGATCCTCTGATGACCAACCTTGGCTTAAGGATTCTCTAATGACCTTGCTGAATTCTCATTGGAACTTAGAGCTAGTCTAAGATGCTTCCAGCTTTCCTCCCTTTATTCCTTCCTTTCTTCCTTCCTTCCTTCCTTCCTTCCTTCCTTTCTTCCTCCTACCTTCCCTCCTTCCTTAACTTGGGGTCAGATTTACAGCTAAAGCAATCCACTGGCTCCCTTTAACATTCTATTTCATAGGCATTTCCGTGAACATATTTTGTCTACTTTTATCTTGTCTTCACATCTGCTTCTTGGAGGACATGGGCTGACGCAACCACTTTCTATAAGAGTATCCTCTACACCCACTGGATGGGCCCTCAAGTGCCTCGTTTGTCCTTCACTCTACTCCTAACAACTTGGACTAGGGTAGATTAATCACATTTTCTCTCCAAGGAATTTGAAACTAGGAGTCATAGGTAATAAGTTAGTCTGTGGGCATGACTCTACCTGAGGAAAGCAAATGGTAGCCATAGGCAGCCATCTTCTGACCATGATGTATTTGGAGATACAGAGAAAACCAGTCTGGAAAGAAAGAAAGAAAATGACACAAACTGCAGAGACCTAAAGATAGTACCTCTTGAGCATCTGATAACACTAAGGTTTTCTGCTCTAGGTCCCCAGATGTTTGGCTGTCCTTAGCTTCTGCAAGATACATTAGAACCTATCCAGTACACTCTATTTTGGACTTAAGCTATTTTAAATTGAATTCTGTTGCTTACAATCAGAAGAGTCTAGACTGAGAATAAGCTCTCAGACCTAATGAAGCTTTAGCCACAAAATAAGCCAAATGTTAACACATAAAGATGAAAGATAGCCAGTAACTCTCTCCTTAAGAAGAAGCTATATGTCCTGTCATGATAGCGATTATATAATAAATTATCATATATAAATTATATATGATCTGACTTATAGATCATATATAAATTATCTAAATTGCAACACTATTAAGAGTAAAGGGGGGTGCTATTCACAATTGTGCTAAAACTAGCGGCTTGATCCAAGACCGTGCTAGGTAATCCAAGGCCTTTTATGGTCATGCTACCTCCACAAGAAGAGTCAGTCAGCAGAAGAATTAAGGAGGCTGGATAGGTTGTGGTGAAGCCCCTTATAGTATCTTATTGAAATTGCCATAAAAAATTGGAAGTGTTTTTTTAATGTCTTCAATGTGCAGAAAAGAAAACTGAGGTCTAGAAAGCAACAACAAGCCCAAGACCATTCCTCTGATAAGTAGAAGAGCTAGGCTCAAACTCAAGTCTCTGGTCTCCTACTCTAGTGCTCTTCCTTGCATGAAATAGCACTCAGAAGTATGGATTCTCTTTCAGTGTGATCTCAAGGTTCCTCTGCCTGTCTGAAACACCAGGGCCACTCAGAGCAAATATCCTTAATAGGAGTGCAGCAGTACTCCCTTGTCCATGGGGGATTCTTACAAGAATTCCAGTGAATGCTGGAAATCATACTACCAAACCCTATAATACTATATTTTCTTCCTATACATTCTACCTATGATAAAGTTTAATTTATAAATTAGGGATACTAAAAGCTTGACAACAATTACTATTAACATATTGTAATACAAGTTATATGAATGTGGTCTGTCTTTTTAAAAATATTTTATTGCATGTAATATTTTTGGAATGTGGTTGACTGCAAGTAACTGAAACCATGTAAAGCAAAACCACAGATAAGGGAGGACTACTGTATATCTGAAAACATTTGTTGGGGGTATCCTTCTTGTGCCATGTGGATTTTATTTTTCCAAAGATGTTTGCAAGTGTAACTTCTATTCCACATACTGCTCTAAAATGCATTCTTATCACTCTTCCATTAAGAAGTAGAGTATATTTTCATTGAAAAACCAAGGTAAAATCCAAGGATACTTGGCATGCCATCCATAACTTACCTACTTACCTTCCTCATCCCCTAAGCTTTCTGCTGTGATGTGGCAAAACCTCATAGCTTCTATGCCTCACTGACAGGTGGCCTGTTTTACTGCCCCATGCTATGGTCATGCTGTGGTCTCGCACTGAATCCCATTCCTATCTCAATTCACCATTCAATCTTACTCATCCTTGTTATAGTTTGAAACTCAATGTTCTCCTCTTAATCAGGTCTCCCTAAATGCTTTACATTTGTCTATCTAAGCAGATAACACATTTTATGGAAGTTTCCTGTTATTGTATCCAACTTCTCAAGGAGGACTTAAGCTTCTGGGTGATAGGGCAGCCTTATCTATCTATCATCTGGCTATTCGTTCATTTATTTATTGTCTTATTTCTTTTGAAATTCTTAGCAGTAGGCCAGACACTGACCAAGAAATGTTTGAAAGAGTAAAACCAAGGAGAGTCAATGAAAATAAATGGAAGACTTTCAATCAGTTTCTTCCCTTTCAACCATCCCCTCTTGCCAACAACTACTCATCTACCAACAGCAATCAAAATGACAACAACAAAACTGAACCTTCCTTCTAAATGTTATAAATGCATAAAGCATAAAATCTTCACAGCCTTATGAGGTGGATACTATTATCTTGATTTTACAGATGAGGAAACTGAGTCAAAGTGAGATGAAATAATTTATTCAAGCACCCATAGTTTGTAAGGGGCAGAGGTAGGATCTGAATCTACACATTCCGTTTCTGAAAGCTGGGCCCTGAGATACCCTTCAGCACTGCCTTCCTGGAATTTATTGCAATGGCTTGAAATTCCTGGCAGGACTTGGGGTTAACCTCTCCTGGCTTTGCTCCACCATGCTCTGTCTGGGGCAACTTGCTAGTAACTGCTGCATTCCCATAGGGAGACAAGGTTAATGAAAGAGGAAGAAAGGCAGATAAATAATTTACCACCTGAGCACTGAGAGGAGATTTCTTGGATTAAGAGTCAGGAAATTCCAAAGACATGATTTAGACAATAAGGTAATAAATGATACAATTATTATCCAATTGGCTACAGGCTCATTCCGGCTCAGGAGTCTTCAGTTCACCTGATGTGGCTCCTGCTTCTATCCTTCCAACATAATCTCTCTGCATACAGAGGCATATTTCCTCCCTCACCCCCACCTCTATCAAAATGAGTTTGCTTGTAAAGTCTGAATTCTATTTTTTTAAGTGAATCTCTCAAGTTATTAAAGGCATACGTTGATATGCCTTTGTGGGATTGGGAAGGGAGTGGGGAAAAGAGAGAAATGAAAAGAGATGTTAGTCAGGGCACTCACCTCAATGAGATTTCTGGGGAAATGAAGTTAAGCCAGCAACAGGTTT
Source organism: Saimiri boliviensis (assembly GCF_048565385.1). Taxonomy (NCBI): domain Eukaryota; kingdom Metazoa; phylum Chordata; class Mammalia; order Primates; family Cebidae; genus Saimiri; species Saimiri boliviensis. The sequence goes on from NC_133454.1 coordinate 96,375,044, forward strand.
GTTGAGAACATCAGATAACTGGTCACTCAAATTCCAAAACAAAACAGAAGCCCCATTTTTCTTACTCTCTGGAATAGCGATTATGATTTTTCTATTTGAATGGTCTGCTGGGGACGTGATCCTGAATGTGGAGTGGGAGTGTGGGCTCTGGATCAAGATTGTCTGGCTTGGAATTCTGGCTGTACTGCTCCTTGGCTGTGGGAGCTAGGATAGGTTTCTTCATCTCTCTGTACTTCAGTTTCCTCATCTGTAAGATTGGCAGGGGTTGGGGGGGCAGTAATAATGGCACCTACTTCAGGTTTTTGTGATGAATATGCATGTAAAACACTTAGAACAGTGCCTGGCATTTTGGGAGCACTTGGTAGATACTAACTGTAAAACATGAGTCTCAGCAAAATGTATGAGATCCAGAGCTCATACTATTTCTGATGAGAACTGTGGAGCCAAGATTCTGCAGGTTATTATTTTTTTCCGTGCTATCAGAGGTTACATGGCAGAAGGAAAGGTCTCACTTGATGGGTTAGAAGTCAGGGGGAAAGAACGGTTAAGGCTAAAGAGTCCTCATTTTCATCGTCTGGAAATATATCTAGTCATTCCATCCATGTATGTAATAGTTCATTTACTGAACACAGGTAGTTATTACATTCTTCCTAGAGATCCTGTGCTAGCAGCTAAGGGTACAGAAATGATAAGAAGGGTCCACATTGAAATCATTACATTTTAGAAAGGAAGACAGACCTGTAGAATTAACATGAATATAATGAGTTCCCAAGAATACCTGGGTTCAAATCCTGGCTCCAACTACCGAGGAGCTGAGTAATCTTAGGTTTATAACTTCTCTACACCTCAGACTTTTTTCTCTAAAATGTAAATAATACCCGGGTGCAGTGGTTTACACCTGTAATCCCAGCACTTTAGGAGGCTGAGGTGAGCAGATTGCTTAAGCTCAGGAGTTCAATACCAGCCTGGGCAATATGATAAAACCCTGTCGCTAAAAAAAAAAAAAAAAAAAAAAAAAAAAAAAATTACCCAGGTGTGGCAGTTCCAGCTACTCAGGAGGCTGAGGTAGCAGCATTGTTTAAGCCGGGGTGGCAGAGGTTGCAGTGAGTCAAGATCTCATCACTGCACTCCAGCCCTGGTAAGAGAGTAACACGCTGTCTCAAAAAAAAAAAAAATGCAAATAATAAGAACAACATCTATTTCATAAGGTTTTGATAAGGCATAAATGAGAAAATTTACATAAGATGCTTAATACAGAGCTTGATGCATAATATACAGTCAATTATAGCTTTAAAAGAATAGTAGTATAATAGATAAAAGAAAATGATATAAAGTGATAGAAAACATGACAGCTTTAAAAGAAACAGTGGTGTGAATAAAGTGCTATGGGGAGCAAAAGAGGGAGAAGGGATCCCACCTCGAAGTGGAGGAAAAGAAGCTGAGCAGCAAAGGCCACAGAGAGGAAGGAATATTGGAAGTGGTTTTAAAAATGATTAGGAGTTGACCAGGAGAGAAAGGAGGGGCATTCCAATGAGAGAAAATAGCAGACACAAAGGCACAGAGGAAAGAAATGAGATGGCAAGTTCAAATAAGGGTAATTAGTGAGGCAGCAAGGGAGAGAGGGAAGGGCACATCAGGCCAGGCCATAAGGAAGACATTGCTTGACAAAATACGAGGTTAGACTTGATCCTGCAGGACAACTTTTCCCAAGACCTGTTCTGTAAAGCACTCACCGTGGAAGATGTGAGGAGCCACTGCATGAACAAAGCCGGCACGCCAGTAAATTTGAGAAGCGCTGGGTTGAGCTAAGGTGAGCGCTTTACTCTCAGACTCCTTCACACCTTTAACATACTAAGGGGGCTCTCACCCTGAGAAGGAGAAGAGTATACAACATTTCCTGGAAAAGTTCGTCTTACAACCTTGATGGTGAGTTCGGAGAAATCCTGTCAAGCAAATGCTACTACAGGTAAGACAGGGAGGTTCCATGTTCAGAGCCCCCACTTCAGAGAGTCATTAAACACTGTGAAGAATGGCGGTTTGAAGGATGGATTGGGGGTGTCGAGACTGAAGTTAGGAGACCAGAATAGAGGCCAGTGCAGTGGTGCTTATGACAGATGCTGAGTGTCCAGGAAACTGCCAGAAGGAAGAGGGGAGGTGGCTTAGAGCAGCAGTTAATAGCAGGGACTGCAGCCATAACTTCTGGGCTTGAACCCAAACCCCAACTTTGCTCTCTACTGGTTAATGACCTTGGACAAATGGCTTCACCTCTCTATGCCTCAGTCTCCTCCTCTGTACAATGAGAGTAATGTGCTCATGGGAGACATTATTTATAAAGTGCTTAGAATAGTGCCTGATACATATTAACACTGCCAGAGCATTTGGTTAATTAAATGGAGAGGACAGGGTAGAATTCCCAGAGGGATTTTGTTGGAGCAAGTCAGAAAGGAGACTGTGTACTGTACAAAGCCTGTCTCTGCTCTCTTGTGTCATGCTGGTTTCTTTGATCTTTTGTATGATTCCCTTTCCCCCTACTCCTTCCTTGTTGACAGACTGGAGCAGTCAAATTGCTCAACAAAGAAGCAAACTGGGGCTTTATATGAGCATTTAACTTGTACGAATGCAAATAAAACAAAATAAAATAATTTTTAAAATAATAAGTACCTGTTACATTAAAATTATATATTAATATAAAATATGTATCATAAAATGACATATACATAAAAATGCAAGTGGTGTGGGCCATTAATTGTGCTCACCATTGCACTCAGGGAGCTATAACATTGATGTTGGGGGAGGGTGGGGATGGCGATCTCCTTTCCTGTATGCTGCCGAGAGAGGCAGCACCTGGACAAGCTGCAAAGCTTAAAGGTAAATATTTTTCTTAGGACATGTTGATCTGGCGCTTGATTGGAGAAATGGAGATCTGTTTCTGGGAGGCACACTGGCTGTGTTAGTGGAGGCACCTTTATAAAGACTTTCAAAGGTGATTCTGATTATGTGTTATTTTTATCTACTGCACTTAAGAACATCACTGCCATATAAGCTGCAATTCTCTTAGAAGGTAAGACTGAGATTATGACCTGGGTCTTCCTGACTCCAAAGTCCTTGCTTTTTCTGCCTTGTAGACCCTTATAGATAAGTGCTTGTGATTCATCAGCCCATTACTTTAACACCGCTTTATTCAAAGTCTGCAATATGCCAGGAACATTGCAAGATGCTGGGTATAAAGCAGAGAACAAGCCAGGCACAGTTCCTGTTATCATGAGGCTTCCTGCCTCTGAAGAAGGTGTTGCACAGAGATGAACTGATGCAGGCAGAATGGGGAGATAGACTCATTCACTCATATGGCACTTACTGCATTCTCTCATCCACTCAGTAAACCAGGACCTAACTTAAGGTCCTCGGTGTCATAGTCAAATCAAATTAAAACCTGGGCTAACTTTTGGAATGTGGCATCCCAGCAGTTTAGCCCAGTTATCCTCTACCCTGGCTGCCCATTAGTGTCATCTGGGAGTGTATATACTTGTTCCTGATAAATGTAATTTAAAAATCTCTGTTTAAGCTAACAACTAAGAGGCTTAGAGCTGATTCAAAGACTGAGAAGATGTTCTACCTCCACACACATCTGCCCAGAAACTAGACCAAAAAAAAAAAAAAAAAAAAAAGCCCTAGATTTTAGAGCTGGCGATGTGTATGGAATGGGACTTCGGCACACTAGCAATGGAAGTGAATTGTCAGAGCTGGAATTCTAGCTCTGCTACTTGCTAGCTATGTGGCCTTGGACATGTCATTTAACCTCCTAAGGCCTCAGTTTTCCATTAGGAGGATGAAATACATGAATAGATTTAAACCTCTTAAAAGAGAAAATAATATGTAACAAGTACTTAATACATGTCAGCCCTTATTGTTTTGCTCGAGATGAGAAGATCCCTCAGATCAACACAAAGCTTTGAGGAGTGGTCCTTAAACGCTTCTTATCTGGGCTTATGGTGTGTCCATTCTTCTGTGTTTCAGGTCTTCTGCTATTGTTTGGATCTCCTGTTGTTCTTGGTTTCTAAATTACCACATCGAGGACTCCCTCTAGGGAAGCCAAGTTCCTTGTAAGAAGTCTAACCACCCTGAGGCCATGAAGCTAGAAAGTGCACGTGAAGGGATGACACGGCAAGGTCCTGAGACTACACGAGGAGAGATTAGCCTGGCAGCTCCCAAACACTCCCACTCTCAGTCATTCTCTCAAAATGATACTCCAGGCATCAGGTAGAGCAAGATGAATCATCCCTGCCGAGCCTGGCCTCAACTGCAGATTCATGAGCAAGAGAAATTAGTAAGGTTGAGGATAGCTTGTTTTGATAGTTTGTTTTGTTTTGTAGCAATAGATAATGGAACAAGAATGCATAAACTCAGAACAGGAACAGCTTATTGGTGGAGTAGAGCCATATATCAAACAACACACGTATGTCATGAAAAAATGGAATGTATTCCATGAAGCTGGGTAAAGCTGGCCTCAGCAATTCAGCTGTCCACCTGTATGTTGCTGATCTAACTAGAGTTGAACCTCAATATTTCTTCCATTCCTGTAAAGATGCTTTTGTGTTTGCTAAAGCTAAAAACACATTCCGGAAGAGGGATGCTGAGTCTAACTGGGAGGCAGAGCTGATTCACAAAGCTGAGGCTAAAAAAGGAAATGATTCATATGTGAAGGATGTGAAATTCCATTCAACAAAACTTTATTGAGCAACTTTGATGTACAGCCTAGGTACCGGAGAGGCACAGGTGAAATCCCCATGGGTGCATGGGTGGAGGGGTGGGACCAATAATTCCCTTCCATTCTGTAGACAGCTATGCCAGTGGTCAAGTCTAGAGTTCAGTGGAGTGCAAGAGAGCAAATATTCAACTCTATCACAAGAGCCCAGGAAAGAATTCATGGAGGAGGTGGTGCTAACATTAAGTATTGAAGAATGAATAGGAATTTACCAGGAAGCCATAGGAGAGACAGCTACAGTACAGTGATTAAATACATGCAATCTTGGAATACCCAATTTCTGGCTCTATCACCATTGACTTCACAGACTAGACAAGTTATTTAAACTCTTTGAGCCTCAGTTTCAATTTTTATAATAATATTAGCAATTGTAACTTAGAGTTGTTCTGAGGGTCAAAACTTTAAAATATGTAAAACAAAAATAGAGTTTAGTACATTGCAAACATGCAGTTAACGTTGCCTCTTATAGAGAAAATAACATGTGCAAAGGTATTAGATCAAGAAACAGCATGGTGAATGAACAAATTGCTAGCAGTTCACAGTGACTAGCACAAGAAGTTGATGAGGACACAAGGGATGGAATAAGCTGGCAAGGAGTGAGAGAGGTCAACAGGGACCAGATTATGAAAAACCTTATATGCAATGTGTGAATTCTACCTTCCAGTAGCTATACTTCACCATGATGTATGCCTACAAGGAAATAACAGAGTCACTGTTTGGGCAGTGTGTTAGTCTGTTCTCACACAGCTATAAAGAACTTTCTGAGACTGGGTAATTTATGAAGAAAAGGCATTTAATTGATTTCCAGTTCTGCAGGCTATACAGGAAGCATGACTGGGATGCCTCAGGAAACTTACAATCATGGTGGAAGGACAAAGGGGAAGCAAGCACTTTTACATAGCAGAGCAGGAGAGAGCCAAGGGAGAGGTGCTACACACTTTCTTTTTCTTCCTTTTTTTTTTTTGAGTTGGAGTCTTCCTCTTGTTGCCCAGGCTGGAGTGCAATGGTGCAATATCGGCTTACTGCAACCTCTGACTCCTGAGTTCAATGATTCTCCTGCCTCAGCCCCCCAAGTAGCTGAGACTATTGGCACCTGTCACCATACCTGGCTAATTTTTTTTTTGTATTTTTAGTAGAGACGAGGTTTCACCATGTTGGCCAAGCTGGTCTCAAACTCCTGACCGTGTGTGATCTGCCTGCCTCAGCTTTACAAAGTGCTGGAATTACAGGCACAAGTCACTGTGCCCAGCCAGGTGCTACACACTTTCAAACAACCAGATCTCACGAGAATTCTATCATGAGACAGCACTAGGGGTATGGTGCTAAACCCTAAGAAACTGTCCCCACGATCAAATCACCTCCCACCAGGCCCCACTCCAACACTCAGGATCACGATTCAGCGTGAGATTTCTGTGGGGACACAGAGCCAAACGAGATCAGGCAGTATATTTTTTCAAAGTATTTTTGATATCTCAAATTCCTACTGTTTTACTAATGCACATTAGCAAACATAAAGATAAACAAACTCTTTTTGACACACAAGGTTCTCTGTCTTCAGGGCATTGGTGATCTGCCACTTCAGAGAAAGGAGAGAAGAGATCTCACTATGAAGCATATTCAAACTTTGGCAGGATTGAGATTTTAAAAAGCAGGGCATATGAGGAGCTGGGTGTTACACTAAAAGACTAAGAACACTGTATTGGGAAATAGGAAGTCACTGAAAAGTTGCAATCAGATGAGAATAAGGATTAACCTTACATTTCAGAAGCATGACTTTTGTGGCAGTTTGAAGGGAGCATAGGAATGGAAGAAGATGCTTGTCAGTGCTGGAAACAAAGAGATGAATAGATGTTACAATGGCCCAGGCTAGGGATTATTTGGGCCTTAGTTAAAAAAGTGGTAATGTAGATGGAAAGGAGGGGACACAGCCTTGATGGCAGAATAGGTGGATAAAGTAGATAAGAAAAGTTTCCAAGTAGCTGAATACTCTTGGATTCTTCAGTCCCTGGCAGGGCCCTTTATTCCTCACTGCAAGTGTCTCTCTGTCTTGTCTCTCTGACCACACTGAACAGATTCATTCTTTGAACTCGGATTTCTTGAGTGAGTACCTACAATGTGACAGGCCTTGTGTGAGGCAATAAAAGTGAAGATTGTGATTATTCTTTCCAAGGATCATCTTATTGAATACAGTCAAAAGACCACAAATAATCTTGACCCATGAATTTGTGGGTTTTTTTTTTTCAGCTGAAAGCCAGAACCACAGGAAGGTCATTTCTTAAAACCCATAATCAGGCGGATTTCCCCTAGCTGGTTTTGCAACCAGGTGCACATCTCATTTCCGAATCCTGCCTGACTTGAGAACACTGCCTTTGCTGTAAAGCAGAGACATGAGTTGGGAGGAGGGCGGCCAAAACCATTTTGTCTTCACACCCAAATCCCTGGGGATTAGACCCATCATCATATTATGACTTGGAGGCTTCTGACAGGAAAAGCCAAGACATAAATCTCCTCCATTGTAAAACCATGAGAGAATTAAGCCAGCCTATTTTTGAGAACCTCATTCACAAAATCTCTCTGATCTCCAGGAGCTTCACTCAGCATCTTGATGCCTGTGGTTCCCCACCTATAAAACCACGGGTACAGCCTGCTGGCTCTGGGCTCTTCTCCCCAGGGGAGGAGAAAGATGCCTCCACCATCTCCAGTGCTGAGCTCATTAGGAGAGAGTGCTTCTTGGATATGTCTTCTGGTGAAATACGTGTTTCAAAATTTTTACTGTTACAAAGATGAAGATGATGATGTAATTAAACATCACGTCTTTTGTCTAAACAGGCCAAAGGTTAAAAGGAGGTTGGATAGAAAGTGCACAAGGAAAACACAGCAATGATGTTGAGTGTCTCTTCATGAAAAGAGGAGGCTTGGGGTCTGAGTTCCTGGCAGGGTCTTGGGAATCCAAGCTAGGCAAGAATTTAGGATGAGAGAGATGGATCCAGGGGAAACATCATTTGCTTGCTGCCTCTTCTACTTCTTTGAACTGAATGGCCATCTAAGGAGAGATGTCTTGGGGACAAACCAAAATCAGTGCTACCAGACTGTCCTAACCATGGGTCATTTGGGTAGGAATATACAGAGTGAGAGCCTCTACATGCTGACCCCGGGATGCAGACTAGGAGACTGGTTAGGAGTAAGAGAATTTGAAGAGAGAATGGGAAGCTCAGATATATTTTCTGACCTATATTTTCTGAACATGGTGACAAAGCCTTGGATCATGTCTAGTAAAGCAGATACAGAAGTACTGACTTGATTTGCAAAGATACCAGGATTTAATTCTAGATACCCCACCTGGCTGGGTAATCGAGGAACTGGAGATCAAGATTTATCTTCCCATTTTACAGATCAGAAAACTGAGGCTCAAGAAGGTGAAACAAATCACCCAAGTTCACAAGTCTAGTGAATAACAGAGCCAGGATTAAATTGAGGATGTCGTGATTCTAAGTATCATGCCCTTTCCATTATACCAAATGTTTTACAAATGTCTGAAGAGAAAGGAGAATGGTGAGCTTCCAGATTAAAAGACAAATGTGAACCTACTGAACAAACCAGAGTGACAGTAAATGGGAATGGGTTAGAGCCAGGCATGCAGTGAAGATGTAGAGGAGAAATACAGAAAGTCATACAGGTGTAGGAGGTTGGGTAAGGAGCTGGATTCAGAGGCAGGGTCCACCTCAGAGAGAAGTCACAGGACCACCAGGTGGGCTTGCCTGTCAGCCAGGGAATTCAGGTTGTTCTCTGAAAGGTACTTATCACCTTGGCTTCTGAAGGGAAATATACAAGAATGGCTGTGTAACTTGAGGATCTCAGTGCAAAATGAAAATATAGGCTCCTTGTACAAGAAGCAGGAAAAAAAGCATTGTTAAATGTATTAAACTGCCTGGGTATGGTGGCTCACACTTATAATCCCAGCACTTTGGGAGGCCAACGCAGGCTAATTTCTTGAGCCCAGGAGTATGAGACCAGCCTGGGCAACAAGGCAAACCCATCCCTACGAAAAAATACAAAAATTAGCTGGGTGTGGTGGCATGTGCCTGTAATCCCAGATACTCAGGAGGCTGAGGCAGGAGGATCACTGAAGCCTGGGAGGCAGAGGTTGCAGTGAGCCAAGATCGAACCACTGCACTTTAGCCTGGGTGAAAGAGAGAAACTCTATTAAAAAAAAAAATCACACAATGTACTATGAGTCTTTTTTTCTGTCTTTTGTTCCCCATCTCAATCTGTCATGGGATTTTTTATTTGCTATTTAATGTTGTGTTCTTCCAAGCATGGAAATTCCCACCAGGTGAGTACAGACACTCACAGGCACCTCGCTATCCATGCACCCTATGTCTTTTCTCTGTCACAAAGCCTAGTAGGTTATTATTATGCTTCCTAGTGAGCTGTATTGGGACTTCAGGATTTATGGTGGGAGTGGGTGTGAAGGTGTCTCCTGTAACCTTGCTGTGTCTCGGAATGGACTGATTTTTCTCTACTTTCCAATGCTATTGGGAAGCATTGAATATCCCCACATACACAGGCATGTTTGCTAATGCTCTTTCAAAGGTATTAGAGGATTAATGTCACTGGCTGAGAAATCTTAATTGGTCTTAAATAGCATATTTCAGAGTTTGGAGAGGATTTTGTTAATGATTTCATTCTAAAGGTAGAGTTCACTATTACTTAACCTTTGCTGTAAAGGTAATCGCTCAGCCCAAACAATTCTTCTAAGAGGGTGAATTTATGTATACCATTTCCAAAGAGACTACCAATAAAAGAGAGATTTTCTTTATACTGCTATGCCCCATATTTTTTTTCTCAGATGTCATCCTTCTTCCCTCCATGGGAATGTTGTCACAGGAAATCAACTCATTGGGTTTCTCATTTGACATCTGAAATGTTTTTTTTTATCTTTATATTATTTCTCTTGAACAAGAAACACCTTTTTGAAAAGTTCTATTTATGCCATGAAATATAAGTGTAACCTTTTAGTTCCTTTTGGGAAAAAAAAAATACTTCAAGCAGGCATAACTTCAGCAGTATCAGCCTTAAAGACTTGAGAAAGCTGCAGTTCAGAAAGGCGTGCTCTCCAAATCTTCCCTTGCAATAGGGTAATAATAGAAACACTACTCTTAAACTCTCAAAATCTAAATAATATGGTACCCAAATTCTTGACACAAATAAACAAGCAAAGATTTTTTTTATCTCTTGATAAATTCATTTGAAAGTTTGCCATTCAAGCAAACTTCTTGCCCATCTCTCCCCCAAACCCAGCCCCCCAACTCTCTCTTTTCAATTTTTAAAATTTAAGCTAAGATCCACAGCATGGAGGCAAGGTTTTTTTGCTTGTTTGTTTGAGAGAGGAGCTCCTTCTGTCTGGGCTGGACTGGAGTGGCATAATCATGGTCACTGCAGCCTCAACCTCTTGAGATCAAGTGAGCCTCCTGCCTCAGCCTCCCAAGTTGCTAGGACTATAGGTGCATGCCACCATACCTGGATAATTTTTTAAATGTTATGGAGAGAAGGAGTCTCACTATGTTTCCAAGGCTGGTCTCAAATTCCTGAACTCAAGTGATCCTCTCACCTTGGCTTCCCAAATTGCTGGGATTATAGGTGTGAGCCACCATGACTGTTCTGAAATAGCTTTTTGACCAATAATTATTTGAGACTCTTGTGATATCTCAGTCAGGGATATGGTCTCTATAAATTTATTATATACAAATACATTTTGGGTTGTATAAATGTTATGAACTGAATTGTGTCTCCTCAAAATTCATATGTTGAAGTCCTTACCCTAGTACCTCAAAATGTGACTGTATTTGGAGATAAGGCCTTTATAGATATAATTAGGATAAAATAAGGTCATTAGGGTGGGCCTTAATCCCGTATGCCTGTTGTCCTTATAAGAAGAAGTGATTAGGACACAGATACACACACAGGAAGAATATAAAACAATTCTTGCAATCCAAAAAGTTCTTTTATGTCTCTTTGCAGTCAACCCATACTCCCTGTTTATAGGCAAAAACTGACCTGTTTTCTGTTACAAGAGATTAATTTTGCCAGTTCTAAAGTTGCATATGAGTAGCATCATACAATATACACTCCTTTGTGCCAAATTTCTCTTGCTCAACATAATTTTTAAATTTTTTATCTTTTGTAGAGATGGGGTTTCACCATGTTGCCAAGGCTGGTCTTGAACTCCTGGGTTGCCCAGGCTGGTCTTGAACACCTGGGCTCAAGTGATCCACCTGCCTTGGCTTCTGAAAGTGCTGGGATTACAGGTGTGAGCCACTGTGCCTGGCCAGCATAATGTTTTCTGAGAGTAATCCATGTTATGCATATATGGTTTGTTCCTTTTTTATTACTGAATTGCATTCCATTATTTAAATAACCACAATTTGTTTATTCATTTACCTGTTGATGGACATTTAGTTTATTTACAGGTTTCATCTATAAGTAAAGCCGCTATGATCATTAGTGTAAAAGTCTTTGTATGGATATCTGTTTTTACTTCTCTTGAGTATCTAGGAGTAGAATTGCTCCTAGATTATATGGTAAGTGTATTTCTTAATTTGTTAAAAAAGAAAAAAGAAAAAAACCTACCAAACTTTTTTCAAAGTATTTTACTTATCCACGAATTGTTATGTTCTTAAATCACGAACTTACCAGTTTACTTTCATTATAACAATAATGAATGATAGTTGGTCTACATCCTTGCTAACCCTTATATTATGGGTTTTTAAACATTTTACCCATTCAGATGGGTTTATAGTAGTCTCTCACTGTGGTTTGAATTTCAGTGTTCCCTGATGACTAATGATGTTGAACATCTCTTCATGTGCTTACTAACTATCTGTGAATATTCTTTGGATAAATGTCTGGTCAAATATTTTGCTCACTTTTAATTGGGTTACTTATCATTGAGTTATCAATATTCTTTATATATTCTGAATATAAGACTCTTGTCTGATATATGTATCAACTTTTTTTTTCTCAGCTATGTCTTCCCTTTTCCTCTTGCTGATTTTGGATTTTTGGTTGAGCAGAAGGTTTTACTTTTAATAATATCCATATTTATTAATTTTTCCATTCAAAATCATTGTTTTTGCATTCTTTGAAATTTCAAAGTTGAAAACATTTTCTCCTATGTTTTCTTCTAAAAGTTTCATAGTTTCAGTTTTTACATTTAGATCTATGATGATTTTGAAGTTATTTTTTGTGTTTGGTGTGAGGTAAAGGCTCTTTCACCATTGGTTTCTCTTGACATATGTGTGTGGCTATTCAATTGTTTCAGCATCATTAGTCATAAAGACTTTTCCCACTGAAAAGTCCCTTGGCACCTTTGTCAACAATGTAGTCACCATATTTGTGTTGTTTTATTTCTGAATTCTATTGTTACATTGTTCTATATGTCTATCCTTATGTCAGTACCACACTGTCTTGATTACTGTTGCTTTACAGTAATTAAGTAAGACGTCAGGTCCAATTTTGCTCTTTTGTTTCAAAATTGCTTTTGCTATCCTAGCTCTTTTACATTTTCATATGCATTTCAATATCAGCTTATGCATTTCCCAAAAACTTGCTAGGATTTTGATTAGAATTATGTTAAATCTATGATTTAATTTGGGGAGAATGAGCATTTTAATAATAATGAATTATTCAAATGCATAAACACGTGCTTTTTCTCCAATTATTTAAGTCTTTAATTTCTCAGCAATGTGTTTTTGTTTTCATTGTACACATCTTCTATATATTTTGTTAAATTTATCCAGAAGCATTTAATATTTGTTGATACTGTTATAGATATCATCTAAAATCTGTATTGCCCAATATTTTTTGTTAGTATATAGAATTATAGTTGAATTTCATATATTGACATTATTTTATATAGACCTTGTTAAAATCCTCATTAAGTAGTTCTGTTGTAGATTTTTAAGATTTTCTATGCACACAATCATGTTGTCTGTGAATAAAGGCAATTTTGTTTTACTACTTTTTCCCCCAATCTGTGTCCATTTTATTTCTTTTTCTTTTCTTATTTAACAGGCTAAGGCTTCCAGTACAGTGTTGAACAGTAATGGTGAGAACAACCTTGCTTCACTCCTGCTGTGAATGTGAAATAATTTACTATTTCAATATTAATTTTGATGTTAGCCTAATATTTTTTATTTATTCAAATAGGTGTTGTTATTCAAATAGGTGATATTGTTGAATGCTTTTTTAAAACATCTATTGAGATAATAAAATGGCTTCTTTCCTTTAGTTTGCTAATGTGTTGACTAAATTTGATTGATTTTCAAATGTTAAACCAAATCTGAATTTTTTTAGATAAACCCAGCTTCTGTTGGTAATTCCAGACTAGCCTTGTGCTGCCCCAACAGAGGTACCAACAACAGATAAGTGGAGTCTCTTCCTCAGAAGTCTGAGGACCAGCTCTGCAGGGCCTTTCCTCTGAGACCCTGTTGTCTGCAGCTCAGAAGGTCTGAGGATCAACTACGCATTGTCAATTTTCTGAGCAACGAGTTTCTGCTTATTTCACTTCTTTGTTTTCTCTTTCCAGCCCTAGGGCCCATCATGCTTTTATAAAATCATGGCTTCTCATAGATGGAGATACTTTAGAAATTATTTAGGGTAACTTTCCTGCCAATGCATAAATCCTTGCTATAATATCTCTGTTAAATTGTCATCCATTCTTAGCTTGAGACCACTTGAAACAAGAAACCCAGTACATTCTGCTTTCTCAAATAAAAAGAAGTTAAGAAAGTGAATCAGATTAAGAGGAGGTGCTGTTACAGTTAGAGATTTAGTTTTCCTGAGCAGTGCTAAAGATCATTATTTATAGGTGAATTTGTTTCAGTGGTTTGCTTTCTTTTATCTTTTCTTTTCTTTTCTTTTTTTTTTACACTGGGTTCTGCAAACTCCTATGGATATATTCTCAGGATTCCATGAGTTCTGTATGGAAATTAGAAACAATGTTTATTTCTATAGCATTCTTAAGTAAAAGTAATATGACATATTCTAGATGATTTCCATGATCATGGAGTACTTATAACAATACTACCGCATATTTTTAAGTACATATTTTAAATGTTCATGTTCACTCTGTGTTTATGTTGCAGGCTATTTGAGAGAATATTATATGCTAAGAAAAAGAATGTAGAATTTAGTTCACCTGGTTTGGAATTCCAAGTCAGCAATTTACTATACATGTGACTTTGGACAAATTACTTTGTCTTTCTATGCCTCCATTTCCTCATCTGTAAAATAAAGAAATTAAAGTATCTTATTTATAGAACTTGCAAGGATAAAAGTATCTTATTTATAGAACTTGCAAGGATAAAATAAATTAATACATTGAAGCAATTCTTGGCTCATAATAAGTACTATACAAATGTTTGGTAGTGTTATTAAATAGAACTAATTTAATTATAGCCAGCTAGTAACAAAGGTATGCAGACTTAATATGTACTTTAATCATTATGTACCATGTGAAGGCTAAACACTACCATAGCACATCATACAAAGGATTAATAGTACTCGTAGTAGAAAAAAAGTGGTGAGAGAATGCACTAATTACATGGCACATAGTACTGTAAGCATACACTACAAGATAAATGGTGGCCATTTAGTTTCAGCAAAATAACTTAATTTGTCATATTAATGTTAGTGTTGATTTATATTTTACTACTTTTATAGTTTGCTTATATTTAAACAAATTGGTTTTCTATTTATACATCATTGAGAAATAGAAGCATATGGAGTTTATGTTTAGTTTCATGTTGTACTTATTTAAATAACATGCTACCAAAAGCAATTTGTCAACACTGGAAGTTCATGAGATAAATTTTCCTTTAAAATAGGTCCATACATTATTCAAATTTGAGCTATATGATATATATAGCTCATTTCTTTTCCTAATAAAGCACGATCTCTAGTGATAATTCTAAATAAGCAAGACACAAAACAGGCCACTTATACCAAAGGCCAGTATATTAGTCTGCTCTCGCACTGCCATGAAGAAATACCTGAGACTGAGTAATTTATAAAGAGAAAATGTTTAATTGGCTCACAGTTCCACTGGCTGTACAGGAAGTGTGATGCTGGCATCTGCTTGGCTTCTGGGGAGGTCTCAGGAAACTTACAATCATGGTGGAAGGCAAAGGGAAGCCAGCACTTCACATGGCTGGAATAGGAGGAAGAGAGCGAGGGAGGAGTTGCCATACACTTTTAAATAACGAGATCTTACTCATTATTGCAATGATAGCACCAAGGGGCAATGGTGTTAAACCATGAGAAACCACCTGCTGATCCAATCACCCCCACCAGGGCCCATCTCCAGCTTGGGGATTACATTTCAACATGAGATTTGGGTGGAGACATAAATCCAAACCATCAGGGAGGCTCAGCCACCATTTTTAAAATTCAAATTATGAAACTGGGTGAAGGTACATTTTGAAGAGTCTAAGTATCTAGGATAAAAGAAAAGTGAAGAGGGAGATGTAGATGAGGCAATGCAGAACCAACAAATGTTGAAATGCTTTTAAGTGCCAAGCACTACCTTCATAAGAATTCTGCAACTTTCGGATGAGCAAAATGTGGTTCAGGGAAGTTAATAACTCTGCTAAGAAATTAGCAGACCCGGATCCCCCACCATGCTGCCTGGCTCCAAAGCTAATCATTTTGTACATGCCTTTATTTCTGAAAGCCACAGGTGACCTCTGAGATGAAGATCTATGATTGGAACTCCTGCCCAGAAATTCCAGAATGGAAATCTTTTTGGACTAAGAAGACCAGAAAGGTCCTTCTGAGCATTCCTCAGCTTCCAATGCAAAGAGGGAAGAGGCCTGCCAGCTGGATTACTATTATGATTAATTTGATATCAACTCAGCTGGGCCATTGGTTCCCCAGATAGCTGGCTAAACATTATTTGTGGGTGTGTCTGTGAGGTGTTTCCAGAAGAGATTAACATTTGAAGAGGTGAACTGGGTAGATCAGATTACCCTCCCCAATGTGAGTGGCCATCTGTCATTCAATCCACCGAGGGACTGGATAGGATAAAAAGATGGAGGAAGGTTGAATTAACTTTGACTGCTTGAGCAAGGACATCCATCTTCTCCTGCCCTCTATACTCCTGGTTCTCAGGCCTTCACATTCAGTCTGGAATCTACACCATTGGCTCTGTGGCTCTCAGGCCTTTGAACAAAATCATTGGCTGCCCTGGCTTTCCAGCTTGCACACAGCAGATCATAAAACTTCTGTCTCCATTATCACATGAGCCAATACCTTATAATAAATAAATATACAAATCTCTCTCTCTACATAGATAGATATTTATATATCTATATCTATATATATTTCTATATATATGCATATGTAAAATTGGTACTGTGTCTCTGGAGAACCCTGACTAATATAGTTACCTTCTGGCAAAAGCAGCCAGAGAGGGCTGGCTCTCAGTATCTTGACAGCTCCAAATGCAGCTTTAAGCTGGAAGAGCAGTTCTACCAGAAGCTTCCTTCTTTTCTTAACCCAATTATGTTAAGGAAGAACCACTGGCCATTTATTTTCACAAGTGGGTTCATGACCTCAAATAATTATAGATCTAAATATGCCTGGGAAACATAGTCTTTCCCTTCCTCGGTTTACATATCATTTTCTGCTAAAGAAGTAGAGGTGCCCATGTCTTACTGCTGGGAGAATCCTTTTATCCCAGAATACAGAGGATGTTAGAAAGAAAGTACAGTGCCTCCTTCTCCCTCCACCCAAGGTGTCACATTTTTCTTATTCTTCTCTACCAGAAAGCTACATGCTAAACTTTTCATCCTCAAATGTTCACATGGTAAGTTGGAGTCAGGACACTCCCAGGCCCTCACTTTTCAAAAAGTCCAGTTCCCAAATACAGAGTCCACTTTTACAAAATACTTTCTAGTCTCTTTTCCTTTGCTGCTGCAGCATTCCCTAGGGCCTCTCAGAGACACTTGAGAGCCTGGTTCCTCCAAGTCTGGGCTCTTCCAGTCTTCCTCTACTATGCAGGGTAAGGGGCACTAAAATTTCTACCAGTGGCTTCACCCCATTGTTAAGGTTAGATATGGTTTTTCTGGAGAACAGCTAATATAAATATTTTAACAATATTGATAGTTTAGGCAAGTTTCCTTCAGTTTTGCAATTCATTTTAGTTATCATCATGTAAATTTTTAGAACTGTCAAATTTACATAAAACTTAATCAAGTTGTTAAATTTGGAAGGTTTTTATACAGATCAGCTCCTGGCTCTATGGATTCTAAATCTTGTTTCTCCACCACTCCCCACATACTGCTGATGCTGAGTGCTACAGGAAACATTTATGTCACGATATGGCCTCAGGCCCTATGCCTTCATTTTACCACACCATATGAGTCAGTACAGAAGGCAGTAGGGTTATTCCTGGAAGCTATCTCTAGACCAGGATAGTTAACTGTAACTCAGCCGTGTAGGTAAGTGACTGCAAACCACATGAAGATCCACTATCAATCTCAAGTTCATTGTGCCCCCAGTTCAATTTGCTCTTATGGTCCGTGGAAGGCCTAAAGCTGTATCAGTTGCCAGTAATACCTGACATGCAGCAAAGTGTGGGAACAGAAACTTTGGACGGGGACAGAGTGGTCTTGACAGAGTGCAGATGAGTGTAAAATATTGCAAATTAACAAGGCGTATGACTACATAAACACATTCCTAGAGCTCTCCCCAGAGACTTGGAAGGGACTAAAGCAAACGAGCCTGAAGCTTAAGCTCCATTAGTTTCACTCATCTGTCTCTGCCTTGCATTTAGGGTATATAAACTTCTTACCCTACATGGTCCATTTTTTTTGTAAGTGTTCATTGTATCTTTAAAGTTGCCAAAATATTTATTTTATTTTATTTTTTACCAGTTGGCTTTCCTAGATTTCTGAAATAGATCATTAGGAATTTAATTTTCATTAAAATGATTAATCCCTGCTATTTACCCTCATGCTTATTATAGAGAATTGCCTGTGGGAGAAGCAGCCATTTGAAGGGTCTTGTACTTCTGATTTTCAATCTGGGACTTAAATTTGAAATTAAAGTTTGTTACCTCTGACCATGGCATCTTAATATCCATGGTACATCATTTATAGTCAGTTAATAATTCAGGTTCATGCACCTCTGTTTTAACTCCTTAGGAGGATAACTGCCCATTTCTTTGAAGTTCTCCTTATGACCCTCTGAAGTAAATTCCATGTAAAACAAGTACAGTGCTTCTATTTGAGGTCTAGTGATCACAATGGAGTCTCCAAATTTAGTGAAAATCTGGTCAGCTGTTTTCATGCGATGTAATTACAAATAGACCAAAAATGCACTTTCATTTGTACAATTTTATGCCTTGTATCATTCCCTAAAGGATTTGAGGCAGTTTATGATTATACATATTTTTTGTTTCCTTTTACAAATAAAAAAATAGACAATGAAAAGTATAACTCAGAGAAAAACAAAAGTTGATGTAGAATGGCTGAAAGAGAAAGATCATACATAAAAAAATGCAAAAAGGCAGTCATGATCGTTACCAGAAAGGGGTTGTGATCCAGACCCCAAGAGAGGGTTCCTAGATCTCACACAAGAAAGAATTTGAGGTGAATTATAAAGTGAAGGCAAGTTTATCAGGGAAGTAAAAAAAAAAATAAAAGAATGGCTATTTCATGGGCAGAGCAGCCCTCTGGGCTGCTGATTGCCCATTTTTATGGTTATTTATTGACTGTATGCTAAACAAGGGGTGGATTATTCATGTCTCTCCTTTTTAGATCATAGAGGGTAACTCCCTGATGTTGCCATGGCATTTGTAAACTGTTATGGCACTGGTGCGTGTGTAGCAGTGAGGATGACCAGAGGTCACTCTCAATGCCATTTTGCTTTTGGTGGGTTTTAGCCAGCTTCTTAACTGCCACCTGTTTTAACAGCAAGGTCTTAATAACCTGTCTCTTGTGCCAAACTCCTATCTCATCCTGTGACTTAGAAGGCCTAACCATCGGGCGATGAGGGATCCAAGATGGCCAAATAGGAAGAGCTCTGGAGTGCAGTCCCCAGAGAGAACAACACAGAGGGTGAGTGATCACTGCATTTGCAAATGAGCTATTACTGCCCACAGTCCAGGAGACTCCTGGGCTGAAAAGTGTCATGAGTTTCCAGCAGGGCTGTTTCAGCTAGCGCAGCGGGTCTCCGCACAAAATCTCACACAAATCTGGGTGGCTGTTTCATTTGGTGCCTGGAACACCTGGGTGACAGAGTCGCCCATTCAACTGAAAAAAGAGGAGCTTAAATAGGGAGCCAGGTGATCTGGCTTGGTGGGTCCCATCCCCACAAAGACCAGAAATCTGAAATGCTCTGGATTGAGAGTTTTGCAGCAAGCTCAGCTGGATCCAGGATGGTCCAGCTCAGTGTGGGGAAGGGCTTCCGCCATTACCAAGGCAGTCCACAGTTACTGAGGCAGATCGTCATTACCGAGACAGTTCTTACTATACCTCTATAATCAAAACCGCAAGGAAGTTCACACAGCAGCTGGGCAGAGCCCACGGCAGCTCAACAATGCCTCTGCTGGCAGACTGTGACTAGGCTACCTCCTTCCTGGGCAGGGCATCTCTGAAAAAAGGCAGCAACAGGTCAGGAACTTATAGATAAAGCCCGACCTTCCCAGGAGAGAGCACCTGGGAAAAAAAGGCAGTTATGAGTTCTACTGCAGCAGACTTAAATGTACCTGCCCAGCAGCTCTGAATGGAACAATGGAGCTCACAGCTCAGCACTAGAATTCCTGTAAGGCACAGACTGTCTCCTCAAGCAGCTCACTGACCTCCGTATATCCACAAAGACACCCCATAAAAAAGAGCTCATGCTGACATCTGGCAGGTATCCTTCTGGGACAAAGATAACAGAAGAAGAAACTTGCAGAAACCCTTACAATTCTGCAGCCATCACAGGTGATTACCAGGCAAGTAGGGTCTAGAGTGGACCTGCAGCAGTCCTGCAGCAGTGGGGCCTGACTGTTAGACGGAAAACGAAGAAACAGAAAGAAATAACTTCATCATCAACAAAAAGGACATCCACTCAGAGACCCCATCCAAAAGTCACCAACTATAAAGACCACAGGTAGATAAATCCACAAAGATGGGAAGAAACCAGTGCAAAAAGGATTAAAACACCAAAACCAGAACATCTCCCCTCCTACAAGGGATCACAACTCCTTAACAGCAAGGGAACAAGGCTGGATAGAGAATCAGTCTGATGAATTGACAGAAAGGGGCTTCAGAAGGTGGGTAATAACAAACTTCTCTGAGCTAAAAGAACATGTTCTAACCCAATGCCAAGAAACTATGACCTTGAAAAAAGGTTTGATGAAATGCTAATGAAAATAAACAGCTTAGAGAAGACTATAAATGACCTAAAGAAGCTGAAAAACACAACACAAGAACTTTGCAAAGCATACACAAGTTTCAATAGCTGAATCGAACAAGCAGAAGAAAGGATATCAGAGATTGAAGATCAACTCAATGAAATAAAACAAGAAGGCAAGATTAGAGAAAAAAGAGTGAAAAGAAATGAACAAAGCCTCCAAGAAATATGGGATTATGTGAAAAGACCTAATCTATGTTTGATAGGTGTACCTGAATGTGATGGAGAGAATGAATCCAAGCTGGAAAACAGTCTTCAGGACATTATCCAGGATAACCTCCCCAATCTAAAAAGGCAGGCCAATATTCAAGTCAAGGAAATACAGAGAACACCACAAAGATATTCCTCAAGAAGAGCAACCCCAAGGCACATAATCATCAGATTCACCAGGGTTGAAATGAAGGAAAAAATGTTATGGGCAGCCAGAGAGAAAGGTTGGGTTACCCACAAAGGGAAGCCCATCAGACTCACAATGGATCTCTCAGGAGAAACCCTGCAAGCCAGAAGAGAGTGGGGACCAATATTCACATCCTTAAAGAAAAGAACTTTCAACCTAGAATTTCATATCCAACCAAACTAAGCTTCATAAGTGAAGGAGAAATAAAATCCTTTATGAACAAGCAATTACTGAGAGATTTCATCAGCACCAGGCCTGTCTTACAAGAGCTCCTGAAAGAAGCACTAAACATAGAAAGGAACAACCAGTACCAACCACTCCAAAAATGTACCAAATGGTAAAGAGCATCAACAAAATGAAGTAACTGTGTCAACAAATGGGAAAAACATCCAGCTAGCATCAAAATGGCAGGATCAAATTCACACATAACAATATTAACCTTAAATGTAAACGGACTAAATTCCCCAATCAAAAGACACAGACTGGTAAATTGGATAAAAAGTCAAAACCCATCAGTGTGCTGTATCAGGAAACCCATCTCACATGCAAGGACACACATAGGCTCAAAATAAAGAGATAGAGGAAGATTTACACCACGGAGTACTATGCAGCCACAACAAACAATGAGTTTGTGTCCTTTGTAGGGACATGGGTGAATCTGGAAACCATCATTTTCAGTAAACTGACACAAGAACAGAAAATAAAACACCACATGTTCTCACTCATAGGCAGGTATTGAAAAATGAGAACACATGGACACAGGGAGGGGAGCATTACACACTGGGGTCTGTGGCAGGGAATAGGGAAGGGATAGCGGGGGGTAGGGAGGTTGTGGAGGGATAATATGGGGACAAATACCAGATATAGGTGATAGGGGGATGGAGGCAGCAAATCACATTGCCATGTATGTGTCTATGCAACAGTCCTGCATGTTTTGCATATGTACCCCAGAACCTAAAGTGCAATTATATATATATATATATAAAAGAATTCCTAACCATTTGGGAATGCACCTCAGTAGATCTTAGCCTTATTTTACTCAGCTCTTATTCAAGATGGAGGTGCTCTGGTTTAAACACCTCTGATATCTCCCCTCTTCCTTTTATAGGAGAACCCCCTTAATCCTAAGGGTTTCAGAGGGACAAAGTTCTATCTTCTGTAACTTCTTCATGCTGAATAAGGGCAATGATATCCCTACCTAACTATTAGGGTCTCTTGTATTCAGGGTAGAGAGCATCTCAGTCAGAAAACATCAGTATGGTGAGGGCCATTCATAACTAAGTTCCAACAAAAGGTAATATCTGGAAGAGTAATAAGTATTTAACTTAAGAAAACATTTCATAAGTATATTCTGCATTCCTACACAAAATGTGCAACCACAATATATTGTACAACAGTAAAGCAAAATAAGTAAAATTATCCCAAGTGAACAAAATTAGAAGGTCTTCCATGAACTGGGCAACTGTTGGAACCAAGTTGATACAGGGTCACTAGCTTATTCCAATATGAGCCCAGAATTAGAATATTGGTTTAGATTTGTACATCACCCAACCCTCTTGTTACTTCTGCGGAGCAGCCAGAGATTACTGGTTGTTTCACAAAAATAAGCAGGGATAGTCTAAATTGCAGAGAATAACTAAAAAACCACTGAGACTGGAATCTAACAACAGGCGTACCATAGTTTTTGGAACATAATTTTCTCTCTTTAGTCTTCCATTTTTATTAAAGACAAATCATGGTAAGACCAATTTGTTTTATTATACTGGACCTGATTATTTGTATAAAGCACAGTAAGAATAATTATTTGCCACACAGGCTTATTTTAATTGGTTTTGATTGAACTTTGTTCCATAAAGAATCTCAGATAAGACTTTTTTAAAAAGTGAAGCCCAGCCATGGGTTTGCACCCTCAAATAACTATACAAGTTGGGTAAATTCCTCTCCTCTTGGGTAAATTAAAGATAATTTGTGGCTCCTGGGCCCGTTAGAAAGTGACATTCTTTACTTACCAGACCCGGAACACTGCACAGGGATTGTGTAGACAAGGTATGAGTTCTGTCTTCCCAAGGGGCTTTTATTGGCTCTACAAGTCAAGTTTGATTCCTTAAAGGGAAGCACTCCATTCCAGTCAAAGCCTTGGTGCAATAATCACCTTCTCCAATTGTGTCCTGTTACAAATGAAAACAGATTCTTATTGTACTTATGTGAGTAACTATATTTCCATAAGTTAAGAATACTCACAACTAGTTTTGAAATTCTGGAGAAATCAGGTAGAGAGAAATACAAATGCTCCAAATTTTGTTTACAGGAGTATACTTTATTCAATTGCTACAAGCTGTAAATAACTAAAAATAAAAGTTTTCTTGACTCTGAAAAACAAAGGATCAGCAATATTTTAAGCAAAAAGTTAAAAAGATTTTACATAACAATTGTTAACTATTAATAGTATATGCTAAATCATATTAGAATTATAGGAATTTCTTATAATTTTGGAACACATACCAATAACACATTTATACAAATAAAGCCTAGCCAAACACCATTTTATATTTGATAGTGCTCCCTGTATGACTTTTACACCAAATAAGCCAAATGTTATTTTTACGTTAGTATACTATTAATGTTAAACCCTAGGCTTAATAAAACCTCATAGACATATCTACCCAATTTTAATGTTCTTCTTCATAAGCCTTTTATAATTTGTTACAAGTTTTTGTTAAAGAGATCAGTGCTAAAAATCTGTTTTACTTTTATTCCAATTTTCAATTAATGGAATAACTGAATAATACCCCTTTAACTTTAGCCAATATATCCACAGACAGAATTTCTTTTACAATTAATTTTTTACAAACCTTCTACAACTTGCTTAAACCTTCAGCTTTATTTTTTTTAATTTAAAGCTTTAAATTAACCCTTTAACCCTTTCAACTAGGCAAAAAAAAAAAAATCCATATTCCTATGATTTCTTTTACTCTTTTCCTAAAAACACATTTCACTGTCCTTTCACTCCTTGCATATAAAACTTTTTCTTTCCCAAAGATTATTTAAGTCACATGAACTAAAAAGTGTAACAGTTTTTATTTTTCTGACAAAATATGTGATTTAAGCACTTATTATTTTTAAGCCAATCAAAGCTCTTTCATATATAAACAATACAAAGACAGAAGGAGATCTAGTAGTTGTAAGATTTTTCATTTGCCAGTTTCTTAATTGAATTACTGGCTTCCGGATGGAGCCCTAGGAGGAATAGAGCCAGGAAAGCATGCAGTTTCTACAACCCAATAAGGAGGCACAGATGGAAGGCAAAACAGATTCCCCCAATTAGGGGTTCCATTTTTACATCAGACCTTGGATCTCAAAAAGAGAGAATCAGCCCTTCTTCATGGGAGTCTTATCTCTCAGTGAGGGTTGGGGACATCTCCATGTTCCTAAGTAGCCAAGAACATGCTTCTCTGATCCAAACATGTGAAAAGTTGAGAATCCTCCATAACTGCTGTTAGCTGTCCCCCAGAGTATGTTTCCGACCTAGTTATTACACACCAAAGCTCTCTCATAATGCGAAGTAATTTCTGACACCCCCAGAAGTAAAAAAAACATCAGATAACACAATGCAAAATAGAAGAAGGCCTTGGATTTCTGAGGCTTCATGAGGAAAACAGAGATTTTTTTCCCAAAACGGTGTCTATAGAACCTCCTGTTTTTTCCACAGAGTCCCAGACTGTTAGAGCCTGAATATATACTTTTAATTAATCTGACTTTTAACCATAGCACTTTTTAAAAAAGTCCTTTTAAGTTTCTTATTATCCAACTTTAGCCAGGCCAAATAACCAATATTTCTGTGCTCAGAGAAAGAAAAATTCAAGATCGTTCTTGGAGGGGAAGAGAATCATCAAATGGTAAAAGTCAAACAGATATCAAATCAGAAAGGACTCATTCTGTAAGCCAGGAACTGAACTCAGGCTGCCACTGTAAAATGGTGAAGTCTTACCCACTGAGCTACAGCATTGGGAAGTTTCCATTACCCTTCCCAGAAGAAGCCTATGGCAGCTAATTTTGATCTTTCAAAGGCTTTAAACTGCTCAAGATAATTTTTAGGGCTACTGACATGAACCTTCAAGTTCCTGTTTTCCAGACGTTACACAGCGATAGCTCCTTAAATATAGTGAGCATGTTTGGCTTTTGTATGAATTACAAGAGGAGCTCCGTCTCCTAGAAGGATCTTCTCCCTGAAGGATCTTCCACATAAACTTATAAATGTGGTATAACCTCAAGGTCTGTGGAATGGTTGGAGACCTTAGAATGGTCCCTGAATTTTGTGCCCTTCAATAGTGACTGAAATGCCTTTATAAAACTTTACATCAGAAGACCATGATGGCAAGCCTTGGAACCCAGAAGCTGTCTTGGAAAATACTCTCTATCTCAAATTAAGCAGTGAGAGCCTTAACTGAGGCCATTTTAGAAAACAGGATCTCCTCAGGTCCATTTATAGCTGTGAGCCATTCTGCTTCCTAGTTAGGGAACTTCTAGGGACAGGACCACCCCTGTCAGCCAAATACTCATGGTCTTTGGCTCCCCAGGAATGTTTCCTTTTTCCCTTCTTTGGCTCTGCTTTAGCATACACATACTGCTCCAGCATCTCTGTTATCTGTGGCGCCAGGAAGACTGAGTCCTGCGACAGCAGGGGCTGGTAGGATGAGCACTGCAGGCTGCCCCACGATAGCCAGGGCCCATTAACTTCCTATTCCAGCTCATTGTTTTACAAGTGGTCATCGCCACTTCGCTGCCCAGCCAGAAGCAAGTAGCAGCTTTATAGCCTACTTAAAGAAAATGGCTCAGCACTTAGGCATTTTCTGGTGCCCCAGTGTTCAAAGTGAAATTAATTTCCATTACCTCCTATAATAAATCACCTCACCCAACACATGTATGAAATTCCATTCAGTAGACTCAAGTCATTCTGGGGCCACACAGAAGAGCATGCACATTTCAGCTTAGGATAATTTCTCTGCTTGGATAGAGCTGATGGGGCCCTGCAAACAGTTAGGTTCCAAGAGAGCCTATGGGATGGGATGTGATCTCTCTCTCTCTCTCTCTTTCTCTCTCTCTCTCCCCTCTGGGGCCTTTCTTATCACAGTCATAGTTACACAGAAGCTTGCAATAGGGACAGTAGAATCCCCTCTGACGTCAGAATCTGGATCCAGTTGGAAACTCCACCGGTTTTGGGGG
The DNA here is from genome assembly GCF_048565385.1 of Saimiri boliviensis. Lineage (NCBI taxonomy): Eukaryota > Metazoa > Chordata > Mammalia > Primates > Cebidae > Saimiri > Saimiri boliviensis. The sequence goes on from NC_133454.1 coordinate 96,400,888, forward strand.
GAATGTGTGTGGCTAGTCATTCTGTGTCTCAATCATTTCACAAAAGAAACTGCTGAATGATCATAAGTGCCTAATACAGCGAGAGAGAATGAAGAAAGTAAATAGCAAGGTACGGCGTCACTGAGACAAAGCCACAGAAGTCGGAAGGATGGTGAACGTGACTCACATTCAGCAAATATGCCTGAGGAATTTAAGCCACAGAGGCCCAGAATCTTCCAGCTGGAAGAGATCTTACAGTGTGTTGAGTCCAATCCCCATGGGCTAGAGATGGGAAATGAGAAACACAGAGACATGAGATTATAATACTAATCACTACTGCTTATTAGGCCCCCACTCTGTGCCTTCAAGGTACTAATTTTTAGCATTTGTATTGATTAAGCCACATGGAAATTCTAGGAAATTGTCTTTTTTATGTTTATAAACAGTTTTATATTTACAGAGAAATTTAGAAGATAGCGCAGAAAGTTTCCATATACTCCATAACCAGTTTATCTTATTATTAATAGTTTACAGTGGTGTGGTATGTTTGTTATAATATATGAACCACTATTGTTACATTAACTAAAGTTCGTGCTTCCTTCAGATGATTTCCTTAGCTTTTACCTAATGTCCTTTTTCTAACTCAGGATCCCATCCAGGTTGCCACTACACTTAGTTGTCAGGTTTCCCTAAGTTCTTCTGTGGCAATTCCTCAGACTTGCCTTGTTTTTGATAACCTTGACAGTTTTGAAGAGCTCCAATTAGTATTTTTTTAGGATGCCACTTTATTGGAATTTGTCTGATCTTCTCTATGATTGGACTGGGGTTATAAGTTTTTGGAAGGTGAGGTAGGTATTTTTATCCTCCTTTGCAAATGAGAAAACAAACACCAGGTGAAATAAGGGAAATTAAGTCACATCACCAATATAAGTAATGAATTCAGGTCTGGAACCAAAGTCTATCTTAATCTAGAGAGCAAGTTCTTAATCATCACATTGCTGTCCTGTAACCCTATTAGTTGAGAACCCAAATAGGACTTAAATCTGAAACCCAAACTGGTGTTCCTTCACAGAGATGGATGGATGAAGCAATATGTAAGTAGGTAAGTAGGTAGATAGGTAAGTAGACAGATGGATAGACAGATGATAGACGTTTTATAAATGTCTCATGATGATATGTGTAACAGTCTCACCATAAACAATCAAGCACCATAGACATATATAAAATGATAGTGCCTTGTAAGCACTCTGCATAATTGCTACTCTTAGGTGTAGAGCCCTCCAATTTCTTTCTGTGCTTATACCACACATAATTTTTGTTGCTGTGCATAATTATGCCAACATACTTTTAATGGGAGTGTGTTATACATACTGTTCTGCAAGGTTATTTTTTCTTAATAATATATCACATAATTTTATGAACTATACACTCGAGTTTGACTTCAAACTTTTTGTGTACTCTTAATTAACTGGTTCCTTATAAATAGACATCAGGTCTCTCAATTTATTGCTGGTGCTCTTTTCCTTAATATGGTGGGCCTAAAAATTCAGCAATCACAAATATCATTTGGGGAGTGCATTACAATACTGGCCAGGTGCAGTGGATCATGCCTGTAATCCCATCACTTTGGGAGGCCAAGCCAGGGAGGATCACCTGAGGTCAGGAGTTAGAAACAAGCCTGGCCAACATGGTGAAACCCCGTCTCTACTAAAAATACAAAAAAAAAAAAAAAAAGAAAAGAAAAATAGCCAGGTGTGGTGGCCGGCACCTATAATCCCAGCTACTTGGGAGGCTGAGGCAAGAGAATCACTTGAACCTGGGAGGCAGAGTTTGCAGTAAGCCAAGATCACCCTACTGCACTCCAGCCTGGGTGACACAGCAAGACTCCATCTCAAAAGCAAGCAAGCAAACAACAACAACAAAAACGCAAAACATAATCTTAGGTACCAAGGATTTTGGAATTTGACTGATCTACAAATTCTTATTAAAAAGGTTTGTCAGAATTTAGATTTTATTTTTGAGAACTCATATCTTTTTCTCTAGAGGAGTATAGATGGAAGTGATTTTGAGACCATACTAGTTTGAAAACCAAGTCTAGTCTTCTTCTTTGTATCTTGGCAGTGTAAGTCCTACCTTAGCTTGGATGGAAGTAATCCATTCTGACACACAAATTCAGTGACTCCAACAGACTGGCTTCAACGAAACAAATCTGCATATGTGACTTTGACAAATAAATGCTCAAAACAGACTTGCTTTACTGGCAAAACAGATATTACAGTATATTCTGGGGCCAAATTAGGATGGGTCTTATTTGTACCCTCCAACAATCTGAGGGATAAGCAGACCAGATATCTTGTACCATTTTAAGAATAAAGTGCTTGACTCTTAGAGGGGCTTGTGAAGATCACACTGGCTTGAGTGACCAACTCACAGCAACCAGGCCAGTGCTGCCAAGACTTTCACTTATTGAAGAAGGCATTTTCCCCATGGTGGGAAGTCCATTCACTGGTAGTTTCAACCTTCCATCCTGAAGTATTGTGGCTTAGGTGGAGGGATTTTCTTCTACTCAATTTTAGTATGAAAAACATCCCAGAGAATGATGGCCCACATTGGATATATATCAAAATCTAGACCTACCTCTATAGCCAAAGGGGTGGGAACCACAACTGGTCAGACTAGGGTCATGTGCCTGTCACAAAGTCCCATCAGAATCGCAGGTAGAAGAGAGGAAGATGCAACTCTCTAAAGCAAAGACATGGGGACTGGACACAGTTACCAGAAGAAAACGAAAGAGTGCTGGCCAGACAAAAATAGCCCATGTTCACCACAGGCTCTCTTTATATAACACTTTGCATTTGTAGAACTGTATCATTATGAAGACACTGTTATACATAATTTCCTCAAGATAAAGATCCACTGGTAATTAGCAATACCTGTTAGCTTTAAAACAAAGATGTGTTAAAGTCCTTTAGGAACTTTGCTTTTTAAAGAATATGTCAGGCTGGGCATGGTGGTGCATGCCTGTAATCCCAGAACTTTGGGAGACCAAGGCAGGTGTATCACCTGATGTCAGGAGTTTGAGACCAGTCTGACCAACATGGAGAAACCCTGTCTCTACTAAAAAATGCAAAATTAGGAAGACATGGTGGTGCATGCCTGTAATCCCAGCTACTCAGGAGGCTGAGGCAGGAGAATTCGCTTGAACCCAGGAGGCAGAGGTTGCAGCGAGCTGAGATCATACCATTGCATTCTAGCCTGGGCAACAAGAATAAAACTTTGTCTCAAAACAAAAGCAAAAACCAAAAAATGAATATACTATAATTATAAATATTCCTTGGTCAAATGAACATACCATGCTGATTGTCCACTTGTAGAAATATACTGCAGATCAGTATATTCATATTAAAGGCTCTGAGAAGTCCTGAAGCAAAGAACCCTGTTTAGCTTATTTTTTCCAGCCATTTCCCAAAGTAATTTTACTATGGAATTGTCTTATATTCTCCTTGGCTATAATTATCCATTCATTTGGAACTAGAGTCCTAAAAATCTCATCGAAGGAAATACTATACCATTCATTTCATCAGAACATTCTTTTTTCTTAGAAATTAGTAGTAAACTTCAGCCAAGTTGAAGGATTTCAATTTTTAATAGGCACAGTCTTAATTTGTAGTGTTTTGCTACAGAAAACAGGAGCCCACAACTAGCTTCACTACATCAGAGCATTCCAAGCATATCAGACAGAGTGATTCCTTTCTATAAACAATATTTCTTAACATTTCCTTTATATCCTAAAATGAACATCATAGATAATGTATGCTACCTACCAATAAAATTTCAAAAAATACTTATATAACCTTAATTGTAACAGAAATAAAAATAAAATAATTTAAAATAAATTAATATCTAACTCAATATGTAAACGCTTAGCTCCCACTACAGTAGAATATCTACTGAAGACTGATAAGAAGGTGTGGTACTGATAACTCAAATACCCTGAAAGGTGTTGCTATCAATGACATGACTTTTCTTAAAGGGTGAACTACTCTTGGTAAAGTTCTACATCAAATAAAGAAGTATTTTTTATTTACATGGTAGTGGCCTTGCTGGAAAATTCAGTGTACACCCTATGTTAAGATGTAAAATTCAGGTCAATTTTAAACTCACATAACTCTAAGTAGATTGTTTGATTGATTTACCTATCGGATGGCTTAATGGGATGTTCAAAAGTCCTACAGGACAGGGAACAATTCCTCATACACGGCCCACATATTAAAATTCACTTAGAATACCTGGTCCCAGCCCACATTAAATGCCAATAGTGCCTTCTCCAGTAATTTGACAACCAAAACATCCCCACAAATTTCCAAAATGCCCTCAGGGTACAGAATTGCCTCCCTTGAGAACCACTGTGATATACATTATGTTTTGTTTTGCAGTCAAATTTTGTATTGTAATGAAGGTCCTTAGGTCTGAAAAGAAAACTGGAAATATAAAATTGATTGTCCCAACAATATGTTTTCAAATATTTCCTGAGAAGGAGGTAAATGAGGGAGAATTTGGGCCATATTTTTTTTCTACTTGAAAAACAAGTTGGTATATGGTTGAATCTTGTGTCCCATGGAAAAGTTTAGTTATTTGTTTTTCCATGCAAAATCCTGGTCCCAAACAGTAAGAGAAACATTCAAAGAGCAGGGCAGGAGTCACTAGATAGTGCTTTGTTCCAGCTCACCAGGCTGTATGTGAAGTACATCACACTTCTTATCTCTACAAAATAACTTTGTGAGGAAGGCACAATTTCCTCTTTTATGGTGAAGGTAAAGAGGTTACTAGATCTGATAAGTCTTCCTGATGCCAATCCCTGTGCTATTTTTCTTTCTCAAAGTATGGTCGGGGTAGATGGGAGGGCAATTGAAAGCCGCATAACATGAAGGTTATGCCCAGAGTTCAAATCATCATTCTATGTTAGCGATGTGTGACATTGAACAAGTTACTTAATTGCTCTGTGCCTCGGTTTACTTCCCTGTAAAATGAAGGTAATAGTATCCATTCTCAGAGTATTGTTATGGGCATTATATAGGTAAAAATGCTTAAAAGTGTGCCTAGTATATAGTAAAGTCTCGTGATTATTAGCTGTAATAATTAGCATTTCTTTTCAGCTGCCTTAGGAAGATTTGAAATTTCTTCACCTGAATCCAAGTTTATCTGTCAAGGTCCACATTTGCTTTCTTTGGGATACTGCCCATTACCACACCCCATAGCATAACATCACCAGGGCATTTCACAGTCCAGATGCAGACTCCATCTCACTCATCCCCGAACCCTACACGAGTTGTTCATTTTTAAAATGGGCTCTGGGCACAGTGGCTCATGCCTATAATCCCAGCACTTTGGGAGGCCAAGTTGGGAGGATCACTTGAGGTCAGGAGTTCAAGACTAGCCTGGCCAACATAGTGAAACCCTGTCTCTACTAAAAATAGAAAAATTAGCTAGGCATGGTGGCAGGTGCTTGTAATCCCAGCTACTCAGGAAGCTGAGGCATGAGAATTGCTTGAACCTGGGAGGCGGAGGTTGCAGTGAGCTGAGATCATGCCACTGCTGTCTACCCTGGGAGACAGAGTAAAACTCCATCTCCAAAAAATTAAAAAAAAATAATAATAATAAAATGGGTGCTGGTTCTAGGGGAGAACACAGTGCACACAAAAAAGTTCCTGGCTCTGCCTCTAACTTGCTTGTGACCTTGGGCAAGTCACCTCAATTCTCCAGGCCTCTGCTAGTGCATTCATAATGCCCAGCAACTTCTAAGATCCCTTCAGGCATCATTCTTTCCTCTAACCCATCCCCACCTCCACCAGGGAGAATTCTGGAACTAAAGGAAGGAAACTTGCCTTGTTAGAATCCTTTCTGGGTGCTCCTTCATGCAGCCTTGAGTATTACAGCCTCAACTACTCCAGAAGTCAGTTTGTCATCCTATTAATTTGCCCTCAAGCCAGGAAAATGAGTGCTGCAAATACAGAAATGTACCTGCTCAAAGTAAAAACAGTCAAGCTGAACTCTTTGAAGCATTCAGCGAATTTCTTTTTTATTTGCGTCATACTCTGCCTTTTACATTCATATATGCAACCTGTCAATCATTACAGCCATCTTATGAAGAAAAAATATTGGAGATCATCATATTGATTTTGCAGATGAGAAAACTGAGGCACAGGGAGATTATGTGGCTCGCATGTAATTCCCAAGTGAGGCTCTGTTGAGACCCAGATCTGCCAGATGTTCTTTGTATCAGTGATAACAAGCACATAGAAAGTACCACATGCAAATATATTTCATTCATATTATAGCACTCAATCTTCCCAATGGCCTTAGGAAGTAGGCATTATCACCCCATCTTATAAACAAACTCAGAGCCCTAGTAGACTTAAATCCCCCCAGGATAGGGACCCATCACATTTGCCAGTGAACTCTCCCAAAGTTCCTAGCTTAAAAGTGGCAGAGTTGGGTTCCAGAGCCAGATCATTTCTCTGTTCAACACATACTTACAGAAACCCCTGAGCTGAGACTTGAAGGTTCTATTTGTGTGTGCAAAGCAGCTATCTGTGCAGTGGGCTCTGAGAAGAGGACAGCCTGCAGAAGAAGAAGAGGAAGAACTGGCTTCACTGATCCCCTCCTATGTTCTGGGGCATTACTTCCATTATCGCATAAACTCTGTCAGAATTGATCCCCTTGGAGCTACTTAAGTAATGGATTCATTTAGTTTTCATCCTTTAATTTATGCATTAAGTGAGAGGACTCATACTCTTCCTTCTTGTCAAGATGTGGGGTTAGTAAAATAAATAAAGAACTTTTAGGAAAATCAACATTAACGTCTCGCAGCTGAATTTCAAGCCCTAGGCTGCACTGAAGTAAGTTCTAAAGATGCTCCTCAGTTCACACTAAATGCCACTAAATTCAACAAACCTTTATGCAATGCCATTTCTTGATCAGGTACAGCATTAAACACTGATAGCACAAAAATGAGTTAAGATCATGCTCGCCCTCAGTCTAATAGGGAAAATGAACATGAAGAAATGCAAATGCTAGAGGCTCTGGAGTCAGACAGCCTCAGTGGAATCCCTGCTCTGACCTTTACTGTGTGACCTTGAGCAAATGTCTTAACGTCTCTGTGCCTTAGTTGCTTAATCTATAAAATGGAAGAGATAATATTAGTTTTGACCTTATGTGTTATGGTTGTAAGAATTAAATAACTTAATAAATACAAATTATTTAGAACAATCTCTAACACATGGTAAGTGCTACCAAGAAACCATTACATGGCAGGGTGAGAAGTACAGTAACAGACAAATCCAAGGCATGGAGAAGGAAATGATGAATTCTTTCCAGGGCAATGAAGGCCAGGGACGTCCTCTTAAGTTTATTAATATGACTAGGATTTTCCCTGGGGGGTAGCAGAATGAGGGCAGTTGGTACTATTTTTACAGCTACCAAAAACTACGACCATCTATTGGCCACCTACTGTTTGCAGGCCCTGTGCTTGTGCTTAATGTGGACTATCTCATGATTTATTTATAATTTTGTAGAGACGGGGTCTCGCTATGTTTCCCAGGCTAATCTCAAGCTCCTGGGCTCACATGATCTTCAGGCATCAGCCTCCCAAACTCCTGAGACTGCAGGTATAAGCCACCTCACCCGGACTGTGGGCTGTCTCATTTAATTCTCTCAATAGTAATTCCATTAAGATGGTACTATTACTATCAGTTCCATCAGACATATAAGAAACAGAAACCCAGAGAAGTTAAATAACTCACCTGAAGCCACACAGCTGAAGAAGCCTACAGAAGTAGGACTTGAATGGATGATGGTGGATGGCAGATAAACATTTTAAATCATCAAGCTATATGTGACTGGTTCTCTGACCCACCCATAATTATTGAAGGTACCTTTTCTTACTTCGGAGTTTAGCCCTCTTGAACCTGACACCTAGCCATGTATAGAACCTGTCTATCAGTCTGTCTCTACTTGTCCAGCTTGTCTCATTGGCTGACAACTACTGTGCTGGGCAGTATCGGGGCTGGTGGGGACATCTATTGAAAGGGGAGGTTTCAGGGGACAAGAAAGGAAAACTGAAAAAGAGAAAGAGGGCTGACAGGGGAGCCTTCCGACTTCTCTCCCATCCCTGCTACAGGCACCACCCTCCCTCCATCCTTTCTCTGAGCGACCCTGTGACGCCTGATGAAATTAAACCTGCCGCAACAGGAGCAAACTATGGATGTCTGGTTCCATGGCACTTTTAGTCTAATTGCTGCCCAATGAATATAATAGCTCCCTGACTATCTTTTCAGCAACATGGGCTTCTGAAGCCATTCAGAAAGGGCTGAACTCCAGTAACACTCACCCTACTGTCTGCGGGCTGAAATCTAATATCGGCCGGATGGTCCTAGTTTACAACTTAGTTTTCATCTCCACAGGGTCCCTTAGTCTCAGGTTAACTGACCAGTTGCTAGACAGGAGCAATCTGTGACATCCCCCTAACCCCTCTTCTGTTTCTCACATCCCACTTGGGATAGCATCACAGGATTACTTTTCAGGCTGAAAGCAGAAGCTGCAAACTTCAGCTGAAACCCATTTTGTTGAAGCACCACCTACTGAATGTGGAGAGGCAACTAGCTCAATTTGTTCTGTGTTCGAGTTTGCAGACCATGTGGAGACTTTGACTCATTAATCAGGCCTGCTAATACAGTTGGCCAGCATGGATCCAACATGGAACATGTCCCCATAAAGCACCCTGCCTTAGCTGTAGGTCAGGCAAGAAGTCAAGAGATAACCACTTTCTGATAATTAAATCATAGGTACCTCAGTGTCTTGCTTACCTATTACAGAGAACCAAAACAGACCAACCCAAAACTTAACAGTTTAAAACAGCAACTATTTTATTATCTCTCCCACCTATATGTCTACTAGGTTGAGAAAGGCAGTTCATCTACTGTCTTGTTTTAGGCTGCTCATGCTGTTGAAATCAAAAGGTAACTGGGACTGAAATCATCCAGAATATCCAAGATAACTCATTTCCATACCAGCTACTTTGGCAGGGACAGATGGAAGACTGAGCTTAGCTGGGACTCTAAATCAGGTAGGCCTATCCTTTCCCACATGGAGTCTCTATTTGATCTCTTCAATAGGGTAGCTGGACTTCTTATGTGGTGGTCCTGGGGTCCCGAAAGTAGAAACTGTCAGTTCTTAGGGCGTTGGTTCAGAATTGGCACAGTGTCACTTCTGCATTCTACTGATTAAAGTCATAAGGCAAACCCTTATTCAGGGAGAAGACTACACAGAATGTGAATCCTAAACAAGGGTGTGGATTGGGTTAGGCATCCCCACTATAAACAATCAAATGATCACCTTCCCTTATATAAGTATACTTTCATCTTACATAGCTACCATTTGTTGAGTGCTTGCCACGGGTAAGGCACTATACTAAGTGGGTTATATCATTGTCTCTTTTCTCCCTACAAAAACTGAGAGAGCTGGGCATTAATAACCCCATGTTACAAATGAACAAACTAAGGCTCAGAGAATCAGAGTAAATTTTCCTAAGTTATCTAGCAAGTAAGTAGTGGAGCTAGGATTAAATCCAAGATCAGTGTTCTTGCAAAAATTTGTTTGCCTTTTATATACACAGACATAAATCACAGCATCATCCCTTCTTGCCATTCTAGTACAGCAAAAAGCCAGCTACAGTTGGCCCAGCTGAGTCTGTTGGTGTTTTGCCTAAGAATCCAGAGGTGTTGAGAGTAAATGTGGCTGCATGCTCAGTTCTTTGCTCCAGGCTTGTCAGGCATCACACTCCAGGGGGCCTGCCAGCTTCAGCTTGTGTGCTTTAGATGAACTCAGGCAATAGAAAGAAGGCTTTCGGTTCTAGTCAGCTCGTTCTTGCTACTGGGTACCTGGACCTATGAACTCAGCTTTCTGGCGAGGTCTGGATCATTCATTGCTTAGCATTCTGTCTCAGATTTTTTTCTCTCTCTCATCTTTGCCTGGACCCCTATTCCCTACTATTGGCCCTCCTGGAATCTGGGAACCTTTGCCATGCCTGGGCTACAGTCCACCCTTACCTGCTTTACCTGACCTTCATTAACTAGATTCATGTCCATCTAAACAGACTCCTGTTTCTGGTCTAGTTTGAGCTGATCATTCATTCATTTCTATAGTCAGTCACAGCACCTGTTTACTGAGGACTTTTTAGCTCTCAGGGTCTATTTCAGGCACCAGAACTGTGAGAGTGACCAAAATTGGCATGCTTCCTGCCCTCAGGACCGTAAGCTCAAGACTGGGAAACAATTAATAAATAAACAAATGAGTAAAATTTAGATTGTTTATGATAAAGAAATGAACAGGGATGTGCAAAGAGAAGACAACGGGCAGAGAGAACACCAAGTGAAAAGGAAAAGAGTTTGACATGTGAACATCCAGGTCAGTGGAACTGTATAGGTGTGAAGATCACGATGAAAATGCTTTCCTACACAGAACACTCAGGGAAAGCCAAGACCCATTAGGTATAGTTAGGGACACTTCCTATGCGGCTTCATTTTCGGTAGTTTCCACTTAATTGCTCTTATCAAACCTGATGTGATGCTTCCTGTTTGTCTCCCTTACTAAATTGTGGATTATTTCCTCTCTGTATACCAAGTGTCTATCACAGTATCTGTTTAGTACATATTTGTCGACTTAATGAAGAAAGGAAGGAAAGAGAAGAAAGGAAAGGACACATTTTGGGTAATTAATCTGTCCCAATCCTTCCATTTGTCATCTCTGGTTTTATAAACCAAGCTTCATCAAATGAGCCATCTCATTTGTGCATCTCCTAGAGGTTATTAATGATGCTGTTCCTCAGATGAGCTGGCAGCTAATTTCTCCACTTCGTTTTTGCTTCTTTTGTTTCTTGAGAAGATGCTGAGATTTTACTGAATGATATAGGCCAAGTGTAATATTTATTCTTCCTAAGTCTTCAAACGAGGAGGACTTTCCTGCAAAGTCCATGCTCTGCCTATTACTTCTGGAGCCTGTCTATGGTCATTCACCTCTTTCTAAACAGTACTAGTAGATATCAGTCTTTCCCTCTAGGTCGTTCCTTCAGTACTGGGACTGTCATTTTTTTCCCCAAAGCTAGAAGTGGCTTGGAGAGGAGAGAAGACGAACAAATTCTGGTCAATTTGGTTTTGGTAAATAGGATGTGTGAAGAATGAGTTCAAGTAAAGGATCAAAGTGAAGTTTTGAATTACCTATGAATGTCAAAGTATTGCTACTTCTTTATAAGCTCAAACCCTGAGAGTTGTTTAGGAAAAACTATAAAAGTCAACTCAATGAATACTTATTGAGCATATTTTGTTCCAACTACTGAGAATATAATGGTGACTATGACAGACGTAATGCATGCCTGGTCAGTAAATAGGTTGTAAATATAAAGAATTGGAAAAGTCCACAATGTTGTGGAGGGACACAGGATGAGCACCAGCCCTGTGACTCAGTCAAAAAAGGCCAGACTATGCTATGGGCAAAAACCATCCCCAAACATCAGTGGCTTAAAACAATGTAGGCTTGTTTCTTCCCATGCTACAGGTCCCCTGCAGTTTGTCAAGGAACCCACACTAATGGAGTAACCAGCAATGATAGAGGTAATATAGCTTAGGGGTGTCTTAAATTACCAATGAAATGCAATAGCCTGGAGGTGACACATGTCACTTCTGGTCACAACTTATTGGCTAAGTTGGTGCCAGCTCCACCTTACCAGGAAGAGAACAGGATGGTCCATCTTCGTAAGGACCCAGGAAATGATGTCTAAGCTCAGACTTCATATAGGAGGCCTCAGCTCCTATGAATAGAAGTGAGGTAGAAAGGGAAGTATGAGTGTTAGGCAGCTTAAGGAGCAGAAACATAAGCTGGGGGGTAAAAGAGAATATTCTTTTGGAGGATGAATGGTTGAGTGGGGAAGAAAAAGAGGATCTTTTGTCACCACTGAGGGATTTAAAACATCATAGATATTCCTCATTTGAAAGAAACAGTCATTCAATAAACCAGTTGATAGTAAGTTGTACATTGTTGATTCGTTCACTCATTCATGCCATATATGTGCTCCTTCTAGTTTTATTTTAACCTAAGGACTTTTAGTTGTCTTTCCAACATTCCTTCAGTCATTTCATCATTGTCACTGTATGGATAGATGGATACGAATGTACTTTCTTAGCAATTTCTCTAATTTTAACTTGGCAACTTCATTAAGAGGTTCAGGAAGTAGTCTACACAGAATAATTTTAGTGTTTCCAATCATTCTCTTTTTTCTTGAAATCTTTACTGAGCACTCACTGTATACCAGAGCTAGTGAACAAAACAAAGTTCTTGCCTGCATGGAGCTGACAATCTAATGAAGGAGACAGATTGATTGCATCAAGTGCTGTTAAGTGCCAGGGATAAAAATAGAGTAGGGTAAGTAGCATAGGGACTGTAAGAATGGCTAGATAAGGGCTCTATCATAGTAAGTCTTTTTAATAATAAAGGAATATATTTGGAATAAGGAAGGCCAAAGGAAAAAGCAAGAGTAGAAAGCCTTGAGGCAGAATCATCCTTGGAATGTTCACAGAACTGTAGGGAGAAAAATGTGGCAAGAGAGGTATAATTAATGAAGAAAGAAGAAGATGTCTAATAGCCCATTTATGCCTAGTTTCCCATTATTGGACCATGAAGCATGTGGGAGTTATTTATAGCCTACTTCTCAAGGTCATTGCCAAGGTCTCATTGCAAAAATTCAAAAAAACTGCAACCTCAGGCATAAATGAGCTAAAAGATGAGAGAAGGAGACAGATGATACTTTCTTCCCTTCTAAGGATTTTCCTTTAAATCAAAGGGAAGTGGAGAAAGCTGGTAGAGGATTTTGAGCAAAGAGTGGCATGATCTGATTTAGGTTTTAGAAGGATGACCCTGGTCACTCTGTTGAGAATAGAGTCAGGGGTGCTCAAGAATGAAAGCAAAGAGATTCATTTGGAGGCTATCCTAGGTAAGAAGTAATCACATTTAGCCTAGTGTAGTAGCAGTAGTAGTGATGAGTGGGCAGATTCTGGATATATTCTGAAGCAAAAGCTGAGAGAATTTGCTATGGAATTGAATATGGCTGTGAAGGAAAGAAAAGAGTCAAATATGACCCCAAGGTTTCCAACATGGACAAATGGAAGAGCAGATTTTTCATTTATTGAAATGGGAAAAGCGAAGAGTCCAATTATTGACATGCTGAGTTCAAACTACCTGTACAGATTTCAGGGAAGGGAATAAGCTGGAAATTTGTATGTAGATAAAGGGAATTATCTAACCCACAAGGTGAACTAGCATCACACTTAGGTATTTATAATACTCTTCACCAAATACTATGAAAAGAGTTTATGGGAAAGAAACAGAATGCTGTATGGAAAGAATGTGCTTTAGTAGACCCTCATGAAATATGCTTCCAGTGCTGTTTATCTGGAAGCAACTAGTTAGAAAATACATTTGCTATGGAATGCTAACCCCCTGAAGAAATGAGATAGTGCCTATTTAAACATCTTAAGGGTATCAGATGCTAAGGTGTAGTAACTTGCAATCAATACCTGTAATTTGATGAGTAGGTAACCAAATCCATCTACCTGAATCCAATCACTGTTTTCATCATAGACTAGACTAAAAACAATAATAAGTTTTTAACTTACCAATAAATTCAGATGAAACACAGAATTTGATCTTTGGTAACCCTTAAAACATAACAACATAAAAGAGAGAGTTTGGGCGCCTGGAAAGAAGAATGGCTCAACCATAAAGCTAGACACATCCCTAGGGCTAGAGCCAATAGAGACACTGGCATTCTCACACATTGAACAGTGCTCAGCTCTCCTCCCCTGTGGAGCCATGGCTCCTAGATGTAAGGCCTAAGTCTCTGCCTCCCAGATCCACAAGCATCTCTTATAGTGAGTTAGAACCCCAGTCCCCAGAAAACCCTGGAAGGACTTCTACCTAAGCCTCACAATTATGTTGTAACAATGAGGTCTGTGGAATGGCTTCACTGGAGGCCTTAGAATGATTCCTGAATGTTGTGCTCTTCAGTGATAAGAGTCAAGGTCAAAGTTTTGGATACAATTTCAGAAAAACCCAATATCTTTGAAAACTATTCTCTAGTTCCTTAAACGCCCAGAAAGTGAACGAAAAATTAACATGTATTTTTGGAAAATTGCTGTGGTTCACAGAGATGTCTTGATTTCTCAACATATTTTTTAAAGTTTTTATTCATTCACTATAAAGCAATCCATACGTATTGTCAATTTTGAGCTAGAAGCTGGAGATGTGGTAGAACATAAGACAAAGTCTGTGCCCTTGGGAAGCTTATATCCTATTGGGGAAAATAAAGATTCACTCTATTTTTCTTTCAGCTCTTGGCTAGAAAAAAATTGAGGTGAATATCTAAAGTAAACACTCTATTGGTTCTAAAGAATGATAATAAAACAATATAGAATGAGCCTAAACAGATCTCCAGACTCTAGAACCTAGAAAGACTTTTTACCCTAGAAATATCAATCAATTACATCAGCCCATTCTGTCTACGGGAGAAATTCAAATACTAAAATCTTAGGCTCCTTCTGAAAACCTAATCTTGTCTGAACTCAAGGAAGTTTTGGATCTAATATTTTCTCTCTCTAGCATTTGATCCAGGCACTGTGCTGAATTATTTCCAGTGTACTATTTGGTTTAGTCCTTACAACAATCCTGTTGGGTAGATATTTGTATCCTATTATGCAGAAGACAAGCAGAAGGGCCAATGACTTCTTCAAGATGGGAAAATCATAATTGGAGAATTAAAAACTCTAACCCATTTAAGAGATGGGTTCTACCTAAAAATTTCTTAGATGAAAAAAATTTCCATGCCTAATAGATACTGAATGTTAAAACTGAGAAATGCATGCTGCTTATTCAAAACCCAAGATTGTAAATTACCTCCTCAGCACATCTGGTATCAACAACTTATGGATCCTCTACACTGGGTATCCCACATTTGTCCCTCCAGAGCCACACTCTATCCTTCTCCACCCTGCTGTGGTCAGAGATGCTGATGTTCATGAACTGTATCATCAGGGTGCCCTGTACACTGGCTTCCAGTTGGATCTGGCCAATAGAGATAACCACAGGAGACTAGGCGAGGTAGGGTGGAAGAGAGAAGAGAGAGGCCAGAGTAATCATCTCTCCAGTTCATATCTTATCAGATCATGACTTAGCAGTGGCCATGTTTCTTTACCAAAGCCATGATGGCTCTTATCAGATGACTGTCTCTTGGAGTTACAGTTTTTTTTCTGGGTTCCAGTAACTACCCCATTTCTGTTCCTTTGGACATATGGATGGTAATGACTCTGAATCCTTAGGCTGTTAATAGAACCAAGGTGTTTCACTGTTTCTTGTTGGTTTTCCTTATTCTTGCCAACACCTTTGTAATAATCCTTTCACTAAGTCCTCCTGAAATAGCCTCATTTGAGTGACCATCTGTTTTATATTGGGACACTGATTGCTACAGCTTGGGAAATGGAATCTAAGAACTTGGTAGGCAAAGTTATTTCCTTCTTTTGTTAATTTAAAACAAAATAAACTTATGTGGTACAGACCAATCCTAAATGGATTCCTTCATATGATCAGTGCAAAATATCTCTTTAACTGTGTTCTTTTTTTTATCTCTCTATGAAGATTGAATATATTCCCCATTCTTTTCCAGCATTGTCAGGAGAGCAAAGTTATTTTATTCATTGAAAGTACTTTCACTTAAGTTTGATACTTCTTTATCTAAAACTTCATCTAAAAGTTTGAAAGGTTCAATAAAGCCTTAGACTAGATGTTAACATCTTAATATTAACTTTAATATAATCCCTTTTGATATTACTAATAATACCTGATTGCTCTAAGTTTTAGAATAAAATAAACATCATTTTGACTTTATTTTAGAATGAGAGAACACATTGAAGTCACGTACTATTATTTTTAAGACTCCTTATTTGTATAGCATGTTACAGATTATAAAATACTTTTACAGCATTGTCTTACTTGATCACCAATAAACCTGTGAGGTAGTTAATGCAGGGAGAGGGGCCTTAATTTATAGACCACAGGGTCAAACAGAAAAATGATTCTCCCAAAAACACTGATAGGGTTAGGCTTTGTGTCTCCACCAAAACCTCATCTTGAATTATAACCCCCATAATCTCCATGGGTAAAGGGAGAGAGCAAGTGGAGGTAATTGGATAATTCGGGCAGTTTCCCTCATGCTGTTTCCATGATAGCGAGTGAGTTCTCATGAGATCTGTTGGTTTTACAAGGGGCTCTTCCCACTCTGCTCAGCACTTCTCCTTCCTGCTGCCTTGTGAAGAAGATGCCTTGCTTCCTCTTCACCTTCTGCCATAATTCTAAGTTTCCTGAGGCCTCCCAGTCATGCTGAGCTGTGAGAAAATTATGTCTCTTTCCTTTATAAATTACCTAGTCTCAGGAAGTTTTTTTTATAGCAGTATGAAAACGGACTAATACAGTCACTAAACAAAAAACAAGGCACCAGGAATGGAACACCTGTCTCCCAAGCCAGTTCTCTTTCTATAAAACACACTGACTATCACCTATATATTGCATTTTCTTCCTGGTGGGAAAGAGGAATTGGATCTTCAAAACAATCTGACTCTCTGCAGAGACTCCAAACGAACCTCACACACACCTTGCTCTTTGGCCCTACCTTAGCTACCCAGGACTCAACCTCTGATCTGATTAGCCAGATCAGCTAAGTTTCAAAACTGAGGTTACATGGAGGCAGGCCAGCAGTCAACTCTGACCTCAGATATGGAATTTTGTTTTTGGATTTTGTCCTACATACACTGCATTAATATATATATATATATATATATATATATATATATATATATATATATATACACACACACACATATATGTGTGTGTATATACATTTATTTAATTTTTAATTTTTAAAAATTAACTGTCCAGCTTCTCTTGAAAAAAAAATTCATGCCAATACTGCTAAAATCCCTGGATCTGATGATGAGATGAGACACTCTTCATTGTCTTCTTTTACGTTCCTGCTGTTCTGTAGGCTTCTGAGTTTCCAGCCTGGGTGTCACCACTGAAGGCTTCCCATTGTCTGTGATATGGTTAAGAGAGCTTGCAGGAGCACTGTCCACAAACTTGCCTCTTCCCTGATTATCTTTTTGAAGTTTAGCTCAAGGCTTTCCCTTCCTGGTATGAATCCTTTCCCTCAAGCATTCAAGAGCATACTCTATAAAGACCAAGTCTTTCTTCCTTCATGTAGGAATAATGATAATGGGCATCATTTACTCCTGCTGGTGTCCCTTTATGAAACCTCATTTTATCTGTGCTATAAGTACTCCAAGCAAAAGGGCATTTGTGAGTGGGAAAGAATTGCTCATTACAAGGACCAAGAACTTGCTTTTGTCTACTAGGCTTCTGCTGTTCCCTGGTTTTCAAATGACACTGATGAGATATTAATATAATGCAAATTACACTAATATTGCAGATTAATTCCTCTGGGCCTCAGTTTCTCATCTTTAACATGTGGGTGGTAGATCCTTTGTTCTCTAACAGCCTTTCCAGATCTAACATTCTCTGGTGCTATGGGGGAACCATCTTTAAATGCAAGTTTTGGCATAACAATGTTTTACTTCCCAAGTTATATTTTAAAATGTGTCCTAATTTCCAGGTAGGAGAACAATTCAATGTACTTTCACAGTGTTTTGGCTGCCCACAAAGCCAGGGTACTTTCTGGGTATATATGAGGCCCTGTGGATTGGTAAAAGTAGTCCTAGCCAGGAGACCGGGCTGTGCCAGTTATCTGCTGTATTATTATTATTATTATTATTATTATTTTTTTTTTTTGAGACTGAGTTTCGCTCCTGTTACCCAGGCTGGAGTGCAATGGCGCGATCTCGGCTCACCGCAACCTCCGCCCCCTGGGTTCAGGCAATTCTCCTGCCTCAGCCTCCTGAGTAGCTGGGATTACAGGCACGTGCCACCATGCCCAGCTAACTTTTTGTATTTTTAGTAGAGACGGGGTTTCACTATGTTGACCAGGATGGTCTCGACCTCTTGACCTCGTGATCCACCCGCCTCAGCCTCCCAAAGTGCTGGGATTACAGGCTTGAGCCACCGCGCCCGGCCTATCTGCTGTGTTATAATCATGGCCAGGCCCCTTTTTCTCTCTGGGCCTTAGTTTCTTTATTATAAATTGAAGACAATGGCTCAAAGTCAATAAATCTGTAGTTATGGATGCAAGAAGTCCACATTTAATAAGATTATGTATCAGCTGTAATGGAAAAAATACTGGACAGAAAGTTGGGAAACCCAGGTGTTATTAACAGTTCTGCTACTCACTAGTTTTGTGAGTTTGGGGAGTTACAAACACATTCGCTGCAACATTATCCCTATTAGCATTTGTCATTTCTGTGCTGTTTGTTTTCGTATTGGTTTTTAATCTGCTTTTAATCTGGATAAATGCAGAACCCACCCCACAAGGTTGGTGTAAGATAGAGGGTTCTTACAGATGGCCAGGTGCGGTGGCTCACATCTGTAATTCCAACACGTTGGGAGCCTGAGGCAGGAGGCTCACTTGAGGCCAGGAGTTTGAGACCAGCCTGGGCAACATAGCAAGACTCTTATCTCTACAAAAAATTTTAATATCAAAATTATTCATTTTCATAAGCACTAGGATTCCGTAGGCATGTGGGTGTATTATCGATCACCCAAGATTTTCATTCATTCAACCTATATCTTCTGACAATCTGTTGAGGGGGGTACCAGGACTTTTCTAAAAGTTGGTATGGACAGAAAAGAGTGCTGGCTCAGGGAAGATGACTTTCTGCTGAAGTCTGTGGCTCTCTCTAGCACGTATAAGACTAAGTCTGGGTGCTGACACACCTGATTTTCTTCATCTCTCATTACCTTCTCCTTCAACACTTTATCGGCATCCTTTCCTCGGGTTTTTCCCCAGTGTCCCCAGCACCCTTATGTCCTTTTAGCTGTGCCCCATGCCCCAACTCACACCAGTCTTTACTTAATTTCCACCTCAACCCTGAAAGCAGCCAGTGAAAGTAAACACGATAGTGAATTTCTTTTTTCCTTTCGAGACAGAGTCTCGCTCTGTCTCCCAGGCTGGAATGCAGTGGTGCTATCTTGGCTCACTGAAACTTCCACCTCCTGGGTTCAAGTGATTATCATGCTGCAGCCTCCCCCAGGTAGCTGGGATTACAGGTGCCTGCCACCATACCTGGCTAATTTTTGTATTTTTCATAGAGACGGAGTTTTACCATGTTGGCCAGGGTGGTCACGAACTCCTGACCTCAGGTGATCTACCTGCCTCAGCCTCCCAAAGTGCTGGGATTACAGATGTGAGCCGCTGTGCCCAGCCAATAGTAAATATTAAAATAAATATGCACTAATGGATAATCCTTCAACCCAAAGGAATTGCATGAACAAGGGCTCTGGGTTCACGCAACCCTCAAGAAATGTGGGTTCAAATTG
This sequence comes from Saimiri boliviensis, assembly GCF_048565385.1. NCBI lineage: Eukaryota > Metazoa > Chordata > Mammalia > Primates > Cebidae > Saimiri > Saimiri boliviensis. The sequence goes on from NC_133454.1 coordinate 96,420,448, forward strand.
CTGTGGAGCTACTCATTGGCTGTAGTACTTTGGTATACTTGCCTAACCTTTGAAGCCTCAGCTTTCTCATCTATAAAATGGGGAGAAATGCAGTACTCACCCCACAAGAGTGGTGTAAGATAGAAGGTTCTTGCCAGGCGCGTGGCTCACATCTGTAATTCCAGCATGTTGGGAGCCTGAGGCAGGAGGATCTCTTGAGGCCAGGCGTTTGAGACCAGCCTGGGCAACATAGCAAGACTCTGTCTCTACAAAAAAAATTAATATCAAAAAGTAAATTTAAAAAAAGATAGAGGGTTCAATGAGCTATTTCATGTCAATGGTCAGCACAGTGCCTGGCCTGGTAGAATTTAAACACTCGACATGTGTTTGCCATTATGACCAGTATGAAGCATTTGCAGTCAGGCTGAGACCAGAGATGATGTGGGAGAGGAAGAACCATCCCACATCCAAATCCATGCTAATGAGTTTATATAAATACCAGCATATACAAGACCTGGGTTCAAAGCCACCCTCGATAGGACTGCTCAGGATGAGAGAATCTGCTGCAAGATCACAATTTCACCCCCTTGTTGCTCATTGTATGAAAGAAAACCTTTGCCAGTTCCAGCAACAACACAGCATTCCCCCTGCATGTTTTGACTTTCAGTGCCAACACACAAGACTCTTTACAAACCCCTTGTTTTTCTGCAAACATGTTTGTCAAGAGCCTTGTTTTCTAGATAATGGGTTTACAAAGAGGTCTGTTTTTCTTTTCTGGCACCTTGAAAAGAGAAAAATTCCTGAATGGGAAGAAGCACCAAGTGGCTGCTTTGCATGTATGGTGTCTCTTTGCCTACATACTGTGCCACAGTGTTGGAGGCTAGGTTTTATAATTACACAGTGCCGACACACAATTACCCACAATTAGGTTAATTATTTAAATACACTATGATTATCTGACAGATGATGTTAAGTAACACACAAACGGTATGGGACGGCCCTGAGGTAAACCTGAGGGAGTGGAGGAGGGGAATGGAAGGGAGATCAAGGCAGTTTTGTGGAATCACAGCACCACCCGAAAAGGAAAGGCACCAGCTTCGCCCCCTAGCCTCCCCTCCTTCCTGCATAGGAGCAAGTCCTCTTCACTGCCTCAGTGGGCCGGTCTTTCTTCAGGTGGCCCCCAACCGTTCCCTTTATCGTCTCTACCTGTTAACACAACAAATTATAAAGGGCAATTGCGTTGGATCCACATCAGGCCAACACACACCACTGACATTTAAGGCGAGCTGCATTCTATATTTCCCCACATTACTGATGGGCTTGTCATTTTGAGATGGTCAGGCCAAAGCAAGTAAGCAAAGGTTTACACTGGCATAAAAATTATGGCTGACAGACAGAGGGCCAACTCCAGAACTCTGGCCTGCTCTGAATATTATTGGCTGCCAGCCTCACACTTTGATAAACACATGCTGAGCTCTGGAGGAAAAGTGGCAACTTCACAAATATACACAAATAACATTTGGGGATAGTGTTCCTGGTATATGGTTCCTGGACTTTCCTGAACCAGGATTCTCAAAACAACAACAACAACAACAACAAACCATCAACAGTACTTTCCTTTAGAAACTGGTTTGGGGAAAGGGGCAGGGGCTATGGGCAAACAAATAGGGACAAGTTGCTTTTTATTCTGTAGTCTTTGATCTTCTTTAAACTTCAACTACAAGCATTATTATGTTTGTAATTTGAAAAGAAATGCATATTTAAAAAACCCAAAGAAGATAAAATGGGGAGAAGAGATGACAAACATTCATTAAACCCTTATTATATTCTAGGCAGTGTATTACATCACTTTATAAACATTATCTCATTTAATTCTTACAAAACCCCTAAGAGGTAGGTCATAATGTCCTTGTCTTAAAGATGAGAAAACTGGGCTCAGAAAGCTGTGATAACCTGCCCAAAGCCAAACAGCTAGTACAGTTGGAAGGGAACATTTGAATTCAAGCCTGTCAACCTCAACATGAATATTATTTTTTAATATTATATTGTTACCTGCTGCCACCGAAAAATAAACACTCAGGGTCTCACTTCCCTCATCTGCAAAAAGAGAGGTTTAGTCTGCATCATCTCTAACGTTCCTGATATCCTAGGATTCCGTGAGTGAAAATTCATACCATGCAATAGAGATTCTTTACTTTCAGAGGAATACAATCAAATTTCCTTTAAGTATAGTGCTCCCCTAGCTCACATAAGTGCTTATTATTTCCAGATCATTAACTGTTTGACACAGAGATTTGGCTGAGAAACTTGAAGCTCAAGTGTTGGAGGCCTCTGCCAATTGAAAATCAGTCAAATGTGGATAATGGCTTCTGTTACTATAATGCAAGTCTACAGGAAAATGTAATTCAATTTATAAAATTCTATCAAATGCAGCTTTTCAGGAATTCATCTGTTGAGTACAACAAGGTACATCTGTGCTATATTATCAAAATAAGTTCCACCTGGCAGGTAGATGACTGTAAGGCTTCAAAAGGAAAAAAAAAATGACAAGAGTTTTTACAAAGTCCTACCATCTCTGCTCACTCTATTTTAACTTTATTTAATCTGTTACACCCTCATTTGTGGGTAAAGCAGAGTCATTAAATTTGCCCAAGCAACGGATGATGCACTTTCATTAAAAGACAGAAGTAGTCATGAGAAAAGCCTTTCAAATGTTATTCTACAGTATGGAAAATTGGCAAAAGGCAGGGATGGGAGTGAATAGGAAAAAAGCAAGCACCCAACTGGCTTTCCTTATAAAGAAATGCATAAAATGGTCATGGAAGCTGTGTAACATGAAGCCCCAGAGGCTTGCTCTAGCTTCTGCAAAAATTGAGGGTTCTAAGAATGCCAAAAGAAAACGAGCTGTTGAGAAAACTTGCAATTACTTTGGGGCATTAAGAAGATCAAGGCGGGTTATTTGGATGTCTGGGAAAGTTGAACTTAAAGAATAAGTTTTCTAGGTCGATATGATTTTAACACACAGGATTCTTATTATAGTCAGTATTCTGCCTTAGGTGACAACACTTTAACTTTCAACAGGAGATCTCCTTCCCCCTCCACATACCCTGCTCATTTTTCCTCTTCGTCTCTGTGGCTTCACCCAAGACAATGTTATCCATTCTTATTTGGGCCTTTGTAAACCAAAATACCTCCAGACTAAGAAGTTAGCTTCAAGAGCCAGACATCTATTTCATTATGAATATCTGTCTAGACATTAAAGGGGTCACTCAACACTGCCTCCTATGATCCTGTGAGTTACATGACAATAGTAGGCCAAAACAAGACAGACAGAACACATATATCCCATACAACTCACCCTGGCCTCACTAATCTTAACAAATTTTGTTTCCAAAAGAAGCAAACTAGGAAACAGGGGAGCTTCTCTGTTGGTAGAAGAAATAATGCTGCAGGTAATGACTGATTTTATTTACTTTCCCACAGAGTTTGTGGCTTTCCCCTCTAAAATCAAGGGTGCTTTCCTGCTTTTCAGCAAAGTCCAGCATGTTCACCTTAATTAATACTTGGATTCATTATCAAACCAAAAGGATCAAGAGAACGATGTCCATTGATTATTTTTGTCCACCATTGGAAATCTTGTGTAGAATTATTATCTATAATCAACAGGTGAAGTGCGAAAATACAGCTTTCTAGGAATCATGTTAACTCATAATTGTTCCCCCTAGACACCCCTTCTGCCAAATGGTGATATTGAATGTAGATTTTTAGTATTGATGAGCCCAAAATGAATTGGGGGAGGGGATCAAGTACTTTGCCTTAAGACAGAGACGTTTCCAAGAAAATTCTCCATCTACATTGTCATCTGAAATCTCCAGAACAACCTCTTAATTTATACATTGTCAGAAGCAGTCTCCTTAAAGCACATGCTTCCCATTTTTTACCCCTGGGAAGACTTCCCATTTTTTACGCCTGGAAGGTCCCAACACTAGCACTCAAACTAGATTTTGCATGTGGTACTAATAAAATAAAAATTGGAAAAATATATAAAATATTTCAAATTAACATTGTTACCTTCAAAATTAGATTGGGAAGCCACGTGCTATTTCTATTGAGGTTTCCTTTGCTCCCAGCCTTCTTCTATCTTCTCTGGAAAAGCTTTCATAGTCACTGGAATCACACAGAAAAATTATTCCAAACACCTCAGAATTTTTTCTCTTTTTTTTTAACCCCCAAAATGATATTTTCTTAGGTTGTACTCTTTAGATGAGATTTGGTACCTGAACATTTTTTAAATTTACAAATGTCAAATCCATTACTGAAGGATTATTTGCAGCTTTTAGGGCATTCCAAAGAATGTAACATAGACGTTAAGGTAATTCCAAAGTTTTGAACAAGATGATGTTTTGGATTAAGTATGCTGTTTACAGAGTTGACTACTTTGAGGAAGACCTCTGCTCATTTATATGCATACATTCCAATCTCATTGCTCAACTACAATGTCTGGGGTCTCATTGTATTCTATGTAAATAGCTCCTTCTGGAATTTTCTAATGCTGAGCCTCTTTGTATAGCCTACTCTGTTTGGGACAAAGTAATCCTATCACTGAAGAGTCACTCTCCAAGTCTTTAGCAAGCATTGTTTTCGCTAGTCCAAGTCAGAATATCAGACCCTTTAGACTTACAATTTCTTTTTCCTTAAGTATATTTTCTTCTTGTGGAATCACTGACTGATGGCCTTGTTTTATTGCTAATTATTGTTTGTCATACTTACAAGTCTTTCAAAGAAATAAGAACTTCCTTTTGGAGATGGTTAGGTTTTGTATATTTTCATCACATTGTAATTTTTTATAGGACAAAAAAGGCAAGGTTAGAAACATTTTTATCCGGAAGTTAGTAAAATGGTCTAGGTTAATGTTAGTCAAAAGGCTTGGAATTTAATCCTCAGATGGAGCTGAGAACTTTACTAAATTTTCCTTTAATCTGTTCATGGACTGAAAAAGACACATGAAGGCAGATACTAGAAAAAATGGTAGAAATTTCTTTAAAATCCAGGAATAGAAACTGGTCATTGGCTTCTCTTAAGTGGTTAGGTTTACAGGTCACATTAATCAATATTTGGTTTCATAGCAGATGTGGAGGAAGTGAAAAGTCTGGATTCCAAAAGAACCCAAGAATATGAAAAGTATCACATTTCACCAGCATGGACAAAAACTGGAGAAGGAAAAAAGGTTTATGTGTATCTTAAAGCAATAATGATGAAAAAAACACAACGCAAGTCATCAAAATCACTGTTCAGAAACCAGATTTGAATAATGCTTTGAGTTTTCTTAATTAAGCTTCAACATGACAAAGCTATGAGTAATGAGTACACATCTTAGTGTGTAAGTGTGGATCTAGCATCCCATTTGGTGGGGGAGCACCTTTAAAATCACATATGCAAGTGCATATCTGCATGTCTGTGCACAAAGGCATGCCTTTCATCTCTCCCCTCCACGTCTCTGTCTTTCTTTTTCTCATACAACATATAAAGCTTAGCCTCTTATATCTTTTGCAGAAAACCTTTTGTACCTTTTGTTCATTCAACAAATATTTACTGAACTCTCTCTGAGGGCTGGTCTCTCCACTAGGTACAGTGAGAAATATAAAGAAGAGTTTGGCAATGGGAGTAAAGAAGCCCCAAATGAGGAAAACTACTAAAAATATAAGCATGGTCTTGAAAAAATAATTTAGGGAGGGAAAACACTTGCTCCTCTGGCATCTGTTCAACCCAAGTATACTTATTAACTCCTACTGTGGACCAGATGTGGGCCAGGCGTTCTGGGGGACAGACCAGAGCAAGACAGAGCCTTCTGTTTTAACAAACTTGAATACATCTTTTTTGTGATAATGGAGACAGAAAGTCACAGGTAGAGAGAGGCATTTGGAAGAAAGTAGCAAGTCACAACCCCCGATGATGGCTCAGCAGCATCACAGCTATTTTAAAAAAAGGGTAACGGCCTTACTTTTTGAGGTTAAACTGTTCTGGGTAAGCACTAACGCTGATCAATTTAACAGAATTAACCTCACTTGGTGCTGTGTGTTACCTGAGGGGAGGAGAGTGACAGGACAAAGAGAAGAAGGAGAAGTCTCTTTTTCTGGCATCAGTTCCCAAAAGGCTAAATCCTTTTAAAAGAAATTGTGATGTAATTCGCATACCCTAAAATTAACTTTTAAAAAAAGTATACAATTCAGTAGTTTTTAGTGTATTTACAAGGTTGTGCAACCAACATCATTTATTTGTTTATTTTTTTGAAGAGAAGAAGAAAGGAGAAAAAAACGTTTTGATTGAGTGCATCTTTTAAGGTTTTATGACAAACTTCTTTCCAAGCCCTCTTAAACTATTCTTCACTTGCATTCACAAAATTGCCCAGCTGCATGCTTGGAGCCATGTCTGCCTATTTCCAGTGGGGTTGACTGTGTAACACAATTACAGATATCCTACTAATAATTTGAATCAGTTGTTTACCACTGCAGTTATTTTAAGGCTGGCTTGTGACCGCTGCTGGCAAGTTGGTGAGCAGAGGAAAACAGGAAATGAACGAAATCATTTATTAACATTGAAAATAACATATTGAAAGGTGTTGGGTCCTGGGGTAAATAGCACTTAGCTCCTGCAAATGAGGGAATGGGGATTTTCCAAATAAAAGGCTTACCTGAAAGAATTTTCCAAATGTTGATGCCATGGAAAAACACTAATTTTGAACTAATTTTAACAATTGTCGAACGTGTCCTCTGGAAGACATGTACTTACTAAGAACTATAATGTGAACACCTTCATTCAAAATTACTGCAGTGCTCATGCCTCGAGTATATCCTGAAAATAAAAAAGAGAATAAAAAATATTTATTCTCTTCTTTGCACTCACCATACACCACCATATTGTGCATCTACCATTTGCCAACCCCAGTAATAGATACTTTACAAACACCATGTTATTGACTTGTCACAAAAAATCTCTGAGTTAGAATCGCCACTACACATATAGGGAAAAATAGAGGCTTGTAGAAGCCAAGTAACTTGACTGCGGTCTCACAGCTTATAGATAGCGGAGCTTGTGCTTGACACCAGGGTCTATGTCTTTCTATCAAACTGCAAGGTTGTCCTCACTCTAAGTACTCATTGTAGTAAGTTTATGTTAGCAAGTAGAGCATTTGGTGATTAAAATTTTTTTTCTAATTAAAGAACAAATCATCTTCTAATTCAGTCTGATAAGTTATGTATTAATCAATCATATTTTTCTTATACTATATATTGGTGTAGAGCATTGTTGAAGACAGAAAAATACATTGCTTGGGCATGACTTGCTGCCCTGCCATTTCCTTTATCCTGGGACTGTACCCTGCTAGGGGAATAAGCACTGAGTGACTCAGGAAGTCACTTGGTAGAAAGCAAGATGAGTCTGGGAAGTTGTGATTAGAAGGGCAACAGGTTTTATTATACAGAAATAATCACACAGTGATGAAGAAATTATGAGTAAGAATGTCCAGGGAAGTATAATTTATACTGACAAAAATTTGGCAATATTTAAATGTCTAATGCTGGTGATTGGATAAATAAAGCTTGTTTGTACAATGCCAACTGTTTCAGTGCTTAGAAACAGTGGTGAGTTGAGGGGCGAGGGATACCTGTGGGTTCATCGTGGTATCCTGTTTTGCGTCTGTATCCTGTATTTGAAATTTCCCTTAATAAAAGATGTTTTAATTGATGATATATGTACACTGATGATCTTAGAAAGATTTTTTTGTGATATTATGTGGAGAAAGCAGATTATTAAATGTTGTAGGATTTTCTATTGTTTGTCTGCATCCTGTTTTCCTCCCCCTTTCAAGTACTTGGGAGGATTATACTTCCCTGCCACCTTGAAGTTAGGCAGGGCCATGTGACGTCTTCTGGTTGATGGGTGTAGACAGAAATGATGTGTGTCATTTTCAGGCTGGAACATTTAATTGCCAGTATGAGACTCCCCAGCCCTCTCTATCCTCTACCTCTGTAACCTACGACATTCCAAGCAGTAGAACTTTTGTACCTGGGTGAGGACAACAACAAACAAAGCTCCCTGATGAAGTAGAATGGACATATAATTTGAACAAGAAATAAACCTCTGACATTTAAAGCCATAAGATGTTTGTTGCCACAGCACAGTTTAGCCCATATTGACTGGCAAACAAAATATGTAATTTTCCAAGAACTCTCAGCTTGCCTCCTCTTTTTTGTCAGGTCATCATGCAAATTTCGCTTTATGAGTAAAGGCTTCTCTGATGGCTCCTATTTGAAACTGCAAATCCCCAGCACTCTCTGTCCTCCTTCCCTAGTTTATTCTCTATAGCACCTGCCCCCATTTCTTACACTATACACATTTAGGAAATAAATTCTACATAATAAATATGAATGAATACAAAACATATAAATATATAACATAGATGTTGATATACATATGGGTATTCTGTTTATTGTTTGGCTCCTTCATTAGACTAGAAGCAGCAAGAGGGAACTATCAATGCAAAGGCCCAAGAGCTAGTGTGCTAAATTTACAAGGATAAGCAAGGAGTTAGCTATTTAGCAGCTGGAGCACATTTGTGAGTGGAAAGTAGTAGATGAAGTCAGAGGTAATGAGAATAGACCGTGCAGGACTTTGTAGGCCTCTGTTAGAACTCTCATCCCTGAGTGAGGTGGGAAGCCTTTGGAGAATTTGAAAAGGGGTGAGAGGGGGTACAAATTTATTTGACTTAGGGTTTTAAAAGAATCACTCTGGCTTCTCTATTGAAAAAAATACTGATAGGAATGCAGAGGTGAAAGCAGTGAGGTCATAAAAAGCTATTGCAGTAATCCAGGCAAAAGGTAATAGTGGTTGGGACCAATAGAAGTGGTGAGAAGTGGGTAGGTTTTGGATTGATTTCTAGGTAGAGTCAGTGGGATTTGCTGGATCAGACACCTTTCTTCAGGAAAATGAAGAACCAAGGGTAAACCCTAAGGTTTTTAAGCCTAAGCAACTGGAAGGATAAGATTGCCAAGACACTAAGATAGAAAAGACTGAAAGTGAAATGCATGATTCCATCAAACCCTAGGAAGTTGCCCTCATCCTCATGGTCAAATATGATTTCCCACACCTTCTAATTCTGCGTTCCCACATGTGGGAAGAGCAGGGAGGAAAGGAAGTGAAGGGCATTCCTGTGTTTTAAGGGCACACTTCCAATGTTGCTCATGTCTTCCATTCACATTTTCTTTAATACCTGGTGTAAAGAGTGGCTAAGCAATGTCGTCTTCAGCTGGGTAGTCATGAACCCAGCTAAAACGTGAGTGTTTTATTACCAAGACAGAAAGGGAGTACACATACTAGGGGACTACCTACGCTCTCTGCCCCATCAACTGGGTACATTGCTTCCCCAGCCAGCATCCAAACACGAGTCTTCTGAATCTTACTCCAGTGTTATTTCTCTCACAAAGACCTTCTTCCAAATGGCTCCAATTGTTTAATCAGTTTAGCATTTATCACAAATCCTATCTCACCAATGTCAGATGGAAAGCTAGCTCAAGTAAGAGACACAAGTCAGCTCCCCATTCCCTTATCCAACAGATACTACCTGAATGCCTACCATGATCAAGACCATATAATAAGAACTGTGGGAAAAACAAAAATTACTGAGATATAATCTGTGTCATCAGAGCTCTCATATAATGAAGCTGCAGAAGAGGAGGGAACAGATATTTATACAATGAACTCTAATCAAAGGCACAGTTAAGTTAGAGCAATAATAGAATGTAAGTGGTATGTTATAAGGGTCAGATGTACTAGGTAGACTGTAGACATCAGGGGAGTTATTAAAATGGGCCAAAGAATGAGAAAGATTTCAGCAGACCCATAAAGGCAAGGAAGGGCATTGCAGTCAAAAACACACATGTAGGGGAAAAGTACACATTTAATTTAAGGAATGATGAGATGTCCAGTGGACTGAGACATCACCCAGCATACACGGAAGGATGTAACATGATATGAGGTTGGAATTATGGGTTGGAGTCAGATGGTGACAGCCTGAAATCCCTTATGAAGGTGTTTATACTTCATTTTGCAGGTGTTGAGAGGCCATTTAGGGTTTGTGAATTAGAGAATGACTAGATCTGACTTTGGTTTTTTTGAAAAAAACAAAAAACAAAAAAAACAAAAAACCAAAAAAAACCCTACTCTAGCTCTGTGGTGGATTAGGTGAGGAGAGACTGCTTAGAGAAAAATTATTCCCCTACTCTCCTTTGGGAATGTCTGCCCCTGAGCCTGTCAACTCTTCACTTTTCAAATAAATGGGTCCTCTCCTGAGCTTCCCAGAATGTCCAGGACTTCCTGGAATTTGATGACCTTCACTGTGCCAATATGAATCATTCTTCACATTTATACTGAGCTGAGAAGCTGGAGATAGCAAAAAGCATCCCATATGATACCTGGGGAATTATGGAATCTAAAGGTATGTGTCAAAATGCGTGGGCAAAGTTGTAGTCCTGGGCAGCTTCTCTACTTAAACACATTTAAAAAGTCAGAGCCTGTGGGATTTGACAGATCATCCAGTCCAGTTATAAACACTAGGTCCTACAAAGGTGAAGTTATTGCCCAAGACACAAAAATTCAGGGCCAGTGCCTGATATCATGGACTTCATCATCCAGTGCTTATTCACCAACCCAAATCACAGAAGATCCTCCTCACTCAGTACAGTCTCATATCCACACTAGTTTGGGCCCAGATCTTGGACTAGAGTGGGCCAAGAAAAAATGAACTAGTATTATTCTTAATAGCTAACCCGAAATTCAATCAAAGCTTGCATTTTTCAGGCCTAAGACATTTGATACTCATTAGCACATTTCCTGTCAAATTACGGAATCATAGTCTCAGTAAAGACTTTAAAGGTCATCTAGTCCAATTATACAGTCTTCGGAATTCTATAACTTGACTTTGTGAAAGGTATAGCATTTGAGTCGATTGCTGTCTTGAGCCAAAGAATAATACAATGTATTCGTTACATAATTTATTCACTCAACACCGGTGGAGGGGGAGGTATCAAAACAGATCCAATCCTCAAGATGCTTGCAGTCCAGTAAAATACCTGTATATTTCCTTAATCCGTTCTTCTATTGCCCTCAACATCCTTGTTATTGATTTAGCCTGCTTGGCAATTTTAGCACTTTGTCCTGAATTGGTTCAATAGCCTGAATTTGACTGTTGGAGGAAGTAAAAAGAATGCTGTATGTGGTATGGAAATACCTCTCACCTGCTTTTTCTGCACCCCACAGCATGCAGCCCACCTAGTGCAAGCATCTGCTGAAGCCCGAATTGTCACTCTGCTGGCTGTGTTTGCTGGAAAGACTTCCCCCTGCCAGGACCAGTAATCATTGACAGGCAATATGGAGACCCTTGACAGGGGCCGGAAATAAATTGCCTTGGTGAAAAACACACCAAACCTTAGTCATAAATTACCCTGACAATAGCAAGTAGAGAAAACCTGGTTCACATAAAGATCTGTTTACCCCATGTTAGAGTGTCCCACCTTCCTGAGGCTAAACCCCTGGAGTGAGTCACCCACTCTTATCATAGGCAGACTTTCTGCTCTTTGAGTGCCTTTTCACTCTTCAAATACATACTGGCTGGGACAGCCAAAGACAGAGCTCTAAAGATAGAGCCAGCAGTTTAATAATAGTAATAAACTTGGGCAAAACACTTCTCTGTTTACAAAGTTCTTTCTCATTTATATATGTTCTTAGTGTGGAGAGTAGAAGATAACTTGCAATGGAGAACAGGATTTCATCAAGGTGTCTCTGCTTCTCATCTACCATGTGATACCAAATTCCAGTTTCACAAAGTTTTAAATGATTAGTCACTTGCTGCACAAAACAGTTGTGCAAAGCTGGTTAACTTAAAGAAACACAAGCATCTTGGGATCTGTAGCTCTCAGGCTGTGCTATCCAGTACAATAGCCACTAGCCATCTGTGCCTGCTGAGCACTTGAAATGGGGCCAGGGTAAACTGAAAGGTGCTTGGAGGTATAAAATACATACCAGATTTTGAAGACGTAGCCTGAAAAAAATTTAGATAATATCTTCTTAATAGTTTTATATTGATAGTTTTTCATATTGAAAAAATAGTTTAGACCTATTGAATTGAATAAAATATATTATTAAAATTAACCAAGTGTGGTGGTTCATTCCTGTAATCCCAATGCTTTGGGAGGCTGAGGTGGGAGGATTGCTTGAGGCCAGGTGGACAAGACCAGTCTGGGCAACGTAGTTAGACCCTGTCTCTACAAACAGTTAAAAAATTAGCTGGGTGTGGTGGTGTGCACCTGTGGTCCTAGCTACTAACGAGGCTGAGGCAGGAGGATAGCTTGAGCCAAGGTGATCAAGGCTGCAGTGATCTATGATTGCAGCAATGCATTCTAGTCTGGGTGACAGAGTGAGACCCTGGTCCAAAATAAATAAATAAAGCTAATTGTACTGTTTCTTTTTACATTTTGAAATGTGACTACTAGACAATTTAAAGTTACATATATGGCTTGCATATTGCTATTGGGCAGCACTTCTCTAAAGATCTGTCTGGAGGTGAGCTAGTTCCGACCTCCTTAACTCCTCTTTAATTGTTAAAAACACATGCATCTCCCCAGCATAATTGTGTTAGAATCAGTTTAAAAAAATCTAGGAAACAGACAGGCCTTGTCCAAATAAAGACTTGACTGTTCTCATTACCTAGACTGGGAATGAACTCCAAGGTTCCAAGGGACAAAGGAATAGAGCCTTTTTCAGGGATGGAGTCCTCTATGAATGTCTCTGCCCTGAAAAAAAAAAAAAAAAAAAAAAAAAGCCATACATGAGATTTTAAAGGCTCTTCACATCTTCAAAGAAAAAGAAAATATGGCAGCCACATATGACCACAGGACTAAAATCTGAGTGAGTGAGGAAGTCAGCCAGCTCCATGATCACCAGGACACCCAGGAATTGACCTCTAGTCCAACTTACCAGCCTAAGAAACACGCAACTGGGACAACTAGGAAAGAGCCTTTCCCTGGGCAGCTTGATGTTTTGACAAGTTTCTTGGGCCAGCTCAGTGAGATTATTCATAAGCAGTCCTTGGCACTTGACCTTGTTTGATTCCATGGCTCTGTGGGTCTTCTTTCATAAACTGCTCTTCCTACATCCTCCCATCCCCCCGTCAGAAACCTTTAACACCTAAGCCAAATCAAGTCCTCTATTCAGACCCTTCTTGTGACTACGTGTTAGCCTCAGACTAAAGCCAAAGCTCCTACACTGGCCCACAGATCCCACGTCATCTCCCTGATATTGTCTCCTACTTTTCTCCTGCAGCTCTCAACTCCTGGCTGCACCTCAGCCCTAGCTTGTCCCTCTGATGAGAACCTTTTCTTATATATCTACGTGACTAACTGCCTCATTTCCTTTAAACATTGTTTAAATTTCATTTAGCAAGGCTTCCCTGAACACCTATTTAAAATTGCAACCTATCCCCACTTCACTTCCAATTTCCTTTACCTTCCTCTGTTTTTTTTTTTCTTTTTCCATAGCACTTATCATTTCCAAGTGACACACTACAACACTTACCTATTCATCTGTTTGCTATTTCCATTCACTGTAAGTATCACAGAGCAGTCTGTCTTTATGTATTTTGTTTATTGACGTATCCTAAGAATTCAGGGCAATGGGAGGTTCTCAACAAATGTATTTATTTTTAATAAATGAAGGAAGTTCTATAATGTCTACCATCATTTTTAGTCCTGCCATTACTTTCCCAGGCAAACATATATCACCTGGTGCTAGGAACACCCCAGTAACATCACACATCATCTCTATGGCATGTACACCTTTCTCAGTCCCATTCAACCAAGCCTCTTTCCATGCCGTCTTTAACACATCCTCTAGATACTTGTTGCTATGGTTTGGATGTTTCTGTCCCTCCAAAATTCATGTTGAAACTTAGTTTCCAGTGCAATGGGAATAAGAGGTAGGGCCTTTAGGAGATAATTAAGTCATGCAAGTTCTGCCCTCATGAATGGGATTAGTGCCTTACAAAAGGCACAAAAGTGGCTTTTTTGGCCACTTCTGCCATGTGAGGACACAATGTTCATCCCTTTCTTCAGGATGCAGAAACAAGACACTATCTTGGAAGCATAGAGCAAGCCCTTACCAGACACCAAATCTAGCAGTGCCTTGATCCTGGACTTCTCAGACTCCAGAACTGAGTGATATAAATTTGAATGATATATACATGACCCAGTCTAAGATATTTTGTTATAGTAGCAGAAATGGATGAAGGTGCTTGCCATTAATGTCAGTAATATGTAAACCTAAGACAAATGCTACAAATAGTTTATGAAGGAACACTCTACAAGTCTTAGAGGTACAAATTTTCTACTATGGAATATTTAGTTACAAACCTGCAGGTAATGGAGAATCATTGTAAGCTCTTTAGTAAGACAGGTGTGATAAAAAGTGATGCTTTAACTATTTATTCTTTTCAATTCTTCAGGGCAATTTTCTCAGAATCAATTTAGGTAGTCATAAAACAAACCAGTTGGTTTACATTATCTCAGATGTTGCAGGAATGACTTCAATGAATTACAATTTGATTGTAAACATGAAGCAGTTTTGCAAAGACCTTTGCAAGGATCATCTATCTGAACAGGCTCTTCATGTCTTTCACAATGTTGAAAACTTCCTTGTCTGGTCACTAATGATTTTTCCTACCTTAAAAGAAATAGTAAAGAATTTTCTTTGCTTCTGCAAAAGAATGACTTAGCATTTTTTTTTTTTTTGATCAGGAAATGGCAACAATACAATCTACTTCTTTTATGCTTTAAGTGTCAGAAAAGCTTAATTCAGTGCCCTGTTATGGTGTTGAACTTACTACCCATATCTTGTAACATTCATTCTACTGCTTCATTTGTGGGTTCTGTCCCCTTTTTGTTATTAGTTTAGTGACCACAAATACTTTTAAAAGTGCATGGGGTTTAGATAATATTTTTTGTCAAAATTCTCAATCTTAATCACAGGATGTTTTGCAATCTGCCCCTAGAGCATCTTTTAGGATTTAGGTTGGCTAAATCCTTATACATACTTGGTTCCGAGGCTGCTTTTAAACCAAGTAAATGTACCCATCCTTGAAACTCATCTCATACTTTTCAGCCTCTGTGCCTTTATGTATGCTATTCCCCCAACTGGAAGGATTCTCTAACTCCTCTGCACTCATTCATATTTCAAGTATCATTTGAAAAAAAAAAAAAGAGAGAGAGAGCTAAGCTTCTTATTGTAAAATAATTTTTAATTTATAGAACATTTACAAAGATTATTCTTATGTATCCTGCACTCAGCTTCCTTCTAATATTAACGTCTTACATTAATCAAAACTAAGAACATAGAATTGAGACACCCAAACTAGATCCCTAGGTACCTAGGTATAGGGAAATTTGTTATGCCCCACGTCAGTAATTCTAAGAAGCACCTTTGTTTTATCTTTAAAATACAAATCCATCTGTAACAAAAAACTAAGAAAATAGCCATAGATCAATACTATCAACTAAACTACTTTATTAATATTTCTCCAGTTTTTCTACTAATGTCCTGTTCCAGAATATCACATTGTATCGATCACTATGTCTCCTTAGTCTCCCCAGTCTGGACAGTGTCTTGGTCTTTTCTTGTCTCTCGTAACTTTGACCCTTTTGAAAAGTAGTGGTCAGGTATTTTGTGCAATGTACTTTAATCTAGAAGTAACATGACCGGTGTTCTCATGTTTAGGATGAAGTTATGGATTGAGAGAGAAGAATGCCACCTAGGCAAATGCCTTTCTCATAGCATCATTGAGCATAGTATCAATACGACTCCTTGCTGGTGATGTTAACCTTGATCTCTTGGTTAAGATGGTGTCTGTCAGTTCGTTACTATGTTTCCTTCCACATACTTTGTTCAGAGAAGCATGACACTAAGTTTAGCTTCTCAAGGGAAGGAATATTAATTTCCACCACCTGGAGGGAGGAGTATCAAAGAATTTGTGGACATATGTTAAAACAACACAGTAGTTAATAAATATTTGGGAGAAGATCCTTTGAAGCTACCAAGCATTATTTTAACTCTAAATCAAGTCCTTCTTCCTCCAGGCAGATATTCTAACAATAAATATTTCAATCCTCTGCCCATCTTCATCCATTCTCACACACAGTTTGTGTAATATATCCACAAATCTCTATCTTGATTCATTCATCGTGATCTACCAGGCAATCCATTCCCTTTTATGTTATACTTGAATGACTACACCCAGAATTTCTATGTAAATGCTTCCCCTTACTAATCAAGACACATCAAACCTGACTGTTAACCTCATTTCACAATTAATTATGTATATCCTGTGTGTGCATGTATGCATGCACATGCTTGCGTGTGTGTGTGTATATTTATTCAAATCTTGCATTCTATTTAGGTGTAAGAGCTGTCATGAATGTTGGAGTCAGTTAGACTTGCCTCTGAAACTCAGTCCTGCTAAATATAGCTATGAGATATATTGAACAAGTCATTTTTGTATTTTCAAACCTAGATTCATTATACACACAGATTGAAAATGTTGTGAGGATTAAGTTAATTGATAGAGGCAAAGCTCCAGAACGAGCACCCCGCACGCAGAAGGACTGTATTAACTGTGGTTTCTTTACCATGACCAACCACACTTATGTTCACAAACCTTGAATGTAAATGTTGTCATTTATCTCCTGCAGCAATTGGTTTTCACTTTAGAGCATGTGGGGATCTTACGTGGTACTTGAGGAAAATGGATGAATGGGTCCCTAGGCCCATCTATCTCTGCATCTTCCATAAGAGTCTGCTTTGATCTATTTAATATATTATTTTTAGTATAAGATTTTAGTTTAAAAAATGAGTTCTAAAACTGAATTTTTAAGAAATTTACACATACATTTTGGGTGAGAGATAATTTCTTAAACTTTTTTGCCATTTCCCAGTGCAGACCATAAGATTGTATATGAAATTGATGTCCAATAAATGTTCAACCAGTGATGGAACTAAAAGCTCCTGTGGCTCTTAGTCTTACAGCAGAATCTGAGGCATTTTTCCACCTATTGTGGTTATTCTAGATGACACATGACTTGTCCCCAAATGGCCATCTACTCTTCTTATAAAAACACGAATGCTATAACCTTCTTTCTCATAGACCCAATAAATGTGGGGCTCTTGGAATGGATTAAAATATTTTATTGACTTTCTGCGTATATTCTAATGGCAGAGAAGTTGCTCTTGAAATCTTCTGGAAGTTTATTAAAGTTAGCAACAATTCTTGTACTTCTCTGCAAAGTTGGAGATTATATTTACACAGACACTCATGCAAGGGCAGTGAGAAATATTCAAAAGTTTATATACTAAACTTTTAGTAGTATTTGTTTTTCAGTAGAATTATGCATGTTTCTTATTTTTCCTTTTTGTATATCTGCATTTCATAAGTTTGTTATAAAATCTAATAAGATGTATTTTACTGAGAAACTGTGCACAAAAAAAGGAGAGAGAGAGAAACAAGGTGGGGGAAAGAAAAAGAGCAAAATAGAGAGCAAGAGAGAGAGGGGAAGGAAGAATGAAAAGGAGTGAACATTGAAATCTGCATTTGAATTTCTTTATATATATCTGCATTTTAGGTTCTGGGGTACATGTAAAAAACATGCAGGATTGTTGCATAGGTACATAAATGGCAATGTGTTTTGCTGCCTCCATCCCCATCACCTATATCTGGCATTTCTCCCCATGTTATCCTTCCCCAACTCTCTACCCCCAACTGTTACTCCCCTAGTCTCCCCCAACAGACCTCAGTGTGTGATGCTGCCCTCCCTGTGCCCATGTGTTCTCATTGTTCAACACCCACCTATGAGTGAGAACATGTGGTGCTTGATTCTGTCTTCCTGTGTCAGTTTGCTAAGAATGATGGTTTCCAGGTTCATCCATGTCCCTACAAAGGACACAAACTCATTGTTTTTTTATGGCTGCATAGTATTCCATGGTGTATATGTGCCACATTTTCCCTGTCCAGCCTATCATCGATGGGCATTTGGGTTGGTTCCAAGTCTTTGCTATTGTAAACAGTCCTGCATTGAACATACATGTGCATGTGTCCTTATAATAGAACAACTGATAATCCTTTGGATATATACTCAGTAATGGGATTGCTAGGTTAAATGGAATTTCTATTTCTAGGTCCTTGAGGAATTGCCACACTGTCTTCCACAATGGTTGAGCCAACTTAAACTCCCACCAACAGTGTAAAAGTGTTCCTATTTCTCCACATCCTCTCCAGTATCTGTTGTCTCCAGATTTCTTAATGATTGCCATTCTAACTGGCCTGAGATCATATCTCAAGGTAGTTTTGATTTGCATTTCTCTAATGACAGTGATGATGAGCATTTTTTCATATGCTTGTTGGCCTCATATATGTCTTCGTTTGAAAAGTGTCTGTTCATATTCTTCACCCACTTTTGGATGGGTTTGTGTGGCTTTTTCTTATAAATCTGTTTTAGTTCTTTGTAGATTTTGGATGTAAGTCCTTTGTCACATGGGTAGATTGCAAACATTTTTTTCCCATTCTATTGGTGGCTGGTTCACTCTAATGATTGTTTCTTTTGCTGTGCAGAAGCTTTGGAGTTTAATTAGATCCCATTTGTCTATTTTGGCTTTTGTTGCCCATGCTTTTCACATTTTAGTTATGAAGTCCTTGCTGATGCCTATGTGCTGAATGGTTTTGCCTAGGTTTTCTTCTAGGGTTTTAATGGTGTTAGGTCTTATGTTTAAGTCTTTACTCCATCTGGAGTTAATTTTAGTGTAAGGTGTCAGGAAGGGGTCCAGTTTCTGCTTTCTGCACATGGCTAGACAGTTTTCTCAACACCATTTATTGAACAAGGAATTCTTTCCCCATTGCTTGTTTTTGTCAGGTTTGTCAAAGATCAGATGTGTGCAGATGTCTGGCGTTGCCTCCAGGGCCTCTGTTCTGTTCCATTGGTCTATATCTCTGTTTTGGCACCAGTGCCATGCTGTTTTGATTACTGTAACCTTGTAGTAGAGTTTGAAGTCAAGTAGTGTGATGCCACTGGCTTTGTTCCTTTTGCTTAGGATTGTCTGGCTATGCAGGCTCTCTTTTGGTTCCATATGAAGTTTAAGGTGGTTTTTTCCAGTTCTGTGATGAAGGTCATTGGTAGCTTGATGGGGATAGCATTGAATCTATAAGTTACTTTGGGCAGCATGGCCATTTTGACGATATTGATTCTTCCTAACCATAAGCATGAAATGTTTCTCCATTTGTGTCCTCTCTTATTTCGTTGAGCAGTGGTTTGTAGTTCTCCTTGAAGAGGTCCTTTACATCCTTTGTTAGTTGTATTCCTAGGTATTTTATTCTCTTTGAGGCAATTGTGAATGGCAGTTTGTTCTTGATTTGGCTCTCTTTAAGTCTGTTATTGGTGACTAGGAATGCTTGTGATTTCTGCACATTGATTTTTTATCCTGAGACTCTGCTGAAGTTGCTTATCAGTTTCAGGAGATTTGGGGCTGAGATGATAGGGTCTTCTAAATATACAATCATGTCATCTGCAAATAGAGACAATTTAACTTCCTCCTTTCCTAATTGAATACCCTTTATTTCTTTTTCTTTCCTGATTGCTCTGGCTAGAACTTCCAATACTGTATTGAATAGGAGTGGTGAGAGAGGGCATCCTTGTCTAGTGCTAGATTCCAAAGGTAATGCTTCCAGTTTTTGCCCATTCAGTATGATATTGGCTGTGGGTTTGTCATATATAGCTTTTATTTTTTTGACATACGTTCCATTGATACCTAGTTTATTGAGAGTTTTTAAAGGGCTGTTGAATTCTGTCGAAGGCATTCTCTGCATCTGTTGAGATGATCCTGTGGGTTTTTTTCTTTGGTTCTGTTTATGTGGTGAATTCTGTTTATAGACTTGTGTATGTTCAACGAGCTTTGCATCCTCGAGATGAAGCCTACTTGATTTGAATTTCTTAATAGATTTTCTCTGCATTCATCCTTTAATTGCTGTTATCTGAAGTACTTGTGCTTCCATTTTCTGGTGACAAAGCTATCTGTGGCTTCTTTGTAACTCTGGTAGACAGGCATGGTAAGTCAATGTCCATAGTGTGCCTCAAGGATTACAAAAGCCGTCATCCAAAGACAGTTATGTCCTTAATGAACCTGGCCCTGAAAAGGAGCAAATGTGAAGCCTGAGGCTATTGCATATTCTTATTTTTTAGATATTGACATTGTAAAACAATGGAGTCATAGAACTCTAGCACAGAGATTCAGAAAAGATAGTATCTGTTCTACTCTTCACTTCAAGACACCTGAAGTTCAGAGAGGGGATGTGATTTACCCAAAATGATCCTCCTTTTCCTGTGAGATCTCCTTCTCCACCTTTTCTTGGCTTCCTTGTTCAATAACAACAGCTCTGTATTCTCAGTTTTCTTGTTAGTCAGGTTTTAGAGGCTGCGTTTGCAGAACATTATCCAGATAAATAGGACCAAAAGCAAAATACATTGGAAACAAAGCTGCATCTCATTTCTACTGCCATAGCTACTTTGCTTAATAACCTAACTACACCATCACTTTGGTCAGGGTATTGATTATTGGAGGAAGAGAGTGTTATTGAAAATAAGTGAGTCAGAGAATCCAGGCAGGGAAACATTGCTGTCAACACACTACCAGCGGAGTTATCAGGAGATAGGGAGAAAGGAAATAGTAGCAAGCCAGATAGCAAGTTAGGGAAAATCATGAGACTTCTCACATTTAAGACACAGAAGGAAAACTTTGCAGTCTCCAATTGGCTCAGTTCACTCAAGCTATCATAAGCAGGCCAAAGCCAAGGGGTCACCTATTGGGCTTTGTCCTTTTGAAATAAATTCCAGCTGTACTGTTTTAATAGTCCAGGCCTGGGCTGCCAGACTTACATTGATTTTTATTAACTGAAGCTTGTTTGTTTCCTACAGCCAGTATAACAAATTACCATGAACTGGATGGCTTAAGACAATGGAAATTTATTCTCTCATAGTTTTGGTTAGGAGTCCAAAATCAAGGTTTGGGGAGGGTTGATTTCCTCTGATGGCACTGAGAAAGAACCTGTTCCATGTCCCTGCCCCAGCTTCTGGCTGTTGCCAGTAATCCTTGGTATTCTTTGGCTTGTAGATAGATCATGCCAACCTCTGCCTCTGTCACCACATGGTTCTCCTCATGTCTGTCTGTGTCTCTCTTCTTCTTATAATAAGGACACCATTCATATTGGATTAAGGGCCCACCCTACCCCAGTACCACCTCATATTGATATTTATATTTGTAATTACCCTATTTCCCAACAAGGTCACCTTCTGAGGGTCAGAAGGTTAGGACTTCAATATATTTTTTTGGGGGGTGGACAAAATTTAGCCCATAACAGGGAGCTTAACTGAGCAATGGGTTTGCTTCCTTAATTGAGAAGAGGGCTGTGTCCAGTTGGAATGATCAAATGTGGCAGTTTTGACATTGATTTGTGTGTCAGTGCTCCATGAGAAATAAGGAAAGGGCAGTAAAGGGAATGCTCAGGGCATTTAAGAGAAGGTGAGGATTTAAATTCATGGTGGCTGAGCTGTGAGTTTGGGCAAAGCTAATGGTGGGAGCAGGTGAGCCACCTCCAGCAGTAGTTCCTGAGGCTCAGACACACCTCAAGAGGAGAGTTGGTTGCTGGAAGAAGTAGGCCCATGGAATGGAGGAACTCAAGTTTATCTGTGGAAATATTTAAATGGTTGGGATCAACTGCCCTCAAGATTGATAGCTCTAGCCTACTCTTGCCTGTTTGCCATTCTCTTTTGAGAATTCTTGCAAATATATATGAAAGCCACCATGCTATCCTTCTTCCATGACTCACTGAAGCAAGGATTGCAAATGAAAAGACCTACAGGGGCCAAGAAATAAGAGAAATGAGTGAAGTGGGCCAAGTATAGAATGCTGAAAGTCCATAGATTTTTAATAATTTAATTGGTACTGGGTCTCAGTGCTAGGGAGGATTAAGGGAATGTTAGGGATTGTATCAAACTAAAGAGCGTATGCCCCATCTGCAGAAAGAGCCACTTGGCTAGAACTGCCATGGGCAACTGTGCATGAGGGCATTCGCTATGGAGTCAAAAGAGAAAGTGAAATTCAGCTTGCTCTCTTCTCACCAAGCTGTGACCCCACTGGCCTCCTTCAGCCGAGTGGGTCAACTTTTTATAATTCATGCAAAAGTGCAGTGTAGGCAGAGAGCAGCACTGGCTCCAGTTCATTGTTGGCAATTGAGAATTTAAGCTCTGTATTTTTAGATGCTTAAATTTCTGAAAAGAAACTGGAAAAATGTATCTTCATATGTAATCTCTTAATTTTTAAATATTGGCACAAATGTTGAAACCTCTGCATGGGCCAGCGAATCCATGCCATCAGGCTCTGTACTGCCACTATGTGAGTCTCTTCTGTTAGGAAAAGGGGATGTGGCATAACACCAATATGCAAGCTTGTTCTTAGAGAGGCCACAGGTGAGGGTATTGATAACCCTTGTCTCCTAGAGAATTTCAGGATTAGTTATAGGAGCCCAGGACCCCGTCAGCCCTAGTGTGACCTATCAAAGCAGCCCCTTTTGAACATCTTTTGAGTGTGAATTTCTAGTGTGAATGTCTGTGAATTACTAGACATGTCACCTTGGGCAAATCATTTGACTTTTCCAAATAGTTGTTTTGTTTCAGCACTAAAGAAAACTCTTTTGGAAGCTTCTTACCATGATTGAATCAGATAAATCTATATGCCTGGCATGGCTGTTATCCAATACAGCATTTGGTATTATTTTCAAGACTTGGCTTTGAGTGCACACTGGTACCCTTTTCACAAGGATGGACTGCAACTGCATTCTTATTCTTTTCCCAATCCGATTATCCCCTTGAGAAACAAAGCCTAACAATCCTACCAATAATCATTGCAGCATTCAGCTGTGGGGTACAGTAACCACCATCATCACCAACTATTTACAAGTATGACATAAATAGTTACATTAAATCACATGAAGGAAACTTGAAGATAATCTGCATCAATTTCCTCATTTGCCAGATGAGAAAACAGCCTCACAAAGAAAAAATACTCATCTATGGCCACACAGCTAAATATTAACAGAACATAAAATATAGTTTATATTTGTGTTTTTGTTTTAATTTTGAGCTTGAAAGAAGTTTATGTCTTTAATTGAAACTTTGAACATTATAGTTATTATTTCAAGCAATGCTGAGTAACAAATGTGTTCTCAATTGATTTGACAATGAAATACAAATTTTCCAATCTGAAATAAAATATAAAAATAAAAATATGTGGTCCAAACCCCATCCCTCATTCTCTACTCCATCTTTGAAGGAAATAGATTGTATTAGAAACATCTTGCACTGGGATGTAATAAAAGTTTATATTTAGCTTTTTTAAATGGAGGGTTTGCTTTGATCTCTTTTGGGGTGAACCTGGGAACAATGTGCTTGTACCTTCCATATGGACATGTTGTGAGGATAAAATGATTGGTGCCTCATTAGTCCTTATTCCATGGTAGTTTTGATTCTCTTTTGTATTACTGCACACTGTGCCCTAAGCCCCATTCCTGGCCAGAAAAGGTATATGGATGGTATACTTACACACCATGCTATGAGCATTTTGGGGCCAAATCAGTGTCTTTTATTTTGTTTAGATCTGGAAACTAGTATAAGACATCACTATGAACACACACACTAAGTAAAAGTTTGTTGAATTTAATTGATTTATTATGCTGAATTCCATTGTAAGAATTCAGATTGTGTTCTGAGCACAAATTCATATACATATTTGTTTGTATGTTTATAGCCCCACCACATGCTACAAAGGATTTAAGACTACTCAAACCAATAATATAAATATTATTCTCAAGAAACTCAAGTTGTTGTTGTTTAAATAAAAGGCTGGAATAAAACACTAGCATATAATTTATGAAATAACTGCCTCCTTGCACTCTGATGACTAGCATACTTCTTGAGCTTCTCTCAGATGACAGCTCACACACTATATGATCGCTTAAAAGGATTAGTGGACTAGAATCAGGGGATCATCAGGTCTACTTTGTCTCCAGGTCACTTTGACAGAACCAGGGTGATTCTTTACCAGATCTTCTCTAAGGTGCTTGGAGGAGCAGATATTTCAGTGGCTTGTTTTAAATGTTGCCTTGGTTCTCTTCTAGATAAAATAAATCTGAGGATGATCCAAGAAGGCCAAATAGGAACAGCTCTGGAGTGCAGCTCCCAGCAAGAACAATGCAGAGGGTGAATGTCCACTGCATTTCCAAACAAATTTTCACTGCCCACAGACCAGGAGATTCCCAGGCTGAAAAGCACCACAAGTTTTCAGCATGGCAGTTTCAGCTGGTGCTGGCTTGGCACACAGAAACTCACACAAATCTGGCAGCCATTTCAACTGGCGCCTGGAATGCCTGGGAGACAGAGCTGCCCATTCAACTGAAAGGGAGTGGGCAGAGACAGGGAGACAGGCGATCTGGCTTGGTGGGTACCACCCCCACAAAACAAGCAACCTGAAGGGCTCTGGATTGAGAGTTTCCCAGCAAGTGCAGCTGGACCAAGGATGGTCCAGCTCAGTGGGGTAAGGGTGACCACGACTACTGAGGCAGTCTGCCACTATGGAGGTAGTTCACATAGCAGCTGGGCAGAGCCTGTGGCAGCTCAGCAACACCTCTGCTGGCAGACTGTGACTAGACTACTCCGTGCGGGGCAGGGCATCTATGAAAAAAGGCAGCAGCATGACAGGAACTTATAAATAAAGCTGACCTTCCTAGGACAGAGCACCTGGGAAAAGAGGCGGTTATGTGTTCCACTGCAGCATACTTAAAAGTACCAGCCTAGCATTTCTGCATGGAACAACAGAGCTCCTAGCACAGCACTTGAGTTCCTATAGGGGTCAGACTGTCTCTTAAAGCAGCTACCCAACCCCTATATGCCCAAAGAGACACCTCATAAAGGAGAGCTTAGGCCAACATCAGGCAGGTACCCTTCTGGGATGAAGATAAAAGAAGAAGAAACTGGCAGCAACCCTTATTGTCCTGCAGCCCCTGTGGGTGATCCTCAGGCCAGCAGGGTCTGGAGTGGACCTCTAGCACTCCTGCAGCAGAGGGGCCTGTTAGAAGGAAAACTAAGAAACAGAAAGAAATAACGTCATCATCAACAAAAAGGACATCCACTCAGAGACCCCATCTGAAACCAACTACAAAGACCACAGGTAGATAAAGCCACTAAGATGGGAAGAAACCAGTGCAAAAAGGCAAAAAGGATGAAAACACCAAAAACCAGAATGCCTCTCCTCCTCCTAGGATCACAAGATGGATGAAGTATGAATCTGAAGAACTGACAGAAACAGGCTTTAGAAGGTGGATGATAACAAACTTCTCTGAGCTAAAAGAACATGTTCTAACCCAATGCAAAGAAACTAAGAACCTAGAAAAAAGGTTAGATGAGATGCTAACTAGAATAAACAGCTTAGAGAAGAATATAAACGACTTGATGGAACTGAAAAACGCAGAACTTTGCGAAGCATATACCAGTTTCAATAGCTGAATCGACCAAGCAGAAGAAAGGATATCAGAGATTGAAGATCAACTTAATGAAATAAAATGAGAAATTCAAATCAAAACCATGTGATATCCCCTCACGCCAGTTAGAATGGCAATCATTAAAAAATCTGAAGACAACAGATGCTGGAGACGATGTGGAGATATAGGAACACTTTTACACTATTGGTGGGAGTGTAAACTAGTTCAACCATTGTGGAAGACAGTATGGTGCTTCCTCAAAGACCTAGAAATAGAAATTTCATTTGACTCAGCAATCCCATTACTTGGTATATACCCAAATGATTATAAATCATTCTATTATAAAGACACATGCACACATATGTTCATTGTGGCACTGTTTACAGTAGCAAAGACCTGGAACCAACCCAAATGCTCATCGATGATAGACTGGACAGGGAAAATGTGGCACATGTACACCATGGAATACCATGCAGCCATAAAAAATGATGAGTTCATGTCCTTTGTAGGGACATGGATGAATCTGGAAACCATCATTCTCAGCAAACTGACACAGGAAGAGAGAGAATCAAGCACCACATGTTCTCACTCATAGGTGGGTGTTGAACAATGAGAACACAGGGACACAGGGAGGGGAGTATCACACACTGGGATCTGTTGGGGGTGCCAGGGAAGGGTCAGCAGGGGCATGGGAGGTCCAGGAGGGGTAACATGAGGAGAAATGCCAGATGTAGGTGATGGGGGGATAGCGGCAGCAAACCACATTGCCATGTGTGTACCTATGCAATATCCTGCATGATCTGCACATGTACCCCAGAACCTAAAGTACAATAAAAAATAAAAAAATAAAAAAGTAAATCTCATGATCTGCCTGTATTGGACCAGCCAGTGGGAAATGCTCCCACACAGGCTCCATCATCCAGAGGAATAAGGGTGCTTATCAGCAGGGCTTTTCCTATAAAAAGATTTCAGAAGGGAACCACTATAGTAAAGTCAGGAGGAGGCAAGAAGATGGGTTGCACATGGCTTAGTGGGTGCTATAAGGGACAAGTGATGGCTGAGGACCAGGAACCACCTCTGATGCTAATATCCCATAAGCACCTTCAGAAACACAGACACGACCACTGAACTGGCTGATTTACCTTAAATTGATCAAAATTAAGTTTCCAGTCACAAAAGAGAATGAAGAGCTCTACATACGCATTAAGTTTAGCTGTAGGGAAGGTGAGCTTTTGTGCTCCTGAGCCTGTGGACTGACATTTATACAAAGTGCATACATTTAGGTAGGTTTAAATCTGACTTTTTTTCTGATTTGTATAGAGACATAGGCTGATTACAAAAATTTTGCCTGGCTTAATTGTTAACACCCGTTTCCTGAAAAAAACATTTTTACATTTATATAGAACTGTATCATTTAAAAGGGGTGTGTGTTTGTGTGTTTACTGTCTCATTTAGTCCTAATGATAACAGTATGATAGGAATCTAGGTTTATATTACAGATGAGAAAAATAAGGCTTATACAGCATATAAAAATTATCCAGGATAACCAGCTACAAATGGATGCAGCCAGAATTAGAACTCCTGTCTTCCAATTCTTGTGCTGCTGCCTTTTCTTTTTCTTTCCTCCAGCTGAGTTACTGTCCTTATTATAACTCTTTGTAAAATCACCTCTTCTCTATTTCACAGGGCAGATTATTTCTGTCTTAGTACAAATGAGAAAATAGATTGGAAAGGACCTTGGGACCAGTGAAGGGAATCCCAAACATTACCTTCTCTTTTGCAGTGATACTCCTCAGATTTGAAGTCACAATTATTTCTCCACTTAAGCAACTGATACTTGCCAATTCTTTAGGATTTAGTCCCATAATAGTATCCCACTCTACTTTTTACTCATTTACTTGAGGGTCTTTGCCCATTTCTCTCTCCTCAAGAGCCCACTGACTAAAGGATATCAGGTAACAAGATTGATGAGAAGTCCAGAGGCCACATCTGGGTCAATGAGCAGAGATCAGCAGATACCATTTCCCTTATAAAGGAATTTTAAACATATTCATGTCTCCAATCTAAGTGGAAGAAACCTCATGTTTATCACTGGAACTCAGACTTTATTCATTCATTTATTCATCATGTATTTACCATGAATGGAATGTCTACTTTGTGCTAGAAACCATTTTGGTGCAGGCCATTTAAAAAATAATAGGCCTTTAATTCTGTATTTGCAGAGTTCTCTTCTAGTGGGAAAAAGTAAATCAAAAGATAATTGCAAATATAGGTGCAATAATAGAATCTGACCATCTGTGCCAACGTATGTCAACTATTGCCATTATTATTGTAATCATGAGCATCATCAGTCATATGAATAGAGAGTTAGTATTGGCCTAAACAGATGGAAAAGTCTTCAGCAAGAAGGCACGTTTGAACTGCGCCTTGCGTTTTGTCAGGCAGCTGACGACAGCATATTGTATGATTTGCTTTTCTTGGTGGCAAATGACCAAGTGTTGCCCTTCCAGAATTTTTTTTTTTAAATATGTTTAGAATCCAGTCTTCTGCTTTTGGAAGCAATGGCTATGAAATATGGAAGCAATTATTAAAAGATCTGCAAAGAAATTTCCACTGGTCATTGAAAAATTTATACAATAAGATTATAAACACCAAACATATTTTAACCTCAGGACCCTTAATTTCAATGGCATAGACTAAGTAAAGCTGCTCAAAAGTCCAGCGCAAAACAACCAATCCTATTTAAGAACAATCAATCTTACCTGACTGATGTTAAATGAAAGATCAGAATTTTAAGTCAGAGAACAACAGGAAACTACAATCAGGCAAAATAAGCAGAATAAACTTCTATAGACATCATTCTTATATTATCACAATTTCAGAGAGTGCCATCTTCTATCTTCTGAATACATACTAGAGTCAAGTGCACACATAAACCCTGATCTATCTGTTGTCATCACCTACAAGCTCATCTCACAGGCTTTACTACTTCCACACACCGGAAAATTGTTTACAGTCCCTTATAATCCTATAATCCTGTAAGACTAACTCCTGACATTTGGCAACTGCTTACATAGAATCAGTGTTACTCCAACTCTCTGGCATGCCTTAGGTATGGCAATGGAATGGCCCAACACCTGAGGTCACTGGCTCAGCATTTTAGTTTTTATCATAGATCCTGGCCTTTATCATTCTCATGAATAGAACTAAAAATGGAGGAGCCTTCAAACACACCCAAAATTCCAGGTCACAGGCACATGCCAGAGTTTAACATTAAGTTGACTGCAATCTAGTTCCCACCAAAAGCTTAGCTGAGAAAAATGGTATTTATGCAAGAAGTGTAAGGGGTATAGTCTCCATTTACCCCTCTAAAATCCATATATAAAATGACAAAAATAGCATTCATAAACATGCCTATAAATGTCTTTGACAACTCAGCTCCATTTTTCCCTCCATGAATCTATCTCATTTAATGAAGCGGTTGCAAGACTGAAAACTACATTCACCAGAAACCTTGCTAGCACGGGACTAACACATTATAGCAAAGCACTAGTCTGCAAAGTTAAGAGGGGAAAAAAGTGGAAGGTATATTATTATTTCTCAACCCTGGCAGATATTAGAGTCAGTGGGTTTTAAGACTCATGAAATGTGTGGCTTCCAGGCATTTTGCTGTAAGTGTTCACCTTGGTGTTGAAAACACTGCAGAAATTTTCTATGATCCTTGCATTATCCTGGAACCCTGAAAGCTACAGACAACAAAGGGGTTAAAGGCATTTGTTGTTCCTTTTTCTGGGAATGTTCTGCATTCACACTCACACATGGTTCACAGATTCATTTCATTCATGCTTCTGCTCAAATGTCACTTTCTGATCACTATCTATAAAAGTACACTCTTTCATGTCACTTGAACCCTCACACCCTTTCCTATTCTTCTTCATTGTACATATTCAATTTCTATTTTTTAATATGTGGTTTATTTACTCATTGACCTTCTATTGGAATGTCAGCTCCAAAAAAGCATGAATTTTGTTTTGTTCACTGTGGTGTTCTTGGAATAGTGACTACAACATCAAAGGTACACAGTAAATGCTGGTTCAGTGAATGAATGTTGAATACAAGCATATATAAAAAGTATACTCATGTGTTACTTAACAATGGGAATATGTGCTGAGAAATGCTTCAATGGGCAATTTTGTCATTGTGCAAACATCATGGAGTGTACTTACACAAACCTAGATGGTACAGCCTACTACACACCTATGCTATATGGTATAGCTTACTGCTCCTAGGCTACAAATCTCAACAGCATCTTACTGTCCTGAATACTATGGACAGTTATAACATATTGGTGAGTATTTGTGTATCTAAACATAGCAAACATTGAAAAGGGACAGTAAAATTGCAGTATTAAAATCTTTTGAGACTACTGTCATATATGCTGTCTGTTGTGAACCAAAAAGTTGTTATGCAGCACATAACTGTAGTTAATAATAATAATAGCAATAGGTAAACTCTACAAGCAGTTCTATATGCTAGCACTATGCTAAGTACTGACATACATCATCTCATCCAATTCTCCCAGGAACTCTGGGAAAGGAGGCAATGAGGATTATCTCTCAGCATTCCATTCTCCTTGAGGTAGTGTTTCTATATTAGTTCAGGTGTAGAAGTGACAGCATCAAACGGAAGCCCAGAATCTTTGTTTTATGGTGGGAGAAGAGACTTCTCTCTTCCAGATAAGAAGCAGAATGTGATACAGACTCCAGCAGCCATTTCACTACCACAAGCTGCATCAACGTAAGGTTGAAATTAATAAGATTTCAAAGAAGGCAAAAGACACAAAAATAACTTGGGACTATGGTTACATCACTGAGCTGCTACACCAACCCTTGCCTGAAGCTCATCCTACTTCTTTCATTTATATAAACAAATAAATTCCCTTGATTATTTAATCCAGCTTGAAGGATTTTGTTGTTGTTACTTGCAAGTGAAAGCATCTTACTCAATCCAGGTAGATACTATTTAGTATCTGTGTGATCTAAAGCAGGTCTACAGAACCTCTCTCTGCTTCTGTTCTCTCATTTGTAGAGTGAGGATAATTATACAACTTAGCTCTGGATTTGTTGTGGGGATTAAAAAGTAATGTAGGTAAAAGCACCAAGCATAGTATTCAACACATAGTAAGACATTAATACATATGGTCTAACATTACCTTAAGAAGCTTTACAATGAAAGGAAGAATGGAGGACTGTAATTGCTTTAGATGAGACACCTGACTGTATTTACTCCCATGGCAACTTTTTGATACCTCTGTTACCGTGCATATGTATTTCGTTATTTTGTTTGCCTGTCAACCTCCTGTGAACTTCTAGAATTTGAGGTCAAGACCATGTCTTAACATTCCTTGCATTTGTCCCAGCATCCAACATTGTGTCAGGCATATGGCAGGTATTTCATTGAAGTGTCTTGAACTAAAGAATTAACTTGTGAAAAAGGAGCCTCAGAAGGAGAATAGAGTTAAGTGTTGGAAAAAGCATGACTACTGGACTAAGTTTCAGGGGGCAGGCAGAAGGAGAGGGGACCAGAGCCCAGGTGGAGAGATTAGCCTCAAAATGGAGGAAGGTTAATAACAAGTGGGATCCAATATCTGCCCTCAAATGATTGTCACCACATTTCTTTTAGAGCTATGCACACAGCCAGGCACTAAATATCTCCCAGTAACTATGACTACAGCGAGGTTTGATAAAAACATTCGTAACAGAAAAAAATATCACAATGAACTTTCCTTCACAGGGGCTAGGGCCAGTGAATTCATGTTTATGTTACAGATTAAATTGAAAATGATTTTTTAAAGAGATAATCATGAGATCTCTTTAATATTAATCCTCACTACATCATACAGTATGGTAAGAATGGAACAGCTTCAACAGAGAAGCGACAGAAGTTGCCTAAGCTCCCAATAAATATCTTGACACTGTCTAGTAGTATTTTTAGAAATATTTCATTTTTTTCTTCACCATTAGGTGTGTTGGGGGGGACAAAGCATGTATTGATACTGTTCTATAAACATGGATTAATCATGGATCAAATCATTTGTAGTAAACCAAGTTCAACAATACCATTGTTTCTGAATTAAGCAGCAGCAATAATGTTCCTGACACAGGGTTGTCCCTGGGGATACAGAGATAACTGAGACATGACTCTGTCCTCATAAAAATTACACTTTTTCTTAACTCACATCCAGCTGTTAATATAGTTACATCAAGCTATATCAGGTTTAAGGAGGAAGAAGGCAAATAGAAGATGGTAAGGTCAACTTGAGGATTCTGGATTGTGTTTACAGTAGCAAGGCATCTCCTGGAGCTAATCAAGATTGAGCCTAATCTTTCATATTTCTAGCTAACATTTTCCACTTTTGTGATTATCCAGTGCTCCCATGTAACCTTCCCAGGCTGCACTGGTGGGCATATACTCCTCTTCTCAGAGAATTAAAATGATATATAAGTAAAAAGCACAAAATAAACACCTGTAAACCACTTCTGAGCACATCTAAGGGGGCCAGGTGTGTGGACTGGTCCACAAGTTATCTATCTCAGCACCTTTATTTTTGTGCATTGAAAGATCTGTTTCTAATTTGGACTCTGTGCTGGAAGTGGTTTTTATTGCCAGAGGAATTTAGACGTTCTTTTCAACATTTCCCACAACTGCACCCTTCTTCCTTTCTACTCTCCTACCCCACAATTGCCAAGGCTCATGAAGGAAAGAGTATTTTCTTAGAGAAAGCTACAGCATGATGCATGGCCAGCACTTTGCAGAGCAAGATGGAAGAAATCTAGGTTTTGTAGACTATACATCAGTGAATAAAGCCCTAGAAATTAAGGATGTACAAACTTAAATGTACAAAATCAAGGATGCAAAAAGTACAAACTTTTGGGCAAATGCATCAGCAAAGCCTTAAACTCAATAGAAAGGTCCTAAAAGAAACAGCAGACACCCCAGCACCCATGCCACACATGTGACTAGTGTAAGAGATTCTTAAGGAATACATAGACTGTCCCAGATAAAGGATTGGTTACCATCACTTCCTCAATGATGGTAGAGTACATTTATTCAATGTTGACTATATATCAGGTGCTGTATTAGTGCATTGTGTACTCAATCCATACTTACTCTAACTTGATCGAAGACAACCCATTAAAATCACTACAGTTATTATCTTAATTATATGAATAAAGATAACGAGACTCTCAATAGCGAAGGTATAGAAACAACCTAAGTGTCTACCAATGGATGCCTGGAAAAAAAATAAATCAGTGATCTTTCATGTTACTATCAGAATTGTTTTGGGGGCACAATGAACCTCACCCATATAAGATGGTGAATTTAATTTTAAATGTTTGTGTTCTAACTGCTCTACTGATCAGCTCTTTCCTGATCTCTCTCTCTCTCTCCTCAGGTCTCTCTATTCCCTGAGACACAACAATATTGAAATTAGGCCAATTAATAACCCTAAAGTCACCTCATTTTTAAGTGTTCAAGTGAAAGGAAGAGTTGCACATCTCTAATTTTAAATCAAGAGCTAGAAATGATTAAGCTTACCAAAGAAGGCATGTTGAAAGCTGATAGGCTTTGTGTGCCAGTTAACCAAGTTGTGAATGCAAAGGCAAGTTATTGAAGAAAATTAAAAATACTACTCTAGTGAACAAATGAATCATAAAAAAGCAATACAGCCTTACTGCTCACATAGAGAAAGTTTTAGTGGTTTGGATAGAAGATCAAACCAGCCACAACACTGCCTTAAGCAAAGGCCTAATCCAGAGCAAGTCCTAAATTTCTATTCTGTGAAGGCTGGGAGATAAGTGAGCAAGCTGCAGAAGAAAAGTCTGAAAGTAGGAGAGGTTGATTAATAAAGTTTAATGAAAGACTTCTCTGGAACATATAAGTTCCAGGTGAAGCAGCAAGTGCTGATGGAGAAGCTACAGTAAGTTATGCAGAAGAGATAATTAAGATCATTAATAAAGGTGGCTATGCCAAACAACAGATTTTTCAGTGGTGACAAAACACCCTTCTATTGGAAGTAGATGCCAGTTTTCATAGCTGCAGAGAAATCAATGCCTGGTTCCAAAGTTTCAAAGGACAGGCTGACTGTCCCATTAGGGGCTAATGCATCTGGTGAGTTTAAAGTTGAAGCTGATGCTAATTCCAAAAATCCTTGAGTTCTTAAGAATTATGCTAAGTCTACTCTGCCGGTGCTCTATAGATGGAATAGCAAAGCCTAGATGACAGTGTATCTGTTTATAGCATAGTTTACCAAGTATTTTAAGTCCACTGCTGTGACCTACTGCTCAGAAAAAAAGATTCCTTTCAAAATACTACTGCTTATTGACAATGCACCTCATCACCAAAGATTGCTAATGGAGATGTACAAAGGGATTAATGTTTTCATGTCTGTTTACACAACATGCAGTCTGCAGGCCATGAATCATGGAGTAATTTCAACTATCAAGTCTCCTTATGTAAGAAGTACATTTTACAAGGCTACAGCTGCCATAAATGGTGATTCATCTGATGGATATGGGCAAAGTAAATTGAAAAAATCTTTGGAAAGAATTTAGCATTCTAGATGCCATTAAGAACACTGGTAATTGTTGGGAGGAGGTAAAAATATCAACACTAATTGGAGTTTTAAGGAAGTTGATTCCAACCTTCATGGGTGACCATGAGGGGTTCAAGACTTCACTGGACAAAGTAATTGTAGATGTAGTGGACATGCAAGAGAATTAAAATTAGAAGTGGAGCCTGAAGATGTGACGAATTGCCATGATCTCACGATCAAACTTGAACAAATTAAGAGCTGCTTCTTACGGATGAACAAAGAAAGTTGTTTCTTGAGAAAGTTCACTATCTAATCCTTGTAAAGATGTTGTTAACATTGTTGAAATGATAACAAGGAATTTAGAATATGATAGAAACATAGCTTATAGAGCAGCAGCAGAGTTTGAGAAGATTGCCTCAAATTTGGAAAGTTCTACAGTGGGTAAAATGCAATCAAACAGTAGTACATGCTGCAGAGAACTCTTCCATGCAAGGAAGAGTCAATTTGTGTGACAAATTTCATTGCTATCTTATTTTAAGAAATTGCCACAGCCACACCAACCTTTAGTAACTACCACCCTAATCCGTGAGCAGCCATCAATATTGAAGCAAGAGCCTTCACCGGCAAAAAGACTACAACTTGCTGAAGGCTCAGATAATTGGTAGCATTTTTTAGCAATAGGGTATTTTTAAATATATACTTTAAGTTCTGGAATACATGTGCAGAACATGCAGGTTTGTTACACAGGTATACACATGCCATGGTGGTTTGCTGCACCCATCAACCCGTCATCTACATTAGGTACTTCCCCTAATACTATCCCTCCCCTGGCCCCCTACACTCTGACAGGCCCTGGTGTGTGATGTTCCTCTTCCTGTGAAAATGTGTTCTCATTATTCAACTCCCACTTATGAATGAGAACATGTGGTGTTTGGTTTTCTGTTCTTGTGTTAGTTTGCTGAGAATGATGGTTTCCAGCTTCATCCACGTCCCTGCAAAGAATATGGACTTATCCTTTTTTATGGCTCCATAGTATTCCATGGTGTGTATGCTTTATCCAATCTGTCATTGATGGGCATTTGGGTTCTAGGTCTTTGCTGTTGTGAACAGTGCTGCAATAAACATATGTGTGTATGTGTCTTTAAAGTAGAACAATTTATAATCCTTTAGATATATACCCAGTGATGGGATTGCTGGGTCAAAAGGTATTTCTGGTTCTAGATCCTTGAGGAATCACCATACTGTTTTCCACAATGGTTGAACTAATTTACACTCCCACCAACAGTGTAAAAGCATTCCTATTTTTCCACATCTTCTCCAGCATCTGTTGTTTCCTGACTTTTTAATGATGGCCATTCTAACTGGTGTAAATGGTGTCTCACTGCATCTTTGATTTGCATTTCTCTAATGACCAGAGATGATGAGCTTTTTATCATTTGTTTGTTGGCTGCATAGATGTCTTCTTTTGAAAAGTGTCTGTTCATATCCTTTGTCCACTTTTTGATGGGGTTGTTTGATTTTTTCTTGTAAATTTGTTTAAGTTCTTGTAGATTCTTATTAGCCCTTTGTTAGATGAACAGATTGCAAAAATTTTCTCCCACTCTATAGATTACCTGTTTACTCTGATGATAGTTTCTTTTGCTGTGCAAAAGCTCTGGGGTTAAATTAGATTCCATTTGTCAATTTTGATTTTTGTTGCCATTGCTTTTGGTGTTTTAGTCATGAAGCTTTTGCTTATTCCTATGTCCTGAATGGTATTGCCTGGGTTTTTTTCTAGAGTGTTTTATGGTTTTAGATCTTACATTTAAGTCTTTAATCCATCTTGAGTTAATTTTTCTATAAGGTGTAAGGAAGGGGTCCAGTTTCAGTTTTCTGTATATGGCTAGCCATTTCCCCCAACACCATTTATTAAATAGAGAATCCTTTCTCCATTGCTTGTTTTTGTCAGGTGTGTCAAAGATCAGATGGTTGTAGATGTGTGGCATTATTTCTGAGGCCTCTGTTCAGTTCCATTGGTCTATATATCTGTTTTAGTACCAGTACCGTGCTGTTTTGGTTACTGTCACCTTGTAGTATAGTTTGAAGTCAGGTAGCATGATGCCTCCAACTTTATTTTTGCTTAGGATTGTCTTGGCTATACTGGCTCTTTTTTGGTTCCATATGAAATGTAAAGAAGTTTTTCTAATTCTGTGAAGAAAGTCAATGGTAGCTTGACGGGATAGCATTGAATCCATTAAATTACTTTGGGCAGTATGGCCATTTTCATGATATTGATTCTTCCTATTCTTCAGCATGAAATGTTATTCCATTTGTTTGTGTCCTCTCTTATTTCCTTGAGCAGTGGTTTGTAGTTCTCCTTGAAGAGGTCCTTCACATCTCTTTGTAGCAATTGTGAATGGGAGTTCACTCATAAATTGGCTCTCTATTATTGGTGTATAGGAATTGTGAGTTTTGATTTTGAGAATTTGCTGAAGTTGCTTATCAGCTTAAGGAGATTGTGGGCTGAGAAGATGGGGTTTTCTAAATATACAACCATGTCATCTGCAAACAGAGACAATTTGACTTCCTCTCTTACTATTTAAATACCATTTATTTCTTTCTCTTGCCTGATTGCACAGGCCAAAACTTCCAATACTATGTTAAATAGGAGTGGTGAGAGAGGGCATCCTTGTCTTTTGCCAGTTTTCAAAGGGAATGCTTCCAGCTAGTGCTTATTCAGTATGATATTGGCTGTGGGTGTGTCCTAAATAGCTCTTATTATTTTGAGATATGTTCCATCAATACTTAGTTTATTGAGAGTTTTTAGCATGAAAAGGTGTGAAATTTTATCGAAGGCATTTTCTGCATCTATTAAGATAATCATGTCATTGGCTCTGTTTATGTGATGGATTATGTTTATTGATTTGTGTATGTTGAACCAGCCTTGTATCCCAGGTATGAAACTAACTTGATTGTGGTGGATGAGCTTTTTGATGTGCTGCTGGATTCAATTTGCCAGTATTTTGTGGAGGATTTTTGCACTGAGGTTCATTAGGGATATTGGCCTGAAATTTTTTGTTTGTTTGTTTGTTTTCTCTGCCAGGTTTTGGTATCAGGATGATGTTGGCCTCATAAAATGAGTTAGAGAGAAGTCCCTCTTTTTCTATTGTTTGGAATGGTTTCAGAAAGGATGGTACCAGGTCCTCTTTGTTCCTCTGGTATAAATCGGCTGTGGATCTGTCTGGTTCTGTGCTTTCTTTGGTTTGTAGGCTATTAATTACTGCCTCAATTTTAGAACTTGTTATTGGTAGAGCCAGGGACTCAACTTCTTCCTGATTTAGACTTGGGAGGGTGTATGTTTGCAGAAATTTATTCATTTCTTCTAGATTTTCTAGTTTCTTTGCATAGAGGTGTTTATAATATTCTCTGACGGTAGTTTGTAGTTCTGTGGGATCAGTGGTGATATCCCCTTCACCACTTTTTATTGTGTCTATTTGATTCCTCTCTCTTTCCTTCTTTAATAATTTGGCTACTGGTCTATTTTGTTGATCTTTGCAAAAAACCAGTTCCTGGATTCACTACTTTTTTGAAGGGTTTTTCATGTCTCTATCTCCTTCAGTTCTGCTCTGATCTTAGCTATTTCTTGTCTTCTGCTAGCTTTTGAATTTGTTTGTTATTGCTTCTCTAGTTCTTTTAATTGTGATGTTAGGGTGTGGATTTTAGATCTTTCCTGTTTTCTCCTGTGGGCATTTAGTGCTATAAATTTCCCTCTAAAGAATGCCTTAGCTGTGTCCCAGAGATTCTGGTACTTTGTGTTCTTTGTTCTCATTGGTTTCGAAGATCTTATTTATTTCTGCCTTAATTTCATTATCTACCCAGTAGTCACTCAGGAGCAGTTTGTGCAGTTTCCACAGAGTTGTGTAGTTTTGAGTGAGTTTCTTAATCCTGAGTTCTAATTTGACTGCACTGCGGTCTGAGAGACTGTTTGTTATAATTTCCACTCTTTTGCATTTGCTGAGGAGTTTTACATCCGTGGCCAATTTTTGAATAAGTGCGATGTGGTGCTGAGAAGAATGCGTATTCTGTTGATTTGGGGTGGAGAGTTCTATTGATGTCTATTATGTCTGCTTGGTCCAGATCTGAGTTCAAGTGCTGAATATCCTTGTTAATTTTCTGTCTCATTGATCTGTCTAATATTGACAGTGGGGTGTTAAAGTCTCCTATTATTATTGTGTGGGGGCCTAATTTCTTTGTAGGTTTCTAAGAACTTGCCATATGAGTTTGGGTGCTCCTGTATTGGGTGCATATATATTTAGGAAAGTTACCTCTTCTTGTGGCATTGATCCTTTTACCATTATGTTATGCCCTTCTTTGTTGCTTTTGATCTTTGTTTGGTTTAAAGTCTGTTTTAGCAGAGACTAGGATTGCAACGCCTGCTTTTGTTTGCTTTCCATTTGCTTGGTAAATATTCATCCATCCCTTTATTTTGAGTCTATATGTGTCTTTGCATGTGAGATGGGTCTCCTGAATACAGCACACTGTCAGAGCTTGACTCTTTATTCAGGTTGCCAGTCTGTCTTTTAAGTGGGATACTTAGCCCATTTACATTTAAGATTAATACTGTTATGTATGAATTTGATCCTATCATTATGATGCTAGCCGGTTATTTTGCTCATTAATTGACACAGTTTTTTTCATAGTGTCGATGGTCTTTACAATTTGGTATGTTTTTGCAGTGGCTGGTATCAGTTTTCCTTTCCATGTTTAGTGCTTCCTTCAGGAGCTCTTGTAAGGCAGCCGTGGTGGTGACAAAATCTCTCAGCATTTGCTTGTCTGTAAAGGATTTTATTTCTCCTGCACTTATGAAGTTTGACTGGATATGAAATTCTGGGTTGAAAATTCTTTTCTTTAAGAATGTTGAATATTGGCCCTCTCTTCTGGCTTGTAGGGTTTCTGCCAAGAGATCTGCTCTGAGTCTGATGGGCTTCCCTCTGTGGGTAACCCGATCTTTCTTTGTGGCTGCCCTTAACATTCTTTCCTTCATTTCAACCTTGGTGAATCTGAAGATTATATGTCCTGGGGTTGCTCTTCTTGAGGAGTATCTTTGTGGTGTTCTCTGTATATCTTGAATTTGAATGTTGGCCTGTCTTGCTAGGTTGTGGAAGTTTTCCTGGTTAATATCCTGAAGAGTGTTTTCCAACTTGGTTTCATTCTCCCCGTCACTTTCAGGTATACTGATCAAACATAGATTTGGTCTTTTCACAAAGCCCCATATTTCTTACAGGCTTTGTTTATTCCTTTTCATTCTTTTTTGTCTAATCTTGTCTTCATGCTTTATTTCACTAAGTTGATCTCCAATCACTGATATCTTTTCTTCTGCTTGATAGATTCAGCTATTGATACTTGTGTATGCTTCATGATATTCTCATGCTGTGTGTTCAGCTCCATCAGGTCATTTATGTTCTTCTCTTAAATTGTTATTCTAGTTAGCAATTCCTCTAACCTTTTTTTCAAGCTATTTAGCTTTCTTGCATTGGGTTAGAACATGCTCCTCTAGCTTGGAGGAGTTTGTTATTATCCACCTTCTAAAGTCTACTTCTGTCAACTTATCAAACTCATTCTCTGTCCAGTTTTGTTCACTTGCTGGCAAGGGGTTGTAATCCTCTGGAGGAAAAGAGGCATTCTGGTTTTTGGAATTTTCAGTCTTTTTGTGCTAGGTTTTTTTTTTTTTTTTTTTTTTTTTTTTTTTTTGTCTTTGATATTGGTGACCTTCAGATGGGGTTTCTGTGTAGATGTCCTTTTTGTTGATGTTGATGGTATTCCTTTCTGTTTGTTAGTTTTCCTTCTAACAGTCAGGCCCTTTTGCTGTAGGTCTGCTGGAGTTTGCTGGAGATCTACTCCAGACCCTGTTTACCTGGGTATCAACAGCAGAGGCTGCAGAACAGCAAAGATTGCTGCTTGTTCCTCCCTCTGGAAGCTTTGTCCCAGAGGGACACCCACCAGATGCCAGCCGGAGCTCTCTTTCTCTGTGAGTTGTCTGTCAACTTCTGCTAGGAGGTATCTCCCAGTCAGGAGGCACAGGGGGTCAGGAACCTACTTGAGGAGGCAGTCTGTCCCTTAGCAGAGCTTGAGTGCTATGCTGGAAGATCCACTGCACTCTTCAGAGCCAGCAGGCAGTGACATTTAAGTCTGCTGAAGCTGTGTCCACAGCCACCCCTTCCTCCAGGTGCTTTGTCCCAGGGAGATGAGAGTTTTATCTATAAGCCCCTAATTGGGGCTGCTGCCTTTCTTTCAGAGATGCCCTGCCCAGAGAAGAAGAATCTAGAGAGGCAGTCTGGCTACAGTGGCGAGTCTGAACTTCAGGTGGCTTTGTTTACACTGTGAGGGGAAACTGCCTACTCAAGCCTCAGTAATGGCAGATGCCCCTTGCCTCACCAAGCTCAAGCATCCCACATCTACTTCAGACTGCTGTGCTTGCAGTGAGAATTACATGCCAGTGGATCTTAGCTTGCTGGGCTCCCTGGGGGCAGGATCCACTGAGCGAGACCACTTGGCTTCCTGGCTTCAGTTCCCTTTCCAGGGGAATGTCAGTTCTGTCTCATTGGCCTTCCAGGCAGCAGTAGGGTATGAAAAAAACCTCTGCAGCTAGCTCGGTGTCTGCCCAAATGGCCGCCGAGTTTTGTGCTTGAAACCCTGGACCCTGGTGTCATAACGAACCAAAGAAATCTCCTGGTCTGCAGGTTGCGAAGACCATGGGAAAAGCATAGTATCTGGACTGTAATGCACCATTGCTCATGGCACAGTCCCTCAGAGCTTCCACTGGCTAGGGGACATAGTTCCCCAACCTCTCACACTTCCTGGGTGAGGTGGTTCCCCACCATGCTTTGGCTTGCCCTCCATGGGCTGCATTCACTGTCTAACCAGTTCCAATCAGATAAGCCAGTTACCTCAGGTGGAAATGGAGATATCACCCGCCTTCTGTGTTGATCTTGCTGGGACCTACAGACTGGAGTTGTCCCTATTTGACCATCTTGCCAGCTACCAGCAATAAAATATTTTAAAATTAAGACATGCCCACTCTTTTTAGACATAATGCTACTGCACACTTAACAGACTAATAGGAGAGTATAAACACAACTTTTATATTCACTGGGAAACAAAAAATTCATATGATGGCTTTATTGCAATATTTGCTTTATTGCAGTGGTCTGGAAATGAACCCAAAATATCTTGGACATATTATAAAATAACATAACATACAGTAAACAGTAGCAGCTGGTTATAAACTGAAGAGTAAAGGAAGATATAGAAAGAAATTTAGAAACACTGCTTGGAAGATTCTTTATCAAATAGCAAAGTTTTAATGTAGAGCACTGTATCTCAATCAGGGACTATATTGTCTCCTGGGAAAATTTGGTAATGTCTGAGAACACCTTTGGTTTTTACAACTGGAGTGAGATTGCTACTGACATCTAGTGAGTAGAGGCCTGGAATGCTGCTAAACATCCTGCAGCGCTCAAGACAGCCCTCCACAGCAAAGAACAGGGGCCCAAAATGTTAATAGTGTCAAGTTCGAGAAACTCTGATGTACGGTACACATTTCCCTCATCTCAGACCAAACCATATTACTTAGTTCTATATTAATGACATGTACAAAATAATAATAATAATATTTGGAGTCTTCAATAGGATTATGTAAAAGAATAGAATACTTATTACATAATAATGTGATTAAGAGAAATTGAAGGTGAAGAGAGGAATAAATGAAAGGACGTCTACATTCCAAATCACCTGGGAATCTTGCTAAAATACAGATTTTGATTCAGAAAATCTGGGATAAAGTCTGAGATTTTTCTACATCTAGCAAGCTTTCAAGCTTTTTTTCTTCCCTAAAACTTTTGTCATTTTACTTTTAGCATTGGTGTTTTGAGATTTTGCCAGGAAAGCCTCTACAACACCAACTTACTGATCACTCATTTTATGTTTTCTATTATTATTTTATTTGAAAATAATAATCATTAAACATATGCCATTGGAGCTCCCTTTGTCAATTTTAAATTACTAGTAAGCAAGAAATAACAAATAAATAAATAAGTCTACCTTGCTTCCTTATGGTTGTTTTCCTTTTCCTTTAAAGTGAGAGCTTTTTGATTGCTTTGCATTTTAATTTCATATTTATCTTTCCTTTAACCGTATCTTCAAGTCCAGAGTTTTGCTCATATGATTGTGTTGATGTAAGACAACCATTGATTTATTTATTAACTTTATAACATTTAGCACTCACATAATAGGTGCCACATTCTATTAAGGGCTGGGAACATAATGGTAAATAAGCCACGCAGTCTGGTTTTAGGATGTCAGGGGAAACATTTGCTTTCATGAGAAATAAAAGATGTAGCACTTTCTTTTTCTTCCTGCCTAAAACAAAGGAAATGATCATAAAGACCTAGAGAATTGCAGAGAAAATATCCCTGAGCATCACTGAACTGTTGAGCAAACATTAACAATGGCCTATCTCTAGATTTCTAGTTATGTGAGCAGGTCCTCGCTTCTTAAGCAATTATATTTGGGTATGCTTTTCCTTGCAGCTGAAGGCATTTCTGACCAATATAAGAAATGCTAACATTAGGAAACTGGGTCATTCCCAATGACATAATCAAGCCCTTTAAGAATGTGTCAAAAGACAAAACCACAACAAATTTAATTTAAATACCTCTATCGGCTTTATTTGTAATTCTAGAATTGGACACTTCATTTCATAAAACAGAATAAGTGTTCCAATGAGCTGAGTGGAAGAGTATAGCTTTATAGACAGAGAAGGGCTGAAGTAAACAGAAACAAAGAACAGAGTCTATCAGTTACTTTTAGACGGAAGAATAGAAAATAACTGATTAAGTAATATCAGGTTACTTTACGCTACCTTTTTTGTGAGTAAGGATTAAAGCAGAGGAAACTTCATTATTATTCTGATTAAATATTTAAAATGGTCTGTTTGGGAAATTGTTATTTCTCTCTTCTAATTACTAGGTCACAAAACAACTTAGTTCAGGTTTGGTGAAGTAGTACTTCAGCATAGGTGAGTTCATTTTTAGTTTTAATCTGGTTTGTTGGAGCCTATGCAGGAGCTGAGTCCAAAACAATGACCTCCTATAATTTTTATGTAACAATCATTGATAGTACTGCATGGCAGATTTTATGTTAGGCATAAGTGTTAAATTGGGGGCAAGACATGTACTTTTCATTGCTTTTAAGAACAAAACTATAACCAATGGACCAAAGTCTCAGTGGGCCAGATTTGGATTTAACAGAAATTAGAACTCTAACAAGTATTATATTTCATTATTGGAGTGTGTTATCTTGCAAAGACATTAGTTTCCTATACATTAAAATTTTCAGAAAGAGGTAGGAAAACCACAGAAGAGATTCCAGCCTGCATGGAAGGTTAGGTGAGATGGAAAGAAACTCATGGTATTTATTTTACTCAGGTTCTAACATCAACTTTCAACAATTAGGGTCTGTGATATTGTAATAAGAAATACATATTTGGTGTCTGTACTGATTTTGTCCCAGAGCCCCTAAAACCCTTGGGATTTCCTAAGTGATAAGAGAATGGTAAAATGGAGCATCTTTTGTTATTCATAAGAAGCTATTTTCAACCACACCTGGGCTATATTACTGAGGTGAATTCTGGAAAGCCCCTAGATAATCACAGGATAAACGTTGGTTGTCAGGGGTCTCAACCATGTAATTAAAAGGGAAGGGAGAGAGCCTAGAGATTGACTTAAGCACCAATGAGCCAAGAGATTGACTTAAGAGCCAAGAGATTGACTTAAGCCTAGAGATTGACAAAGCAGTGGCCAATGCTTTAATTAATTATGCCTACATAATGAAGCTTCCATAAAAACTCAAGAGAATGAAGTTTGGAGAGCTTCTAGTTGGTGGACAGGTGGTTGTGTTGGGAGGGTGGTATACCCGAAGAGTACCTTGGAGCTCCACTTGCCTTCCCCATACCACTGCCTATTTGGGTGTTTCTGAGTTGTATCCTTTTAGATAAACACATTGTGAAAGTTATCATATTCAAAATGGATTCACTATTATTAAAAATAACCTGAAAAATAGAGCCAGGGAAGGCTATGAAGAGGATTCACATGCATAAATACCTGATAACAAAACTATCA
Organism: Saimiri boliviensis; assembly: GCF_048565385.1. Taxonomy (NCBI): domain Eukaryota; kingdom Metazoa; phylum Chordata; class Mammalia; order Primates; family Cebidae; genus Saimiri; species Saimiri boliviensis. The sequence goes on from NC_133454.1 coordinate 96,464,852, forward strand.
CAGAGATTGCAAAAAACACAACCTTGCATAAAGGCCATAACAACCTTACACAAAAAACACTTCTGCAAGGACATGTTTCATATTTCTAGCAATTGACTGTCTAAATTCAGACTGTTATCCCTCTTTTTATTAATCCTTATAGCCAAGGATAATTATCTCAAAACAGCTGTGTAATCTTGCTCATTTTTTCTTTGAACTCCTTTGCCTTTTTTTTTTTTAACCTCCCCGAATGTGCACATGATTTACTATGGCACATGTATTCTCATTGCAATGCCATATTTCCAAATAAAGATAATTTTCTTTTAGAGAGCCTCTGTTTTTTTAGGTTGACCTAAATGGTGTCAGAATGGGATCTGAAAATGATTACTATCAAAAGGAACTGTTAATATTTGGGACTGATGTGTATTCATTTGAGCCCTTTCAGCTTTCTGCTTCCACAACTCACCTTTCCTGCTGTTCTAAGTCAGGCCAAGCTTTCCTCTTTTTGGTAGAAGCTCCTTTTTTTTTTTTTTTTTTTTTTTTTTTTTTTTTTTTGGTTATAAGCCAACTAAAATGAAGAAACTTGCATATTTCCTGTGATAATAAAATACTTTTTATCTTATCTGGCAAGTCCTTTAGAGTATAAGGACAAGTATTATTCTGGTTTGAGTACTCTGGAGTCACATAATTTACATTCTATCTTTGAGGAGTGTCTTTCCTAGTGAATTTACTTTTAGTTCTGTGTGCCTGATTTAGCATTTGCTTTATTTTGGGTTGGTTATGTGTATCTGTAAATGATTTGGTTCTTTTCCCTTGCTTATTTCAAAATTTCCAAAAGCAAAAATAAATATTCTAAATGATGAATGGAGGATGGCTAATTAAAAGTCACTGCCACAGCCACTACCGTCTAAAACCCTGGTCAAAAATGCTTTATAAAATTGTCTTTGCTTTTAAGAGATTAATGAGAAATAGAATGGAATTCTCAAACATTAAGGCATGTCAAGGGTTTGTGGGACTCTAGCTGACTACAAATTATGGCCTGTTCTCATGCACATTTTTAAACTGATGGGCAAATTACATCAAGAAAAACTCTAGGCTAATTGGTCATTATTCAACCTCTCTAAAAATCCCCTGCAATTACAGAATTAATGTGTAGAGCCTTCCTAGCATTCTCTATCTCCCTATTTTATTTTTCTGCCTACTATGAATCTGCTAACTTTTGTACTGGTGTTGAGATAAAACTTCTACTTATGGATTTTCAGCCAAGATTTTTAAACAGTCTTAAAGGGCTTTCAAATTAATGTCTTACAAATTAAAACAGCTCTATTACAAACAACAATCTAGACACCTTTTTAAAATGTAAATTTAAATAAACCTGTCAGGTTTGCCTAACAATTGCTTAGGATGACAGAACAGCTAATTGAAGGATTGATAGCACAAAAAAAAGTAACTAGATAAGTGCTTATAGAAGTTAAGATCACAGATGATCAAACAGGTCAAAATCTTGAGCTCATAGCAATAATATAAGGTGTTTCTATCTATCATAAAAATTGCTTTGTCTGGCACACAGCAGCCATAAAGAAAACCAAACCAAAAAACAGCTCTGCTAAAATACTTCTCCATCTGCATTGACTAGTTAAGCAAATCCAACTGGCCAACAAAAAATAGATCTGTGACTAAAAGTTATGGCTATTTAGATATTTTGTTTTCCGTATACAATTCAACCAGTCCTAGCTAAAATGTAAATACTGAAAACCAAAACCTTCACTCATTTGAAATGGAAAAAAAAGTCTTTCAAAACCAAACCACAATGGAAACTGCTTTGCCCAGTTTTGTTCCATATCCTTCATTAAATTACCTATTGGGGTAAATAAAGGTTAGTCATGTGATATGGTTTGGCTGTGTCCCCACCCAAATCTCATCTTGAGTTGTAGCTCGCACAGTTCCCACATGTTGTGGGAGGGACAGAGTGGGAGATAGTTAAATCTTGGGGGTGGGTCTTTACTGTGCTGTTCTTGTAATAGTAAATATGTCTCACAAGATCTAATGGCTTTATAAGAGGGAGTTTCCCTACACAAGTTCTCCCTTTCCCTGTCACCATCCATCTAAGACATGACTTGCTCCTCCTTGCCTTATGTCAATAATTGTGAGGCCTTCCCAGCCATGTAGAACTGTGAGTCCATTAAACTTCTCTTTTTCTTCCCAGTCTTCTGTATGTCTTTATCAGCAATGTGAAAATGGACTAATACAGACAATTGGTACCTAGGGTGTGGTGCTGCTGTAGATAATGTGGAAGCAACTTTGGAACTGGGTAACAACAAGGGGTTGGAACAGTTTGGAGGGCTCAGAATATAGGAAAATGTGGAAAGTTTGGAACTTCCTGGAGACTTTGATGAATGGGTTTGATCAAAATGTTAATAATGAGACAACAAAATCCAGGCTGAGGTGGTCTCAGATGGAGATGAGAAACTTGTTGGGAACTGGAGTAAAGGTGACTCTTGCTATGTTTTAGAAAAAAGACTGGAGACATTTTGCCCCAGTCCTAGAGATTTGGGAAACTTTGAACTGGAGGGAGATGATTTAGGGTATCCAGCAGAAGAAATTTCTAGGCAGCAAAACATTCAAGATGTGACTTGGGTGCTGTTAAAAGCATTCTGTTTTAAAAGGGAAACAGCATAAAATTTCAGAAAATTTGCAACCTGACAATGTGATAAAAAAGAGAAACCCATTTTCTGAGGAAAAATTCAAGCCAACTGCAGAAATCTGCATAAGTAATGAGGAGCCAAGTGTTAATCACCAAGACAATGGGGAAAATGTCTCCAGGGTCTTTCAGAGACCTTTGCAACAGCCCCTCCCATTACAGGCCAAGAGGCCTAGAAGAACAAAATGGTTTTGTGGGCCAGGCTCAGGGCCCCTCTTCTCTGTGCAGCCTAGTAGGGTCTTGGTGCCCTGCATCACAGCTGCCCCAGACATGGCTAAAAGGAGCCAAGAAAAAGCTTGGACTGTTGCTACAGAGAGTGCAAGCCCCAAGCCTGGGCAGCTTTGATGTGGTGTTGAGTCTGCAGGTGCCTGGAAGGCAAGAATTGAGATTTGGGAACCTCCACCCAGATTTCAGAGGATATATGGAAAAGCTTGGATTCCCAGGCAGAAGTTTTCTGCAGGAGTGGGACTCTCATGGAGAATTGCTGCTAGGGCAGTATAGAAGGGAACTGTGGGGTTGGAGCCGCCACACAGAGTCCCTACTGAGAGCTGTGAAAAGAGGGCCAATGTCCTCAAGACTCCAGAATGGTAGATCCACTGACAGCTTGCACCATTTGCCTGGAAAAGCAACAGACATTCAATGCCAGCTCATGAAAACAGCCAAGAGGAAGGCTGTGCCCCAAAAAGCCACAGGGGCAAAGCTGTCCGAGACCATGGGATCCAACTGCTTGCACAGCATACCTGGATGTGACACATGGAATCAAAGGAGACCATTTTGGAGCTTTAAGATTTGACTCCCCTGCTTGATTTCAGACTTGCATGGGGCCTGTAACTCTTTTGTTGGGCCAATTTCTCCATTTGGAATGGCTGTATTTACTCAAGGCCTACACCTCATTGTATCTGGGAAGTAACTAACTTGCTTTTGATTTTACAGGTTCATAGGCAGAGGGGACTTGATTTGTCTCAGAGGAGGCAGACATTGTACTGTAGATTTTTGAGTTAATGCTGAAATGAGTTAAGACTTTGGGAGACAGTTGGGAAGGTGTGATTGTTTTTGAAATATAATGACATGAGATTTGGGAGGAGCCAAGGGTGGAATGACATGGTTTGGTTGTGGCCCCACCCAATTCTTATGTTGAATTGTACCTCTCACAATTCCCACACTGTAGGAGGGACCTGGTGGGAGATAATTGAATCTTGGGGGTGGGCCCTTGCCATGCTGTTCTTATGATAGTGAATAAGCCTCATGAGATCTGATGGTTTTATAAGTGAGAATTTCCCTGCATAAGCTCTCTTTTTGTTTGCCACAATCCATGTAAAAAATAACTTGCTCCTCCTTGACTTCCTCCTCAGCCATGTGGAACTGAGAGTCCATTAAACCTCTTTTTCTTCCCAGTCTTGGGTATGTCTTTATCAGCAACATGAAAATGGACTAATATGCCATGTTAACAGAAATATAATTTGTATCTAAAAGTCTTTTATAAATAGGTGAGTCTGTATGTTGTACTGTGTCTAGACTAATATTTTAAAATAAAAGCAATAATGTTTTTGGATGTGTACATGTGTTTAGGTATTTATGTACACATACATGTATTAAACTGTATGTTTTGACTACCTGGTAAAAACTGCTATAGTAAACGAGAAATCCCTTAAGAAATTCTATTCAGATTGGCTTAAATGCATTAGAGCTTACATAAACTATATAGTAACCAAACCAAATTCCTTTTTGTTCACACGACTTGAGTAATTCTTTAAAAAGCTGGTTTTTATATTGTTGGTAAAATAAAAATAAATATCTTCAAAATTGTCAGAATACATTTTTGCTTGGTTTTACTCATCAGACAATTTTATATTTGTCTCCTTTTAGTGTCTGATACAAAGGTTATAAAACTATAAATTTAGTTGAACACTGAATAATCTTTGTATAATTATTTGATAAGGATAATTTAATATTGTTGGCTTAACAAGAACAGATGTATCTTCTGAGTTATCAGAAAATCTCCGTATTTTTTTAAATCGGGTAAACACTTGATATTCACAGGGTACAAAAATGATGAAGAGAAAAGGAACTTGAAATGTTGAATAACCTTGTCTAATATCTTAGGTTTCATAAGTAATCTAGTTATAATACTTAAAAATAAAGCAAGTAAATGTAAATGAGGCAAATATTTATAAATAAACTTTTCATGTAATTTAAGACCTTTAATTATGTTATATTAAGTGATCGATTAAATTGCTGGGTAATTTCCAAACAAGATAAAAACTCAAATATATTACTAATAATAATATGTTTGTTCTTGAATTTTTAAAATTTTATAAAAAGATTAAATATACCACATCACTGGGTGTATTAATACAGGTAACAATTAGGTTGTGAGAAAACAGTTTTCTAAAAACTGTAAAATGGTTTTCATCTATCAGATACTGATCCATGATGGTTCAAAACTGCTTGCTAAAAATTAAGGTTACTGAGAGTTGTAAATAATTATTATATATATAATTCTGTATATAAATGTACCAAAATAAGATGTTTATGATGACGAAAAAATTAAAAGAAAAGCATAAAAATGTATATACTTTGATAAAAAATAATTTCACCTACTTCAGAGGTTATTTAAAGGTTGTTTAAAAATATAGATTTATGAATGAAATAAAAAGAAAGGAAAAAATAGAAGGAAAAGACGTGAAGAAAGTTATAGGCATGAAAATGTATTTTTGGTAAGGAAGGTTAAAAAAGAAATAATTTTGAATGAGAAAGAATCTTGTGTGATAAATTTTTGTCCTAAAGTAAATGACTGATTATTTAAGTAAAAGGAAATACAGGACAAAGAGAAAGTCTAAACATGTTGTCAGATGTTTCAGCAAGTCACAGTAAGTTTATGAAGGATACTTTGGAAAAAATGGGTTTTGTGTGTGACCAAGTTGCCTATAATTAGCAATCATATAATTGGACATACTCTTCCTGTGTCTGATTAAATTCAAGTACCTCTTTCATCAGTTTTGACTTTCAGTTTATCTAAATAGGCTTTCCAAAAGGAGAAATTACACAAAAGGAGTTTTTTTAAACTATATTTTATAATTGGAATAAAAAATATTTACATTTTATCAGTATAATTAGGAAATTACATTATTTATTGTTATACTTATTAGGTTATTGATTACTTAGAAATAATGAACTGGGCTTAAGGTTTCTATATCCATGTGCCTTTCTGTACTGCTTTTGAAGTCTTGTTATTATTATCCTGGTTAAATAAATGACTATTATTTCATAGTGACATGTACTCTCACTTTAATAAAATATTTTGAATATTTTGATATCTTTGACAGGCTGCCCCAAGATAAACATTCTAAATTAATTATTTTTGACCTAGGATTAGCTTTGAGATTATCCACTTGAGCTCCTGTAGAGCATCTAAGAATGTATTTCTCATCTTGTAGAGACATTAAATTATTAGGCTTATTTGGTAAATTGTATGGGAAACATTGTCAAATGATAAGTGATGCTGGATCTTCCTTCAGTTACATTTATGGGTATGTTCCAAAATTTTATAAAAGTTTTAGTAATCAACTATGTCTTCAGTCATATTCTGGATATGACATTTTATGCCATAAAAAAGTAATTTTTTTGTCAATTACTGATTATAATAAATTTCCATCAGATTTTCAACCATGGCTATTCTAAACTTTTGTTATCCACAGTTAATGCTTTAAATTCTTCTCCAAAGGCATTTGCAATCAAGTTCCTGGAAAAGACTCTAAAAAGTACTCTAAAATATACTTTTCTAGTAACTTTAAGATCGGTGGACTGAGTTAAATTTTTTCAAAACTCTAATGAAGAAACTGATGGGTTCATAAAACTGCTAATCATGCTCAAGCAGAATAAAAATAATTACATGAGAGTGAATAACTGATGTTTTATGACTTTTAATTGAAACACTGTTGGTCCTTACTTAAACACATTGTTTTTCATATTTAAGAAAGTTTTCTTTAGTAAGCTATCTATAGTTTATAGCAATTTTGTAAAGTATACTTTTGTAAACAAAGAAAGAAACATTTGATTTATATGCCTACCTGATTATTGTGAAATTTGAAAACTATTTGTGTGTATTCTTGTGTCAACATGGTTATTTGCACGTCCAATAATAATCTGCTCTCTCTTTATGGCAGGATACAACTGGTTATATTACCAAAGCTTTGCTTAAAATGTATTTGAGCATGTGCATAGAATGCCTGGGTTCAAGGGTTCCCAGCCTTTCAGTAAGTAAATAAAAATTGTCACTTCTGTGTAGGCTCAGGAACTTTAAGACTGTAGCTAAAGTTTAAAATCTGCATTAGTTTGGGTTCCTAACCTTAAAAAGTTTTAAAATCTGAGATCCTATGTGATCTGTGTAGAGAAAAAGTAACGTTTTTAAGAAAGACTATAATACGTCTGTTATTAGATTGTAACTCTATGTATTGTTTTCAAGTGTTTTTAATCTACCTGTAAACGAGACTAGATCCTTAATTCTCCTATATTCCTCCATTAACACTTTTTTCATGAAATTATTTAAAAAATTAGCAACTGCGGTGTTCCTAAAGCCCAATAACCTAATACTAGGTGAATTTTAAGGAACAAGTCTTGTGTCTGATGTAGGGACCATACAGAAAGTTCCCTAAACTGCCTGATATCATACTAGAGACATTTAAACTACAAGTTGGATGAGAAATTGATGTTTTCATGCTGTAGACAACTTTTTCCAAGACACCAAAACAAGACTATATATTGTAATAAAACTCTCACCCTTCTCAGTATCTACCTTTTCTACTTGTCAAGGTAACAGTAATTTGATTTATTCAATTGGATGCCTTTAAGCAGAGGTTTTTGGATCAAAAACATTATGCAAACTGAGATTGACACATTACTATTAATTTTACTTTGTATTCTTCCTTTTTAGACTTTACGTTTGTTACTACTTAAATTTTTGCAGAAGCACAACCCTTAATAAAATAATGCTGGGTCAGCACTTGGAAATTGATAGCAAAATAATATGAAACAGACAAAATTGAACTTATTAGTGGACTCTAGGTAGACTTAGCCTCAGGACTACTCCCTTCAAACCTTTCATGTTGCTCAAATGTGGCTAAAAGGGTTTTGAAACTGACTCCAAGCTATCAATCACTCCCTCCACTCTGGGACTAGACTAACAAACTACAATAGGTCCATCCTGGCCTCAAGGGACAATAAAAACCTAACTACAGATGACTGATCAGTGATGCTTTTGGAGAAAGATATTGATCAAAAGGCAGAAATGTGAACATTGTCAGGTCAAAATGGAGTGACTTGTGTTAAAAAAAATCCTGACAAATAGAGCCAGGAAGGTTATAAAGAAGGGGTTATTATGCATAAATGCTTGACAACCAAAACAATCACCAATGACTGCCAAAACTGCAAACTTGCACAAAGGCCATCAAAATCTATTTTTTGATACTTCAGAGAGAACATTTGCCCAACAACTGCATATCTAATTTCTGACTAGCATCACCCTTCTTATTGATCCTTTTGGTCAAGGATAATTATCTCAAAACAATTATATAATTTTCTTCAATTGTTTTTAAACTTTTGTCTTCATTTACCTCCTTGGATATATACATAGTTCATTATAGCACACATATTCCCATTGCATTGGTCTGTTTCTGAATGTATGTAATTTTCTTTTAGAGATCTTCTGTTTGTTATTTAGATTGAAGCTTTAAACATAATTAAAGTGCTTCTCTGAGTCATGTAAGTCTTGATAGCAAATTATCAAACCTAAAGAGGGGTCTTGAGAACCTCAATTTGTTGCCAAGTTGAACAGATGTGTGGGTAACCTGGGGACCTTTACTTGCAATTGGTATATGAAATGGGAAGCAGTCTTGTAAAACTCAGCCTTTAGTCAGTAGGATGTACACTAACTTCAGGAAGTCAATGTCATAATTGAACTGTAGGACACTCAGCGCCCAGAGAGTTGAAGAATTGGTTAATAAGAGCAAAACTTCCACACATATGGTATCACAGCAAAGTTTTGAGAGTATAGTGAAGTGTTGAGTATTTAGAATAGAGATAAACAAGGAGTTCTCGTTTCACAGAGAGGCCAAAATCAAACAGGCTTTAAAAAAAAACAACAAAAAAAACAACAAAGAAAAAACCCTTCTTTAAAACTGTTAAATTCCAATTAAAATGACCAGAACACCCAATTCCACAATTCTAAATGAGATTATTCAGGCCAATTAGAGCTAACAGTAATTCCACCCAATTTCCATTTATAATATTAATAAAACCTTTAATTTACATATAAAGTGTGATTATTTTTCCTTTCTTTTATATTAATACAAAACTTAAACTTTTAAATATATTGACAGGGTAAATTTACACAGGACTAATAAAAGCTGCCTACTGGATATGTTACATGAATTTTAATTTAGCAAAAGAAAGAAATTCTTTACTTTTAGCTAAAAATACTATGTACACAATTACAGTTATAACTCTAACTCTAAGTAATTATTTCATAATGTTGACATTACAGAAAAGTCAATAACTTAAGATGTGATTTTAAAAAATCTTGACAAAAGTTATAATTTAAAACAAAACAAAACAACTCAATGTTTAGGCCTAAAATGAGAGCCTTGCCAAGAATGGCATAACCACATATCCCTCTGCCCACACAAAGGGAAAGTAGCATATACCTCTCATATTATATGACTCACTCACTACCTGAGAGATACAGAACATACGACCTAGGTCACTCTGGAGGAGTCAGAACATATTTTAAAAGATAATTATAAGAAATATGTCACTTTTACAGTTACTGTGAAAACAATATAAATTCACTGTGCTATTTGTACAGCATTCGAATTGTGTTCCCTAAATTAAGCAATTTGCTTCTTTCTGGCAAATGCCAATATGAATCATATTAGGGTCTCCCATTGCATTTCTTGAACACAGGCAAATATAGGACCAGGTACTGTGTTAGGTGCTCGGGTATAAGGGTAAACAAATGTGACACATAGATTTTGTAGACTTTATTAGTCTTGTTGTCATGAACATCACACAACCAAAATGCAATGGAATATGACATTGCTGGTTTATTCTTTCTAAGGGAAATACCTTCTCTACTGTTTTTCACACAGTAAGAAGAGATTGGTTCACTGTCAGGAAATTCAAGCTTATCTACAAATAAGCTTGTTTCTGCCCATCATTTATGGTTGTATAAACCTACTGGGCTATTGGTTCTGATTTTAGTTAAGTAAAATAAACATAGATGACATTTCCAAACTCTTTGTATGTAAATTAATTTTATAGTAAAAATATAAGTTTTCAAAGTCTGTGATTGTCTCATGAATATTTACAATGAAGTGTGTTTCTACTCAGCATTTCGTTTTCTTCTAAGGTATAAGTAGTTTCATCTTTGCATCAATGATTTCCTTTCATTTGCAATTTTTACCAGTATGAATATTTCTTAATGTACAACTATGAAGAGGCTAACTGACCCTTTCATAAATAGACATGTTTTCATATAAAAGGTTCATTTTGCTACAGGTGTGTAACTAAAGCAGCAACTGGCTTCAGCAATATAATAATATGAAGAATTAATTATTTGGAAACAGGTTTTCTCTCGTTTCCCAACTCTACCACTTTTCTTTCTAATGCCACTTCCAATTGAAAATTATTTCAAATCTAAGCTACTTTCATGGCTGAGTAATGCTAAACTGTGCAGTATTATGTTACATTCCATCTCACATTAGTTAATATGATAGGATGTAGAATATTTAATTTTCATTTAAATATGTTTTAGGTATAGATATGTTTCAAGATGCTTCCTATAATTCAGAATTTATGTTGCAAATGTTTTTTGTAGATAGCCCTTATTGTGGTCACTAAGACTAAACATATATAACATTCATTGTATTAAATGTGCTTTTCCAATCAAAATGTTACAAATTATTGGCATTCATTTGAAGAACTTGTTAAGTATCTAAAATTTTGTACCCGCTGGTGTCTGGAATATGCCTTGAAGCAAGTTCTGTTTACAGACAAAGTCTGTAAGATATCCAAATACCACTGTGATGTGTTTACAGTTTATAAAAAAATTAAATATCAAGTTCTTTTGGGTGTGCATTTCTAAATGAGCATTAAATGAATTGTGGGAAAAAACTAGAAAATTTTCATATCTGGCACATGTGAAATGAATGAATAATTGCATTCATCTCTTTTTCAGCTTATTTTTGATTGCTAAGGGGATCTCTAATGGTCATTAAGGTCAAGAGAGGAGATTAGTTTACTTTTATAAATGGATTTCACCTGGAAATGTCATTTCTATGCAATCAACTGTATCATCTTGGGTCTATGAGCAATGATGCTGAACTACAGACAGATGGAGAACTTTGAAAAGCGTTCCAACTAATTCTGACAGCAATCACTTTCCACCCCTCTTGGTTAAAAATTAAATTCCAATAGTGGGAAAAAGATAATGAGACCTACCCAATATCTACAAAAGATGTTAAATATCACAAATTTTTATCCATAATTTCTTTATTTGGGAGGCAGAATGAGTTATCTAGGGAGATATGAAGATTATTAAATAAAATCAAAGTTCATTACATAATACCAGCTGCCAAATTAAACTTACAGGCATGAGGAAGCAGCCTCCATAGAAAAATAATTGTCATAGGAATCAAAACGTATTGTGTTGGTTAAAAAGAAGTGCTAAGTTCACCTGTACAGAATTTATTTAGTTCAATAGTTCTCAAGGTTTGTCCCTTAAAGCATCCCGTGAAAGGAAAGACAGCAATGGAACATTTTTTCGAGACCATCAAAGTATTTAAAGTATTTAAGGGAGTACCTTTGGCTGGCTGGGTACTACAAAGAGCCAATTAGGGTTGTTCACTGCTTTAAAGCAGGCAAGATAGCCAAAAGGGAAGACTCTCTAATTACAGGCTTTGAAAGCAGTATTTAGGATCATGGACTTTTAGCCTTCAGCAGTGTAAGTACCAAACTGCTTGAATGATTTATTCTTTAGAGGGCAAGTATAAGGGGGCTTTATCAAATTAAAGGCCAACACATGTATTTAGTGGAAGCATTAAGTTGGAGTTAAACACTGATTTTTAAAAAGTCCACATGAAGGATGGTCAAGATACATAGGCCTGTGTTGCTGTAATTACGATAGATGTTCTACTTTTTTCTACCATGTATATCTCTTTTTGATACCTTCTATTTCCTCCTGGCTTTGTTGCTCATGTGCCAGTGATGGCCAGGCAGGGAAATACAACCTTTATTGATACCAATTTTTGGCTGTTTCTTTTTAAAATTAAAAAAAAAAAAGCTTCTTAGGAAAAGAGGGAAGAATAGTTATGAGGGAAAATTGGTAGATTTTTATAAGATACATAAGTAAAAAACAGTAATGTAAAAAAAGTATGTTATAGTAGTGTAAAATGTAAAATATGGCAGTATTAATCATTATAATAAAGATAGTTTGGGCTGGAATGAAAACTTGAGGACAGGTACTTAGTTGATGGAGTCAGTAGAATTGAATAATGTAGTTACGAATCATTTGTGCATAATGACTTAAGAAATTCGGAAAATTTTAAGATATACCTATGTATATCTATACCTATGTGGGGGAGGGAGTGAATATGAACAGATTAGACTTCAAGCAATCACTCTAATACAATAAAAACGAAATTTCAGTTTCATTAGCAAAGTAATTTAAATATGCACAGCAAAAGAAATAGTCCACAAAATAAAAAGACAACCTGCAGAATGGCAGAAAATATTTGCAAACTACGCAACTGACAGGGTACTAAAATCCAGAACTTAAAAGAAACTCAAACAACTAAAAACAAACGAAACTCATTAAAAGGTGGGCAAAGGATATGAATAGACATCTTTCTTTCTTTCTTTTTCTTTTCCATTTTTTTTTTTTTTTTTTTTCTTTTTTGAGACAGAATTTCCCTCTGGTCACTCAGGCTGGAGCACAATAGAGTGATGTTGGCTCACAGCAACTTCCGCCTCCTGGGTTCAAGCTATTCTCCTGACTCAGACTCCAGAGTAGCTGGGATTACAGGCACGTGCCACCAAGCCCAACTAATTTTTGTATTTTTAGTAGAGACAGGGTTTCACCATGTTGGCCAGGCTGGTCTCAAACTCCAGATCTTTGATGATTCATCTGCCTCAACCTCCCAAAATGCTGAGATTACAGGCATGAGCCACTGTGCCCAGCCAAACAGACATTTTTCAAAAGAAGACATACAAATGGCCAACACGTATATGAAAAAATGATCAATATCACTAATAAGATACATGTAAATTAAAACCACAATGAGATATCATCTTAGACCAGTTAGAATGGCCATTATTAAAAAGTAAAACAACAACAGATGTTGGCAAGTATGTGGTGAAAGAGAACATTTATATACTGTTGTTGGGAAAGCAAATTAGTACAACCTTTATGGAAAACAGTATGGAGATTTCTCAGAGAACGCAAAGCAGAATTATCATTTGACCCAGAAATCCCAGTACTGGGTATCTACACAAAGAAATCATTTAATAAAAAGGATACCTGCACTCATATGTTTTTCAGACTACTCACAATAGCAAAGATATGGAATCAGTCTAAGTGTCTATCAATAGATGACTGTATAAAATTAAATGTGATATATAAAATGTGATATATATATAAGTAATGTGATATATGTATATCATATTTATATATATCACATTTACTTTTTGTATTCTATTGTGTGTACATATATATTGTCTGTATTTGTCCTTTAGACATTCCATACACAATGAAATACAAAAAGCCATAAAGTAATAAAATTCTTACAAAAGCCATAAGAAACAATGAAATTGTCTTTTGTAGCAACATGGATGAAACTGGAGGCCATTATCTTATGTGAAACAAGTCAGAAACAGGAAGTCAAATACTGCATGTTTTTGCTTGTAAGTGGGAGCTAATAATGTGTACATGTGGGTACAGAGCTAGAAAGGATAAATAATGAAGACTCAGAGGGTGGGATGAGGGAGAGGAATGAGGGGTGGGAAATTACTTAATGGGAACAGGGTACATTATTTGGGTGATGGTTACACAAAAAGCCCGGATATTACTATTGCACAATATGTTTATGTAACAAAACTGTAGTTGTGCCCCTTAAATTTATACAAATAGAACTTAAATGTGGCATATCTTTGAAAGGTCATATAGTATATGTAAGCATTTTATGTTGGAAAGCTTGGGAAAAACTAATCTATTACATATCTTTTCTGGAATCAAAACCAACTGAGAAATAAACATAAATAAGATCTAGGATGGGAGTACTAACAAAATATAGGGCTTTCTACTACTTCTTCCCTAAGTTTAAATCTTGGTTCTTATCAAGCCAGCCCCATGAAGAAACATGACCTACCCAATGTGCTTTGAACACATATGAGCAAAAATGGAAATGTTAAAAGGACAGTGGGGCTCTGGGCTTGTGTACGGACACTGGCTATTTACTGCATGTAAGTAAAAACTGGAAGAACAAAGGCCACAGGAAGGCAGAGAGTTGAGAGAATGGAGCAAGAGGATTGGCCACACATGAAATAGCGTAGTTATGCTCTATAGTTTAACTCAACCCAACAGAGTAATGTGGAACAATGGATGATGGTATTTTACAATCCCAGATTAGATAAATCATTTCTTTTTTTGGGAAGAGTGAATAAGAAAGTAAAGAAATAAGTTTCTCTATTTCTTCTCAGAGAAAGAGAAGAAATGTTACTATTTCATGGCTAAATGAATGAATATACAAAGATGAAGAAAATTTTTATTCCTTACACTACCTTTTCATTTTTCTGCTTGAATTATTTAAAACTTTTGGTTGCAATTGACAGAAAATAAAAGTGGCTCAACACAGAAGACCTGTACATGAAAGTTTATAACAATTTAATTTGTAATAGCCCCAAAATAGAAACAACCAAAATGTCCTTCAGTAGGTAAATGGTTAAACAAATTGTGGTACATTCACATGGTAGAATATTGTTAAGCAATAAAATGGAGTGAAGTACTGATATATGCACCAACCTGGATAAATTTAAAGGACATTAAGCTGATTGAAAAATAAAGCCAATCAAAAGGGTCCATGAAGCTGGAGAAGATGCCAGAGATTAAGGCTTACATGATTCTTATACCTTGTAACTTGGGACACAAAGTCTCCTACAATCTTAGGGAAGACAAAATTTTGGATCAGTCCTCTTGGAACCAATCACTTTTGTCAGTAAGACCAAATACAATGATGGGCCTTAATGTGCTGTGGGGAAAAACAGGGCTGTGTGTGTGTATGAGAGAGAGAGTGTGTGTGTGTGAAAGAGTGTGTGTCTGTGTGCAAACAGGGATAGCTCCATTGTGACCTCACTGAGGAAAGGAGTGGTTTCTCAAAGAAGTGAGATGTTTTAATCAAATTCAGGTTACATGGACCTGGCAAAATAGTAGATCTCTACTGTACTACTAAAATATCACAGTGACAACTATGTAGATATGAACAAATATTTGATATTCTAACTTGTAAAACATTTAAATATTACTATAATACAACAAAGAATATTTACAGGTTTAAATGTTACTTACTTTTGGAAAGAAAAGACTAGAAAGACTGAACAAAATTTAGTAATTAACCAAAAGCCTAAAAGAAACATAGTTCTAGGATGAGTGGCAAAATGAATCTCAACATTGCATTTTAAGTGAAGATGGTACAAGAAATCAGAAATTCACCAGTCTTTAAATTATATAGAAAACTAAGATTTTATATGTAAAGTGATTAGTAGTTGAAACAGGTTAAAGTTTTAGAAAATAAGTACAGGCTCTCTAACATTGATCTAATAATTAAAAATACCCATGTATGCATTCAAACTTAGAAATTACCATATATATAGGCCCAAAACCCCTGTGATGATTATTAAGCTCAGTGGTAGATGGGGACATTTTAGGTAATGCTCTGTAGCACAAGATAGGAAAGAGGTTGCTGTTTGCCAGGGATGTACATTGAGTGAGAAGATTCTCTTCAAAGTGTAGAAGCAAAGATAACTGAAGACTAATAAAATAGTTTGATCTTTCAGACTTAATTTTAGATTAATATTTTTAACTTGATATGAAGAATTCAGGGGAGCAGAGCAGTTGGAAAAATAGAAAACTGCGAAGTAGCATTTTTTATTAAGAACTGTGGGCAAGGCATGGTGGCTCACACCTGTAATCCCAGCACTTTGGGAGGCTGAGGTGGGCGGATCATGAGGTCAGGAGATTGAGACCATCCCAGCTAACATGGTGAAACACCATCTCTACTAAAAACACAAAAAATTTAGCCAGGCCTGGTGGCACGTGCCCATAGCCCCAGCTACTAGGGAGGCTGAGGCAGGAGAATTCCTTGAACTCAGGATGAGGAGGTTGCGATGAATGGAGATCACTCCACTGTACTCCAGCCTGGGCAATAGAGCAAGGCTTCATCTCAAACAAACAAACAAACAAAAAACTGTGGTGGAAGAATCTACATTAACCATTGTTATTGGGAAGAACAACAGGGGTTAAAAATTTTTAAAAAGACTTGCAGTGATTCTGAAATAATCACACTGAAGGAGATAATGGGAAAGGGATGTGTGCCAAGGGTGGTGGTATTAGAAAGGATTTCCAGCATTTCATATTTGAGAATTGGCTTACAAAGGGGAAGATTATTCTGCAGGGATGAGAAATAAGGCCGAAGACATAGTATTTGTGTCCAAAGTCCTGATCATTGAACTATTTTCCTCTCATGTTTCTACTCTTCTTGATTATACCAAACATATACCCTTCAACTTCCATCTAGTTCAAAGCATAAGAATGCATATATATATATTTTAAATTATGACTTCTGGAAAATTTTGTCTTATATCTCACTTGGGCACACACATACAGGTACTCCTTTACTTTTAATGAGGTTATGTCCTGATAAACACATTGTAAATTCAAAGTCTCATTAAGTTGAACTATGTGGCTGACTGGGAGCTATGGCCTGCTGCTGCTGCTCAGCATCATGAGAGAACCAGTACAACTATTCTGCTTTTCACTTTTAGTACAGTATTAAATACATTACATGAGATGTTCAGTACTTTATTATAAAATAGCCTTTGTGTCAGATAATTTTGCTCAACTGTAGGCTAATATAAGTGTTCTGAGCATATTTAAGGTAGGCTAGGCTAAGTAAGCTATGTTTGATAAGTTAGGTATGTTAAATGCATTTTTGACTCACAATGTTTTCAGTTTATTATGGGTTTATCAGGACACAACCTGAGGAACATCTGTATATACATATAAATGACAGAAATATCTCAAAACTAACTTTCCCCAACAGGTCTTAACTTGAGGGACTAATCCCTATAGTGGCTGTTAGTAGAACTTAACGTTTGCAAAGCTTGAGTGATTTGTAAGATGATGTTCACTCAGAGAAGTATGGACTATCTGTCAATTACTACCTTTTGGGGGAAGTCAGAGGAGGGGATAAGCTTAGTACTCTGCAGATACATTTCAAAAACAATTGCCCTGTGCTAATTCCTGAAACATAGATTTATATTTTGTCTTAATGTCCCAGTTGTGCCTTCAGACTTTGAATATGGAGTCTTAACACAAAAAGAATTCAGGATGTAAACCACTGATTTTGTAACATATCTTACCTTTAGTGGTTAACAACTTATGAGCAAGTTGTGAATATGCAAAAAGCATTATGTGTGATATTTTGGTTGTAAAATAAACAACATTCTTGAAAAAACAGTCCATAGGATTTGTGAATGCCTTCAGTGATACTAATGACTTTTCTACATGTACTAGTAACAATATTTTGTTTTAATTTTTTAATTGTCTGAGATGGAGTCTTGCTGGGTTGCCCAGGTTGGAGTACAGTGGTGCAATCTCAGTTCACTGCAACCTCTGCCTCCCGGGTACAAGCGATTCTCCTGCCTCATCCTCCCAAGTAGTTGGGATTACAGGTGCCTGCCACCATGCCTGGCTAATTTTTATATTTTTAGTAGAGATGAGGTTTCACCATGTTGGCCAGGCTGGTCTTTAACTCCTGATCTCAAGTTATCCGCCCACCTTGGCCTCCCAAAGGGCTGGGATTACAGGCATGAACCATTGCATCCAGTCTATTTTTTTTTTTTTAATATAAACAATGTGAGCTAGATATAGTTTGCTCATAATTATGAAATGCATTGAATAAATCTCAAATCTGGATATAATTTACCAAACTTCATCCACATATTAAAGCTAATTATCAGTTACAAGTGAACAGGTGACTCAAATTTGTTTTCTGTAGTAGAGATGTATTTTGTTTAAACCATATGCAGTGTTAGCCACACTGTAGATAGAGGCATTTTACACCAACTTTAGTTCAAAAATCCCGATTCTGCTACTGTACAGTTGTGGAATTTTTGGCAAATTACTTAATTTTTCCATGCATCTTCTCCTTTTTCAGTCAGAAAAGTAAATGTTATTTATAAATCATCCAAAATCCTCATAGCTATGTGTTTTGGAATTCAGTTTTTTGTTTTAGAAATGCAATATAATGTATATACTGTATTTATATATAACACCCTCACCCCCAGTAGGGTCTGGGCTAATAATCTATAATTGAGCATTAACATTTCTGCAGCAAAGCCTCTGAATGTTTGTACTAAGCAGGGTAAAGACGGTTAATAGACTCATATTAGCAGAAGTCAGGTTCTACAGACAAAAATTATACAAAACCTGATTTTAAAAATCTGTGGAGTTTTGGAATTGAATAAGTTGTAGATCTGTAACATTTACTTTTTTAAAAAGTGTATTTAATTGATAAAATTTATACATATTTATCACATTCAACATGAAATGTAACATCTACTTTAAAAGCTGAGCAGTAAGTGAAAAATGCATTTAAAACATTGATCATATGAAAAGAGCTCAAAAAACTATGACTTATTATGTGTTCATTAAGAAATGAGGACTGAGGGCTCCTTACAAATAAGGGAACACTTTATAAGGCTTGTGGTTGGAAGTTGGTCTCAAAGCAAGGTCAGACTATCCTGATTCCAGAATTTGCAACTCCATTAACACCAAAGCAAGCTCTTATTGATTAGTTACTGTAGATATTTCCAAGTTATTTAAATATGAAAGTCAAAGCATAATATAAAACAAAATGCAGTTGTTATGAATCCCTCTTCAGTTTAACAGTAAATTATGTATACATATATATGTATATGTATACATATATATATATATATATATAGCACAAGTGATTATACACGTATATATGTATAGCAGAACTGACTATTCATATATATATATACATATATATGTACAGTTTTGCTATATGTGTGTGTGTATATATATATATACATACATATATATATACACATACATATATATATATCTAGTCAGTACTGCTGTAACTGTTTTGAAAGTGCAAATTTGCTCCTATGGCATTGACACATTAGGGAACCATTTGAGCCTAATGTTAGTTTTGTACCTGGTTTCACAATCTTTCATCTGGATGAAACACCAGGTGAAAAGAAAACTGCACTCAGTGAAACCCAGCTACATCAGACATATCTCAGGACAGTGGGCCACAGCTGTCCACATCTAGGATTACAAACTCCTGTCTGAATTCAGATCACCCTCCTTCCATCACTTTCTAGTAACTCACAAGCTACAATACTTCCACGTCAACTTCCAAGCAAACTTCCCTTCTCAAGGCAAAGTGCCATATTTATCATAGTACTTAAGTATTTCTTAAACATTTAACATGTAAAACTGGGCCACTATTTTTATTAGTTTCCTTTCTTTTAATGCACTGGTAACAAACCTTTCAAGTGTTTGCCACTAACCTCATTTTCCCTATAAACCTTGTGATTTCATTGCACAACTTTGCTTAGCAATTTGAGTTTTGCGAACACATATGCCATGTTATAGCAATGGTGTTGTTCATGGCACTTGGTGTGTACTCTACCTACCTTTGGCATGTAAGCAAAGTCAAATATATCATCCAGGAATGTAAGAACATGTTCTTCAACCAACTTTAAAAAGTAGGAAAGCATAATATAATCTTATTTGTAAAAATGTTACTCTACAAAAACCAAAATTTGTTTTACTTAGGTCTTAATGAAAGTGAATGAGAAAGATTGGTAGAATTACCATTAATGTATTAAAAGTGATTATTTCAATCTGGTAAACAAAAAGACTCTTGAATATATTCCATTAAAGCTCTACCATCATAACTTTCTAATTTCTGTTAATTTTATAGCCATTATTAATTTAGAACACTGTTGTTCCAAGTATGTTCTTAGGGATAGCACTAGTTCTTTAATGAAAGGACTTAGATACTATATACTACATTTTTTAGATTCATAAGCAAGTATGCAGTGACTAAATGATGCTTTAAAATACTCCACCAAAGGAAAAAAAATTAGGAAAAGAATACCCTGGACAAAATTTAAAAACTGGATTCAGTGTTATAATAATGAAGATTCATTATAGTATTCTCACAGAATTTTTAAAAACTTCAGCATTTTAAAGAAATTTGAAAATTACTGGGTTAAGTAAAACAAGATTCTTGGTTAAGAGACCTCAGGGGTTTACATTGTCAATGTGCACCATCAGTCTCCCAGTATGCTGCATTTTCCATTCTTCTTTGACCCAGAACCCTTTCTTTGGCAGGGAATCCCAAGTAAGCTGTGTTTTGTGGAATATACTTAACACATCATGATGTAGAAATAACAGTGACTACTCCAAAGTAATCTCAGAAATGCTGAACAGTGTAGCTCAGAAGAGACTGTCATCTATGTTTCTCTTGATCTACTGATTTATAATATAAAAATTATCATAGCATTATTTATAAAATTTACACTTAAAAATTTTACAAATATGTCCATGATGGTTTTAAAAGTGAATAAAAATGAAAAGTGTAAAACAATATAAAAAGTATGATCCTATTTTCATTAAAAATCCCCAAGAATATAGGAGGAAAAAATATATATAGAACTAAAATAAATGTCTAGGCAAAAGACATTTATTACTTTCAATGGCAAAAACCGCAATTACTTTTAAACCAATCTAATATTAACAGTAGTTACACCTGGGAAAAATGACATTGGTAGGAGGTGAGGAGGAAGTACATTTACTTCATACCGTTCTGTTTAATTTTTCAGAACAACACATTTTTAAAATAAAAATTAGTTATTTTAGTTAAAATATATCTATGATGTTACCAACACAAAGGTAAAGGTTTGAGGTGATGGATATGCTAAAGTCCTGACTTGATCATTGCATATTGTATACATGTATCAACATATCACACTGTACCCCATAAATGTACAATTATTTACCATTTAAAAGTACATGTATTAATTTTTAAAAAATAATCAATTAAAAATCAAGCTGGGCGCAATGGCTCATGCCTGTAATCCCAGCACTTTGGGAGACCGAGGTGGGTGGATCAAGAGGTCAAGAGATTGAGACCATCCTGGCCAACATGGTGAAACCCCATCTCTACTAAAACAAAAACAAAAACAAAAACTAGCTGGGGGTGGTGGCGTGCACCTGTAGTCCCAGCTACTAGGGAGGCTGAGGCAGGAGCATTGCTCGAACCCAGGAGGCGGAGATTGCAGTGAGCCTAGATTGCGCCACTGTACTCCAGCCTGGCGCATGGTAACAAAACAAGACTCTGTCTCAAAAAAAAAAAAAAAAAAAAAAAAAAAAAATCAAGCCGTAATGTTAGAAGTTAGGATAGCTGTTACCATTGAGGGATGTGGTGACTGGGAGAAGATGTAAGGGTGTCTTCCGAGGTATTGATAATTTTCTATTTCACAATTTGAGTGCAGATTACATGGGCATGTTCACTTTGTGAAAATTCACTGCTATATATTCACTTATGATTGATCTACTTTTTACATAAAGCTCACTTAAAAATGGTTCACATTGACTTATCAAATAGCATTCTTGTTTTAGTTTAATTCACACAGTTAATAGCTTTCTTTTTCCACGTTCATTATGGTTTATTCCCCCAACTTCACCTTAATCTAGTTATATGACAAAGGCCCTTTTATTAATTTATAGAAGCCTAAACCTCTACCTGATACAAATGGCATATAAGAAAATCATGCTTATACCTTGTAGTAGGAGGAGGATCATGAGGTATAGTCACTTATTAATTACGGCAGCCACTCATCAGTATCTGGTAAAAAGATTTCTTTCACCTAAAATGGAAAGGAATAGAGGTGAGAGTGACTGTTAAACAGGCAACAGAGCCAAAAGTTAAATGACAAAGGGACCAAAAGAAAATGTGTGTATGGTAGTTTTCTGTATGACAGATCCTGAATATGCTCTATGAATATGGAATCACCAGTGTCAGAGCTGAAAGAGACTACAAAGATTATTCTCACTCTCCAACCAGATTTTAAATGGAAAAACTGGATTAGCTGAAAGGCTTAGAATGTTTCAGCTTGCTTGCTTTGGTGTGAAGGTTCCTGTGCTGCATAAAATTAAAAGTGCATTTGGCCAAATATTTGTTACATTCAGCAAACAAACAGGATAGGCAAGGCAAGTAAACAAGGTTGTATAATTAAGTTGCAGCTCCATGTGCTTCCTATAGCAGCAAGAATGATTAAAACATCTTTTCTCATGAAGAAGCCTATGGATCATTTTCAGATTTGGCTCTGGTGACACATATCTGGATCCTTTTTGAAATACAAATCTACAAAATTCACATTTTCTATAAAATAATAATTTAGAGCAGGTCCACAACCATGGCCTCTTAGAAACCAGGCCACACAGCAGGAGGCGAGTGGTAGGTGAGCGCCCCCATCACTGGTATTACCACCTGAGCTCTGCCACCTATCAGATCAGCAGGGCATTAGTTTCTCATAGGAGTGGGACCCCTACTGCAAACTGTGCATGCAAGGGATCTAGGTTGTGCACTCCCTATGAGAATGTAATACCTGATGATCTGTGACTGTCTCCTGTTACCCCAAGATAGGACTGCCTAGTTGCAAGAAAACAAGCTCAGGGCTCCCACTGATTCTACATTATGGTGAGTTATATAATTATTTCTTTATATATGTAACATAGAATGCAATAAGAATAGAAATAAAGTGCACAATAAATGTAATATGCTTGAATCATCCTGAAACCTTCCCCACCTTGGTCCATGGTTTTGTCTTCCACAAAACTGGTCCCTGATGCCAAAAAGTTTGGGGATCACTGGTTTAGACTATGTAAGGGGTAATAATGAGACAAGAAAATGAAAGACTTTAAAATCTACATCTTTAATATTCAAGTAGCAATGAACAATATTTTTACTTGTGATAACTTAAATAATATTTATAATGATTTTATGGGCACCTATATCTATACTTGTACATTAAAGTATTTTTGAAAAGGAAAGTCATATATATGACAAAAATAATACGTATAAAAACATAATAGAGGACCAAATACATCTTGGGCCATAATTTTACCACTTCTAAATTCTTATTTCAAAAAATAATAAAGATAATTTAACTCACTACTGTTTACTAAAATGTCCTAGTCAACTTGTTGTAGCATAGTAAAGCTAGGCTGCCACCATGCTAACTTACACTCAGGGATTTTAAAAGGCAACAAATATTTAAAACACTTAAAAGACAAACTTTTCTTTTGAAATTTTATATTTGTTTAGAATACAAAAGAAGAAAACAAAGAGCTTTATTTTTCTGCTTGCTGAAAGTATTTGAGTAAACTTAGCTTTAAGATGGGTCTTCTTTCAAAGATTTTAATATTTTTGAAAGGGTACAGATAAACTTTGATAACAGATTTGATCAACTTCATTTTGCTTGGTTTTGAAGTGATTTATCTTAGATTTCCTTTAGAAATGTTTCTTCCAAATTTTCTAATCATGCTTCGATCTATTTTACAGATGTTTCTTTTATGTTCTAGAGAAGAAATAAAAAGACACATAAATATGGTAAAAGCATCATTCAAAAAGTTTTCATCATTCCACTTTTCAAAATTACAGCCACAAGAAGGAAAATTTATTCTCAAAATTCATAGTTGTTAATTAACATAATTTAAAACATAATGACAACAAAGAGACATTAATATCTTTGGTTTAAAAGCTTTTCAAATTCATATTGCAAAGTGAAGTTTCAGTGAGTGCATGCACATACACACACACAGACTTCAGGTGAAGTAGTTAAATTAACTAGTATGTTCACTTTCTTTCCTTCTGACTAATAAACGACAAATTCTACAAGCATTTCTTCCCTTTCTTAGTTGTATCACCATTTTTTTCCCCATTCCTTGGTTTATTTCCCCAGAGATTTAAAGTTCCATATTTTTCCGATTTAAAATTATCATTTGCATCTAATACTTCCCACAGGGCTGCTCTTAATCCTATAGCTCTTTTATCCTTTACTGCAATCTCTCAAATGTGTTCTATTTATGCGCATTCTTCTGGTTCTTCATTAGCTTTCACCATCGTTCTTTGTTCAACAAAGTTTTGTTACAACAGGGTGCCACTGACTTTTTTCAGCATCAGTTTAATTGCTTATCCACTTTCTTGGTCATATTAGGTTTTAGCTTTAGAGTCACATATTCACTTAAGACTATTTCTTATTTCTCTCGCTGCTCAGTTAACAGGTGTTGCCTTTGTCCCTAGTGATTATCCTGTGTTTCTTTATTCGTACACTGTTAGTTAGAACACTTGGTTGAATACATTCTAAGGAAGGCAGTCTCAATTCTCACTTTTTTCTGATGTGCATTTGGGCATTTTCACTTGAATATTATAATGTATATTAAATATTATCTTTCCTTATAAACTAATACCTCTTTCTAAGTGTTCCATTATCCTTAACAACATGTCATCTTTTAAACTTGGGTTAGCTCTCTTTTCTTCTTTGGCAAGCACTGTGATTTAGTATCATCTCCCACTTTTTTCCCCCCGTAGTAGATATTTTTACTCACATCTCTTTATACATGAAATATATGATGCATTTGTATCTTCAGATAATAAGCATATTAGAAAAACCCAATTTCTATGATTTGAGAGTTTTTATAAATTTATTATTTGGCTATAGAATTATGATTCGTGAAGAACTTTTTCAGAAGATCAATGGGGCAGTACACATCTACACTAACTACAGATACACGTTGTTAGGCATTATTAAATACAACATGTCAAACCAAATAATCAAGGTAAATTTTATACTTTAGTACCTTACTATCCGATGTTTCAATTTGCATGAGGATTATTTCCACTGAAGTTAAGGTAAACACTAGCTACTAAAGGAAGCAGCATTTACCAATACAGCTTGACAAAGTTACTGAAAAATTTTATATTACTCTAATCAAAGGGCATTGATAGAAAAAAAGTAACAATAGCTTTCATGTTATTCTTAGAAACATTATATCATCAAGCACCTTTAAATTGCATCTGCTATAAGTTCCTAAAGAGAACAATCAAACTAGGTCTTATTGATCTTTGTATTCATCAAAGGACATGTTAAATGCTTAGTAAATAAAGTTTCTGAATGAAGTCTTAGGATCTGTAGTGTCACAGAGATAGATATCTAGACATTGGGGCCTATATACTGGCTGGCATAATATAGCTCTAGTTTAACTTAAGTGGTTTTGTTACCATGAACTCATGTCACTCCCATATGCAGTTGATGGACTGTAGTATCTTTCATACTAATGGGAAAGATTCATCAGTATCTTTTCCAACAGCCAGTGGGAGTTACAATGTGATTGTAACTAGATACAGACTGGAACCCCTGTAGTAGTTAGTTACACAATGAGTTAGAGGCCAAATTATTTAAAATATTACACTAAGAGAAAAATTTAAAGTGGGTATAGTGTATCTGTAAAATATACTTAATTAGTAACATTAAATAATACATTTAGCCAATGTTTTCAATTATTCTGAGGCAGTAGGGATAACTAAAAGGGAACAGAATGCAGAGTTGGAAGATCTGGTTCTGAGTTTGGCTCCACCAATATAATATCTGTGTGATTCTGGGTAAATGCTTTACATTTTGTGTTTTAAAGTTTCCTTATCTATAACATGGATAATCATACTTGTTCTACCACATAATAAAGGCGATAGATAAAAAGAGATTCTTATGAAAACACAATAAAAAACATAAAGTACTGTATGATTGTCAACATAGTCATGCCATTAAATATCAAATTAAAAGCTGACACATACCCATTGTTGGTCTGTTTTCTTGTAAGTGCTTATCACTTGAATTCTCTTGTCGAACACGTTTGGCAAATCCAGAATTTATGTGTGCAGTTAACGAAGTGTCTGATGTAGAGCTTGAGGGGAAAAAATTTTAATTTAGTTAAGCATTGTTTTATACCTCAAAATTCAAACTCATATTCCACATTCAACAGTTGTGAAATCTCACAGAAGTAGAGGTACTAAATATATTTTTGGCCCACAGAGAAATTTAGTGGTCTGTGATTTTAAAATGAATATTTAATATATTTATTCAAATTGAATGTTATGATTATAGGTGTATGCTACAGAATTCTGCAGCAGAATATTCCAGGGTGCTCTGCTGGCAGATAAGCAAGCACTATTATTCAAAATGTAGAGATCAGTAGCACATAGTTACAAGAGGTAAAAAAAAAATCTAAGTTCATGTTACAAATTTGGACCAAGAACTCTAATTCGAAAGACATAAAAATGTGAGATTGTTTGAAAAACCTTGTTTTAAAATGAAAGCAGAGTAACAGAATAAAAATCTCTAATTATTACAATCACAGAAAATGAAATAAAAAGAATGACCTGTTTCCATTTGCTCTAGCTTCAAAAATTTAATCAGTCTTATACTGCTAATGGTTGACATTTCCAACTCAATTTCAGTTGACATATTAGTAAACACCTATTATGGCCTTGTGTTACAGGATATACAAATAAATAAGGCACACATATCCCTGTCCTAAAATTTTTTACTATGGACATACAGTGGAGTGAGAAAAAAATAAGACAAATACATGAAATAATGCAAGGTAAAGTAAAAATATAGTGCCAAAGTTTTCATAATACAAAGAGTTATAGATTCCTGAGTGTAGAGTAAGAAAGAAAAATGGGAAATTTTGTGGATGCAATGAGTTTGACCTGGACCTTGAAAAACTGCTATCCTTCCTAGTCCTAAAGAGGATCAATTTTTAACAGGCAGGATTGCGGGTTGGGTGGAAATGAACATCCTTCAGCACTGATTCAAATAGCGAACTTCAGGGAAATTCTGGCTAATAATAAAGATACTATATAGTAATCACCCTTATCCATGGGGGGGGATATCTTCTAAGATTGCCAGTGGATGCCTGCAACCAAGGGTAGTACCAAACCCGAAATATACTATGTACTCTCCTTCACATACCCATGATAAAGTTTAATTTATAAATTAGGCACAGTAAGAGATTAACAATAACTAATAATAAAATAGAGCAGGCCGGGCGCGGTGGCTCAAGCCTGTAATCCCAGCATTTTGGGAGGCCGAGGCGGGTGGATCACGAGGTCGAGAGACCGAGACCATCCTGGTCAGCATGGTGAAACCCCGTCTCTACTAAAAATACAAAAAATTAGCTGGGCATGGTGGCTCGTGCCTGTAATCCCAGCTACTCAGGAGGCTGAGGCAGGAGAATTGCCTGAACCCAGGAGGCGGAGGTTGCGGTGAGCCGAGATCGTGCCATTGCACTCCAGCCTGGGTAACAAGAGCGAAACTCGTCAAAAAAAAAAAAAAAAAAAAAAAAAAAAGAGCAATTATATTAAGATTATGTGAATGTGGTTGTTCTCTCTCTTAAAATGTCTTATTGTACTATAATCACCTATTTTTGAACTGCCTTTGACTGTGGGTAACTGAAATAACAGCAAAACTTGAATGGGGGGGGGTGACTACTCAGTGGAAGTAATAAAAAAAGCACAATTTAAGAAGATATAATCACAAACTTGTATGTACAAACAATATATCAACTACAGTAGTCCCCACTTCCTAAATGGTGATAAATAAATTACTATGATTCTGTTTTGAATATTACATACCCTTTTTATTTGCTTATATCAGCTGTCCAAGGCAGAAATTCTTTATTGGTCATTTGGAGATTTTATTTTTTCAAATATAAAGATCAGTGTTATTACTTTTGATAAAACATTGTGTCTTAAATTTATCTCAAAGTTGTCTTTATTATTTTATGGTGTGATTATTCACTTTGGTTAGTTCCAGGACCCTGCTTTTTACTCATAGCATGTTCTTACTTAAAAATTAGGCTTTTGAATAAAGCTATTTGATTAGAACTCATATTTCTAGAAATCAAACCCAACCCTATTAAGTTGTATATTTATATGTAAGTTGAATATACCCAAACCTTTTTTCAATTTAGATAAAATAGTCCATGGATCAAATGTTTAACATTTATGTTGTAGGTCATAAACTACAAAGACTTAAAAATGGTATGACTGCAAATTCAAATTATGTTAAAGACTATGAGAAATCCAAAGACATTTCCAGTTGTGTGTCAAATATATTTCCAAAACTATTAATAAAGTTAAGAATTAACCTTTTGTTCCCTTACATAGGTAGACTGTTTCTGCTCAATAAAAATAATACCTCTCATACTCTTTTGTCTGAAAAAATTTCTAGTTGAAATAATTAGACATCTTTCAAAACAAAATAAAAATGTATGGCAAGAATGAAACAGTTTTTGGTGCTTAGAAAATTGTGGAACAAACAAAAAAACCAATCAACCAAATAAACATGATATAAACAATCCAAAACTTTGATGAATATAATTGAGAAGTAAAAGCAAACATTATGTATGTATTATATTTATATATTTGATAGGCTAATCCATTTAGTAAAACAGTCTGCTACAGAAACATTAAATAAATTGTTAAGATTAAAAATAGAATATTCTTAATTATTTAAAAAAATCTGTTGGGTAGGTTTTGGAATATCCAGTGCTTTTAAACTCTAAAAGTATTTTATACAAAATAAAAAAAATACTTATGTATACAGCTTCCCCTTCTTTATTTTTAAAATTATATTAGAATATATATACAACAAAGTAAGCATATAAAGCTGCTAAATGGAAAATACCACAGTTTATTACTCTGAAGCTTATGTAACTTTAATTGGGAAAAAGGAAGATTAAAAAAAAGCAATTATGTACATTTCTAGCATTAATCTCTTTTAACCTTAGTTAATGGCAGGATCTGATTACTGGTACCAGAGGGAATGTAATAGAACAATTAATAGGCTATAAGAAATCAAGTTACTTTCTTTACATGTCCTTCAATATTATTTCACAATATTTGTTGTTCATGTGGAAGTCCTTTAACTTGTCTAAAATCACTCCAAATACACAATTCATATACCTGGACATTTCGTGAAAAACCATATGATTTGATAAGAGCTAAGTTCACATTAAAAAATTATTCTTTTCTATAAATGTTTGCCATATCTTAGTAAACACAACATACTACCAGTGAAGGACAAGAAAACTCACTAAAATTAATAATGGAACAAATTATAAAACTGACACTGTGTAAATTAGTGATAAAAGTAGATGAAACAAATGACTGTGGTTAGCTCAGTTGACTCATAAAGTGACTTACTTCTGTATACAAACCAGACTAACTGTACAACTCAAATTTTTACCTCAGCAAATATAAAATTTTAAATGTCATAGATAGAGACATTTAGGGAAAATCCATAAATTTTAAATTTACACATTCCAAGGCTCTGCTATACTTTTTTAGGAGGGATAAAGACATAATAAATTCACTTATGAGAAGATACTCTATTAAGGACAAATAAGTAGGCTATTTGTAAATTTGTTTCTTGCTGCTTAAATGATAACAAGTTCCTAATGGAAAATACATTTAAAAAGTCATTTTAAGGTCATCTATAAACGTTTCTCCCCATAATCACATAGCAAAGAAAAAGAGGTAGAGGAAGTCAGATCCATTTTATATTTATTCAGTATATTTTGTCATTGCATTCAATTTATAGGACATAAAGAATGTATCATGAACTTCAAGTCATATAACTCAGTATATTTAAGATTTTCCCTTATCTTTAGTTTTTAGTTGTTTTACTACTATATACCTAGGCATGTTTCTCTATTAATCCTGCTTGTGGTTTGCAGTGCTTCTCAAATCTGTGGTTTAATGTCTTTTGTTAGTTTTGGAAAATTATTAGCCATCATCTGAAATATTATTTTTCCCTATTCTTTCTCTCATTCCCTTCTGAGACACAAAATACAAAAATTGTAGACTTTTAAAAAGTGTGTTCCATGTCTCTTCCACTTCTTTCCATATTTTCCATCTTTTTATCCTTCTGCACATCAGTTTGAATATTTTCCTATCAGTCTATCTTTCAGAAAAAAATCCCAAAATATGAACTGATAAATAACAAGTAACAAAATTAAAGTCGTAAATAACAAGTCTCCCAGCAAAGAAAAGCTCAGAACTTGACGGCTGCTGATTTTTACCAAACATTTAAAGACGAACCAATACCAATCCTACTCAAACTATTCTGGACAAGAGAGGAGGAAGGAATAATTCCAAAATCCTTATATTAGGCCAGTATTACTCTGATACCAAAACCAGACAAGGAGACATCAAAATAAGAAAACTCCAGGCCAATATCCCTGAGGAACACATGCAAAAATCCTGAACAAAATACTAGCAAACTGAATCAAGTAGCAAATCCAAGAGATCATTCATCACAACCAAGTGGGATTTATCCCAGGGATGTAAGATGGTTCAACATATACAAATTAACCAATGTGATACATCATATCAATAGAATGAAGAACAAAAATCATACAATCACTTCAGTTGATTGTAAAAAAGCATTTAATACAATTCAGCATCCCTTTATGATAAAAACTCAAAAACTGCGCATAGAAGGAGCATATCTCAACACAATAAAAGCCGTATGTGACAGACCCACAGCTAGTACTATCCTGAATGCAGAAAATCTGAAATCCTTTTCTCTAAGATGTGGAACATGACAAGGATGCCCACTTTCACCAGTATTATTTAACATAGTACTGGAAGTCCTAGGTAGAGCAATCAGACAAGAGAAAGAAAAAAAGAGCATCCAAATTGGAAAGGAAGAAGGTAAATTATCCTTGTTTGCAGATGACATGATCTTATTATATTTTTGGAAAAACCTAAGACTCCACCAAAAAACTATGAGAATAGAAACAAATTCAGTAGAGTTGCGGAATACAAAATCAACATACAAAAATTAGTAGCATTTTTATATATAGTGAAATAATTTGAAAAAAAAAATCCTTTTACAAAGCTAAAAATAAAATAACTAGGCATTAACCAAAGAAATAAAAGATTTCTATAATGAAAACTATAAAACATTGATGTAAAAAATTGAAGAGGATACAAAACAAAATAGATTCCACGTTCACAGATTGAGAGAATCAATATTGTTAAAATGTCCATACTACTCACAGTGGTCTACAGAATCAGTGCAATCCTTATCAAAATCCCAATGACATTCTTCACAGAAATAGAAAAACAATCCTAAAATTTATATGGAACCATCAAGGACCCAGAATAGCCAAAGCTATCCTGAGAAAAATGAACAAAACTGGAGGAATCACATTACCTGACTTCAAATTACACTACAAAGCTGTTTTGTTATCAAAATAGAGAGCCCCAAAATAAATCCACACATTTACAATAAACTCATTTTTTCACAAAGTTGCCAAGAACATACCTTGGGGAAAAGATAGTTTCTTTAATAAATGGTGCTGGGAGAAGTGTTTATCCATATGCAGAAGAATAAAGCTAGACCCCTATCTCTTGCCCTATATAGAAATCAAATCAAAATGGATAAAAACTTAAATCTAAGATCTCAAACTATGAAACTACTAAAAGAAAACACTGGGGAGACTCTCCAGGACACTGGACTGGACACAGATTTCTTGAGTAATACCCCATACAAGCAACCAAAGCAAAAATGGATAAATGGGATGACATCAAGTTAAAAAGCTTTTGTAAGGCAAAGGAAACAACTGATAAAGTGAAGAGACAATCTACAGAATGAGAGAAAATATCTGTAAACTATCTGTCTGACAAGGGATTAATAACCATAATACATAAGGAGCTCAAATAACTCTAGGAAAAAAATCTAATGATCTGATTTAAAAAATGGGCAAAAGAATAGACATTTCTCAAAAGAAGACATACAAATGCCAAATAGGCATATGAAAAGGAACTCAACATCACTGATCATCAGAAAGATGCAAATCAAAACTATAATGAGATATCAGCTCACCCCAGTTAAATGGCTTTTATCCAAAAGATAGGCAATAGCAAACACTGGCAAGGATGTGGAGAAAAGGGAACACATTTATACTGTTCATGGGGATATAAACTGGTACCACCAAAAAGAAGTTTAAAGATTCCTCAAAAAACTAAAACAGAAAATCAAACACCACATGTTCTCACTCATAGGCAGGTGTTGAACGAGAAGAACACATGGACACAGGGAGGGGAGCATCACACACTGGGGTCTGTTGGGAGAAATAGGAGAGGGACAGTGGGGAGTGGGGAGTTGAGGAGAGATAGCATGAGGAGAAATGCCAGATATAGGTGAAGGGGAGGAAGGCAGCAAATCACGCTGCCATGTGTGTACCTATGCAGCAATCTTGCATGTTCTTCACATGTACCCCAAAACCTAAAATGCAAAACAAACAAACAAACAAAAAACCCTAAAAATAGAGCTACCATACGATCCAGTAATCCACCTGGTAGCTATATACGAAAATGAAACAAAATCAGTATAATGAAGAGATAACTGAACTACCATGTTTATTGCAGCACTATTCACAATAGCCAAGATTTAGAAGCAACCTAAGTACCCATCAACAGATGAATAAAGAAAATACGGTATGTATACACAATTAAGTACTATTCAGCTGTGAAACAAAAATGAGACCTGGTCATTTGCAACAACATGGATGGAACTGGTGGTAATTATGTTAAGTGAAATAAGCCACGTACAGAAAGACAAACTAGGCATCTTCTTGCTCATTTTGGGGAAGTCAAAAATTAAATAAATTGAACTCATGGAGATAGAGAGTAGAATGATAGTTACCAGAGGCTGGAAAGGGTTTTTCGGGAGACTGGGGAGGATGGTTACTGTGATGGTTTCGGGAGACTGGGGAGATGGTTATTTAAGCAATCTAATGAATAATATCTAGTATTTGATAGCACAACAGGGTGACTAGAGTCAACAATAATGTATTGTACATTTAAAAAATAACTAAGAGTATAATTAGATTGCTTATAACACAAAGGATAAATCTTTGAGGTGACAGATACTACATTTACACTGATGTGATTATTACACATTTTATGCTTGTATCAAAATATCTCATGCACCCCATAATACATGCACCTACTATGCACCTACAAAAATTAAAAATTAAAAATTAAAAACAAATCTATCTTTCAGTTCACTAGTATTCTCTTCTGCTGTACCTAATCTGCTGAATTGATTTATCGAGTTCTTCATCTCAGCAAATTCTATATTTTCAGTTCTAGAATACCCATTTGATTAATTTTAAGAGAATCTGGTTCTTTAGGAAAGTATATATTTGTTGAAATTATTACAGTTAAAATTTTAAATTCCTATTTGATAATCCCAGTATCTGCCTCACATATGAATCACTGCTCCTATGATATATTTTTCCTCTTAAATTTTAGTCATTTGGTCCTGTCTCCTGGCATACTTTGTAATTTTTGTTTAAGTGTGAAACATTGATATAAAAAAAAAAACTATAGAGGTTCCAGATGGTATATTCTTCCAGAGATAATTTAATTTTCCTGTGGCAAGCAGAACAAAGATAAATCACCTTGATCCAATCAAGAATTGAGTTGGTCTAAGGTCTGTTTCAGACTTCCAAGAACTGGCCTATTTCTAGTTTGCCCTACTCCTAGTTGAAACACCCTTCAGGGAACTCAAAATCCTGAGGTGTTTAACAGGGCCTCTTCTTTATGGTAGTCCCTGAACTCCAATTTTTCTGTGAAAGCCTCATAAGAATGTCAAAACTCTGCTTAATACTTTAGCTTCCTAGCAGCTACTTTCAGCTTGGTGTCTTAGCCTTGCATTCCACAAAGCTGAGAACCTGGCAAATGCTTTGAGGATAAAAACTGCACAGAACAATTTTGTTTCCCTAGCTCAGTAACACTGTTGATAGCTCTAAGTTTCCATTTTCTGTTTGGCCTCTATGCCTTATGTCATAAATTGGTAAATGCTAAATTAAAAAAAAGAGGCAGAGAAAGTCTGGTTGTCAATATAGCATGTTTTCTTTTCACTGGGATCTTAGGCTCTCAGTCCTGGCTACCATGGTTGTTCTCCATTGCCTTCAAGCAGCTGTTGGTTCTATTTTATGTACTCCTTATAATTGTTCTTGATGAGCAACTTGGTCTGATACAAGCTAAATTGTCTTAGGCAGAAGTAAAGTCTCTTCCTTCATTATATATTAATCATATATCATAATCCATTAAAATAACACAATTCTAAGATGGAAGAAATTTGGTAATGTTTAGAAAGGATAATGACCAAAAAAGTAAAAATTGTCACCCCAGAAAAGTTAAAATTAAGTAGTTTTTGAAAGCTAGAAAACTTATTTGTAAAACTCAAAAATATGAAATACTTTATATAAATATCAAGTGAAATACTTGAGTTTTTCAAAATCTCCCTTTGATGATATAAATCCAGTACCCCATTCAGAGCAAATTTATCCTAAGTATGCTTAAATATGAATTGAGTCTAATTACAAAAAATAAAAAAGCAATAGAAAACAACATATAAAGATGATCTTACATAACTATAGAAACCATCCAGTTTATGTTTAATCATACCTTGCTAATTTCCGTTTCCTTTTGGCAGCAGTAGTCATTGCCATGTAGGATGGCACCATGCTTCGTATAGGCATAGAATGCTGAGATGAGAATGAAGAAGGGTCAAGCCTGTATGTTAAAGTGACAAATAAAATACAGTAATTTTGATTTAAACTATGAAGAAAAAAGGAAGCAAACATTTCCATAATTAGAAAACTATTTGGTATTAATATATAAAGAAAAACATTCTGCTATACAATAAAGATTTTCTTGCTTGACTGCAGTTTTCTTTTCTCTTTTTAATATACGTAAAGTTGCTATCAAGAGATTTCTTCATTCCCAGTGGCATAGAATAGTGAGGGTATTTTTCTTTCCATATTTAGATTGGGCATGATTATATAGATAAAGTGAGAAGGATATGTTTGCTTGGATGACATACATTCAATAATTCTTTAACGGTATGACTATTTCAGAGTAAGATGAGTTTTTAATAGAAAGTGTGGAATTTCCTTCAGTGAAAATATTAATAAATAATAAACATAATAATCCTCTAATGACAGCTTTTATAATCCAATTTCAGGGTAAGAGAACAAACTAAATATATCTTAAGGTCTCTCCTAATGATGGTCAATTGAATTAAGATATTAAATTTAAGACTTTAAAATATTGTGTTAGTGAGTTAATATTCAGAGAGAAACATAATTAAAATTTAATGAAAGTAAAACAGACTTTTATAATCAAAATAGCACACGTGGTTTATGAAATAATCTCAACTAATAGTTGAAAGTCTACATTAAAAAAAAAGGAATTGGCAAATTTTTTTTTTTACCGTTGTAAAATGTTTTTGTTGTCATTTAGTAGTGATTCTTGTTCAGGTAATTTGCACTTCAAGCTCTTGGTGTCTTCACATATAGTAAATGTAGAGTCCAAGACCTCCTGCCCACATTCTTCTATTGTGTTATGAGGGATAGCTACTTCACACATCTTCAGAGAATTTTCACTGTTTACGTTTGAGCTGATAGCCTGAAAACTTGTAGTAAATGATGATGGTTTTATTAAAGTTACTGTAGATGGATTTTGAAAAGTTTTTCTACAGTCTTCTGGTGTATACACAATAGGCTGAAGTTCTTTGCAAAGAGAATCATTGAGCTGCACACTTTCAGATGATGGAGATTTTAGAGTATGCTGTCCTTTCAAGGGAGATGGCATTAGTTTTCTCCGAGTTCTTTTTTGTGGAGGAATCTTAAGCAGACTGGATTCACTTGAAGATGTGCCTGTTCAAAAAATAAAAAATAAAAAAGACACTCAATAATGTTTCCTAAATAGTTTTTAAAAAATAACTCCATTAGTTTTAAAACTAACAAACCCTAATAATGTATTTTTATGCCAATTGATAAAACTCTGAAAAACATAAGTTGGAAAGGAAAAGATTGTTAACTACTAAAAACTTTTAAATAAAGTTGATAAACTCATTACAAAGAAATTCTATAACATAAAATAAATACATTGCTAATGTCAATATTAATTTATAGGCTTAACTTTCTTGAGATATTGGGTAATTAGGGAACAAATTTCCAATCAATTCCAACTAAATTCATAATTTCTAGCTTTTATGTTTGATTTGAGTTTAAGATGAAAATAGTATTAAACTTTTAATATTGTTTTTTAAACACTTGTTCCATCGTAAAATGTTATTGGTTTATTACTTTTGTCTTGCTTTTTAGATTCCAGGGTACATGTATAGGTTTGTTATATGAGTATATTGGGTGATGTTCGGGTTTGGGTGTCAGTGATCAGTTTATTACTAATTGAGTGGAAGTCTAGTCTAAATTAACAAGAATGGAAACAACCAGTAAAATTCTGAGTGAATGAAAGGATTGTTTTTGTTAAGTGTCAGGTATACAGAGTTAACCCTCGGTAGCTGCGTATTCTGCATTTGTGGATTCAACCAACTGCACACTGAAAATATTCAGAACGCAAACCAAAAAAATAAAAATATATAGTATAACAACCATTTTATGGTATTTGTATTGGATTAGGTATTATAAGTAATCTAGAAATGATTTAAAGTACACAGAAGGATATGTGTAGCCTATATACTATGCCATTCTATGTAAGGGACTTGAGCATTCATAGATTTTGGTATCTGGATGGGTTCCTGGAATCAACTTACTTATCCTCAGGATACTGAGAGAAAACTGTAGTCAGTTAAGCAGTCTAGTTAACTGATTTGTCTCCTACATAATACTTAATTCATAGGTTTGCAAAAATGAGATTTAATACTAAAGATAAATGAAATAACTCAGAGTTCAGAGTACTTTTACCCTCATCACTCTGTAGAAGTCAATCTCCTAAATGTCAAGAGGTCACCAAGTCTGCTAATCTTTCTTAGCTGTATCTAATAACTTCTGTAGCTTTTCAAAATTATATCTTTACTATTCCAAATATCTGTGTTATTCTCTTCTTCTTCCATCCAGTAAATGTACATATTTCCCTAAGGAGCTGTACTTGACCCTCTAGTTGTTTTGTTCCACAGTTTCTCATATTTCTAATTACACTTTTATCATTACCTTCTCTGTCACTTGGGTTCCAAATTAATAGATTTTTGTTTTTTTTTTCCTTTTACCTTGCATTTCCCAATCTCTATCAATTCTTTCTTATGCTTATAGTTAAAACATAATTTTGTTTATGGCATCCTTCTGATTAAAGACTTTGTAGTAATCTTTAAATAGAAACAAAATATGCTAATATTTTTAGTTGGGGAATTCATGGTCCTTGCTCCAAAATTAAGAAAGAAATTGTTTACAATATTAGATTTAGTATTTAATGCTTAACATTTAAAAACAAAACATCTGGTAAACACCTTTTATTAATGTCCAAAATAATAAATGGCATATGTAACAATACAGTTGATCAACTTCAGTGTGATTATCTTATATTTTTCAATTAACTTTTCTCTACCTACTTCATTCTGGTGAACTTCATGGTGTCTGACACAAAATATCTTTTTTGGAGTCAATGGAAGAAACTATAATGTGTATTTCCATTCATGCTGTCTGATCATGAAGTAAAATTCCCAGTTGATGTTATATTTACTTTACTACATAATACTAACTTAAAGAACATTGAAAGCAGAATAAGATAAGTGTTACTAATTTCAATAAAGCAATTCAAACTTTCAACCAAGTTAGAAAATACACTTAAAGCAATCAGCAACAGTACATGTATTATTCTTATTATATTACTTGACAATATGCTCTGCTATGGCTAGGTTGATAATTACCCTCTAGGAAATAAAATTTAAAAACAGAAGAAAAATATGATCCCTGTTCTATTAAGGAATTTTACTTTTCTGAGAATGAGATAAATAAGATCCAGATCTTAAAATAATTTTCCACTCCCTTTAACATGACATTTGTCAAATTTTCCACTACCAGATATTTTTATACTAATACTACAGTGTAAAGACAGTTACTTTTCTCCACTGTGCTGCTACCACCAATTTGGTGGCTATTTATAGCTGGAAGATTAACTTCTTTTCCCACGAGAGGCAGCAGGGGTATAGAGGATAGAAAACTACATGGAGGGTAGAGGACTGAATTGGGAGTCAGGAGACTTGGATTCTATTTCTGGCTCTACCAACAGCTCACCGAGTGACCTTGGCCAACTCACTAAGCAGTGTGGGCATTAATACAACTTTTTCAGTAAAAGTTGTAATTTACTTCCCAATAATGAGTAACTAACTTACTGTTATCTCTAAAACAATATATTTCATACAATGCCTCACTTTCAGTTTATCAGATACCTAATTTGTCAAGGCTGATGATTAATATAAACCACAAGTATTATTGAAACAGGTATATATGTTATTTACAAATGCAGAGTTTATAATAACATTTTAAACTTTAAAACACAATGGAACGTAAACTCTTAAGGGACAAGCATTATACAGAATCACAATTTTTAAAAATACATACTTATAGGGTATAATCTCTGAGAGTGGCAACTGGGCAAATTCCCATGATGGTGGAGCACATTTTTCCTACTGCAAGTAAAGAGTGATAAAAATCACAGTCTTCCCATAGAACACTGAAGAAATATCTACCTGTCCTCTGGGATAATCTAAACATACACCAGACATCAAATTTAGTATGATCAGACTGACTAACAATTTGTCAGTAAAAGGAATAGTGATATCACAATGATGTATCTTTAGCTGTAATTCTGCTCTCCTGGCAGAATATGATAAGCTGAAGAAGTAGCATGAAGATATGGTAGTCAATGTGGATTTACATACACTCGTTTTACTGGGCCCAGAAGAAGAGATGCTACAGACACACAGCATGTATATGATATAAATCTAAAGAGTTCTTTTCATCTTCTCAACTATTAAGTTCAGATAAAATAAAAGACCAGAAGGCTGATGATCAATTCAGAACTACTTAGGCTGATTAGTTGCTAACAAAGCTTCAGGAGCTAACCAGAGCAAAAACAAAATTTAAAGGTTTAAATAAAAATTTAAGTCAATCTTCTGTAACTATAAACATAAAAGGATAATGACCCCATTTAATGAAAACTAAAAGAATAAAAACAACTAAATTTTACTTATAACATTTTTAGAATATATAAATACAATTACATAATACATAATTATTCTCCTTTAGCTAAGCTAGGTAATAAGGAACTTTATGTAGGTATGGCAAGTGGAGAATCTTGAGTTAGGGGATCACAGAGTTTAACAGGCTATAAGAACTATTAGATATGTTAGGTCTATGTCTATAAAAGGGATCTGTTGTACTTTTCCATTAGAGGAAAAGGATGTACAGTAACTTTCCAGAAGAGTAAGCATGGGACAGTTGTAGTCTCCCGATTCAGCTTGGGAAAATGCCACCTAACAAGATTCCATAATTCTTGTGCTTACAGAGTAGAAGTGATAAAAAAGAAACTTGGAGTCAGATTATAATTCCTTTAGAAATGCCCCATAAAATGAGAAAATGAATCACAAAGTTGAAGGCTGTGCCTTGCAGAACAAGAGACCATATAGATGATGATAGTCAATAAAATACCCTGGCAACATGGGTGCTACACAGAAGGGAATAGGAAATTAAAAATGCATTGTTATAAGGCACACTCTTGCAAACTAGATTAGGGAAGACTGGCAGCCACGTGGGAAGAAATCTCTCCAGGGCCTATCTAAGGAACTAGCCCAGTGTACCATATACTTGAATACAAGAGGCAGTGGGTAGCAATGTATATTATGGTTTCTGAGTAATTTTGCTATTTCCACAACATCTCTTGGGACTTTAACTCCTCAACATATTATAAGTGTGCTGCATTTCTATTACCCTGAATGATTATGACCCATGGGATATAAGTGAATAGGACTTGTTGGAATTTATGTCCAAATAATAACAATAAGCATAATGTCAAAAAATTTAAAAGAAAAAAATCGCTATGACTATTTTAAATCCAGGATCAGTGTATATTTTATTTATGAAAAAAAGTTGTAGTCAGCTGTGGTACAAAAGCAACAATCTAAGAGAAGATGTACTTCATAAAAAGAATTAACTGTCCTTCTACCTTAGTACCTACTATGCCATGCTAGGTACAGCGGCAAACAAGACAGTTAAGAATTTACATTTTTGAGGGGAGAAGGAAAATGACAATAAACAAATAAAATTTGGGTGATAAATTAATTGCAAAGACAATAAAACAGAGAAATGGAATAGGTAGTGATGGGAAGTAGAAAGGATGTTTTAACTATGATGGCTAGAAAGGCAATTCTAAGGATGGGATACATGATCTGAGACTTGAATGGCTATGAAAGGAGCCAGTTCTATGAAGATCTGGGGAAAAAGGCAGAAAAAATAGCATATGCAAAGAAAAAATAGCAAGGCAACAATGAATTTGTTGAGCTTGAGGAAAAGAGGCTAGTTTGATTGAAGTGCTGTGAGTTAGAGCGACAGGTGGAATGAGAAGAGGCTAGAGAGATCAAAAGGGGCAACTTATGTTAGGATTTATGGACGAGATAAGGGTTTTGATTTATTCCAAGGGCAAAGAAAGATATCTGTGGAGAGTTTCAGGTATGGATATGATGTGATCTGATTGATGTTTAAAAGGAATAATTTGCTTGCTGTGTCAAGAATAGTCAAGAGAGAAAACAGAAAAATTGGTAACAAGGCTATTGCTACAGGCAAGAAATGACAGCTTGGATAAGAGTAGTAAGAGCAGTGATGGAGAGATTAGAGAAGGGTATTACAGTCAAATAATCATATAAAAATCAGGTAAAGTAAACCCATAACATATTTAATGATATCTATGTATCTAATTAGCTGCCTTATAATAAAGAGTTCACAGAAAGTAGTATATATTAATTCTACGTAAGTAAATTATGAGAAATTGACAATGTTCCATAAAACCATGAACCATTTATGCATGTTATTCCCTCAAATTTGGCATTCTTTTTTTTTGACATCCCCTTCCCTCTAACCCCACTTATCAGGCTTGGGGTCCTGTCCTCTATTCAGGAGTTCTGATCCATGTAATAGTAGGAGTCTTGGAATCTACATTTTTCCCTTTCTAGCTTGGATGCTGATAGACACTTGAGGCAGCAGAAACTCTTTGAGGTTTGAGGCTGTGATTTCTTATTCAGAGATGATGATTGTTATTATTATGCTGAGGTAGGGGAAAGGAAAGAAAAGGAGTCAGGATAAGTAGGAAATGATCTTAGAACAAGAGTAGCAGATAGAGACAGTACTAAAAATCAACTTTGGCTCCTACGAAGTTGTACCAAGGGCAATGAATGGGTAAGATTTAAGTTGGTAGAATGATGTTAAAAATGGCATCTCTCTTTAGGTTAGGCACCCTACTTTCTCTGCATATTCACCTCTAGACACTCCCAAACAATTAAAACAGGTTTATAAACAGTTTCAGACATAAACACACCATGTTTTCAGATACAAGGCCTAACTGCTTGGCTTCTAATATTTTAATATAGCATTCAATTTTTAAAAGAGAATCAATGTATTTTGATCCATGTTTAATGAAGCTTGAAAATGTAAAATGTAAACTTGTAATGAATGAGTTTTATAAAATAATATACATATTAGAATCTTTTTTTTTGAAAGGGAAGGAATTTAAAAAGATGGTGATGCTTGAAGAATTTCTTACTAGAAACCGTACTTGGCTGGCACACTTGAGAAATATCCATAGTACAAGAAGGCATCTGAAGGTTAACTGCAACAGACAAATTGAATCCAAGTGATAACCTTAATATAGGTATGTAGCTCCCATTCAGATTCCCTTTAAAATGGTCACATCATTAAAAAAAAAAGGGGGGGGGGTAAATTTGACCAAATGTTGGTAATGGGAAAACAATATCATCTGAATGCCAGAACACTATAGGATTTTCTGAAGAATATTCTATAGCTAAGACTCTTAAAGAAAGGCATGGAGAAGAATGACTTATAGTAGTCCCTGTACTTCACCCTTCAGTGCTATCCCAGGGAGTTAGGTAACTGACACTGGCAGAAATCAGTGATGTCCCTTAAATTAGGACCAGGGATGATGGAGTAGGTGGGAGTGGGGGAGAATGAGTGAGATATGGCTATGCAATATAGTAAAATGCCAACATCTTGAACACTGAAAGTAGTACTAAGAGGCTCTAAAAGTCAGTCCTGGCTCAGTAGCTTCAGTGCAGAAAATAACAATACTGAAAAGTACCCAATATTATTGGGCTTGCTCCCATCACTGGTGGCTATACCACACATGGATGAAACACTTCTGGGCAAAGAGGCAGATTTCTAGGCGAGACTACCTGTGGCTCTGGTTCCTTCTCTACATTCCTTAGGCTGGTGGAACGGTGGACAGAAATATATTTTTTCCCCTTAATTTTATAAGTAAAAGCATAATTATAATAAGCAAACAAAAAAACTCACGGGATCCATAAAAAGAAAATATAAAGAAAAGATAGAGCAGGCATACAAACTCAGAAGTTTTGCTAATCCAGATGCCAAGTTCTTCACCACCAGAAAACACTAAGCCTCTACTACAGAGGTAATTAAATCACTTAGGCAATGACTAAATAACTAAATGAACAATGACATTCACAATTATACTGATACTTAAAACTACATTTTATAGATTATTTGATGATATGAAAAAAATGTTCATTAATGAAGTAGTATAAGATATGATCCCAATTTTGACAAAGCAAAACAAAAACAACCAAAAACAAATCAAAGCATACAACCCCCTTGAGCAAAAAAGGGCGGAATAGTAACAGAAAACAGAGAAGGAAATATATCCCAATTCATCAAAATATTAATTCAGGTTTATAGCTCACTGGGAAAATAATAAATTATTTTATTTTCCTTTTTATACTTTAGCTTATCTACTAAATATAATCCTCCCCTATAAAATAATAAATGACAAAAGAGGGGGAATAATGTTTGGGGTAGTGGGTAGGAAGCCAATAAAAAATCAGCTCTTTCAAAGCTCTGAATATTTCAGGAACTGAAGGCATGAGGTTGTCTCTGAAAGCACAGACTAGAGTTAAAACAGAAAAATTCTTGGAATTCTGTATAAGAAAACTGGATTCCGAGGTCTCCCTTACCCAATTACCATCACCTACATTGCCAGGTGACTGCTCCTTTATTACTGCATTAAAAGACATGAGGTTTTACTCTCTGGATAGGCTGTAGACTGAGGCCAATATGCACAGCTGACAGTAGGTGCATTAAGTAATTTCTTAATAATAAATGTATGCTGATTTTTCTCCTACTTCTCTATAATACTGGTAGCCAGGCCCATATACCCCCTAAATGGAAAATCAAAAAGTTCTTTGTAAATGAAACATAAAAATAAAAAAGACATAGGTACTGACATTTGTAGTTTCCCCCAGATTGACTAGTTTTCTGGAGATAACTATAAAGCAGAACCAATGAGTTCAATCCTAGCTTTTGTAATACTTACTCATTAATTGTTAGAAAACATTTTAAAACATTTATACGATGCTTTAAGGCATCTTATAAAAAACTGAAAATGTGTGTTTCAGGATAAAGTGGTGAGTGTTCTGTTCATCTGTTCCTGCATTATGGCTAGAGATTCCCGCTTCAAAAAGTTTGTTTACTGTAAGTCTAAAGACAGACTTAAAAAGGAAGTTAGACAAAAACATTTTGTTGAGACTGCCAAGTTTTAGAAGCCTCTCAAAAGACTTTTAAGAATTAAAACCACTTTTGAAATTAACTGTAAATGCATGCACTGAAATTATGGATTAGATGGAGAAGGAATACAAATATTTTCATCATTAATAGCCCAGATTC
The DNA here is from genome assembly GCF_048565385.1 of Saimiri boliviensis. Lineage (NCBI taxonomy): Eukaryota > Metazoa > Chordata > Mammalia > Primates > Cebidae > Saimiri > Saimiri boliviensis. The sequence continues at coordinate 96,508,756 of NC_133454.1, forward strand.
TAAAACAATGTTACATGGATTACAACAAAAGTATATTAACATTTGTGTACTTGTACAGTATTGCGGAGTATTAAATATGCTATTCATGAAACCACAGCTAAAAATCAAAACAAAAACAGTGAAATCATAATGAAAACATAATTAATTTGCACGACAAACTAAATTATGTTTGCTAAGTGGCTATAAAAATTATAGATAAATATTTGGTGACTGGTTAAGTGGTTAAAAAAGTCAAGTTGAATATTCACCTGTCACTATCTCTCAAATGTGTAGAATTTTAAGAGATATAATTGATGAATGGCAACATAATAAAAGCAACAAATTGGGCATTTTGATTTTAACATAACATAGGAGAATCTGATGAAGAAGTACCTAAGACTTGAAAAAAGGTTTGACAAATTGACTGCCTATACCTCAAGAGAAACATCTACAAATGTACATATCGGTGGTGTTGCTTGTTAAGGTAGTTAAGTCTACCTATAAGCATAATCTAGTCGACTTCAGTATTTGCATCTTCCAAATATTTCAATTATCCAGGAAGTCTATCTCACAGATTTGGCTGAGGACTCTAAAATGTTTCCAGGAGAAACCAGAAAAACAAATAAATATATAAAAGAGATGCTTCATGTCTATTTCCCTAAAATTAGTCTTTAAAAAAGTCAATGTATTCTTACTTCTTTTTTTTTTGAGACAAGTTTTACTCTTGTTGTCCAGATTGGAGTGCAATGGTGAGATCTTGGCTCACCGCAACCTCTGCTTCCCGAGTTCAAGTGAACTCTCCTGCCTCAGCCTCTTGAGTAGCTGAGATTACGGTATACACCACCACGCCCAACTAATTTTTTTGTATTTTCAGTAGAGTTAGGGTTTCCACATGTTGGTCAGGCTGGTCTCGAACTCCTGACCTTAGGTGATCCGCCCACCTTGGCCTCCCAAAGTACTGGGATTACAGGCATAAGCCATCTCATCTGGCCTATTCTTACTTCTAACAGATGTTTTTAATAATATTTTATTTATTTAATTATAAAAAATTTCCTTAAGTAGGCCCTAAAATTACATTACACATATTCACGTATGAGTATGTGACATTAAAAATTGTGTATATATATATTTTATATAACATATACATGTCACTTCTTACCTGATCCTGCTAAAATACATTAGCAAAACCAGAGAATATCTAATATGGTGGTGTTGTGAGTTAATTCTTCATCTCTCATGATTAGAAGTTATAACATCTAAACACAGATGAATCAAGAAACAGCAGTATAGCACACTAGTAGCTCAAAATACTGCAAATATTGGCTGGGCACAGTGGCTCACGTCTGTAATCCCAGCACTTTGGGAGGCTGAGGCAGGTGGATCATCTGAGGTCAAAAGTTCAAGACCAGCCTGGTCAACATGGTGAAACTCCACCTCTACTAAAAATACAAAAAAATTAGCCGGGGGGTGGTGGTGGCACCTGAAATCCCAGCTACTTGGGGGCCTGAGGCAGGAAAATCCCTTGAATCCAGAAGGCAAAGGTTGCAGTGAGCAGAGATGGCACCATCACGCTCCAGCCTGGGCAACATGAGCCAAACTTTGTCTCAAAATCAATCAAACAAACAAAGAAAACCAAAACCAAACAAATATTGTAAATACTGTAAGTTTGTTACATATAATCATCCAGCATATATTCCAACTGAAAACAGAAAAATCTCCAGTAATTTTATATCTATCTTCCTAAGGATAGTTTAAAGAAATGTTGGAAATGCCCTTAAAACAGTTAATTGCTAATGACAACTCACATCCAAATAATTTTAAACCAAATGCTTGGTTTTACTGCATCATTACTATTAAAAAATAAATAAATAAATAAACTTACACCAATGTTTCCTAGTAGCAAAAACTGAAAGGCTTAAGAAAGGTAAGTCCTTAGCTGTTTTCACTACAACATTTCCATGTCATGGGAATTATATCGTTTGGCAATCTATATCTAGTTTTCACTGAATCTCTACTTTAAAAGAGTAGTCCTATCTACTGGCCACCAGGGAAGTTACAATGGGGATCATCTTATATGCACAACCAGGATTTAGTACTAGATGGCTTTAGTAGTCAGTTAAACTTCATAATTTTATAATTTGTTGCTCACAGCAAGAAAATGACATGCTTAAAGTCATTATAGCAATTATATTTATTGTTGCCAGAGCTGGAGTCTTGTTTCTTATTTTCCAGGGGAAAGTCAGGTAAAAAGTAATGCAAGCAATACAGAGTAATAACATATATAATTAACGTAATGGAGACTTAAAAAAATAAAACTTCCTTCATAGACTTAAAAATCTGAATAGGAGGCAACATACTACTTCATTTCTCCCAAAATCAAATGCTATCTCCTATTACTACTGAAAAGAGAAAGTAAGCAGATAAAATATGGATATCTTCATAACCTAAAATTGGGTTAAAAACCCATCATGAATCAGAGAGAAAAAAAAATACATGTAACACATTTGGCAAAGAATTTAGAGCTCATGTATGTGTACGTCTGTATGCATGTCTATGTATATATGTGTATATAGGTTGGTTGGTCTGTCTCTGAGAGAAATGATTCTTACAAAGTAAAATAGATAAGACAAAAATAAGGCAAAGGAAAAGGTAATTCAGAAAAAAATCATAACTAGACAAAAGCACATGAAAAAATGTTCACCTTCACCTTCATTACCCACTTACGTATTAGGCTACAGTTATAATAGTTCTAGGGGTAGGGAATCAGACAATGCACATCAAATGCTTTCAAAATGTACATACTCTTTCATTTAGCTATTCTTCTAGGGCCTTAATTAGGAAATAATTGGCAAGTTGCAAAATAAATACACATGCACAGACATTTAATGGGGTGCTGCTTATAACAAAGTAAAAACAACCTAAATATTAATTATCAGGAGATTGGGTCAATATAATATGCAGCTATTAAAAATGACTTAAATTCATATTTATTGATAGGAAAATGCATCTACAGCAAGTAGTTCAGTGAAAAACAAGCTGGCCACCAACTACATGTATAATAGATTCCATCATTTTTGTTTTAAAAAAGCGAACCACACATGTATGCTTAGAAAAAAAGTCCGGTAGGCTATTAAAACTAAATACTAATATAGGTTAATAAAGTATGTCTTGTTTCTTTTGGCTTTACTTTTTTCCAAATTAAAAAACAAATGTTTATTGCTAAGATAGTAACAAAGTTAAAACACTAGTGAAAGGAGTAAGAAACTTAAAAGCTATGGGAATACAAAGGAATATATGCAGGTAAAGGAAAGATGATCCATTAAAGGTAAGGTTTCATGAAGAAGGAAATATCTGAATTGGACTCTCATTGTGGAGAAAGATTTAGGCCAAGAAGTGGGATGGAGGGAGAGAAAACAGCATTTGAAATTGATGGGAAAGCTTGGAAACTGCAGAGGCAAGAAACAGAAATCATGTTATTTGAAAGTTGGGATACCAGGTGCTGGACAAAAGTATGCCTACAGCTTGACACTGGACTGAAAAAGCCTTTGAAGGCTCTTCTAAGATGTCTACACTTTATTAGGAAGATCCTTTTAGTGGCAGTGCAAAGTGTAGACTGCAGTGGAAAGAGACAAGAGAAATTAAAAATAGTTTAGATGTCATTATATTATTAATTTCTTATACCAATTTTTCTAAAAATATTTTAAAGAAAATTAAGAAACACTTTTTTCTCTCTTTGTTTTACATATCTAAAACACAACTACTAAATGGTAATTCATGTGGCTTCTTAAGTAGAGGGGGCTCTATATATTTCAGCTTTTGAAATATTTCACAGATGGTTCCTTTAAATAAAATAAAGAGACCAGATAATTTATCACTAATGGGTTAAAAATCCCAGGTCTTTTGGGATCATCACATCTTGATGTGCCATGTCATGTGTTCCAAATGATTTTACCCAGAGGAATTAATTTATCAAAAGCTTAAGACTGCAAATGTTAAAAGATATACAGAGCTGTATTTTATTGTAAAGGCAGAATGCAGTATTTAGCAAACATGAGTCACAGGCTGCAAAGTAGGGTTCACAACAGGGAGACATTGATGAATGGGATTAGATCTAATTGAGGCATGGTACAAAATGATGGCAAGGATTCTTCTTTTGCAAGCACTCCTGTTAATATGTAAGTGAGGAGATATTCTAGGAAACTATGCTAAATCAAAATTAGTTGGAAAAGTTCTAAAGTGAAATCAAATATTAATATATGCATTGCAATAAACACTTCTGGGCTACAAATAATTGATACAATTAGTGTACTCATCATAAATCTGGATTCTTTTTAACAGCCTTATGACTCATGGAATTCATAGTTGCAAATGATACAGGTAAATGAATTTTAACTATTTATAAGATATGAAACCTTATCTTATAAGGTAAGGTACCATTAAATTAACCAAACTAATATAAGGTACCACTAAATTAACCACACTAATAAATATTTTATAATACACTTATGAGACACTATCGTGGTTAGGGATGTATAGTTAACAACAGTTCCCTATGTATCAGGCAACTATTGTAGTCCTTTAAATTAATCCAGCACTTTGAATAATAAATCAATCAATAAACTTTTGATATTTCTCTGTGGGAAATAGTAGATATCATGTTTCTCTCTCAGTCTCATTTACCCAGTATTTACACTTTACCAAAGATGGAAAAGAAGAGAATAAAAAGAACCTTTTAATTCACAGTAATATTTGCAGTTATAGATGAATAACCAAATACTGTCTTATGCACATGGGAATGATGAGTCAAACAAAATGTATTTTGGGCTAAAAGCATAATTTCCATTGTTTAATGATTAAATATTATTGCCAAATGGAAAAATATGGAAAATTTGGTTTATTAACATTTTGCTGCTTTATATTTGCTATATGAGAAATTAGTATAGACATTTCCTAACTTTTAAATGAAATTTCCTTGTATTCAAGTAATTTTAGGAGAACTTAAACTTATGCATGAACTCTATATTCAATCAGAATATCTGTATATAAGAGACTGGTTCTCTTAGTATTTTTTATTGTACTTTTAAGATAAAATCACTGACATTGGGTGCAAAATTTTAAAAAAGTAAAGGTTACAGACAGAAATACGACCAAATGTGAGTTTCCAGATGGATAATGAAGAAATCTTGACTTTTCATTTAATGTCAGAAATTTTATCAGTTCCATAAATAAATCTTTCTGTTAGCACCCCAGTCTTGCACTACACTCAGTGCGTGTGCTATCTGTTTTCCAGACTCCAAAATAGGTACATATTTCACTCTTAGTCAATACACTTGTAGTTTGGAGGTAAAGATCTCAAGTCAAATATCTATCCAAAAATCAAGTCTAGTTTATTGGCAAATAATTAAAATTAATAAAATTTACAAAATTCATTTTTTTCTGAGTAAGAATTTAGGCTTATTAGTTTAAGACAAGTAAAAAGTAGTCCATGTCACAAAAATACAAATATTGCATATAGGGATCTCTTCAGTCAAACGTATAAAACACTTATAAAGAAAACTCTGAAACTTTGCTGAGGAACATATAAAAAGATAAGAATACAGAGAGACAAATGATTCTAGAGAAAAAAGATTTGATATTGGAAATATGTGAAGTTAATTTATGAATTAAAAAAAATTTATTTCCTTGAAACTAGAAATTATTTTGACATTGATTTCCTAGACAAAGCAAAGAATGCTTTCCAGACCAAGAATAATGAAGAAGGGCTAGCATGCTACATATAAAAGATACTATAAAGTATCACGTATTAAAATAACAGCTACTGGCCCTAAGACAGACAAACAGGCAAAATAAGAGAGTAGAAATTCAGTAAACAGAATTACATATGACTATTTACTGTACAAAAAACACAGGTGCCGTCGGAATGAATTTTCAGTATATCTATATAAGAATGCTAGTCTCCTTGGAAAAAATAAAGTTCGATTCTTGCCTATCATTTAACACTAACATAAGTTAGGAGAAAGTGGAAGGGATAATTAAAAACTTTTGAATGGAAAAGCCATTTGAGGAAAGATCCCAAAGGCACTGAAATAGAGAGAGAAAGCTATTTTACTACATAAAAGTTTTAACTTTCAGCATTAACAAGGAAACCTCAAACAAAAGCAAGAGTAAGTGGTAAAACTTGAAGGGTATAGTTATACCATATATGTTACAGAAAAAAGTTAATATCCCTTAGTGATTTCATCCTGTCCAATGGCTTTAAATATCATCTAAATGCTAACAACTCTCAAATTTGTATTTTAGCTTTGACTTCTCTCCTGAACTTCAGATTCTTAACTGCCTACATGTCTCCACTTGGATATATCTTAGGCAAATTTAATATGGCTAGAACAGAACCCCTAATTTTCTACAACCTCCATCCTGTAAACCTGCTTCATTTGAAGTCTTCCTTATCTCTCTGAAGGTGACTCAATTCTTTCAGAAGCTAAGTTCAAAAATTTTAGAGTCAATCTTAGGTCTTTCTTTCTCTCCTATTCTAAAACTAATTTTCTTGGAAATCTTGCTGGCTCTACCTTCAAAACATTTTAGAATCGGACCACTTCTCACCAAATCCACTGCTATTAACCTGGTCTGAATCACCACCATCTTTTGCTTGGGTTATTCCAGTAACTTTCTCTTGTTTCAGCCCTTGCCATAGTATAATCTATTCTCAACACAGCAGTTAGGGAGATCTTTTAAAAGCACAATTGAAATATGTTACATTGCTGCTCAGACCATGCCATGGCTCCCTGCACAGTAAAAGACTAATTAAGTCCTTATAGTAACCTACAAGGCTGTAAGGACTTACAGGTTACTATAAGGACTTAATTTAGTTTTTTAGACTAATTAGATCTACCGTCCTTCCCTTTATCTCTCCGATCTCATTATATATTTTCATTGTCTTTTTCTTTGTACTAGTTATATATCCTCAACAGCCTTTGAATATGTCAGGTTAAATTTGTGCCTTAGGGATTTTGCACTGTGATTGTGTCCCTCTACCTAAAAAAGTTTCTTCTCCCAGATATTCATATAGCTAATCCTGTGACCTCTTCAAGTTTTTTAAGTGAGATCCTCCCTGATCCTGCTATTGAAAATACCAATATCTCCTCCCTGGCCACACTCCTAAACTCCCTTTATTTCTTTTTTATAGCATGTACTACCTTCTAGCATTATTTTACTTACCATATTATTGTCTTTCTCTACTAGAAGTGAGCTCCTTGAGGGTGGTGAAGTGTGTTTCATACTTTGATCCCTATCATCAGACAAGTGCCTGAAATACTGCTATAAGTAAAACACTGTTGAATGAATGAAAAAAAAACCTTACACTTTAGCTCTTGTAAAAAAGTAACAATTGTTACAAAAGATGACAATATTAGAAAAATGTTCAAATGATGGCTAGGCAATTCACTGAAAAAAGACTCTTAAAAAAACACACTCAACTATGTCAGTAATGAAAATGGGAAAAAGGTAATATTTATGATTATTGGCAAAGTATCAACAAGCATTGCCTTTCAATAGTAAAAATTGCAATTACTTCTGCACCAACCTAAAAATGAGCAAAGACAAAAGAGGGAGTGTCCCAGATTAAAAAAGACTGCACAGGTATGAACCTTGTTTGGATCTTAATGGAAACAAATCATAGAAACAAACAATTTATGAGATAATGGGGAAAATTTGAACACATTAGATATTTGATGACATTTTTCTTTAATACACACGATATAAATGGAAGAAATGATATGCTGTCTGAGATCTACTTCAAAATAATCTAGTGTAAGAGCTGGGATAGAGGAAAGCAGGTGGGTTCTCAAGACTAGACATAAACTGATAAGTTTTAAAGTTAGGAGTTGGCACATGGTACTCATGGTATTATTTGTGCTTATGCACATGTTTATAATTGATTTACTAAAAGTAGAAATTAAAAATATTTTAACATCAAAAGCTGGTGAAGCTAAAAAAAAAGCTCGTTCTTTTATACTGCTTGATGTGGGTTAAAATCACTTGAATGACGGGAGTTACTTGGCAATATATATTGCAAATTTTGTATAATGTGAATTTATCTTGAGCCAGAAATTTTACTGCTTAGAATTTATTGTAGGGATAATCAGATATGAGCACAAAGATAAATATACATATTTGCTTACTAAAAAACTATGCGCAATAATAGTGAAAATTTATTAAATAAGCCAAATGCCCAACAATAGAGTATAGGCTATATTCATTATAGTTAATCTCATTTATTATTATTATTTTTTTAAGACAGAGTCTGGCTTTGTTGCCTAGGCTGGAGTGCAATGGTGCAATCTTGGCTCACTGTAGCCTCAACTTTCCAGGCTCAAGTGATGCTCCCAGTTCAGCCGCCCAAGTAGCTAGGATTACAGACATAGGCCACTATGCCCAGCTAAGTTTTGGATTTTTTGTAGAGATAGGATTTTGCCATGCTGCTCAGGCTGGTCTTGAACCCCTGGCTCAAGTGATTGGCCTGCCTCAGTCTCCCAAAATACTGGGATTGTAGGCGTGAGCTGCTGTGCCTGGCCCAGGTTCTTAAAAGCACCCCATGTGTGTGTATTTAAGTAAAAAGAAAGTAGTTAATCTAGTAAATACTCTTAAAGGTCTGCAAAGCACTTGAACTCACTTATAAACACCATTCCTATTATTCCTCTTTGACACTATTCATCATGTATACAACATACATAATTCATGGAATGGATAAGACATAATAATAAATAAATAATCTCTAAAATCATTTGAATGAAATAGTAAAGTAACCAACAGAGAACAAAATATTATAAAAACAAAACCCATTTTCTAATATGTTTTCAAAAGAAAACACGTAATTATAAAATATAACATGGCTTCAAGTCTTTCCTTCAAAAATATATGAAAAGGAATTAAGAGTCAAGTAAATTCTTTTGTTTTATTGTTGACAAGTGTAGTCTATGCAATTATACTGTATATGAAATACGGATTTTTAAATAAGGAATAATGAGCATCATATAGCAGGTGGTCAGTATTTCTCAATCTTGGTGTTAAAATCCTATTTCCTCTTTAACATCTTGAGTACATTATAAAAAAAGAATCGTGCCTAAAAGGTATGAGAGAATCAGAAAAAAATCTTAAGTTTTGCTTTCCAGAGATTGCAACTAGGTCAAGTCTAATACTTTATTAAAAGAGAAAGACTATATGTGTGTATACAAAATATATATATTTTAAGAGAATCTATCCAACTTCCCTATCTTCTTAATGTAAAAGTGTAATATAGGGAACTTCTGCTAATAATGAAGATGGAGATAATCGAGACCAATCTTCCTTCTGAAGGCAATGAAAAGTCTGGACAAAATATAAAAAAAATGTTTGAAGGTGCTAGATTATTAATAAGATGCTGAAAAATTATAGGTGAGTATCAGGAGGAAACTTGAGGCTCAGGAAGGTAATTTCTGCAACTTCAGCTAATTTTCCCTTGAGGTTGTTTGCTTATGCTAGAGGAGCTGGCAGAAAAGCATAGCAACAGCGTTAAAGAGCTTTGTGTGAATAGGTTTCTGGAACTGGAATTTAGGGTCTTTCTAAGTCTTCCTTGCTTTGAGTTGGGACTCTGAACAGGTAGCTATACTGTAGAGGGCAAATCAGAAATAGACAGGCCCTCAAGAAACTACAGTTTAATATCAAATTATCTCAGTTTTTGAAATAAGACTGAGGTGATTTTGAATTGCTAATGCTACCTTGAGTCTGGAAGAAGCAATTGTAAATATTCTCTGAGATATTTAATATCATGATCAGATACATCAAAATATTCTACAAACAATTTTGCAAATGCCTGATTGGCACAAAAAAATTAGTACATATATGGGGAAATAAGACCACATGCAAAAAAATCTGTATATAAAGACTTTGGAATTCTCAGACACAGACTTTAAATTGTAGTCATCTCTCAGCTGAGAGGGATAGGTTGCATGACCATACTCATGGATGCTCATATCCTTTATATATAAAATAATATAGCATTTGCACATAACCTATACAATCCTCCCATATTCTTTAATAATCTCTAGATTACCTAAGTAAACTGCAGAACGTGAGAAACAAAATTATCCAGGGAGAGAAAAAAACATTAAAAGCAAAAGTGTAAAAGGCATAGACAATACAATTAGAAAGTGCCATGCAATATAATTGATGTCCCAGAAATAGAGGAGAGAGCAAAATTGGTAAAAGCAATAAGTGAAGAGATAATGGTTAAGAATTTTCCAAAATAAATGAAAGATAATGCAGATATAACTTCAGAAAGTCATGAACCCACTTAAGAGAAGGAAAAATAAAGTCAACTAGGCACAATATAGTAAAACTATTAAAACTCAAAGACTGAAGAAATATTTCAGTAGGCCAGAAGTCAGATTGTATTCAGAGGAACAAGATTTAACATAAAATCGGACTTCAACAGATTATTATTCTCTGTGATTAAGGTCTTATTTTTTAGCCCTTTACTCCCAACTACACTCTGTCTCAAGTGGGCCAAATGTGTGCTGGGACACATTGGAGCCAAATGACCCAGCACACATTTAGCTCACATAAGAAAAATGGACTGTAGTGGGGAATGAAGGGCTAACAAGCACCAGATACCCAAGAAATTCCCCATGATGGAAAATATAGGCAGATTTGACTATATGAAAGTTAAAAGTACAATAAATTGATCAATTATTGCTCAACATATATAAAAAAATAAAGCAGCACCAAATGAACAAAGCGTTATCAGATACAAAGTGTCAAGTAAAATCCAAGCAAAAAAAAAAAAAAAAAGAAAAACCTCAAACTCCTAACAAATAAACAAAAATCTTCACTAGTGCAAATGAGCAAAGGATACATCACAGGGTATGAATTGGCCTTATCTGTAATCTGAGAGTCAAAAATTTTAAAAGACTATGCATTATGATTATTGCTGTTTTAACTATTTTTGGTTTAGGTAAAGATGAAACAGGTACTCTCATGTGCACTAAGTATAGGAAAAGAAATTTTGAAAAGCAGTTTAACATGATACATTGAAAAAAATATTGTATGTTCTTTAACCTGGCAAATCAGCTTCTAAGAATCTGTTATGCATGCACAAATATGAATACACAGATATGTTCTCTGATTGTACTGTCCACTAATAGAAAAAAAGGTTAATTAAATTATGGTACATTTATTCTCTCGATTCTCAAAAAGAATAAAAATATGAGGTAGATTCTTTATGTATGTGCCTTAAAATATTGATAATAAACTAAACAAGTAAAACCAATAAGTACAATAAACTAAACAAAAAAGTTGCAGACCACTATGAATAATGTGCTAGCATTCATGTGAAACTTAACAGAAAACTTTATGTGATACAAATACATTTGTATTACACACTCACTGCAAAGATAAATTCTTAATAGCATTTAATCTCTGAGATAGGGCATAAAATTAAGGTTCTGGGAAGAGTTTAAGATGGCACTCTACTTCTTATGTTCTTCTACATTGTCTGACCTTTTTTCTAAACTAAGATTATATATATGTTAGCTTTGTTTACATAAAAAAGAGAAGTATCAAGTGATTTGTCAATAGAAAAATAGTAAACTACACAGTTAGTTGACTTTAGGAACAGATTATTATTATAGAATATGATATGATTAATTACAATTTCCTGACCTTAATAGAAGTTACATTTTAAAGAAGGATGGGAAGCAAAATTATTCCATCAAAAACAGGTAAAATGAGTCAGGCACTGTGGCTCATGCCTATAATCTCAGCAATTTGGGAGGCCAAGGCAGAGAACTGCTTGAGCCCAGGAGTTTGAGGACAGCCTGGGCAGCATAGTGAGACTTTGTTTCTACAAAAAAAAAAAAAAAAAGACAGGCATGGTAGTGCATGCCTTCAAGTCCCAGCTACTTGTGGGGCTGAAGTGTGAAGTGGGAGGATTGCTAGAGCCCAGGAGGTGGAAGCTGCAGCGAGCTTTGATTGTGCCATTACACTCCAGTTTGGGTGATAGAGTGAGACCCTGTCTCAGAAAAAAAAAAAAAAAAAAAAAAAAGAAAAGAAAAGAAAGGAGGGTAAAATGAATTTTACTGCTAGAGTTATTTAGAACATCAATGCATACATGCTCTAGATATTTGGAAGATACTGGTTAATTGAAATGACTATAAAGCTAAATTTCCCATTAATTTTCATAAAATAGCCAAACCTATTAAAAATTAACTGTTCTTTAGACTGATATACAAAGGTTCTCTTTATAAATAATGTTACTATTTACTTAAATCAAAAGTTATACTTACAACAAGAAATAGGCTGAACTGGTCCAAGTTGCGGAAAGGTCATAAGAACAGAAATCCCTGGTAGATCGTTTTGGTTTGGTTGTTCAGTAGTTTGGTCAGCCCAAACTACCACTTTTTTCCTCTCTACCAAATGTTCAATTTCTTTGAAGTCAGACTCAAAAGTAGCATTTGATAGGCCAGCTTCTTTTAATGTGCAATATTGTTTTCTTAGGGCTGGAAGTAAAGCATTCAATACTCTACACACAGAAGATGACAAGAAAGAAGAGATAAATATTACATTTCATTTTAAATACTTTTAGTTCTTTTATGTAACACCTGAAGTATTAGCGTATCATTAAAATAATTTTCCATGTATGAACCAGGTTTGAGTCTCAATTAGTCTTCACTTGCTTCTACATGACCTCTATAATGTGGGGGACAAATAAATAGCCACTATCTATAATAGAAGATTGCTTTGACGACTAAATGAATTTAGTATATTTGTTTATTTGTCTTTTAGAGACAGGGTTTCACTCTGTGGTCCAGGCTGGAGTGCAGTGGCATGATCATCTCATTGTAGCCTTGAACTCCTGGGCTCACTTGATCCTCCCACCTCAGGCTCCCAAGCAGCTAGGACCCAAGATGTGTACTACCACACCTAATTTTTTTATTGTTTGGTAGAGATGGGGTCTTGCTATATTGCTTAGGTTGGCCTCAAACACCTAGCCACATGAGATCCTCTTGCCTCCACCTCCCAAATTGTTGGGATTACAGGGATAAGCCACTGCACCTGGCTAAATGAATTAAATGTACATAAATGCTTTTTGCAAAACATAATGTCATTTCTAAACCACAGATGTTACTAATTATCACCAAATTGAAATGAAAAATTACTATGTCAAATGATGAGACATATTTTAGGCATATAATATTAAAACATACACAAACACATAACAAAAGAATAAAACCTACCTCTCCTTTAAGTTAAATGACCTAAAGAAATGGCTTTTGGAATGGCACTTAAAGGGATTTTAAGGAGAAAAGTTGTGGATAAGGTTGGGGAGTATAAATAATGGTTAGGGCACTGGATTCATGGCTCTAACTAAAAATGTCCTTTATTAGCAACAATTAGCACAGCACTGAATGTAATTTTTTTGTGTATCAGACCTCTGTGTAAATGTTCACTGAGGAAATGTCACAGCTAAACAGTTTTAAATTTATATACTCAATCAGTGGTTCCTAACTTTTCTGTGAAGGAAGACGCCTAACAACATCAATGATCTTGAAATGATTCAGTCCTGGAATCCTGAGGCTATCAATAGATGATGTTCCAGTTGACTCATAACATCGAGGAGAAGAAAACCATTAGAAGTATGGATATAGCAGTGGAAAAAGACTAATCAGGCATTAATTTTTATACACAAGGAAATACCACCTTATCACCTACAAGTCTTAAATATTTCAATAGCAGCACAACAAATTGTGACCTCTTTCCTTTTGGTGGGGGTTGCTGGAGAGCACTGCATTTAAGTCAAGTAGGTAACAAGTACAAGAAAAAGTTATTAATCAAAGTCAATAAAACAATTACTTATTTAGCATTTACACTATCAGGTACTATGCAGAAAAGTTATCACAGTAGGTCTGACATTGCTAAGAAAGGCTTGGTTGTAAGGTTGACACCTGGCTGGTGTTTTAAAATACGGATTTGACGAGGGTTCCCATCATTTCCAGTACTCATACGACAAGAGTGGCTTACTGTGCTTAAACTGCACAAACAATGTGGTTTATGCCAAAACATTTTCTTTCCTTTTGAAAAGTCTGGAATTTTGGTACATCCTCGGCAGAAAGTGCCTATGCAACTGGCTCCTAATAAAAACCTGGGACATGGATCTCCAAAGAGCTTCCAAAGCAGACAACATTTCACATGCACTGCCACAGCTTTTTGCTGGAGGGATTGTGCACATTCTGTGTGATTCCACTGGAAGAATACTCTTGAAACCTTGTGTCTGGGTTTCTGTAAACTTTGTCCTGTGTCTTTTCTCTTTGCCAATTTTTGTTTTGCATCCTCTTGCTGAAATAAAGCACAGCTAACCATACAACTATATGATAAATCTTGTGAGTCCTCCTAATGAATCACTGAAACTGAAAGTGGTCCTAGAGACCTACAACACAGGAATTATATCATGTTACTTATTTTTATGTTTATTTAATCGTTTCAAAACCTTTATATGAAATATATTATAATCTATTCAAAATTTTTATATGAAATGTATTATAATCTTTTTTTTTTTTTTGAGACGGAGTTTCGCTCTTGTTGCCCAGGCTGGAGTGCAATGGCGTGATCTCAGCTCACCGCAACCTCCGCCTCCTGGGTTCAGGCAATTCTCCTGCCTCAGCCTCCTGAGTAGCTGGGATTAAGGCACGTGCCACCATGCCCAGCTAATTTTTTGTATTTTTAGTAGAGATGGGGTTTCACCATGTTGACCAGGATGGCTTCCATCTCTTGACCTCATGATCTACCTGCCTTGGCCTCCCAAAGTGCTGGGATTACAGGCGTGAGCCACCGCACCCGGACTTATAATCTGTTTTTATATAAGAAAACTACGTCTTAGCAAAGCTAAATAATCAATGTAAGGTTATATTGCTCATATAACATAGAATTCAAGATTGATTCCAAAAGTCATCCTCTTTCTTCTATGCCACATTGCCTCTGTGATGCTCTGGTTCACCAATTTTCTCAATCACTGAGTTAGTCTTATTTCCCCCATTTAAAGGTAAATGTTTACCTTAAGATAGTGTATTCATCTAGAGTCTGATATAGCAAATGTAGTATGGTTAAAATAAATTAACGTTCTTGGTGACTTCAGCTCTTTTAAGTGGTTTGAGTGTTACTAAATGAATATTTAGTATCTACTCTAGGTACAGACACAGAGAGTTTAAGGAGATTAGTTTGAGCTTCTATCCACATAAGATTATCTCTCAAAGTTTTTCATTTTTCTTTTTTTAAAAAAGCTATTCTAATATGATTTCCTCTAAATCAAGATAATTAATTTTCAGTTATTTGAGCATATTAGTAGAACCCTAAAAGATTCTTAGAGCAGCAGAAAGCCCTTAGAGAAGTAAATTTCCCATTTGTATGGAGCATCAAAGTGATGCTTAAGGAGTCGATGATGTAGAAGGCAGATTTTTTTTCAATGTATAGGTATTTATGAAATTTTGTGGCCAGGCGCGGTGGCTTATGCCTGTAATCCCAGCACTTTGGGAGGCTGAGGTGGGCAGATCAACTGAGGTCGGGAGTTTGAGACGAGCCTGACCAACATGGAGAAATCCCATCTCTACTAAAAATACTAAATTAGGTGGGTATGGTGGCACATTCCTGTAATCCCAGCTACTCAGGAGGCTGAGGCAGGAGAATTGCTTGAACCAGCAAGGCAGAGGTTGCAGTGAGCCAAGATCGAGCCATTGCATTCCAGCCTGGGCAACAAGAGCGAAACTCTGTCTCAAATAAATAAAGAAAGAAATAAAAGGCAATTTTGTATTATATTGCATATATTAGGTAAAAACAACACAGCATACTTTTAAAGAAAAACAAATTTATAAAGCACTATACAAAGTTTATTGAAAGAAAAGAACTCTCTTAACGTTTTCTGATTCAGGCCGACACAAAAATAATGTATCCTGTAACACATAAAATCAACTTTCTGGCAATGGAAAATTAAAGTTCTGTGCTTCAGATATAGTGTTAAAACTCGAAAATAGGTAAATCTATATACTCACGCCTCAGTCTGCCTGTGTTGCTGTTCCTGAAGAGAAGCTAGATCTATCATATGTCTAATTTGTGCTTTCAAATCTTTGTTCTGGAGATGCAAATGGTGACAATGAAGATCTTTCTTGAGTTCCTAGGGTAAACAATACAAAATGTACTTCAGATTGCTCTAAGAATATTAAAATTAAATCAGATTTAATAAAACTCATTTTATATTGTTGCCAATAGTTTTAATTCTTTTTAGATATTAAATAATATGTTTAGAAACAATTTGAAAATGAGTTCTGGGTAGGTGGTCTATAATTTACAAGCAAGTTAAGTTTTCATGTTTCCTCAGAAACTGAATGTTAGGAATTCAGAAGAAATTTTAGTGTTGTGACAGCTTCTTGGTCTATACAACTTGTTCACAATGTTGCGAAAATACATAAAAATGACCAGTTTTTGCTTAAATGTCACTCCCTTAGAAAGGTTTTCCTTGAGCATTATATTTAGATGGACACTCTTCACCCCTCAATATTGTTATAGCATTGATTGCATTGATCAGTAACAATTTCATTGATATATTTATTTATTTATAGTTTCTCTGTTCATACCAGAACATATAGCTTACCACCAGGACAGGGATTGAGTCAGGTTAGTTCAGTGTTAAAGTGCCAGTGTACAGAGTCTGAAGTTGTGTGCAATAAAAATTTCTTTTTTTGCAGGTAAAAAAGATGATAATGGTTAGAGCACTGGTCTATGAGTCATGTGATTTTAGAGATGGGCTTTTAAGGCCTTGAAACAAATGTTACCATAAGATGAATATACAGCCTTTATGGAGATCAGTTTACTTGACTAAAATTTAAGAGCTGGATCAGATTATCTCTTCAGTCCTTTCCAGTTGGAAAATTAAATCATCACAATAGTGTAAACATGTTTGCCAAATATTCCATCTGTTTTCCTTTAAAAGAAAAATATGCTGGCTGGGAGCGGTGGCTCACATCTGTAATCCCAGCACTTTAGGAAGCCAAGGTGGGTAGATCATGAGGTCCGAAATTCAGGACCAGCCTGGCCAAGATGGTGAAGCCCTGTCTCTACTAAAAATACGAAAATTAGCCGGACACGGTGGCAGGCACCTGTAATCCCAGCTACTCAGGAGGCTGAGGAAGGAGAACTGCTTGAACCTGGGCAGCAGAGGTTGCAATGAGCCAAGATCATGCCACTGCACTCTAGCCTGGGTGATAGAGTAAGACTCTGTTTCCAAAAAAAAGAAAAAAAGAAAAAAATCCTTTATATACATCCCCTGATAATCTTCTTTATCTTCTTGAATCTTTCTTCTTTTAAAGAGACAACACTTGATGCCCACTCTTGATATAAGCTTCATCTTAGGCAAAAGTGTGAAAATGTGTTTTGTAGGCTCCATTTTCCTAAACCTCATCTGCCTAGGGCCAGGTGTCCTCTAATCTACCACCTGAAGTTACTTGTCTTTCCCTAAACCTACTAATCTTATCTACAGAAAATATCAGCAAAGGGATTACAACAAAGTATGAATGGTGATAACTTAGTAACATTCTCAGAAACTTTATTGAAAAAATTTCAGTAAATATAATGAAAAAAAATTCTTTGGATATTCTGAATGGCTAAGACAGGAACTCTACATGCAGGGGAGCTATGTCTGGAAACTTTCTCGTAGGGACAATTCTTATAATCCATCTTAGCTTTAGCTAGTGAAAACAATGCAAAATACTCTTCAGATTCTTTTAAAGAATATTAAGATTAAATCAATTTTAATAAAACTTCTTTCCAATCTGCAGTTGACCAATGATTTTCTAAAATGTTAAAGTTTTTTCCCTTTTAAAAAAATACTTCCAAAGCTAGTTATTGAGACCATGACAGAAACATGTCACCCATCCTATTTGTCTGGATATATTAAAATTAGGAGTTATTTATATAATTTAATATACTTCAAGAAATATAGTAAATGTTTCAGAAAAAAATTATCTTTACAGAGATAATCAAGATGGTATGGTTAGAGTCATGTGATTTTAGAGACGGCCTTAGCCTTGAAACAAATGTCACTGTAAGCCAAATACATGCCCTTTATGGAGATCGGTTTACTAGAAAAAAATTTAAGAGCTTGATCAGATGATCCCTTCAGTTCTTTCTATTAATAGTAAGAAAACTGAATGATGATAATAGTGTGAACAAGTTTGCCACATATTGTATCTTTTGTCCTTGAAAAAAAAATCCCTCCTTTATATACATCCTCTGATAACCTTATTCCTTTATCTTCTTGAGTCATTCTTTTAAAGAGACAAGACTTGATTATATAATTATATTAGTCAATAATGGGTCTTTGGCCAGCCTTTTAACTTTGAAAAACCACGTTTACAATTTGAATCTTTTCTTGACATACTAATGACTAAATCAGATTGGAAGAACGTGGTTTATTTTGAGAACTGTAAGTAGGCTAGTAATGGCTGAAGTACAGAGTATAATAAAAGGTGATATATAAACCTTAAGAAGTATTCAGGTGCCAGACCATGCTAGGCCTACTAAATCACAACGGAGAATTCATTCTAGAAAGAAGGCAGTAAAGAACAATACGATCAGTTTTACCTTTTAAAAACTTGCTTTGGTTTCAGTGGAGAGAATGAATTGCAGTAGAACATGAATGAAAGCAGAAAGACCAACTGAAGCAATCCCACAATGAGGCAGAGGAGTCTGAATTAGGATAGTAGTAGAGGGGCATAATGAGAGGTGGATAAATTCAGAATATCAATGAGTAAGTAATGAAGGAGACTATAGAGAAAACAGCACCAATTTGTAAGTCAGAAGTTCTGAGTTTTTGTCCAGAGTTGTGTGACCTTGGATAAGCCCCCTTACCTAGTTATGTCTCAATTTGCTGATGTAAAAAAAATAATGGCTTATAACTAGATTCACATTCAGGTATACAAAAGTTCTTCATAAGAGAATTCTAGAAGACAGACTGCTAAAAAAAATTAGATTTGGCCATACTGAAAAAGTTTACATTTATTGAAAATAATGCAAATAATATTAACTTAATAAACACTACTAAGTAGACAAAAAAGCAAACACAATATAGCAATAATAATGATATCAGAAACAATATACTATTTTCAAAATTGGAAGCTTACGGTAATGTGGGATAGAAAAGGTAAATCGGTAAATTTCTATAGTTGACTTTTTTACCTCAATACTTCATAAGTTCTTAAGTACTTCTGTAGTTAGAATGTTGATTACATGAAAAAAACATATAATAAAAGCATAATATAAATTAAGTTAGGACCTTGAGAGGTGAAAATACTCTAGTAGTACCATTTAAAACTATATATACATACATCTTTAAAATGTTTAATGAATATACTTAATGCCACTGAAATGTATATCTAAACATGGTTAAGATGGTAAATTTTATATTTTTATTACAAACAAAAAATTGTTTCAGACTCTTGATGAGAAAATTTTTTCTCACTAGAAGGGCTAAATAATCTGAGACTATCATAGCTGTAGGTAACAACAACAACAAAAAAAATGGAAGAAGCTTCAGTAGTTATTTTTAAATAAGGTCAAAGTTTAACACTAACCAAAAGACTTAAGAGTTTTATGTAGTTTAGAAAATGATAATCTTGAGAATATGACTGCTTTAGATAAAACAGTCTCCAAATAAACAATTAAATAATAAGTGGAATAAACCAAAAGTACTGTCAACATTCCACACCTGTTACCAA